>NC_138101.1:116030510-116753010 GCF_964146895.1 Miniopterus schreibersii | reverse complement strand
AGATGGGTGCAGCGTTCCAGGTGGCCAAGCCACCCCCCAGAATCAGGGCCTTCACCTCCGCTCTCATGGGCCTGGAAGTCAACACACAGCTTCATTTCAGTAAATGTTTCTGAAGGACTGTTCTCCCCACTATGGGCAGAGTTTCTTTTCTTGGTTAATGTTTCTCTCCTGTACTCTAGAGATACTGGTTTCCATTTTCTTTGCTCCATTAGCTTGTAGCAATCAGCTGGGCTATTCTGGTCACTTCCTTTGTACAGTTCCTTGAATTGTTTTGATGCCTTTGTATGATTCATGGAGCCCAGCTTCCTTTCCCCTGTTAGGCAGCTGGGAAAATCAGGCTGCCTTCTATTTTCCTTTGTGAACTGCTGTATCCTGAAGTCACTCATGCCTTGCTGGGTAGGGACTGTGCACTGTGGGCCCAGCACCCAACTTTTCCAGGCACCAGAGATGTTTCTTGATGGATGGAAAGCCATCCTAGGAGAAGGCTGGGTGCGTGGGGGAGGAGGTTTTTCCACTCAAGTTCAAAGTGTCAGTGGGTGAGTGTGGGACCCACATCCTGGAGTCAGGATACTTATTCAAGATGATGAGAGCTTTGTTCAAACACATAAACACAGATTTTGACCTCATTGTTTAAAAGGTGGACACTTAGGTAATGCCTTTCAGAGAGGCTGGAAACTCAGCAGCTGATGCATGTAGCAAGCAGGCATTCACAGGGCCAGAGGGTCTAGGCCAGGTGCGGCCAGGAAGGGCCAGGCTACAGTTTTGAGTTGGCAGTCCTTGCCTCCCAGAGCCTGACTCCTCAGCAGCTTCCCAGGATTGCAATAAGTCTCAAAGAACTCTTCTGAGGAAATGGTCTTAGAAATCAAAGTGGCTTGGCTTTGTTATGGCTATTTGGATCAAGGACCCACCCTGGCTCTTCTGGCTGTGGCAGGAACTTAGGTGAAAGGTGGAGAGGGGAGAAGACCAAGGACTTCCTCCCACCCTGCCTCCTTGTCCTTTAAGAACCTGATGCCTGCTCAGGGCTCTGAGGGGAAGGAAAAGGGGTGATCCTTTGGAAGGGCTTATACCCAGTTAGAACTAGTGGGAGAAAATAGAGCTCCACAGACAATTCAAGTGATGGTTTCATCACCGTCCTATTCCCTCCTTGCCACCCTCCAATCTGCGGCTCTGTTGTTCCAAACACTGGCACTAACAGCAGGAAGACATATCAGTTATTGCATATTGACTATGTCAACCATTGTGCAAACCACTCTGCACTTATAATTTAACTGCTACATCAATGTGGTAAGTTTCATGTTTTATTATTCTTCCTATTTTATAGTCAGGAGACTAAGGCTTAGAGGGAGGGTATTAATTTGCCCAAGGTCACAACTGAGCCAAAGTAATTTACTATAGTATGTTCCTAGTAACTAGACTATAACCTAGAACATATTAGTATTAGACCATAACCCAGAACATCCTAGTAACTACACCATATCCTGTCACATACTAACAACTAGACCATAACCTAGGCAAAGGGGGGGAACCTTTTTTCTGCCAAGGGCCATTTGGATATTTATAACATCATTCAGGGGCCATACAAAATTATCAACTTAAAAATTAGCTATGACAAAAGTTCCTAGATTTACTGAATTTAAAAAAATATATTTTTTTATTGATTTCAGAGAGAGGAAGGGAGAGGGAGAGAGAGTTGAAGCACCAATGGTGAGAGAGAATCATTGATTGGCTGCCTCTTGCACACCCCCAACTGGGGATCTAGCCTGCAACCTGGGCATGTGCCCTGACCAGGAATAGAACCACTATCTCGTGAATCCTAGGGCGATGTTCAACCACTGAGCCACGCCCGGCTGGGCAGATTTACTGAATTTTGAGTCCTGCCTGCTGTTGCCTTGGCAGGGCCAGACCAAATATTTCGGGGGCCCTACACGGCCCACTGGCCAGATGTTCCCCACCCCTGACCTAGAGCATAGGTGATATCCCAGAACCTCCCCAACTCCTTTTCCAGAGACACAGTAGCCTGCAGATTGTCTATGAGAAGCAGCAAAGAGAGCTCAGTGGGCTCTGGGATTTGTCCTTACCTGTCCCCACCTCTCCCATGCTCTGCCTTCCCTCCGGGTCTTGGTTTCCATCTGCTGGCTCACACCTACATTTCTCTGACCCATCTAATCCTTTAGGACAGATGACCCAGCCAGGTTGGACTGGCTTTTTCTGTTCCACTTTGGCCTTGGACTCTGAGCTCAGTGTCAGACCCTGCAGTCCATAGGCAAGCCTGCTCTGCTCTTGACCTGGCTTTTTGCCTCCCAGGCCACGGCTGGGGAAGGAGGGGACCTGGAGAGAGAAGCCACCCTCTTCGCTGCTTGTTCCTTGAGTGGAGACATGGGCCCAGCCTCACGTTCTCCTCCTATTCCTTGCTGCCTGAGTTTCTCACTGATCCAGCTGGAGTGTGACTCCTCCTCCTCATGGTGGCAGCACAAAACCAGCCAGGGCAAATCTGTTCCATTAATGTCTGGAGTTTGATAATCATGGTTGGCAATTCCCAACATAGAAACCAGACAGGGACTGAATCTTGGGTCTATATGTGGCCTAGTTAACCACTGGGGGCTTTGGGAACATTACTTACCTCTCTGTGCTTCCATTTCCTTCTCTGCACAATGAGGGTAATAATAGAATTTACCTCATGGAGCAGTTTGGAGGATTAAATGAATTAACATATGCAAAGAGCTTAGAACAATGCTTGGCACAGGGTAATTCTTATCTGAATGTCAGCTATTCATGCTATTCTCAGAGGTTACTTCACTTTTTCTGGGGACCCTAATTTGTGGTCACTAAGCAGTGATAGCCAGATCACGGAACCAAAATAAATGAACTGGGCCCTGTTAATTCCAACCACATGAGTAACCAGTCATGTTCACTGTATGGTGCTTGGCTCAGTTAACCCCAGCTGACCCTTAATTCCAGTTGATCCACTTACTAGGCAGTGTCCAGGGGCCTAAACTAGTTAATGTACCTCCAAAGGTAGGAAGGAACTTTTAGCAAAGTGGTAGTCTGCTGTTTTAAATTCCTAAAATTCCCCTTGTGGCTTTTGACAAATCACACAATCCTTCTGCCCACACACATTATCATATCCAGGTGGCCTAAGGAGTGCTCAGAACTTCATATGAGAATGTATGTTAAAAATTAGGAAGAATAGTCCCTGCTTATAACAGTCTGGTATGTAGACCATAAAATAACAGTAAATACTGAAGCAAGTAGTTAGTGATATAGATGGAAGGGTGAACAGCATGGAATGAGTAACTGCCTAACTAACTTGATATACTAAATCAAGCAGGGTCTGTGACTTGTTGTAGCCCACCATTTTGTTTGCAAGATTTCTTGCCTTTGTTGGACTGGCCCAGGATCTGCATGTGGCTAGAGGCTTCCTGGAACCCTGGCCCTGCAGCTGTGGAACTTGCAGAGTGGCTCAGGAAGGACCTGGTGGGGCAGAGGAGAGGCTGCTTGCAATCCCAGCATGTTCTGCCACTCCGCTCTGGTTTACTTAAACCTACTACTCAGATACTGTTGGTGAGCTGACCAGAGAGCCAAGTAAATTGCCCACCCACCACCTGTCCCCCTGTAGTGGAAGGGAAGTTTACACTCTTTCTAACCTTCAGGACCTTCTCTCAGCCTGGGAAAAATGAAGGAGAACTTTACTGTAACATAATTGCCAGCTAACATATACAGGAATACCTAGACAGTGTGTACCATAAGCTGACCTTGAAGTTTCTGAGGGTCGTCTGTCTTGTAAGCCACAGTCTCATAGACAATCTTCACTCTCACTGCAGGGCTGTGTCTGGGTGCTCATTCCCTGGCATCTTACTGCATGCTGGGTTGTAAATGCAGTGTCGCCTGGGTGTGTGTGCAAGTGAGCACATGTGTGTGCACTGAGCCTCCATCAGTGTTTTCAGGGAGCGGAGACCAGGGTTGGGGTTAGAGGTGCTATGTTCTCAGGCTCACATTTGTGCCTCGCTTGCTTTTGCCAACAGGTGAAAATTACCACATGTCTAAGTTTTTGTGAAGATCCATGAGAAAATTTATGTCACAGCACTTTGAGAACAATAAGCACTGTTGAGAGGCTGACCAATGGAAGGCTCAGTATGCGCTGTCAAACCCAGACCCAACTATCAAGAATCCAGATCTGGAAAACCAGCTACCTAACAACAGAGAATTTTCCCTGAAAAATTGCCATGGAATGTGTGGTCCCTGAGAATGTGCTTGCCTGCCCTGACAGCAGAAAGATTAGGACCCACTGGCTCTTAGCACAACTGGGATCAGAGCAAATCTCTACATATACTCCACTCCCATATCAGTTCTCAGTGCTCTCATTTTATTCCCTTTTTCCTTCATTAAGACCTTCTCTTGATGAGAGTCTGATGAACTAATTTGCCTTAAGATGCCAATTGCTGATAAAGCTTCAAGTGTTCTCTCCCAGATAATGGTATCATAAGAGGGAAGAGGAAATAGGTTTTTAAGTATGGAATTTCAGACATCGGTGAGCAAGAGGAAGCTGGGATTTTGATGCACACATACACACACCCACAGTCACAGTCACAGTCACAGTTACAGTCACAGTCACAGTCACAGTGACAATGCACACCACACCGCTTTCTGGAAAGGGTGCGAATCAATACAGCTTTCTGGTGGAAAAGTCACTGGTTTTCCTCACAGTAGGAGAAAAGACAGAAGACATTGTCTAGACCTGTTTGTCATTCATTCCTCCCTGGTCCTTACTGAGTGCCTAGCACACACATGGACTGTTCTGAATGCTTTCTTTTCTCACATGCTAAACTGCAGACTTGTTGAAGCTTAAGTCTTAGACATAGCAGCAGCTCTTCAGCACATGTGCTGGAGGAAGGCCGTTGACTTCCTCCTGGAAGCTCTGGCCTGAGACCCACTCCGAGGGCACAGAACTCCCTGGGCACTCACAGCCCCAGGCTGGCCAAGTCCTTGTCTAGTGCACTGTGGCCCTTGGGGCAGACGGCATTTTCCACCTTTGCTAAAGCTGGCCCTTGGTTGAATGCTGGTGTTCCTCTGGCAACTTAGCCCACCTCCTCAGCACTGTGGCCCTGCAAGCTCACATTCTTGAGACAGAGAGAAGCCAGGCTGCGGGGATCTGGTGTCAGATTGCTCAGCCTTGGATGTAGGACTGCTCCATTAGCTCTGCTAAAGCATTCTCCCCCAATTGCTGGGTGAGTGAAAACATTTTATTTCTTCCCTCTCGCATCTGCCCAGCCCTGCCAGAATTTCTGTCTGAATTTCCCTTCATTAACAGTGATGTGCTCTCTACCCGGAAGTTCCCAAGAGCTCACTTCAGTGGATAATGATTGTTTTTGCAGGAGGGACCCCAATGGTTTTTCCGTTTCTGCTTCCATAATATGTACCGAAACCCACACTTCATTGAAAGCAGATGGCGAACGCGTCCCTCGATGTGCAAGGGGAGACGCAGGGCTGGGATGCTTCTGATTTGTCTGCCTTCTGGGCAATGGGGCACTGGTGGGGGCTGGGATCACAGGGCTCTGCAGATGAGTGCAAGAAGCAGAGATAAAGCACAGCGAGTCTGGAAGGCTAGGAGGAAGGAACACAAACAGTAGGCAGAAGGGGACCATTAGGGAGGGTAAAGATGAAGAGAAAAGAAGGAAAAAGCCAGTGGAAGAGGTGTACCCAGGGCTCTTCAGGTCTCTTATTCCTGTGCCCTGAGTCTTGCCATGTCAGGTTCACGGGAAAGTGTGTGCGTCAGGCAGCTGCCCTGCACAGGAAACTGGTACTAAAGCCTCAGCCACAGAGACCCTGGCCTGACCTTATACTCATCTGCCTCCATGTAATGGAATGAGAAGCATATTCTCCACCGTATCTTTCCCAAGAACATAAGCCCTATTTCTCTATCTCCGTAAAAGGCAGAGGGCTGGCTGCTTCCCACGCTGCCCAACAATAAATCACAGCCAAAGCCCTCCCAGACTTTCTGTCATTCCCCAAACCTATCTGTGATATTGTGATTTTACAATAAAAATATATATTTGGTCTTTGTCTAGTTCCTGGCACAGAGCTCCTAAAACCCTTGGAATCTCTAAGTGAGGAGGGTGATAAAGGTATCTTTTGTTATGGTAATGAGGTGACTTTTGGACTCCACCTGAGGATGGGGCTGGATACCAGGGGAAACAACCTTGTGATTAGAGGGCTGGAATTTTCAGTTCCACCAGACCTCCCAGAAAGGAGGAGGTACTAGAGGTTAAATTAATCACCAATGGCCAATGATTCAATCAATCCTGCTTATGTAAAGAAGCTGGCATAAAACCCCAAAAGGACAGGATTCAGAGAGCTCTCAGGTTGTTGGAATATGGAGATTTAAGGAGATTGTGCACTTGGAGAGAGTGTGGAATTTTTGCACTCCTTCCCACATACCTTGCCCTACACATCTCTTCTACTTGACTGTTCCTGAGTTATATCCTTTTGTAATAAACCAGTGACCTACTAAGTAAATGTTTCTCTGAGTTATATGAGCTGCTCTAGCAAATGAATTGAACCCAAGGAGGGGGTTGTTAGAGCCTCCCATTTACAGCCATTTGGACAGAAGCACAGGTGACAAGCTGGACTTGTGATTGGTGTTTCTTGGAAGTCCTCTTTCATTTCTTGCCTGCCATTCTGATTTGATTCTTTATACAGCTTGTCTTACATTCTTCCCTTTCCATGAATCCCTCATGACCTCTGAGTAAAACCCTGTGTCCTCCCACAGAAGCACTTGCAGGGTCTGCCATGGAATGCTGGCCTCTTGGGGCGCATGGCTGAGTGAGGACAGATTACCTGGTTCATCAACTCATTTGTAGAGTGAGGGCTATTGCAAACACCTGCTCTGGGTGTCACCAACCACTTATAGTGTTTCATCTTGGGGTTAACAGAAGTTGACTTTTTTGTCATCAGCCTTCCCCCAAAAGGATAGGAAAGTGTAAACCACACACACTGCTGTGTAGGCCGGGGGAGGCTATTCACCTTGGACTTGAAACATGTGGCAGAAGGGCTAAGTTTAGTGCTAATAGTTGTTGCTGTGTGTGTGTGTGTCTGTGTGTGTGTGTGTTGTTCTCTGATCCGGAGTAGCTTTCTCTTTAGCCCCTAAAAATCTGTGACTTATCTCTTCTAAATGGATGATGGTGGTAGACTCTACCACTAAGCACTTACTACACATTAGACCACACATACACACACACTTTGTGATATATAATTCCATAGCACAGGGATGAGATGGGTGCTAGTATTACCCTCATTTTCCTGGTGACTAGAGGACTAGAGAAGTCATAAAGTTGTCTGGACCTAAACCACTAGTATGTGGTAGAACCAGGAGTGATCCAGACTGGCTGCTTTGAAGGCCAGTGCTCTGAGTGTCATGCCTGGCACTCTTATGGTGAAGGCTCAGAGATCAGATGGGAGTCATAAGTGTACCCGCCTCTCCTGGACTCTTAGAGCCTTATATTGCCAGGAGGGGTGGGCCAGCAGGGCACTTAACCCAGGGTCCATGCTCTGGGTGCATAGTCCACTTCAGTCTGACTCACACATTCTGCTGTTGGGTTTGTCCATGTAGGAAACCCTGTTCTCATGATTTGTAAGGCACAGGCTCACCGGTATGCTGCCCAGCTAGAGCCTAGTCCAGGAACTTCCACCTTCTTGGGAAATCACTGCTCCTTCCCTGATAAGAATTCTGTGTATAGGAGAGAGCCCTGGGCCAGGGGCCAGGCTGCCCAGACTGTGGTTTTGTCATGGACTTTCTCTGGTTAATACCCTTGGGAAGTTTTCTTATTTCTCTTTGCCTCAATTTCTCCTATAAAATTGAGGGGCTTGACTCAAAGAAGAATAACTATTCTCCTCAAACTAATCCAAAAAATCCAACAGGAAGGAACACTTCCAAGTTCTTTTTATGAGGCTGGCATTAGCCTAATTCCAAAACCAGAGAAAGACACTACAAAGAAAGAGAATTACAGACCAATATCCCTGATGAACATAAATGTTAAAATCCTCAGAAAAATATTAGCAAATCAGATCCAGTAATATTTTAAAAAGATCACACATAATGACCAAGTGGGATTTATTCCAGGCACTCAAGACTGGTACAATATATGCAAATCAATAAATGTGTTACATCACATAAACAAATTGAAAGACAAAAATCCCATGATTTTATCAATAGATGCAGAAAAAGCATTTGACAAAATCCAACACCCACTTTTGTTAAAAACTCTCAGCAAAGTGAAAATAGAGGAATCATACCTCAACATAATAAAGGTCATATATGATAAACCTACAGCTAACATCATACTCAATGAGCAAAAACTAAAACCATTTCCCCTAAGAACAGGCATAAGACAAGGATGTCTGCTTCCACCATTCTTATTCAACATAGTACTGGAAGTCCTAGCCACAGTGATCAGACAAGAAGAAAACATAAAAGACATTCAAATTGGAAAGGAGGAAGTAAAACTGTCATTATTTGCAGATGATATGATATTGTACATAGAAAACCCTAAAGACACCACCAAAAAAAAACTAGACTTAATAAATTAATTTGGCAAGGTAGCAGGATACAAAATTAACACCCAGAAATTAATGGCATTTTTATACACCAATAATGAACTCTCAGAAAGAGAAACTAAAAAAAAAAATTAAAAAAAATCCCATTTATCACTACAATAAAAAAATTAAGATTCTTAGGAATAAACTTAACCAAGGAGGTAAAATACCTGTACTCAGAAAACTACAGGATGTTGCAAAAAAGAGATGGAGGAAGATAGAAACAAGTGGAAGGATATACCATGTTCATGGTTTGGAAGAATTAAGATCATTAAAATGTCCATACTACACAAAGCAATCTATAGATTCAATGCAATCCCTATTAACATACCAATAGCATATTTCACATATCTAGAACAAATACTCCAAAAATTTATATGGAACCAAAAAAGACTCTGAATAGCCACAGCAATCTTGAGAAAGAAGAACAAAATTGAGGGATTGCAACACCAGATATCAAGTTATACTACAAAGGCACTGTAAATAGAATAGTCTGGTCCTGGAAGAAGAACAGACATACAGATCAATGGAAAAGAACAGAGAACCCAGAAATTGATCCAAGACATTATGCTCAATTAGTATTTGACAAAGGAAGCAAGAGCATATAATGGGGTAAAGACAGTCTCCTCAATAAATGGTGCGGGAAGAATTGGACAGGTATATGCAAAAAAAATGAAACTAGATCATCAACTTACACCATACACAAAAATAAACTCAAAATGGATAAAATACTTAAATGTAAGTTGTGAAACCATAAAAATCCTAGAAGAAAATGTAGGCAGCAAAATCTCAGTCATCTCTCTTAGCAATGTTTGCTGATACATCTCTTTGGGCAAGTGAAACAAAGGAGAAAATAAACAACTGGGACTACATCAAAACTAAAAGCTTCTGCACAGCAAAAGAAACCATCTACAAAATGAAAAGGGAGCCCACTGTTTGAGAGAACATATTCGCCAATGATACATCTGATAAGGCTTAATATTCAAAATATATAAGGAACTCAAACAACTTAACAAAAGGAAGACAAATAATCCAATTAAAAAATGAGCAAAGGATCTAAATAAACACTTCTCCAAAGTGGACATACAGGTAACCTAGAGACATATGAAAAAATGCTCAGGGTCACTAATCATCAGAGAAATGCAAATTAAAACAACAATGAGATATCACCTTACATCTATCAGAATGGCTCCCATCAAAACATCAACAAATGACAAGTGCTGGTGAGGATGTGGAGAAAAGGGAACCCTAGGACATTGCTGGTGGGAATGGAGACTGGTGCAGTCATTATAGAAAACAGTATGGAGTGTTCTCAAAAAATTAAATATGAAACTGCCATTTGACTTAGGGATCCCACTTCTAGGAATATATCCTAAGGATCTCGAAACACCAATCAGAAGGAACTTATGCACCCCTATGTTCACAGCAGCACAATTTACAATAGAGAAGATCTGGAAACAGCCCAAGTGCCCATCGGTAGATGAGTGGATAAAAAAGCTGTGGGACATTTATACCATGAAATACTGTGCAGCTGTAAAAAGAAGAATCTCTTATCCTTTGGGACAGTATGGATGGACCTGGAGAGTATTATGCTAAGTGAAGTAAGCCAGTCAGAGAAAGACAATAATTCCACATAATCTCACTTATATGTGGAATCTAATGAACAAGATAAATGGATGAACAAAATAGATCCAGAGACATAGAAGCATGGAACAGACTATGGAATCTCAGAGGGAAGGCCAGGGTGGAGGAGTGGGGGAAGAGAGATTAATCAAAGAACTTATATGCATATATGAATAGTCCATGGACACAGACAATAGTGTGGAGAAGACCTGGGGTGGCAGGGACAGATGCCCAAGGGAGGGGGTCATTGGAGGGGGAGGGGACATCTGTAATACTTTCAACAATAAAGATAAATTTAAAAAAAAATCCACAAAAAAATAAAAAATAAAATGATACATAATACAAGGTCAGACTTCTTGGACTCTAACTTCTCTGTTAATCTTTTGTTATTATAATCTAATTTATACTGAGAGAGATACTGTATTCCAAATCATTTTGGTGGCAATTTTTATTTATTATAATGAAGTACAGTAGTCCCTGCTTATCCATGGGAAACATGTTCCAAGACACCCAGTGGATGCTTGAAATTGCAGATAGTATCAAACCCTATATATGCTTTGTTTTTTCCTATACATACACATCTATGATAAAGTTTAATTTATAAATTAAGCACAGTAAGAGGTTAACAACAATAATTAATATTAAAATAAAGACATATGACTGTGGCCTCCCCCTCTCTTTTTCTCTCTTAAGGTATCTTACTGTATGATACTCACCTTTTCACTTAGAGGAATCACTACTGCTTCTCTCTGGCATAGCTGAATTGTCAGCATCACTACTCTTCTTTGGGTCCATGATTAAGTAAAATAAGGGTGATGTAGTGCCAGCACTGAAATACTGCAACAATGGATCTGATAACCAAGAGGCTACATAGTGATTAACAGGCGAGGAATGTCTACAGCATGGAGACGCTGGTCAAGGGGAAAATTCACCTCCTGGGCAAAATGGTGCGGGATGGCACAACATTTCATCATGCTACTCAGAATGTTGCACTGTTTAAAAGTTATAAATTATTTATTCCTGATATTTTTTATTTAATATTTTTGGTTAAGCACCAGTAACTGAAATTGCAGACAGCAAAACTGTGGATGAAGGAGGAATACTGTATAGCAGATAATTAAGAAGTTAGGGCGAGTAATATAACAAAGTACATGTGCCATGACCCATACAGCTGAGGCCTTTATATACTTTTCTCATAGTTTATTTCCACTCTCCTCCCAAAGGTAACTGCTGTGTGGGGTTTCATCTTTGTCATTCTCATCCACATCAGGCTTCACTGTATGCATACATCTGTAGAATTTTTTCCTGTGTGTCACATAAACTGTATCATATAGTGTATTTTATTCTGTTACTTGTTTCCTTTACACATTTTGTGATCTTTACAGGTGTTGAGTCATTTCTACCGCCTTATGATAGTTCATTGTATGGCTCAATCACAATTGCTTTAAGTACATTTTCTCTTGGAGAACTTTTAGTTTGCCTTTCTTTCTCTCTCTCTCCTCTTTCTTCCTGAATTATTATATACTCGGCTGTTCTGAACATTCCTGTATATGTTTCCTGAACACATGTGGAAAAGTTTTTCTAGGAGTGTCATTGCAGGCCCAGATGTTATGAGATATTTCCAAATTGCTTTCCAAGGTTTACTGATTTGCCCTCCCACCAACAGTATATGCTTTCATAAACTCAATAACATTTGGTTTGATACTGTCAGAGTTTTAAAATAAATAACAAAGTTTTTTGAATAAGTAAAACTTTTAAGTACTTTAAAATTCAAAACTCTGACAGGGTAGAATGTAAGAATTCATTGTATCATAAGTATCCTGCTCCTTTCATGTGATGAAGTACCTTAGAGGCCATTTCACATCAGTCTACAGAGCTTCCGCATTCTTTTTTGTTTTTTAAATCATTCATTGCTACTTGACTCTTTTTTAAATTAAAAGAATAAATTTTTGTAAAATGTATCCTGCATAATAGAATATAAAACATTTATGTACCATCAGAAGAAGAAAAAGAATCCCTGCATACTCTTTTCTCAGGCTCAAAAGGAGAATTATGTTGGCATCTTTGAAACCTTCCTTGCTCTTTTCAGTGGCGGCCTCTTCCCCCCACTGCCTGGTAACCCCTCTCCAAACTTTGATGTTAATCATTCCTTTGCTTTACTTTATAAATTCACAACCCACATATGTACCCCAAAGGATTCATTGCTCAGTTGTGACAGCAAACACAAAGTTAACTGGAATAAAAAAGTAAAACAACAAAATATCTGGCTTTAGATTCCCTTAATGTGTAGAAAGAGACCCTTCTGGAAACCTTGGGGAGCAAGGTCAGATGTTCACAACATTGGAACTTCTGGCTGGAGAACAGGTTGCTCATCACAGTCTACCTCCAGCCTTGGAGTATGTCAAAGGAGAACATTTCTGTGGGTGAAAGGAGAAACCTCTGCTGATCCAAGCAGAGGTCATAAAGGAGAAAGAAGGAACTTTATCAGGACATGGAGAGGTTAAGTCAAATAAGCTCAACTGGACACTCAGATGGGCACCAGGTTTAAGAAGATGGCAGCAAGGGTGTAGCTGATAACCCAGCCCACACATTGGTATGCCTATCTAGACTGTGTTGCCTCTGTCTGCTCATCTTGGGGCCTCCTTTCATCATCCTAAGGACGCCCTTTGCCTCTCTCTGTGTTGGATTTCCCTTATATCCCATGTCTCTCATTTTGGTGGAGTATTTCCTCTAGTAGCTTCCTGAGAAATGATATGTAGGAGATAACTTTTTGAGGATTTGCATCTCTTAAAATGTTTTCATTTTACCCCTATACTCAATAGTTTTGCAGCATAGAGAATAATAAAAAAGCACCTGAACTAGGTACCTTTTTTCTTTAGAATATTTTCGTGCTTCTCGTATCTCTCTTAAGTCTAAAACTATGAATACTAATCCTTTGTGTGGCCTGATTTTTCTCTCTGGAAACTTGTGGGATCTTCTAATGGTTCTTGGAACTGAAAATTTTGCACGACATACTTCAATATGAATCTCAATGGACTCTCACAATTTGGCCACTCATATCCTTCAGTTCTGAAAATGTCCTTGAATCATTTCATTGATGATGTTCTCACCTCTTTCCTCTAGTATCTTTCTGGAACCTCTATTAAATATCAGTGTTGGACCACCTGGACTGGGTCTCTAATTTTATTATTTAACTGTCTACTTTTTATCTTTTTGTGTTTTTGACTACTCTCTGGGAGATTTCCTCAGATTTCACTTCCATCACATTTGTTGTTGCCCTAGCTGGTTTGGCTCAGCGGTTAGAGCGTCGGCCTGTGGGTTGAAGGGCCCCAGGTTCTGTTCTGGCCAAGGGCACATACCTTGGTTACAGGCTCGATCTGGCTAGGGCACGTGTGGGAGGCAACCAATCGATGTGTCTCTTTCACATCGATGTTTCTCTCTCTCTCTCTCCCTTCCACTCTCTCTGAAAAGCAATGGAAAAAATATCCTCTGGTGAGGATTAAAAAAAATTGTTGTTGTTTTTCTGCAATTGTATTTTGAATGTCCAAATCTGCTTTTTGATGTCTGAATGTCTGAATGATCCTTTTACAAAAAACCCACTTTTGTGTTGGAAATAAAAATTTCTCTATGTTCTTCAAGGATACTAATTGTGTGTGTTAATGTGTGTGTGTGTGTGTTTGTGTGTGTGTGTGTGTGTGTGTGTGTGTGTGTGTGTGAATCGTGGCCCACACAGTTTAAGAGTTAAGAAATAAAATGCTGATTAGAAGCTCTGAATTCATGATTGGGACTTGTTGATTTTCACACTGTAGTGTGACCTTGGTGGACCATTTGTTAGGGGGACCCCTGATGTCAGTAACTTAAGATCTTTCCTCTTGGCTGGTAAGATTCTCCATAGGGGGTCTTTTAATCTCCTGACTGGAGAGGAAGGGTCTGGGTGCCAGAGTTCTGGGAGTTGAATAGGATGAAAGGGCTGGGGTGTCTCTGCATTAAGCATTCACTATACATATCATACCTGTATCTGCAACTGTGACTGACAACAGCCTGTGACCTAATGTTTTACCCTCTCTAGAGAGGCATGGAAGAAGTGGCCAAGGGTAGAGAGTGAATGAGGATTTAAAGATTGATTACTTCTGAAACAGCTTTCACCCAGTTTTCCTTGTCTCATCACCCCCTGTACCACCAGTTCTGGCTCTGATGGCTTTAGGATATATGGATTTCCCATATTTCCTGTTCAGTTCTGCTTTCAAACTGGAAGTCTTTTTGGAGCTTATTGCTTTCTTGTAGTTCCTTGTCAAATGCAGGCAATAAAAGCAAACTCATGGTACCAATGTTTTGCTTTCTTACTTCTTAACTAAAACCAGAAGTTCAATTAGCCCATTCTTCTTTGTAGGCGACAATTTGTTACAGGCAACATGCTATGCATTTCAAGGTTTTTGCTAGATCAGCACCACATTTCTGGTTCTGATATCTGTATCCATTGGCTTAAGTTAAATTATATTGCAATACTAGATGGCTTCCCAAATCCTGGTGCCTTACAACATCAGCTATTTATTTCTTGCTCATGTACATATTGGCAGTGCATCGGCTTTCACTCTGTATTTTCTGTTCTGCTGTAGAGGCTGAAGGAGGAACCCCTATCTTAGTCTTGTGGCAGAAAGAACAGAGCAATGGCAGAACCATGCAGGGGCCCTTAAAACATCTGTTCAGAGTGGTATAAATTGCATTAGACAAAGAAAGTCACATGGTGAACCCTGACCTCAATGAGCAACATATATATTCTTCCCAGCAGAAGGGGCCCCTGGAAGAGGCCCTCTAGGGCTGAACCTATAGGGAGAAATAGAGAATATTTAAAATAAATAATACAATAATACAATCTGGCACAATTTTGTTTTGTTTTTGTTTTTTTACATCTTTAAACTGACTCATCCAGAACTGGGATTTGTCTTTTTTATGCTATAATGTTCTAATAAGGTAAAAAGTTGTTATCTAATATCTCTGTTCTTAAGGTCCCTATTCCTTCAGTGGGCACATGCCCTGGATCCCCACAAGACAGCTGACACTTTGATTAGCTCCTTTACAACTGCACCTCATGGGAAGGGGTTTCCCACTGCTCCCCATCCCAGTACCAGCACTAGCTCTCAGAGCCTCACTCTTTTTTTTTTTTTAAATGTATCTTTATTGATTTCAGAGAGAGGAGGGGAGAGGAAGAGAGAGAGACAGAAACATCAATGATGAGAGAGTCATTGATGTGCTGCAGCCCACAACCAGGGCATGTGCCCTGACCGGGAATTGAACCCTGATCGCCTGGATCCTAGGTCGACGCTCAACTGCTGAGCCACGCCCGGCTGGGCCAGAGCCTCACTCTTCCCCAGAGCTTCTTGTATGTAAAATCTCACTTCTGCCACTGGATGAGATCCTGGGGATGCTCTGGATGTAGTTTCATTTCCATCAAAGTCTGGGCACTTCCAGTCTTAGGTTCCCACTTGGTTCCTCTTTCTCTTATTACTCATGTATATCCTCAAAAGAAGCTCCCATTACTTGAAGTAACTTGAGAGAGATTGTATTTAGCAAGCAGAAAAATCAAACACAGCTCTTGTCTCCATATATTCTGTATTTAAACACAAGGCAGGTACTGGATCCCTGCTGTTCCCTAGCTGCTGACTGAGCATAAATTAATTTAGTTTACATTTTTTAGAAACAATAATTAGCTCATGATTCATGCTGAAGAAAATGTTCCTATCTCTTCTGCTCTGTAGGGGTTTATTTTAGTTTCTTCATTGTTTATGTCGAAAGTTCCAAGATCCATTGGCTTTGCTAAATCTACAAAAAAATCTCCTATCTAAACAGACAGCACCTTTCTCTGGGTCTGTAAGAGACAGACTATTTATCTTTATCTGAAAGCTAACAGCATTAATTTATGCATTTGTTCCAGATGTTACACCCCAAAAAGCTAACCTGGACAGTGGGCAACAGTGTTATCTTGGCTCCCATAGTGAGAAGGGCAGAGCCTTTGCACGCTGGAGAACAATGCAGGCCAGGGAGCGATGGGAATCAGCGCAGCCTCTCTAATGTCCCTCCCACGCAGATTCTCAAACTGGCCACACAAACCCATCAGCTCGATTTAGTACAGTAACTCCTCACTTAACGTCGTTTGTAGGCTCTGCGACTTTGAAGAAACGATGTGTTCCAAAATCAGTTTTACCATGGGCTAATTGATGTAAACAACAGTTAGGTTCCTAGAGTCTCATCAGTGTTATCACAAACCGACACTGAACGAATCCTTGTTATTCCAAGGACCTGCTGTGGTGTGTCCGTATTACATTACTTTGCTTATGGCTGTGTAGGATAAGTCATAGAATTGGGGTTAACAGAAAAACAGGTCTTCACCTTGACTCAAGCAAGGTGGAAGGAGCCTGTGGTGGTCATCAGGGATGTCCACACCCGTTCCTGTCTCCTCCCTGGCACACCTGAAATCGCACTTCCTGCCACCTGCAGCTCAGGCCACATAACTTGCTTTGGCCAATGAAATGAGCAATAGCCTGCAACTGCCCACGTGCAGTTTGCCAAAACTCCTCCTGACACAGCGATTGTCAACACACCTATTAAGGCTGTCCCTGAAGCTTGAGTCCCTGAGTGAAAGTAGGCTGAGTGGGCCTGCACAGGACATGTGGTGTGAGCAAGAAATTAGCTCTGTTATCTTAAACCATTGAGATTCTGCTGTCATTTATAGGTTATTTATAGCTGTCCTTAAACCCAGGCAGTCTTGGCTAGTGAAATAACCTGGTGACTAAAAAAAAAAATCCAAGCCTTTTCTAACTTGGACATAAAACCCAGGAGCCATGAAAGAGAAGATTTAAATATGACTACATTTTTTAAGTCAAAATTTTTTAAATGATAAGAATTATCATACACAAAGCAAAAGGGAAAAATATAAACTGAGGGGAAAATATTTGCAACTCACGATCTCAGGGCTTTTTCCCCTAGTGTACCCACAGCCTTTGCCCTTGCTCTTCCTCTACTTAAAAAATGCTCTGCCCTCAGAGAGCCTCACGACTCCACCTCTCACGTGCTCTAAGAATTTGCTCAAATGCCGTCTTCTCAGTGAGGCTTTTCTTGATCACACTATTTAAAATTGTAGTTCTCCTCACACAGGCTTCATTCTTTCCTCTGCTTTATTCTTCTGATAACACAGTTGTCCAATCTTGTATATATTTGTTCACTTATGTTTGCCTATCTCCATCCATTAGAATGTGAACTCCGTGAGGTGGGGGATGCTTTCTTTGTGTGTTTGTTTTGTTTACTGTTCTATTTCCAGTACATAGAAAAGTGTTAGGCACTCAATAAGTATTTGTTGAATGGATTTGTGAAGCCTGTTAAGTGAAGAAAGTACAAAATTTATGAATTTTATGCTACCATTTATGTAAAAGGGATTTTTTTTCCTTTTACATAATCCAGACAGTTGGAAATTTTATGAACAAACAAATGATTTTGCCAACAAGTAAATTTCAAAGAGTATAAAAGAAGAAAAGTAGGGGAGAACTGTAGATTAAAAGAGATTTAAAAGAGCCATCAACAATTGAGATGCATGGACCTTATTTGGATCCTGATTCAAATAAAACAACTTTAAAAACTATTACATTTATGAAGCAATTGGAAATTTGAATACTGACTGGACAGTTTATTATATTAAGAAATTATTGTTAATTTTAAGGTGTGATTATTATATTGTGGTTATAATTTAAAAGTCTTCATCTTTTAGATATGCACACAGAAGTATTTATAGATGAAATGTTATGATATCTGGAAGGAGACAGAGTGTGGTTGAAATAGGTTTGGCCTTAATTTGATACTACTTGAAGCAGGGAGTTGGGGGCCATGGAGGCTCCAACATGGGATCTGTCTACTTTTGTACATGTTCAACATTTTCCACAGCAAAAGTGTTACAAAAGAATATAATCTTATGTGTGTGCGCACACACACACACACAGACACACATACCTTTATTGACTTGTATATGCATAATAAATCTCTAAAAAGATCCTTAAGAAACTTATTATATTTGCTGTTGGTGGGGGCAGGTGGTAGTGGTGGTGGAAACTGAGTGACAATGGGTAGGAGAGAGTTTGGGTTAATATACTTAAATGTAGTTTTAAAATTTTGGACACTGTGAATATATTATCTATTCAAAAAAATTAAGTAAAAAAATCTTTAAATCCAGGTTTTTGGTGCCACATAGCTTGAGATGATACACCAGCTCCATTAATATCAGCTGTGTGACCTCAAGTAAATGATCTAACATCTTTAACCCTAAGTCCCCTTCTATCAAATGGAAATAACAGTATCTCCCTCTTGGAGATGAAGAATGAAAAACAGTGTAATGCCCACGACATGGTAAACTCTAAATAAGTTTTAGCTCCTTTAATTTTTACTCAAAAAGAAAGTGAGAGATAGTGGGGCACCAAGAGAGATTAAGAGAGAGAGATGACTGGCTTGGGCTGAAAGCTCAAAAAGAGAGACGGGTGTTTGTGTTGGGGAATCTGATGGGCTTGCCTTGATTAATATCAGCTGTGTGAGAGTAGACAGACTGTTATTTATCTTAGAGAAGATGACTTGGGTTGGTACTCAGTCTGATTTTCATGTGCCTTTATTTTAAAACTGTGGTTTGAGGCCCGCCTCGGAAATTGGAAACAGCTGAGGCCCCAATCTCTGAGTGGTTCTGCCACAGGCAGTTCTTACCTCTCTAGGCCGCCAAACATCTTCATATGTAAAGTGAGTGAGTGGGGTCAGAGGATGGCCCAGGACCTCTGGCTCTAACATGCTGTGATTTAGTATACTACTGCTCGTTACTTTCCAGAAACATTCAGAAGTCTGTTTCTAATGGGCTCTGCAGGAGAGACTTTGAATTCATTTATTCATTCAACTAATATGTACCTGACACTATTCTAGGTATTGGACATTCAGTGGTGAACAAAACATGTAAGTTGTCTGTTCTCATAGAGCTTAAATTCTAGTAGTGGAAGATAAACAACAGACAAGTGAACCAACCACTAATCAACAGGTATCTAAATGTTCTGATGATCACACGTACTATCAGAAAAATAAACATGTAAGTGGCACACAAAGAACGGTAAGGTGGGCAGGAGAGTTCTCTTTTTGAGGGCGATAATTGAGCCGAGGCCTCAAAGACAAGGCAGGAAAGACCTGGGAGAAGTGGTCTAGAGAAATGCAATTCAAATGCAAAAGAAGTGGCTTTTCTGCTATCCTTCCCTAGTGTGTCTACTTTTAAGGAAGTAGAGGAAAGTTAGGGAAGGAGAGGAAGTTATGGAAACTCACTGAATTGTATACTCTCTAGCACTCCCACAACCTACAGAAGGGCTGCATTAGAGGATGTTTATTGCTTTGAAAAATAACTCGTTTAAGGTTCCTCTGTGGACTTCTCTAGGGATTTGATTTACAAAAATGTATACACTGTATTTTGATGATAAATCAATTTGATAAACAAATACCTTACTTTATTCTGAAGACTGTCATAATAGCAAATACTAAAAGCTGTGAAAGACTCTAGGGACAGAATCTAGTTCTCAAGGGAAAAAAAAGGGAGAGTCTTTGGAATTTTCTTTTTAAAACTCTTATCTTACCTTATCTTTTTTTTTTTTTTTTAAATGCCTGCACCTCTAGAATCTTCACCAAGAAAGAATGGCAAGTCTCTACTACTGATATCTTATTTTCTCCAGGTCACTTAGCGCTACTCCAGGCAGTTGCTTCTGAGGGGCAGAAATGTGCAGAGATGGGACTGGGCTATGACGACCATCTGTAAAATGCCTTTCTGAGTAAATGTGATCCATCTTCAGTCACACAAGTGCTGCTTTTGTAAACTTTACAATATAGATGTGCACATATTTTTAGCTTATATTTAAGAAAAGACCTGGTGAATGTAGGTCAATTGAACTCACCCATTAGCATTTAGCAATACACAGTCACACTCTGGTCACACACAGCTCTGATCCTGCCTGCATTAGGACTCAGGAACCAGGGTCAACATATGCGAGCTATGCCAATCAACTGACAAAGACTACTCTCAGGGCCAACTTACTCATTTGGCACAGTGGGTTCAGTGCCAAGTACCTATGACGCTTTCAGGGACCTGAAAAAATGTCTTAATTTCTTTTAAAACCAGAAAAGAAAAAAAAAAGAACTTTTAGGCCAAAGAAGATGTTTCAATAGATAATATTGATATATTCATCTTCATACCAACATAGTCATACAATATATATATTTATTAATGAAGGAAGGGCCTATGAAGGCAAAAGAGCCCAATGGCTTTGGATATGTTCAGGGTTAGTAACTAAATTATGCAATAATAAAGTTACACATTTGCAGATGATACATATGAAGCACATTTTAATCAGGTTATATTTTTAAAAGTCACACTGGAGTAATTTGATACCTGCTGAGGGTCTTGCTTTAAGGGAAAACTTCTTTTCCTGATTTCTCCATCACTTTTTCACTGCCCTGTTTGGGCATCACTGATAACATTTCAGTCATCCTCTCAGTCACGTCACCACAGGGAGTAAGTGAGAGAATGTAGTGAAACAACAGGCCCATTCCCTGAACCTTAAGTACTTAAGAAACAGCCTTCCTCTCTCCCTGTCGCCCTCAACCTTGCTCTCTTCTTGCCCTGCCTCCTTTCCTTTCACTTTCTTGCCTCATTACCCACCCTTCCTCCTACTCCTTTTCTCTTCTCTCTTTCCTGGTTTCCTTCCTTCCCTACGGATATATCATGCTTTTCCTTGTGTTCATGGAGCCTGAGTGACAGCAAAAGATAAAAGTCAGGCCAGGGGATCATAAAATACATAGAAAAGGATGTTCTCATGATGTGGCTACATTCCCAAAGTATTTATCTCCTATCCTTCTTACATACGAGAAAGTGTAGCTCTCTCTGTGTGCGTGTGTGCAGGTGCGTACATGCATGTGTGTGCATGTGAGCATACATGACTGTGTATGTAGCAGAATCCACCTGCTTTCTTTTCTCAGGAAGCCTTGCTATAAATATTGCCTTATAAGTCCTCATACTGCTTGCCTAAGGAATATCCTAAAAATATACTTCTGTGGCTCAACAGCAATTTGAGGAGCATGACAGCCAAGTCATAATGTAAGTCATAAAAGTTTTACCTCCATGAAATTTGCTCTTGAAATCATAAAGCTATAGTCAATGAAACATAGCAGCTGACTACAAGCATGAGGTAAGTAAATTATCCTTTGCATTTTGTTCTAATCTTGGCTGCAGAATGGGCATAATGATGCCTTTGTTGCAAAACTTTGAGTTTGTAAATATAATTTAGGCTTTAAAAATGGGGTGGGGCAAGAGTTGGTTGCAGGGCAAAAAGAGAGTTTTGCTAAGTTTTTAAGGCTCCAGGCTTAGGAAAATTCTGAAAGACCACTTGGATCTATGTTTCAACACTAGCTCTGCCACTGGCTGCAATCTGGATTGTTTAGCGGGCATGGCCAGGCCATACCCTCTTCAGGAGTAGTGAAATTGCTGGAGTTTAGCTTTCCCCACTCTTAAAGAGCACAATGATCTAAAAAAAAAGTTTTAGCTTGCAAGTTATTGTACCTAATATGCTACATAAGTATGGTACAAAATAAACATATTTTATATAATATTATTCTGAAAAAACATTTTACTTATTATAACTACATTATGAAAAGAATTAAAAATTACATTACATATCTGTCATTGTTTGGTATTCATCTAAAATATCTGCTTACTTGAAATGGAAAAAAACCCACAAAAATGCAGGAGGAGAATGGATTTTTTTTTCTCACTCTTATTTTTAACACAAATGGTAACACACAGCATAATATTCTGACCTGGTAAAGCTATTTGTTTCCAAGTTTTATTGAGATATAATCAACATACAGCATTGTATAAGTTTAGAATGTACGGCATAATGACTTGGCATATATACTGTGAAATCATTAGCACGGTAAGTTTTTAACATCCATCATCTTATATAGCTATAAATATATTTTCCTTGTGCTGAGAACCCTTAGGATTTACTCTCTTAAGAACTTTTCTATATATCATACAGCAGTGTCAGCTATAATCATGCTATACATCATATCCCTAGTTCTTATTTATCTTATAACTGGAAGTTTGTGCCTTTATCCAATTTCCCCTCTCCCTATTCCTCCAATCCCGCATCTGCAACCACCAAGCTGATGTCTTTTTCTGCAAGCTTTTTTTTTTAAGATTCAACATATAAGTGAGATCATACACTATTTGTCTTTCTCTTTCTGGCTTATTTCACTCAGCATAATGCCCTCAAGATTCATCCAAGTTGTTACAAGTGGCAGGATTCCCTCATTTTTTACTGCTGAATAATATTTCATTGTATATATACCATACCACAACTTCTTTATTCATTCAGCTGTCAATTATCACTTAGGTTGCTTCCATGTCTTGGCTTTTGAGAATGCTGAAACTATCCTGTAATGGTGGATACATTACACTATGCATTTATCAAAACCCACAGAACTTCACAGTATAGAGTTAACCTTAATATAAGCAAAATTAAAAAAAAACACAAAAAACTATTTAGGAGGCCAGAGAATCCCAGATAAAATGCAGACTGGGACAAAAGAATCTAACCGTACTGTAAATGTATGACACACCCTCACTGGAGGAGAGGGGAGAAAAGGTGCTGATCAAGTAACTTTAGAAATGGGACTGTAGGACCAAAGGTAAAAGGAATTGTTCATAAACACTGTGCTATAGTTGGTAAAGTTGCCTCCCATGGGGATATAGGTTAAGAATTCTCAAATCACTAAACATGTCAAATGGAATTGAACAATGAATTAAATGTATGACAGATAGAGGAAGCCAGGTTTTTCACTGCTAGATTGTAAGGTTACAGGCAAGAGGAGAGAACCAGAATGATTCATGTTGTACTGGATTAGAGTTGGAGACATCAGTGTGAACTCAGGTTTAGCTTAATTTATTTATAGGTGGCTACATACATGGGTTATTTCTTACACATATATAAGTGTTACATATACATATATTCCTTTGCTATCTTTGCCTGGAGGGTGTAGAGGAAATGACTCCTTAGTAACATGAGCACATTGAACCAAGATATGGTCTTGTTTTCTAATATTCTCCAATAGAAGGGAACAGGGTTTCTTAGATAAATGGCTGTTTCTAGAAAGGGCTGGGGCAAGGAATATCCAAGATGAGCCTAAAGCGTTTTTTAGTACTAAAACGCAAGGATTCAAAAAAACAAACCACCCAGAACAAAACAAACAAAAAGACACACGCTTGTGATAGGGGCGTGTCTAAGGGACACAGGAGCCAACTCAAAGATCTCCTAATAGCCAAATCTGGGGCAATAAAATAGTGTTATTCATAGACAGTTATACAAAATATAATATAAATATCCATGAGTCCATCCTGGTATGAATTAATAATTGACTACATTTTTTGAAAGGGAGAGTAATAGACGCATGTAGAAGAATTCCAAATAACTAAGGCAGATGCCCCTTTTTCAAGGAGGCGGAGCATAACTCCTATCCCTTAAGTGTGGGTTGTACACAGTAACTCCACTCCAAGGGTACAGTATGAAAAAGGGATACAGTGAGAGTAATTTTGCAGTGGAGAAACCTCATAAACACTACCTCAGCCAGGTGATCAAGGTTAACATCAACATAAACCACATTGATAGTATGTGCCCTTGATAAGATGGCATGAGAAAGGCACCTTACCTCTGTGTCTTCCTCCCAAAACCCATAATCTCAATCTAATCACGAGAAAAACATCAGGCAAACTCAAATAGAACATTCTTTAAAATACTTAACCTGTACCCCTCAAAACTGTCAAGATCATCAAAAACAACGGAAATATGAGAAACTATCACAGTCCAGAAGAATCTAAGGAGACATGGTGACTAAATGTGATATTGTCTTCTGGATAGGATCCTAGAACAGAAAAAGGACATTAGGTAAAACTAAAAAAACCTGAATAAAATATGAACTTTAGTTAATGACGTAACAATACTGGTTCATTAACTGTGACAAATGTTAGCAATTCTGTGGGCATATGGGGCTGTGTACTATCTTTGCAATTGTTCTGGAAATCTAAAACTACTGTAGTTTAAAATGAAAAGCTTGTTTTTTTAAAAAAAGCAATAATACTTTTTATCAATTCTCTTTCCACAAGCTGGAAATTCTGCACACTCCTTTCTTTCAATTTTGCCAACAGGTTCATGGACCCTTGGAGCACTTAGAGCCACTCATTTCTCTGCAGAATTTCTCCTTCAGTCTGTGAATCTGCAGCAGCTTCTGTTCACTTGTAAATGACCTTTGTTCCATGTTTTTCTGAAACTTTCAGAACTCAAAGTGTCTTCTGATTGAGTCATTTGTGATACATCCCTGGGTACCCCCACCCCCATCCTGTCTTTATTTCATGGCCAAGGCCACCATGACCTCACTGACCAGTGGCTGACGGCCCAGCAGGCAGAGCACACCACGGCCACGCACCACACACCACAGCAGATTGTTCCTCACTCAGTACAATGGCCTGATTTTTAAAATGGATTCTCATAAAAACATCCTTTTGGGGCAGTTTTATTGTTTGGATTGTCTGGTGTTTGGACCTTACTATGGCTGTAAATGACATCATCTCACATTTAAGGAGTGACATTGAGGATACCCACGTAGCAAAGTTGTTGACAGACTATAGATACAAGTGGCAAAGCCTGCAAAAGGCATGCACAGTTCCTGGCACGTACAGACCCACAGTAAATACTATACTTCCTCTCTTCACACCCTCCTGAGACAGTATATGGCCCAGTGCAGGGTTTCCCAAATTGTGTTCTATGTATCATTACTAGACTGCAAGACATGCATGCTATAACACATGTTTGGAAAATTCTATACACCATACCCTCCTCTTGGAGAGTTATAATATAAATTAGTCGGTTTGAGCCTTGAAGAAGCCCTGCAGTAAAGAAAAGCTTAATTTTGTTTAATTAAAATTTCTCACACTCAATGAATTCTTTTACTGTATGTGAAGCGTCCGCCACTGAACCAGTTAGGAATTCGGGATCTAGTCATTAGGGTGGAAGGCTGGGCAGAAGGTGGGAGGAGACGGAAGTTTGAAGACTAAATATCTAAAAAACAGATGAAAATGTTGTCTGCCAGCTGCTTATAAAGCATTTGGAAGACTGGCGTGGGACAGAAACCTTTGCCCGGCTCCCAGCAACAGCAGCCATGGCTGGCTGGTTGAGTCACTTTTTCCCTAGAATGGTGAGTGGGGGTGGGGGCGGGGGAGAGGGGGCTGTAGAGAATCATGTTGTCCAGGTATACGTGGTGAATTTATCACCAGCTCCCTCTTCTGCAGCAAAGGAAAACAGATATGGCTTCTGAAGAGCCCTCCCTGCTTAACACCACTGAGTGCACAATGGTGGATGCAGGTGATTCAGAACCTCCCTAAGAGGCGCCAGTGGTGTGCTGTTTACTGGATTTGGGAGGCCTGGAATGGCTTTTCTTTCTCCCTTGAGGCTTTCCAATTCTCCCTTCTAGGATCTTCACGTTTACCAAGATAAATTAATCCCTGAATTATCTGCTTAAGAGGAGATAACTCCAGAGGGTGCATCTGACCAGATCCCAAAAGCCTTGGAGAAGAAAAGCAGGCGCTTTCAAAGCAGCTGCAGGGAGACTGACTTGCAAATGTGGCCAGCACTTTGCCTGCAGGAAGGTCAAGCCCTGTGGTGTTTTATAGGCAGAGTCATAAATAGTTATAATCCTTCTCTTCGGTTAATTTAAAAGTCTCAGGGACAGGCAAACCAGAGTGAAACACAGAACTGGATGTTAAACATGTCTAAAGAAATCCTCCTCATACAAGGCAATACATATGAATCAGTCCTATCTTCTAGATCTCAAATTCCCCTTTTTATTAAAATACATGTAGCAAATCCGCAGACATTGCATTACAGTTATTTCCATAACTTGATCCACAGTAACAGTGCCTTTTTGATTTGGGTATAAGTGTAGTTGCTTCACTGAATGCCTCTGTATGACAAATATTTTCTCTGGTCTTTGCAAAGTGATTTGCTATAATAAAAAGTATCTTATTATGGATATTTAATTTTGAGGACAGGAAATGGTTCTTGAAACTGTGGGGCATTTTCTAAATTCCAGTTTCTTATCTGTAAAATACTTGATTTTGGATACTTGAGCTCAGTGTTCTCTCCCCAGAACTCTGAGAGAATAAATCTGTTTTTTTTAAGCCACCAAATGGGTGGTAATTTATTATAGCAGCCCTAAGAAACTCATACAGGCCTGAAGTGGTGAAGATCTGGGTTTGTTCAAAGACCTAAAGGGGGGTCCCCTGGGTGAGGATGAAATGATGGTAGAGATTTGGGGTCCAGGCCACATGGCATCTTAGAGAACCTGAAAAAAAGTCTCTATTGTTTAAAGTACAATGAGAAGCCACTGAAAAGTTTGAAGCAGGAACTATGACCTGCATTTTACAAGGAGAATATCCTGTGTGGAGAGAGCATGGAAGCAGGGAAACCAATGCAGAAACATGAGTGAGTGATAATAGTTGCCTGGATGAGGGTGGTAGAAGGGGAGGTGAAAGGTAGCAGCTCAAACCAAGATATATTTGGTAGATAAAGTCAACAGAGAAAGTTGCTGATAGATTGAATATGGTGGTAGAAGAAAGGAAGAAACCAAGGACGATGCCTAGGTGTCTTGTTTGAGTGGGTCATGATGAAGCCTAGAGAGAACACAGGTTTGGAGCAGGGGGATGAGAATCAGGAGCTCTTGCACATGTGCAGTTTGAGATGGCTATGGATTATCCAGAGAGAAATTCCAGGCAAGTACCTGAACACACAAAGGAAGGAAAGCTCAAGAAGAACATCTAGCCTAGAGAGGTAATTGAAGAATCATTATAGAGATTATATAAAGCTTGGGTCCCCAAGGGAGAGACAGAGAAGATAGCTTGGAACTAAGCTTTGAGAAATACCAACTTAGAGATACTAAACTTAGAGATTGGGAAGAGGAAGATGATTTGATAAAGGAGACTGAGGAAGGCCAGTGAGTTGAAGGGAAATTGAGGAAAGTACGTTGTCCCTGAGGCCAAGGGAAGGTAGTTTTTGAAAATAAAGGTGTGCTCAGCTCTGACAGATGTTTCTGGGAAGTCAAATACAAGGCCACACAAGTATCTTTTTGATTCAGCAAGAAAGACATCACTAGAAAGCTTACCCAAAGCAATAGCAGGTGAATGGTGAGGTGGACACTAAATTGACGTGGGTGGAAGAGAGATGACGCAAAATAAATTCCAAGTGCAATAAAAGTAACAGCATAAGAACAAAACTATAAAAATATTGTAAGAAAATATAGGAGAATATATTTTATAATCTTGGGTGTAGGAAGGCTTTAAAAAGAAACACAAAATCAAAACACATTCAAATTAATAAATTTGACTACACATTAAAATTAAAAACTTCCATGATTAAAAACAGACCATACATAAATTTTAGAAAAAAATGAACTACAGAGTTTGATGTGCAAATATTATATATTTGTAATTATACAACAGAAAAAAGATTAATATTCAGAATTTATAAATAATTTCTGTGAATTAGGAAAAAAAGGATAAATCATCCAATAGAAAAATGGACAAGAGATACAAATGGGCAATTGCAGAAGAGGAAAACCAAGTGGCCAGTAATTAGATGAAAAGATGCTTGACTTCATTATAACCAGAGACATGTTCCTAAGTGCTGGTAAGTGTCCTGGGGGCTAGACATTTTCAAACATGGTTTGACATGGTGGGAGTGTAAATTAGTGCAGTCATGGAGGGAAATTTGGCAGTATTTATTAGCAAAATCCATTTTGTACAGTATGCCCATCAGAAACACTTGCATGTGTGTAGAAGGTAGTTCACCACTGCATTTGTAATAGAGGAATGCAGCTAAAGGCATCACCCAGACAGCTTTTCTTTCTGAAGCTCTGGGTCCTCTTAGAAGCTCATCCAGAATCAGTTCCTTGAGGCTGTAGGACTGAGGTTCCCATTTTCTTGCTGGCTGTCAGCTGAGGGCTGCTCTCAGTTCTGTAAGCTGCCCACAGCTGCCTGCTATATGGCCCCCTCATATAGCAGCATGCTTCTTCAAGGGCAGCAGGAGAATCTCTCTTTTCAATCTACTAAGATAGAGTCTTACGTTATGCACCCAATGTATTCAAGGGAGTGACCATCTATTCCATCAGGCAAAGGTGGAAAATATCAAGGAAATTACTAATAAAATCTTGGAAAATTTTCTGGTCTGGTCTAAAGTAAATAAGCCTTTGGTGATTTCTTGCTTATGAGTTTAATTTATTTCATAAGAGATTAGAAATACTCAAATGTGTGGTATCAGTACACTGTGTCCTTGATCAAGGAGGCAATCCTTCTAAAAAGGATTGACTTATTGACCAAAAACTTTACCTTTTAATCAGACCAAAGGGGTAACCAAATGCACTAAACTAAGCCATGAAAAAAACAGTCCTTGAAACACTGAACTTCCTTCTATCTCTCTGCCCTGCTGCTTCATGTACAAACATTTCTGTAGCTTCCTATCTCCCAGAGAACACTGGGAAATGCTGTCAAAAGCATGATGTGTGCAGCTTTTTGCATCCTGGCTTTGTTTTCCTTTTCTTTTCCATGTGAATAAGCTTCTTTTCCATTGATAATGTGGGACTTAATTAGGACTGAGTAGAAGCAGCAGGAGAAATACATATATAGGACCTAGGATTTCCTGCAGAGCTTGTCATCTTTGGAACATTCTCAGTGGAAATAAAAGGTACCCCTAGTCCCGTTGGTCCCTGCAGCTACAATAACACAATACTGGCTGTGTTCTTTGGACATTTCTTGCTGCCCCAGCAGTTCATAAGAGATTTCCTCTTTGTCATTAAGTCACCATCGTGAGCAAATTGTTTTGTCAGTTGGCCAGGACCTCCAGATACTCAAGGATCACATTATCAGGAAACTCCAGCTGCGTGTGTGGCGGTAGGGTGGCCGTGCCTTAAAGAAAATTTTATTTTTGTTTCAAGTTGTCATAATCTTTTATTGAGTTTAACAACATTAGGTGAAAACACATCCAGGGGTGTTTCTACCTCTGGAACTTAGCTGTCCCACTGAGGATAGTCAGGGAGACTACAGGGAATAACCATGGAAAACAATCAGGAAATTATTCTCAGAGTGAGAGAAATAACTCTTCATTGTACCAAGATGCCCAAAGAATATTAGTCCCTGTGTCAACCCCCACATGTGCCTGGGGAGTAATCAGATTCTACCACAGGCCCAGTTCTCTTTACCTCATCCAGCTGTGGTTCATCTACTGTTCATTCCTGTAGACTGAGCCCTCATCCAGCTGTGGTTCATCTACTGTTCATTCCTGTGGACTGGGCCAGCCTATGCTCTTCCCAGCATCTGCTCTGGCAGGAGGTATATATAGAAGTCTTTAACCAAGACTGGCTGATTTATTGTACTCACATAATTGATGCTGTCTGTGGCTTAATTTGCTTAGCTCTCTGGGCTCCCCCTATGATCTTGGCCGATGCTCATCACTCCATCTTTGATTCTGGGTAAACCACTTATACTCTGGTCCACCTGTGCTCTGTTACACTAGATCTTGGTTCAAACACCTATGCCCTAGCCCAGTTTTGATCTTTGGCTGTCACACTTTCCCAACCCTGAACTCTCCCTTTTAGAGCCCAGACACTGGTCCTCTCCTAGTTTCAGTACCCGCTGACATGCAAAGTCCACCCGCTCATGTTGTTGGGTTTTCACAACAAGGCACCCTTTTCCCATCTGACTCCACCCCACCTTCCCTTAGGATGAAGCTCCTGCTCAGGGAATGGTGGAGTGAAGAATATGTCTGTTGACTGAATTTCTTGGTAATGTACAAAGCTGAACATTCAATGGTGTGATTAGGACTACAAAATAAATACAGATGTCAAAGTAAACTCATCAAAATGATGGGATCAAAATGGTACCATAAAAATATGCCCATGTTTTACATGATAATAACTATTACAAAGAAACATTAATAACTCTTGCTTTATAGCATTTTCTCGCTTTATAGCAAGTTTAAAAAGCACCTTTACACCTCACATTTGATTCAAATATTGTAAGATACATTTTTAAATATATATTTAAACATTTCTGAAACCTATAAGCATCTTACAATCAGTGTTTTACAATCACTGCAGTCCATGTGTCAGTTGTTACCTTGTTGTCATGACCTAAGCTTTAAAAATGCCAGTATCAAGGTCTGCAGCAGGGGTGGCAGCTGCCTGAAAAGTCCCAGGGACAATTATCCTGTAACTCCTAGGGACCAAATTCTTTGGTGGAGAGGAAGGTTGGGAAAGATGGTGATTCAGATGGGCTTGGCAATTCTTAAAGAAGTCAAAAGAAGGCAGACTCTAAATAATTGTAGAGCCAGCTTAAGAGATCAGCACCATTGGCTTTCAGCTTTTAGGCAAATTCTTTTAAGAAGTGCTGCAGCATTGAAACTCTTTATGGTCCAGAGGACAGTACATGTAAAACAACACAGCTTTCAGTGACTCTGAGTCAAGGAGCAATTTGGAAGAGTTAGACGATGAACGTGAAGATGTTTCTAATTTATTTTTCTTGTGTTTTCCTTTTTATATAGGAGCTCAGGTTATAAAACCTATGTTTAAATACTGTACTAAAGTAACTCTTTTAATACACATAATATAGAAATTCTTCATAATAAGAAAACATTGTCTTAACATTTGGTAGTGTTTTCTCTTTCTTAGAAATGGTGCACCTTAGAGAGAAGTACACCATGGTCATGAAATATGTGTGCCATTTGGTCATTGAGAAGTAGTGTGGCCCACTGGTCCTCCTTTTGGCTTGACATGGACTCTGAGTTGGTAGGACTCAGCTGAGATATGTCAGTTTCCTTCTTTTCTGGTGGATTGATTTAGCTGTGGCCCCAGAATATTCCTTACTTTTCTGTTTTGAGATATAGTAACCACCTACATCAAGTGCTATGTTGATAAATGCTTTTAAAATCACTGTGCCTTGTAAGAAGCCAAGCTCAGACACTAGAGTGAAAAATACATCAAAATACAAAATATTCACCAATGTTTGCAATGCAGAGGAAGAGCGTCAAGCAGTTCATTGCTGGGTCAGCAGCTTTGAGAAATGTAAGGAAAGTGTGTAATAAGGAAATGTTGTATACTGTGCCAAGATTTTTAAAAAAATAGATTTTTATTGATTTTAGAGAGAAAGGAAGGGAGAGAGAGAAACGTTGATGTGAGTGAAACATCTATCAGCTGTCTCTTCTTGCACACCCCCTACTGGGGATCCAGCCTGTAAGCCGGGCATGTGCCCTGACTGGGAATCAAACCAGGGACCTTTTGGAGCATGGAATAATGCTCAACCAACTGAGCCACACCGGCCAGGCACCAAGATTTGATTTTAACTATAATATTCAATACCTACATTCCTCTGGGAGAAAGACTAATATCTTATTGATATGGGCTATTATATATCTATTTTCCTTCCCAACGGCCACCCAGTTTCTTTGTTGGGAATTAATCCTCTTGAACATTTTCTTGGCCAGGAAGCCATACTGGTTCCTGCCTCCCTCTCTCTGTCCCCACTATGGAGGCCAAGGGGGCCAAATATTTTCTCCATCTCCTTCTTCCTGCAGCCAGGTTGGGCCAGTTATCTAAACTTAACCAATCAGGTGCTTGCTTTTGGGGACTTTTAATTCTGTGCATGTGACATAAGGAAGGAGAGGAATTTCAGGGACCAGATGCATCACAATGATTTCAGTCATTGTCAAAACGATGTCTTGATTACATTGTACCTGCAACAGACTGTTGCTTGTTTTATACATTATGACCCTTCTCTCCAGGTCTTTCATGGTTCTTGCTGTCCCAACCCTGTTCTTTCAGTTTCCTATAAATTCTGAGATTCCCAAATCATATCCCCTTATTCCTGTATTGTTTCCAAGAACCAGAACCAGTTTCTATTGCTTGCTACCAAGACCCCGACTGATTGATTAACATTTCATATGGAATAAATGGCACCACAAAAGAGAGGAGAGTCTGCAAAATTTTCTCCAGTGTCCTCTTTTGTGTCATTAGAGAAAGGACATGAAGGAATGGACTCTTTCTCTGGAGATCTTTAAGAACATAATGATGTTGCATCTGACACAGGATGGTCTTACCAAAAGGATAATAGATGTGACCTTTGATGGTTTTCTCTCCCCAATATTAAGTAACCTGTGTGTGCTATAGAAATTCAGCAGTAGAATGTAGGCCAAGAACACAGAAATTCCTGTGCCCAATAACCTTCATCTTATCTTTTCTTCCCTGAGTTGACAAAAGAGAGAAAGCCAGATTTTAAAAAATATTTTAAAATTGAAGGGGTTGAGGTGGGGGGGTGGTGTAAAAGGGGCGTAATATATGGTGATGGAAGATGATCTGACTTTGGGTGGTAGGTACACAGTGCAATATACAGATCTTGTAGCATAGAAATCCACACCTGAAACCTATATGATCCTATTAACCAATGTCGCCTCAATCAATTTAACAAAAAATATTTTAAAATTTAAGTTTCTTTCAAAGTTCTGCACATATCTTGGCCTTGCTAGACCAAGAACCACCACCCTCAGTAAAATCGTGTATATCAGTGTTTGGAGTTTTGGAGCAGCAATATTGAGAACAGGCAGACATGCATCCTGGAAGAAGGTTGTGGGGTGTGTGTATGGATTTATTTGGCATTCAAAAATGGTTCCTTTGTTGATAAAAATTATTCTGGACATTTTGTTACATATTGAACAGGAAATAACAAGACAGAAGTGTCAAAGGCACATCTTAGAGGAAATATTTGTATATGTCCATCTCCAAAGTTGAATCTTGTTTGGTACACTTGGTGAACTATTCCAATAACATTCACCAACCCAGGGAGATTCAGAATTGCCCATATCTGAAAGTGGTTTGGAGGTGCTCCACAGTACTGCCCTTGCGCTTCTCTGAAGTGCTGTAGGATGGGACAGGGGCTTATTGCCATAGTTTAAGTCCCAATTTATTTGGCTCTTCAAGTCAATGCTGTGCTTTTCTTGGGAATTAGGTTTCTGAGTCCCGAACAGGAGAACCCAAAATGTGAATTATTTTCTCATTGAAGGTAATACATTGGACTGCTGGGCATATTTTTTATGCAGCTGGCCAGGCTTAGCAGTACTAGTTCGGATGCTGAATTAGTCTCAGAAGCACTCATCAGGTGTTAACAATGTGGTCCTGGCCAAGAGACTCCAATATGCTGGCCGTTAAGCTCCTCCTCCTTTTCCTCAGTGTTAGAAGAAAAGAATGCAATAGGGTATTTCCTGTAAGTCTTGCTCTAACATTGGCAGGAGAATTTAGGGCAAAGATGCAAGGTTCACTTGCCCAATCACAAATGTTTCTATTAGTTACGCATAAGCTAAAGAGAGATTAAAGGTGAATACTTCCAAAATTAGATAAACCCATTAAAAAACTAGAACTTACTTGTAAGCATTACAGACAAACAGTAAGGTTAAGGTTGTCAGCCTCTGGGCAACATTCTTAGTTCCAAACTTAGGGATTTAAAAAAAAAATTAAACTTGATACCTTAAGCCTTATTTGCACACACTTCAGTTTGGAACACATTGGCAGGGAGATGAGAATGAGGTCCTGTCACAGTGTGAAGTAAGAGAGATGGCAGAGGGTTGAGGGACCCAATTGAGAAAGGGGTAAGTTACCCTGAAATGATGGGTGGGAGGTATCTGAGACAAACCTAACCTCCTTCACCGGTTTATCTAGAGCAGTGGTCCTCCAATTCCATGTGCATGAGTTATCTGGGGGCTTGTAACAACACAGAATGCTGGGATCCACCCTCAGAGTCTCTCAGGTCTGGGCTGGGGCCAGAGAATTTGCATTTGTAACAAGTTTCCTGGTGAAGCTGATGCTGTTGGTCTAGAGACCACACTTGGAGAACCACTGATCCAGAGCCCTGTGTTGGTTAAGGTGAGTGTGAGGCAGAATAGGGAGTCTTATAATACCTCTGGTTTGCTAACACCCACAGCTCTCTTAGTACCTGCTTGCAAACCTACTTAAGTCTACACTTGAACTCAGACTTTATAGGCACTGTTAAAGTGTCAGGGGGTAAATCTTGGAAGAAAGTCAAGTATCTTTCTTGACTCCTTAGAATGCTCTAGAACTTATTTTTGGGGACTTAGGGAATATTTCCACACATAGAAAATGTTAGTACAACTTTTTTTTCAGAGACTGAAGAGTAACTACACATAAGTAGAAAGGCCAGGCTTGGCTGTCCTTGGCACTATGTAAAAATGAGAAAATGTGTCTAAGAACAGAGATGGTAGAACAGTTAATTCAGAGCAATCTTGATATTGTCAAGGTGCTGGCAACATCCATCCTTTGAGTGTCAAATTCTTGCTCTCTGACAGGGGTGCCAGGCTGCCCTGACAGACTACTAGTAGCTGTTGGGGGGAAAAAGCCGGGGGCATGGGTGTCACTTGGGCTTTCATTATTATAGATGGATTCTTCTTGTTATAAACAATTCAAAAACTTCTACTTCTTAGTAAGTAAGGCAAGATTTTTTGGCCTGGTAAGAATGGAGGAATGTATATGTGTGTGCATTTTAGAACATCAGTTTTCAAATACTCTATTTTAAGAGCCCCTTTATAGTCTTAAAGATTATTGAGTACCCCTTAAAATTATTGAGAGCTTTAGTTTATGTAAATAATATCTATTAATATTTATCATATTAGAAATTGAAACTGAGAAATTTAAAAATATTTATTAATTCACTTAAAAATAACTACAGTAACAATGTATGTTACCTTTTTAACATTTTAACATATTTTTTATTAAAAACTATATTTAAAAAAAACTTAGAAGAAGAGTGGTATTGATTTACATTTTTGCAAACCTCTTTAATGTCTGGTTTAATAACAGACAACTGGATTCTCATATTTGCTATGGTAGCTTGAAAAGGGAGGAGCATTTTACTAGCCTTTTCAGATAATTGTGGATATTCTTTTTGTTACTATAGCAAAACTCAACAAATTGTGGTTTCTTAAAATTCAGTTGTAATGTAGAATCAAAAGCCATATCCATGAACTAGTCATACTTTGTTACATTCAAGTCCATTGATCTTCCATGCACTTTGAATAGATCTGTCCTCATACTCAATGTTGGAGATGTAATAAAATTAACAATATTTACTGCTTCATCTAGGGTGTCCTTTATAGAGACATCTTTTTCCCTCCAAGTTTGTGGTGGTGAATAATAGGATGACTATTAGTAGAATTTGGTGCCATTGCCTTGGTTGTCCTAAGCCATCAGCAGCAGTTTTACCCACCATTGCTTCTGTGTGAATGTCGAGAGAATGGAAAAGGTAAATAACTTGTTACTATCATTAAGGAAATAGTGTTGACTCCCTGGATTCCCTGAAAAGGTCTCAGTGACTCCCAAAGGTTCATGGACCAAACTTGAGAACCATTGTGCTAGGGCAATAAGGTGTCAACTGTGTCCTCTATTTTTATCTCTTTGGCTCTTTGATCCTTTCATCTATCAGTGTGATTGTTAAAGAAAATCCCCAGATCACTTTAAAACTCTTCTAATTTTTTCAGAACATCTAATTATAGGGCAAAAACATCACACACACACACACACACAAAAGCAAAGTTTCTTGAATGTAATAAAAATAGTAATTAGTAACCCAATGAGGAGTTACCCTCCTGGTAGTCAAATAATGAAATACATTACTCTAGAATACACAAAAAAATATAGGCTTGAACTTGCTGTAAACTTACAGGAATTATCATGAGAAACTTTAAAAAAGATGGACTGCAATGGTGTCTATGATTTTAATGTTATTTCTGTTTGGTGGAAGTAATGGACATGACTAAGCTTCTGAGAACTTTGTGGTGCTGGAGAGCTGAGTGGGGTAAGAGTGGATCAAGTACAGAGCCCGGGACTTAGGAGGATCTCTAGGAAAGCAGTGGATATGAAGATGGCTTAAACATAAGAAGCTCCAACTTGATCTAGCCATCCCCTATGTGCTTTGCTCCTTGTCAGCCACCTGCTGAACTGGGTCTTGCCACTCCAGGCTTGTGAGAGATTAGAGAGCCTGAGTCTAGCTTCTGGATCTCATACTTAGTCCTGTGAATTCGAGGTTGCAGCCACTTTGGCTCTGCATCCTACATCATTCTAGATCTTTGTCTTCCCCTGACACAGAGGCTTAGAATTCCTTATATTGACTCCTTTCTCCACAGACCTCCAACTTGCTCTTGACTATACATCTCTTTATGAAGCATTCACCAGACTTCACTCGGCTCTTCTTGGCCTCCTGACTCTTATCTCACCCTTCTCCCACATAAGCGTAGTCCTTGCTCTCAGACTTGAATTAGGTTTTAGTGCTTCCTTTGTCTTGGCTCTGACCAGTCTTCCAAGACTGTGTGGTGTTTTGATACAGTTGTCCTATCAATATCACAGGGTACAGCACAACCAACAATAAATTTCCAGGGACAAAGGGATTTTGTGGGAGCCTCAAGATACCCTGAGGTCAAGTTTGTGGTGTAGGTATAGTCATGATGCCTAATGCATTGAAATGAGGGCTCACAAAACATAAAAAAAATCTTCTCACAGTATATGTTGGCACTATCTGTGTTGTTGATACTTAGAACCAAATAAACCCAGACCATCTAGTTGCCTATTGACCCCATTTGTATTACAACAGAAGTGGCCATTGGGGTACTTTCTGAAGATTAAACTCGGAGTTTGACCCTTCAGGAAAAGACTGAACTGAGCAGAAACTAGTGAGTCAATAGCCAAGGGAAAGTTTTATGGAAACATAAAAATTATTTATGATAGCCACATGACCCTCCAGGGACTTGTGAAGGAATCCCAGAAATCACCCAATGCACCTCCATGGTGGCAGAGATGCTGTTTTTCCACCACTGCATCTTCAGAGCCCATCCAAATGCCCAGCACATAGTAAATGCTCAACAAAGATATGATGAGTGAAAGAATAATTTAATAGGCCTTCTGAACAAGAGCAAGGAGGTCTTGGACATGAGTGAGAGGGAACTTCTGTCTCTCCAGATCTTCTACACCATGAGTTTGGATTTTGAGGTGTTGTAAACATAATCAATAATGCTTCCAGGCAATGAAGATGGCCTTGGCCTCCTGGAGGCAGTCAGGAAGCTGGACAAAGAAGCAGGTGTCCTACGAAGGATAAGATGACAGTATTTTGATGCTAGATGGTTTGGTTGTGTGTTAGTTTCTTTGTTTATTTCTCCTTTGTTATCCATAAACTTTTAGTTTAATACTCCAGTGCTATTACAACTGTGTTGCAGGGAATAAATGGAAGGACTTTATGTCCACATTTGGTTCAAAGCTCTAGAGAAAAGCAGGTCCTTGTAGGCTGGCCTAAAATGGCCCTAAAAGGAAGATGGTTTCCAAGGAGATGGGCATCAGAATTATAAGAACCCAGCTGTCCCTCTTTGGAGATTCTTAATTTATTGATTTGATTTTTTTATTTTATATATATATATATATATATATTTTTTTTTTTCCAACACCATTTGTCCTCTCTGTGCCCTCTTCCATCTTGATTTAATTTTTTAAAAGTCAGGGTTTTGCCTTACCAGGATATATTTGACCAACTTGAGCCTGTTACTTCTACAGCTTAGCATGGCCTGAGGACCTGTGGGTGGCAGTGTCTAGAAAACATGCAAATGGCATTAAACCTGAGTCTGCCTCTAACAACTGATTTCATAAACCACAGGTTATTCCCACTAGATTACCAGCCTCAGGTTTGGGGTAGAGGAGATGGAGTCACCAGCGTTGTTGATGTCAATATCTTTGGGCGGCCACACCAATAACATGGAGTATCAGTTAAGGGAAAGACAGTTTCGTGGGCATATTTCTGACACCCACTGGTTTCAAGTTGAGTTAAAAATCATCCAGTTGCTCTTCCAACAAAGAGATACTTTTCAGACAAGTGACCTCCACAAGGGGAGGCTGAGCTCCTGCTTCCTGCCAGAAGCAGCAGGGAGGAGCACCAGGGCTAATTCAATCTGTAGTCAGGTTTCTATGTTTAGATGTCTACAAAGGCTGATGGATGTTATAACGATCTGAGAAGTCAGTGGTTGTGGGTGGCATTTGGGAACACTTTTTGTTCAGCAACTCAGTATATGATGACATATTTTAAAAGTTTGTATTAGATTAATTAGAAACAAATATTACACCACATTCATGTGCTTGATCTCACCTCCTAGACTGGCCTGGCACATTTTGTCATTGGTCTTTTTCTATAGGGCAATAAAAATTTCCAACACAGTAGAAGCATAGTTCAGAGGTAAAGAACTTGGGCCCTGGAGTTGGCAGACCTGTTCAAGTCTTGCTTTGCTGTATGTGCCATATTTTAGGCAATCTGTGTCTTCATTTCTCCATCTGCAAAATGATGGTGGCTGTACCCACTCATGGAGCAGTCATGAGGACTAGTGGTAATCTATGTCATGCACCCAGTGAATTACCTGGCCTATCACAGGAGTTCAACAAATAATAAAAGCTACTTTTAAAAATAAATATTAACCACTTATATCATCAATACATTTTTTCAATCTCCTAAGGTTCTTGCACTTTAAAATGTCTGTTTCTCATGAGCCCAGGTTATAGAACTGCCTGCTCCCCCATCTCACCATGCTTTTCTTCCATATTTCAGGGCTCTCCTTTAAGCAGCCCCTTAGGGGTTTGTCAGAGCACATGTCTGGGGCTGACATAGACTGGGAACCTGGTGGTTCTCTTGCAAAATATGCCCTCTCTGGAGTGTCTGGGTTGCTGCTCACCTGGCTAGGGCCTGCAGGGAACAGGTGGGGCAGGGGTCTGCCTGCCCTGAGGCACTTCCACTCAGAACACCTTGCCTTCCCAAAGTAGGACTTGGACTGCATGTGTGTCTCATATGTGGTGTGTTTGGTGTGTGGTATGTATACGTATGTGTGATGCACATGTGGTGTGTATGTCTGTGATATGGAATACATGTGATGTGTGTTTTTATGTATGTATGTGTTTGTGTGTATGTGATGTCCTTAACTTTGTAAGACAGAGTACTTCCTGAGTTTTCTATCATGCCTGTGTATAGCAGTCACCCCACATAGGCATTCATCCAGCCTTGCTTAAGTGCTTCAGCTCCGGGTACCTGTGCCTGCTGGATCGTAGATCAGCATCTTGGAGAGAAGTAAGACTTTGCCCCAAGATGGGAAGATGTCAGCTTCATTCCTTACTTCAAAGCAAAGCAATTTGAGCTCCACAATTTGAAGCACCACCTTTTCCTGATTTGAGTGTTTGCTTTACTCCTTTCTCTTAAGTGTCCAGGAACCTCACTTGAGTGATCCCCACTTCTACCTCTTTACAGTGGCCTGGTTCCAAGCAACATCAAGGTCTGTGGCTCTTCTGACTGCACATGACCTGGTAGGTCCTCCATGCAGAGTGAGGTGGGGTCTGCAGATGGACTGGGCTCGTTTCTACCTGCTGCCCTGCAGGGTCTCCAGATTAACTCTCTCCTCATCTGTCCAGGATCAGTGGAGCCTTTTGTAAATGGTTTATCTCCAGAGTGTAATTTGCAGTGTGGGAGGGCCTTACAGACCAACAGCTGGAATATTCAGTCAAATTTTCTCCAGTTGGGGACCCAGCATGCCAATCCTATGAATTAATTGTCAACAAGAGGGCAAGGTCTGTGGTTAGACTTCTGCAGCAGCAAGCTGCCTTTCTCCTTCCCTGGGCAGATTTGTCCCATGGTTATTTTCAAGGTAGGACAATAGATTGCATATAGCAGACTTAGAGTGGAGAATCCAGAACTGAATGCATGTTTTTGATGAATTATTGCCTTGCTGCTCCATCAATTCTGAGCCATGTGCTTTCTGCTCTCCCTGTGAGTGGCCTGCATGTATGCCACCAGCTGGAGGTGCCTTCCCAAGCCCAGACTTTGGCACCAGCCAGGGCTCAGCTGGATCCTCTTCCCACTGACAGCAAGGATTGATTTCACTCACTATAAGGTAGATGAAGTTGGTTCCAGCCTGGAGTTGTTTTATAGGTACTGATAGTCAGAGATTATCACTGCTGAATGTGCATCTAGAAAACCACAGGCACAAAATCATAATGATCCCTAGACCTAGAAAGTGAACATTCTACACCCAAACTGCCAGCTGGGAGGGGCCCTTTGCCTTCTTCCTCCCATCCTCCCTGTTCTCTTAACACCCTGACATGTGACTGTCTCAAAAACAGAGAATGGGAGAAGTGTGGCTTATTTTGATGGATGCTGTCAAGGAAATATTTAAAAATGGAACACAATGGGTTATGCCTGTGGAAAATGCCTTAATTGCTTGAACTGAAATTTCCTTAGTGCCTGAGGTTTGTGATGGTCCCTTCGGAGCTGTGGCAGTGTGGGACTCACAGGGTGTAGCTGCCAAAATTCTGAGAAGAACATCATTACACATTTCCCTTTTCTTTTCTTTTCTTTTCTTTTCTTTTCTTTTCTTTTCTTTTCTTTTCTTTTCTTTTCTTTTCTTTTCTTTTCTTTTCTTTTCTTTTCTTTTCTTTTCTTTTCTTTTCTTTTCTTTTCTTTTCTTTTCTTTTCATCCTCACCTGAAGACATTCTTTCTATTGTTCTTCATAGAGAGTGGAAGGGAGAGAGAGAGAGAGAGAGAGAGAGAGAGAGAGAGAGAGAGAGAGAGAAACATCGATGTGAGAGAGAAACATCGATGTGAGAGAGAAACATCGATGTGAGAGAGAAACATCATTTGGCCACCTACTGTACTCACCCCAACCAGGGCTGGGGATCGAGCCTGCAACTGAGGAATCGAACCGGGGACCCTTCAGTCTGTGAGTTGGTGTTCTAACCACTGAGCCAAACTGGTCATGGCACAGTTTCTTTTTTCATTTGCTCTTCTGGAAGATTGCAACATGGAGCTTCAGAGAGGTTCTTGGATATTTCTACTACATCAATGTTTATTCTTGTCATATAGCTGAATTTTGTGTGGCTTGTGTTTTTCAGTGATATAAAATTGCCCCTGGATTTGAGGTTTCCCTACACACCCCTGCCTGTCTCACCAGAAAACGCATGCTCATTTTCTGTCGTTGCTGCTGCCTCACAAAATGGTGCACAGAGGTGTTGATGGATTGGATTCTGCCCTGAGAATGAGAATGGTGGCTCCAGTCATTTCTGGGGATTGCCAATGCCTGTGTCTCTTACTCTCAAGCCCTGACGATTTAGTGATCACTGTGTGTATGGTTTGACTTTTGAAAGGATCTGCTCGTGGTGATACATTCTGAGCATTTAGTATGCTAAAGCACTATGCCAAGGGGTTTGTATGTGCTTTCACATGTCAACAATAGTCAATTGCCAAACAATCTCACAAATAGGCACTGCTATTATCCCCATTTTTTAAATGAGAGAACTGATGCTCGAGAGGTTAAGTACCTTGGCTAAAGTCACAAGGCTAGTTAATTGTGAACTGGAACTCAAGGTTTATCTTTTCCTAAAACCAGAGTATTCAATTTCCCACTGGGACGGCAAGACCTAAAAACAGCATTAGAGGAAGGTGGGCTGACAGAGCCAGCCCAAGCCCTCTTTCTGCCTTCTAGGGAACAGTGTGTCTGATCACAACGGATACAGATTCTTTGCTGGGGCTCTTGTCCATGTCCATAGCTGGGCTTTAGGGTGCCCATGAAAACCCCCTGAAACTGCGTGTAAGATGTTGGGCTATGTGTGACATGTAATTTTCTGAAGAAAAGTTGCATAATTTCAGTGATTCACAATGGGTTGGTGCCCCTCAAAATGTTAGGAATCCCCGATACTGTGACATATGGTCACATCACTCTACCACACTGTCTGCTCCTCTTCTAGGTTTTCTTGCCCCTTCCCCATCCCTGGTGTCCACCCTATTTTGTTAAATTATTAGGAATTCAATCCAGGGCTTATTTGAAATGTGAGGTGAATGGACCACCAAGGCAATAACCCTGACTCTTGCAGTGCAAGAAGACCTGCCCACCTCTGCATCCTTTCTGACATGTGACCCAGTGGATTCTGGACTGTCCCTGAGTTGAGACACTGGGCTCAGACCTGAGGAGGCTCCTTGTTGGCCCAGTTCAAGGTGATTGACAATGGGGTGTGAAGGTCTGGTTCTATTGGTGTGCAGGGTGGTGGGCCCTTGTGTTCACTGAGCCAGGGGTCCCTGCCTTCCTCAGCTGGACTCTCACCAGAAGCTTCATTTGGGATCACAAGTGGTTTTGCCTACCCTTTAGGCAGGGTCTTGAACTTTAGGAGCCCCCCAATGACAAGACTAACACTTCCCTGTTGAGCAGACAGAAAGTAGCAGAGGTCAGAGGAAGACTGCATCCTGATCTTTCTGACTCATTTTCTTGAAGTAAGAGCTGTAAGATAAATTCTCACATGGAGCAAACCTAAGCAGTGTCATTTCAGGTAGGGTGAGGGGTGTAGAGATGAGGACCTCAAACACTGAATGTTCCCAAATGATAAATTGTTTTCTTCTGAAATATAGACAGTCACAAGCACACTGGACCCAAATTATTGCGTCCAAGTTAAGAGAAGCTGTGATGAAAACCTGAACATTTATTTCCCAAGATCTTTTTTTGAACTATTCAGAAAGTCATGAAACCTACCATCAATTTTTCTGTTTATCTTTGGTTGAGGAAAAATGGCCTTAATTGTTGGGGAACAGGTTTTTAAAAATCATTTCTTCTTTCCTGTCAACCTGAGAATAGCCTTCCTTTGGTGGATTAAGACCACCTCTCACACGGATCCAGTATTACCAAAATGAAGGTATTCTGTTCTTTCGCTTAACTGGTCTGATTATACCTGAAACTGTATGAGAGCTGAGTGTTTCGCCACATCTGCTTAATGACGGGTAAATATGTATGAAAGTTATATGGTGGACTGCAGAAGCAGGAGTATTGGTTTGCTTAAAACTAAGAATTGTTTTAGCTTTGAGCTGCCTTAAATCATTTTTGGAATAAAGCAAGTGGAGGTTAATTAATAAAGGATCTATACCCTGCTTTGTAACCAAAAGTTATGAGCTGAGGCCAAGAGGTGAGCCAAGTGTCCTGGGCAACACCGCTGTTGCCTGTTCACTATTTGGACAGAAGAGAAAGCTCTCAAGAAAAGGCCTGGGCTTAAAAGAGTTCCTCCCCTCAACCACAATTTTTTACAAAGAAGAGAATATAAGTTTAAATTAAGCCCTTCTTATTCTTGCCTCCTAGAAGATGTGAGTCAGAGGTGGAACCACCCGGAGATACAGGTCTTCACAGTGGGTAAGCATGAGACATTCAGTAATCCACCACTGGGCCCTGCACCTGGTCTGCTCCTTGTAGATGTGTGACCTTGAACAAGTAACTAAACCTCTGTGTGCCTCAGTTTCCTTATCTGTAATATGCATATAATAACTTGCCTTATGGGGTTGTTGTGCTTGTGGTAAGCACTAGATAAAGGACAGCTCTGTGACTGCGGTTATTGTAAAAATCACCCTCTGTTCTATAGAATGGCAGAGTCTGAATTGCTGGACTTTTAAGGATGCAGTCTACCCCCCTCTTCTTTCCCCTGCCATGATTCTACCATTTCAGACAAAAGTCAGTTTCTTCTCATTGTAAAGGTCTCTAAGAAAGAAGAGTCCACCAATTCTTCAGTTATCTGATCTGTAACAATCCTTCTAGTCAGAAAGCTTTCCTTATAAGTAAATTTACCTCTCTTCTTGAAATTAAAGCCATTTCTTCTCACTGAAGCCACTTTAAGACAGAGAGTGCTTTTCTCCCTTAAAATAACTCTCCTCCAGTTAAATGCTCTATTAAACCTCTTTCTGGCTTTTCTTCTCCTGGAAGGAATTTGGATCATTGCACTTTTCTCTAGGGCTCATTTCTAGTGGCTATCTGAATTGTTCTTCTTTCCTTCTTGTTTTCTGTGTATCACTCTTAAAAACCAAAGCACAATAGATGTGAGCCAATTAAGGCAATTCTTGCTGATGTCACAGGCTAGGAAGAGATTACTACTTCATAATTCTGGTCCTATTTAGTCCTGGCATTGTACTTGTGTTCATGGCCACAATCACAAGTATAAATTTAAAACTTCCACGCTTCAACTGAGCAGACTCTTCTTGACCTTTTTCAGTGTCTCACCACTTTCTTCTGTTTGCCATTCACTATTTTTGGATCTTATGATCTTTTTGAGCCTGCCTAATGTGCTCAGTGAACATTCAAATATGGACTTGTCTTTCAATCTAATGAACAGATGAGCTCCTTAAGGAAGAACATTTGACTCTAGATCCCAGTACTCATGACACCTGACTCAGAGTAGATCTTCAACATACATTGTTAGATAAATTTCCTAAGCCAGCACTAACAATATTAGGCAATAGATCTTGTTACAATTAAGGTGGACCCTGCTGCATTCTCTGATAGGCTTCCTCTTTCTAATATTCCCACATGGACATGGCTGGGAAATGTGCTGACATGGAAATGTGATTCTTAGATTTTTAACCCAAGTGTTATTTTATCTTAGAGTTGGAAATTCTCAAGAAGCATTTTTAAAGCCTCACAAAGGGAAAACTTGAAGAGCTTAGGGCCTGGATGCCATCCTAATGAGCTCTTTGGAGAGATATGGAGGGAAAAAGTTGAACATTGTGAAATCAAACCAACAATTGCAGTGTCTTATAACTCCAAGTTGGTAGGAATTATTGGTTCAAGTCACACTTTCCACTGTGTATGAGTAGCATTCTTCAACAAGAATTACATAGTCACTTGTTAAATATCTATAAGTCATATTTATTTCCACCTACTCCGATATGTGTCCCCTCCACCCCAGTCAGCTGGCCCTGCTTCCTGCTTAGTCTCATTTCTGTGGCTTTGCTAAGGCTATTTTCTTGCTAAGAATGTCTTGTCCCTTCTGTAGTCTAAGGATATCTTAAATCTAGGGACTTTTAAATATACCCTAAACCTTCCTTTATCACTGTTATGCTCTCTTTGTTCATATGGGCAAGTTTTGTCTTCCCAATAACTCAGCATTGAATGTGAACCATCTCTTTTCAACCCTTAGTCCCCAGCAGAGTGTGAAGAATGAGAGAGATCTGGACCAGTGAACACCAAACCTGGCCAGTTTCCAGAATCACCGGGAACTTTAAAAAGGTCTACTGAATCAAAATCTCTGGAGATGAAGCCCAAGAATATGCTTTAAAAAAACAAAACAAAACAAGAAAAAAACAAGTTCCAAGAGGGAAGTGATGATAGCTCAGGTTTGAGAATTAGTATGATATAAGAGGAATTTGTGTCAAGTTCTTGCTTTGCCTTGGGTGTGGTCCTGCAAAACAAAAAAGGTTTTCTTCTTAAGAGGTGCTCTGTGAATCCTTAGCATTGGAAACCATGGGAACATTCAGCTATTACATTTAATTTATAGAAATACTGGCTTTCTGTTCCCTAGAGATATCTTTGTATTTACTTATTTTTATATCCTTCATTACATTCACCTCCAAACTAAAACACCACTGCTCTTACTAGTTCATTAATTTTTCATTGAGATGAACAAGGCTTTGTTTGACAGCTGATCATTTCCATAGCTCCTACTTTGAAAGATGGTCCTTTTTTGGCTAATATACAGGATAAATTCTATTCAGCTTAGTGTTTAGGAATGGTTTTGCTCATAACATGCTTGTTCATTCTCAGAAGGCCCAACTCCCATTATTATCACACTCATACTTTTTTGGCTATGTCTGTTTAAATATGTTCTTGGGTTAGGAGTCCATTCATTTATTTGGACATAGTCTAGGCTGCAAGCTCCAACCTTTAGATTAACACACTCAGCTTTACTCAAATGCTTGACTGCAGCCTTACTAATCTAGTTTAAACTGTCTATTGGCCTCTAATCTTGGGCCTTGTATATGCTTTAATATGTCAATATGACAGAATTTTCTGAATCCGGAGGCATCAATTTCATTTCCCATGTAATATCCACTTATTTTATTTTGAATTACCAGAATGGCATAATATCAATATTAATAAAACCACTTGTTAGAATGTAATACGTATAGGACAGTGTACTAGGCAGGTTCTGGGGTTTCAAAGATTAGTAAGATAAGGTCCTTGCTCTAGAGAGGAGCATATTCTGATGGGAGATACAGAATACCATTCATAAAAAAGCAATTTACAAAGCCAGACAGCAGATATCAAGTATCAAATGAATGGCCTGGGCACTCACCACTCTCAGGCTTTGGAGGAAGGCTTGACCATGGAGAACTTGAAAAATTCATGGGGGGCCCATTATAACCTAGAACCTGGCCTATAGCAGGCACTCAATAAATACCTGTTAAATGAATAAATGAATGACTGGATTATGGTAAGATATAAACTGTACCAGTTGGAATATAGGTAGAACATACTCAAGAGAAGAAACACACACACACACAGGGCTTTTTCACCAATGAACTATGAACCTGTTTTATTAAGAAATAGCATGAGTGAGAAATATAGGATAATCTTTATGCTACTGATAGTAATTATTATTATTATTATTGTTATTTTAAACTTTTTTTTAAAAATATACCTTTATTGATTTCAGAGAGAGGAAAGGAGAGGGAGAGAGATAGAAACATCAATGATGAGAGAGTCATTGATCGAGCCTGCAACCCGCGCATGTGCCCTGACTGGGAATCGAACCCCGGTTGCCTGGATCCTAGGTCGACGCTCAACGGCTGGGCCACACCCGGCCAGGCCTGATAGTAACTATTTATTGAGCAGTAACTAAATTCATGGCGCTTATTAAATATATAGATTAACCACTTACTGTGTAAATGCAATGATTCACAATATAACAGGGGGACAAGTGACATGCCTATTCAACCAGCTGAGCCATGGACAATAACTGCCTGATTTATTTGGTAATCAGCTCATTTGTATTCCGCCTTCTTCCAAAACAGATTTGCTATCAAACAATTTACAAGACCTAAAATAGGAAGCAAGAGACAAAGAGGGTGAAGAATGGGACAGGAAAAAACTTAAATAAGATGGCCTAATCAAGTTTCTTTGCAGTTTAGGGTAAAAATAAAGCACATGAATTACCTAGAACCAGGAATTAAATAACTTCATGAATAAAGAAAGAAGAAGCCTTTCTCCTTGCTCTGAATTTCAGAAGGAAATTTTTTCATGGGTCTATTTATAGTCCCAACCTTAGTTGATGCTATTCCACTTTTACTGCTAATGGGACTCTTACAACTAGCTAGCTAGGCAACTTTTTATGTTTATGCCTTTTTAGCTAGGTGCAGTGCTAAATCCCATACACACATTTTAAAAATTTAATCCTTCCACTGCCCTGTGAGAAGGTCCTATAATCTGCCCCCTCTTGCAGGCAGCCTTTTTTTCATGTGCATCCCTTCCTGAAAGCAGCTGGATACTCTCCATGAGTGGTCTTCTCCAGCATTTAGAGTCAACCTGGAGATGGTGAGCAGACTTCAGCTGACAGGAAGCCTCCCAATCTTAGATAAGATCCCACTTTAGGAAAACTTTGATCTAGAGAGAGAAGCCACCACCCAGGGCTGTGTTCTGCCAAGGAGCTCAAAGACACTCAGGAAGAGGTGTCAAGATTGAACAAAGGAAGAACCATCTCTGGTCATTAGGGACACTGGTGTTGATCAACCACCATCTTAGTTGTTTAGAAGCAACCATGGTGTAAAGGCCAATGGACTGGAGTCAAAGAAGACTTTCCCAGTGGTGTAAATGTGGCTCAGCTCATTTCTCTACCTGTTAATAGAGTCAGGAAAGGGGCTCCACCATCTCCATGGGAATGTACATGATAGTATGTGTAAAGCACTGAAGATACTTTATTATTAAATACCATATATTATTCAGCTCATATTTAAAGTCCTACTTGCTCTTGTTTCTATGCAGGTCCTAAGAATCACTAAAATTTCGTATTACCTTGTTTCTCAGTATTTCTCATTTTATTCTTTTTAATATTCTTTACTAGTTCCATGCCCCCTTCAGTGTGCCCCAAGTTCCTGGTAGTTGGCTGTCACTCAGCCCTACCTGTCCTCTTCTTGTCATCACTTAGTATTACATGACCCTAGATAAGAAAGGGAAGGGAAATATTTATTGTTGTGCGAACACCCTTATTTTTCAAAAGACAGCTTTGTAAAAAAAAAATTTTAAAAAATCTACCTATCATTGTATCACCTTAACATACCAATTCATTGTCCCACACCATTTCTAGTTTGTCCATATGCCTCTGTGCTTTTCACATGGCTGTGATTACAGAGTAGACACCTTATCTGGTTCTGCTAGTTCTATTTATTAACACTGCTATAAACACTTCCCAAGTTGCTGCATCAACTTCATTATTATTTTGCTATTGGTTGAAAACTATTCCATGATATAAAACATCTCATGATGAAACATAATTTTATTATTGTTGGACATTTAGATTTATTTTAATAAGTAATACCATAATTAATATTTTTCATATATAGCCCTACCCCCCCACACACACCTCTTTGAACTAGAGAGAAAAATGTTTATAATTGTTTATCTAACAGCTGGGCAAATTTTTCTATATTTCTTATTTATGTACCAGCCTTCCCTGACCCATCTCTGTTTTATTTCGTTTTATCCTCATGGGATCTTCTGGTCAGTGAGGCAAGGATTTAACTGCTGTTTCTAATCATTACTTTTTCCATTATAAGTCTCTTTGAATGCTGTTTCTTGTTCTCTGGAAAGACCAGAAGAGTTATGGAGATGGCCTGATAACACTTACTTCATGGTCATTAACTTTGGAGAAGTGATCTTGTCTGAAGCAGTAAGAAAAATTCTACACAATGGGTGAAGGTTCGGCACAGAGTCCCACCCACTCAAGCCCACAGGCATGTGCTGGTTCTATGACCTGAAGCGGAAGTGATGTTTTCATACTGTATCATTCAGGATCCAACCAGGAAAGTGGGAACCACTCTAAACATTTAAACAGGGGGCATGTAATACAGTGAGGTGGTAACACAGGTGATGGTAAAACTGAGACTCCAAATGGAGGTGGTGAGGCCACTGAGAGATGAGCAGCAGCAGCAGAAAGTCACTACTGCCCCTGGGCTGAAGCACAGAGCCAGAGTCACCTGGCAGAAGCTGGAGCCAGGGGCCTGTCCCAGCTTAGCTGAAGTCATGGAGCAGAAGATGACCCTGCTGGAGAGCTATCCAGAGTGGAGAGAGTGGGAGAAATATCCTGGCATTCCCCTCCATCTCCCACCAGTGCCTCTCCTTGGCTGAAACTAGCTGGAAACCATGTGTCACAAGAGCCTGGGACACACAGCTTTCAGAGATGAGCTCCCTATCCCTGACACAAAGTAAGTGGGGAAAGGATGAGGAATGAGCCCAAGGCAAACAAACCAAGAATTTGTACAAAATCACATTGCCAAATATTCATTCAAAATAGCACCAAGGAAAGAAAGAAAAATCCTCTAGAAAAGCTGGCAAAGAAAGCAAAAGGAAACTACATGGTTTAGTTTTTCGTACTCATATCATTTATAACATTGGCCTTCTTGGTTGCAAATGGTACCTCTAGCTAGTTTGAGCTAAAAGATGATTTACTGAAGACTATCAGTTGATCACAGAATCTCTGGGAGAACAGGGTCAGGTGTAGAAGTGGTACAACCAGGAGCACAAGTTTCATGTGGTGAGGGTGGGGATGGGGGTTAGCTGTCACCACAGAGGTGGGGGCAGGTCCCTGGATTCACCCAGCAGATAACCTGAATTGGACATCGTGGTTGGCTCTCCTTGAGACTGCTTCTGAGAACTTCCTTGCCAAATGGCACCAGTCTCCTGTAGAGTGTATTCAACCCTTTTCTTGCCTCCTCCTGGACTTTACTGAGTTGAAGACACCTGGCTGCCCAGCCTGTGACATATACCTGCACCCCAGCTGCAAAGGAGGTTGGAAGAGTGAGTCTGGTTTCTATTTGGGGGAAGAGTGACTACTATGGACTAAATTGTATGCCTCCCACCTCTCCCCTCCATGGCAATTCATATGTTGAAGCCCTAACCCCCAATGTAACTATATTTGAAGGTAGGGCTTTTAAGAGGTAATTAAGTTTTATTAGCTCATAAAGGTGAAGTCCTAATCTGATAGAATTAGTGACCTTATAAGAGGAGGGAGAGAGAGAGAGAGGGAGAGAGAGAGAGAAAGAGAGAGAGATCTTTACCCATACAGACACCAAGGCAAGGCTATATAAGCACACAGGGAGAAAGTGAGAAGGGGAACTAGGCAGTCCACAAGCCAGGAAGACAGCTTTCACTAGAACCTGACCATGCTGGCACTTTGATCTTAGACTTCTATCGTTCAGAGTAGTAAGAAAACACATTTCTGTTGTTTAAGCTATCCAGCCTATGGTATTTTGCTATGGCTGCCTGAGTGGACTAAGACAAGGCCTCAATGTGGGAAGACCAAGTTTACCACAGGAAGGCTGTTCACAAACAGTTAAATGGCCACTCATGTGATAAATGCCCAGAACACCACATTACCAACTTTTGTTCACTACAAAATGTTATCATGTCTTGCCACACTTGTCACCATTATAAAGGAATATAAATAAGAGAGTGATGGCATTGCTGCTGAAATGGTACAATGCTAATGTCACTTGCCACATAAGAGGACTAGTTCCTTTTATGCTCCTTTCCTGACGGGGGCAAATATGCATCCCATGGCCATGTGATAGTTCTATCTTCTGATGGGTGTTGACAAAAGAACGTCCAAACATGTAGAGAATTTTTATAAAATTTATTTGAGCCAAAAAGAGTATATACCTGGAAGCAAGATCCCAACAGACTGAGATAAATGCTTTTGAGAATAACAATCTGCAGTTTCTTTTCATGCATTTGAAATTAAGGAGAGGAGGTAAGGAAGATTACATGAAGGTGAGAGGAAGCAACTTGGGGATTGGATTCCAGGATAGTTAATAAGAGTATGTGCTCTCTTGAGGGTGGTTACAGCTTATTTCCAAGGTGTGTTAATCTATATACACAGAAATAAAGGACAGGGCTTACTAAGGCAAAGGTCAGCCTTTTAGTAAAGAAATTGTATACTTGGGGCATGACTAACCACCATTACCTGCCCAGTTCAGAATTTATGATCAAATCACCCTGTGAGGTTACTTTTCATAGAACAGGTGTGGGGGTTTTTGTTCACATGGGTCCACACCAAAGACACTAGGCTGTTACCAATCCTTAGAATGAGACAAGAACTTAGAGAATACTCAGCCTATTTTCCATCCAATGCCAGACCCTTCCAAGTCTTCTGAAAGCTCTAGTTGTTACAACAAATGTCTTTTTCTAAGTGCTATTGGTATAGATTTTTACAATAAGGCTGTTTTTCCACAAATTCAAAATTAAATGGCCAACTAATGAAGAATGTGTAAAAGTCAGCTGCACTTAGGGCCAATGGTTAGAAGAGCCACTGTCATCCCTGGGGAAGACTATTTTAAGCACAACTAGTTTTCAGAGAATATCAGACAACCTTTTCATTCATTTCCTTTGAGGTTATGTTCCAGTGGAGTAAGATCGAGTGAGTTATTTTTGTAATAATCACTAATGGAATGTCCCCTTATATGCTTTTCACCATATTAGGTTTTGGGTATGAAAAGTTTAATAAGATATAGTTCTTACTCTCAAGAAATTCATAGTCTAGTAAGAAAGGCAAACATAGAATGAGATAATTGGAAGATAACTACAAGAACTGCAAGAATGAACAAAAATATTATGAGAGCCCGGAGGAGGGAAAAGTAACTCTGCCTGAGAGAACTAAAAAGGATTCAAAGACAAGGTGCTTTGGGGTGACATGGTGGGGCCTTGAGGGTGCTTTCAACACTTCCATTTGAGAGACCAGTGGGACACATCCATTGGTAATTTCTTGGGGATGAAGTTAGGTACTCTGGGGCAGTGTGGCTAGGCAGGAACAAAGGGTATCTGGATAAGAGTTTCTCTGATGAAGGAAACTGGAGACTCATAATCTGAATACAATATTTCTTCCACAGTATGATCTTTAGAGATTATTGAAAAAGTTTCCTTGTTCCTTTCTTCTACCTCTAAAAAATAAAGCAATGAAAAACTAAACAAAACACCCTACATGCAATCTCTGCCACATCTGCTCCACTTCACTGTTGCAGTCATAGACAGTCCACAGATGAGTGTGGCTGTGTACTAATAAAATTTTATTTACAAAGCAGGCAGTAGTCTGGATTTGGCCCAAGGGCCATGATTTGTCAACCCCTGGTCCACAGGATCAACTTTTAAAATGCAGCCATCGTTTACTCTTAGTTTGTGATTTTGAGGTCCATTGTGAGATTGTGTATGTAGGCAGGACTGGGGAGTGGTGCAAAATCACTAGAGGAAGGTACAGGGACTCAGAAAGGAACGTGTTATTATGGGGTAGATCGTGAGGGGTAGATCGAAGAGGTCCTTTGTAGCTCCGGGGAAGAAAGGGTGACATTGAAAGAGCAGATCCCACTCATTCTTCCTCGAAGAGTGCTTCCTGGCAGTGGTCCTGCTGTCTGACTGTGGCTCCAAACTGACTGGCTGTGTCCTGGCCAGCTGCTGCTAGGTAGGAACTATATTTTGTCCCCAAGGTGACTTGCACAGGATAATTTATATTTTGGTGTAAATGCACCTCAAGCTCCTTTGAGATGAAAGACTATATAAAACTGAGTTATGACCCTGCTTAATAGGAGCACTGCTGAGGTTTTCCAAAAGTGGAGTTAAACCCCTTTGGCATCTGTGAAAGCCTGGCTGTAAAGGACCATTGGCCATTTCAGCAGCTATAATCTTTGCTGTTGATTCTGTGTGTCATAAATCATTCTTCTCCAAGACCAAAGGCGGCCTTTGTATTTGCCAAAACACTAAGGAGCAGTATCTCCAACTGGTCCAAACTGAGGCTGAATCTTTTCTTTTTAAGTTGTTTGGGAATTAAGGAGAATACACACACACACATTTACACACACAATCCCTCATGCTCACATACTCACACACACTTTACCCTCCATAATAACACATTCCAGAATAGCTATCGCCCTACCCTGTAACTCTCTGTGGATTCTCATGACACTGGTTTTGTTTCTGACCTGATCTCATTCCTTTGTTATTCTATACTTTAACCCCCGGAAGGGCTACTTTCTTTGTGTAGCAAAGCTACAGACAGATGTCACTTTCTCCTGTCTGAGGCCCAGGACTCCACAGGCCAGCTTCGTGCTGGGCTTCCCTTCAGATGGTATCTGACAGGGCATACCAACATGTCTTTTTTTAAGAAAAGACCTCAAGTGTCTTATCTTACTCCATTGGAATTTTCCACAGTTCTTTAACCTCTAGTTTAGGAAAAGTTGGTTTGAGGGTTCTTCAAGCATCCCTGAGCTGGTGCAGCAGGTCTGTGAGCTTGCTGCCCTTGAGTGGATGGTGCCTCCACTTGCCAACAACCTACCTCATTTCCATCTCTCCTCCCTACTGACTAGAAACCTTGTGGTTAAAACAACATAGCCTCTATTCAGAGCTCAAACTGAGAGCTGCTATCGGAGGCAGATTTTGGATTTAAGGAACTCTCAGAAGATGCATTTGAGTTGCTTCTTAAAGTTTCCATTTTAGCTTCTCAAGAAATCAGGGTTCTCATCAGGTAAATGTTTTCTTTTTCATGGCTTTGTTTGAAAAACTTGTTAAGAAAATTGTGTCAGTCAATGTTGGAAGAAGTCAGCTGCTTTCTAGCTTTTTCCTGGTGAACAGGGCTTGTGTCTATTTCTCTGCAAGAAGTGATGAAACAAGTGTCTCATGGGGAGAAAACTGTAGCAGCAATTCTCTGTGTGAAGAAAGGCCTGGGTGTTTGAGAAATAGGTATGTGAGGTGGAGCAACCTTCTTTTGGGTATGTACAGGTCTCGGAGGTTGGAAATACCACTCATGTTGGTCTGATTTACTCTCTGGTGCAGCTGCTTGGAGGGTGGTCAGCTCATACAGGAGTGGTTCCCAGCCCTATCTTGGCATCATACCTTTTTATTGAATAAAACTAAACTGGTTCTCTTTTCCTTGCTGTTTTTCTTCAGCTAGTTAGGTATCTCTCTCTCTCCCCACCCCCTTTTTTCTCATTTCTAAATTTTTTGAAGTATATTTCCCCACTCTCTCCTGTTTTTATATTTTTAAGCACACATCTTCCTCCAGTGATAGAACATTAAAGATTTGTCTTACATATATTTGTAAAATGTATTAATACTTTCTTTGGACACCCATAGGTATAGCCTCTTGAAATAAAAGAAGTCCATTGGTACAGTGAGCCACTTTTCTGAAAGTCTTGCCACCATTCCTCCAGGAATTTTTTTTCAATCACTTGTTCCTATGAACAATATATTTCACCCTGGTGAAACCTGATGTTTATTTACCAAGTCTCTTTTCTCTCTCTTTTCTCTCTCTACCTTCCTCTCTCTCATCCCCCCAAGAGATCATGTTTCCTCTAAAGTTTTAATTTGAAGAAAATTCCATTCTCATGTGATGACAGAGCCAAATCAATCAATCATTGGCCAGTCAAACATTTCAAGCGTCTTCTAGATGCGCTGTGTTGGAATAGTCTCAAGGGATGGGGGAGGCCGTCTCAAGAAACATCAATAACTCCATTGGTGTTGATCGAGTATTTTTACTCCTACCCACACTTATGAAATAATCACCAAATATTATCAGATAGAACAAGATGAGTGCTAAATTTCAAACTTTATTTGATAGGTCAGGTTGAAATAATAATACAACTACCATTTCTGAGACCTCACTATGCACCAAGCATTAAGCTAAGCACTTTGCAGCCATCTCATTTTATTGTCTCAACAGCACTCATTTTACATGAGGAAATAGAAGATTAAAGAGGGGCTAAGTGCCCAGGATCATACAGCTGATGGATGGTAGACTCGATGCTCAAACCCCCAGTCTGGGCCTCCTGTTCGTGCTCTGGCAGGTGTCAGAAAAGTACCCCAGATGATGTGGTCTCCGGACTGGGACCAGAAGGGTTGTTTGACATCCAAATGGCTGGAAGGAGCAGTCGTGTGGGTGATGGACAGGTGGATGGGGCCAGTGTGTCTGGAGGACAGTGCAGCAATGAGTGCCTTGATGAGAAGCAGGAAAGGAAAGGCTGGGTCAAGACAGGCAGAAGGGTTGGGTGCCAAGGAGCCATTTGTGTTTCTGCATTGAGGAATGAAATAAGGAAAGCAGAGTGAGATCATGATAAATGCTGCTCAGAGCCGGCTGTGAGCTTTGCTTCTTTTGCCTGGGAGGCCTTCTGCCTGGGTAACTGCAAGGCTCAAAGCCCTCTGCTTCAGATTGCTGCCCAAATCTCACCTCATCTCAGAGGCTTCCTTGACCCCCCTATTCAAGGAGCAACCCCTGATACCCCATTCAACTTTTCATTGTAGTAAAATGAGCATAACATAAAATTTACCTTTTTAACCATTTAAATTGGTGTTTAGTACATTCACAGTGCTGTGCAGTGATCTCTAGTTCCAGAACATTTTGCTCGTCCTGTTAAGCAGCCATTCCTCATTCCCCATTCCCAGCCCTGACAACCACTACTTTGCTTTCCATCTCTGTGGGTTTGCCTGTTCTGGACATTTTATATACACGGAATCATACAATATATGGCCTTTTGTATCTGGCTTTTTTCACATAGCACAATGTCTTTAAGGTTCATCTACAATGTAGCATATTTCATTCCTTTCTATGGCTGAATGATATTCTATTGTGTTTATACACCACTCTTTGCTTATCCATGCATCATTCGACGGACATTGAGTTGTTTCCACCTTTTCACTATTGTGAATAATGCTGCTATGAACATTTATGTACAAGTGTTTGTGTGAACATGTTTTCAGTCTCTCAGGTGAATATGTAGGAGTGGAATTGCTACGTCATATGGTAGCTCTATGTTTAACTTTTTGAGGATCTGCCAAACTGCTTTCCACAGCAACTGCACCATTTTACATTCCCATCAGCAATGTATGAGAGTTTCAGTTTCTCCACATCCTTGCCAACATTTGTTTTGTTTTTAAATTATAGCCAACATAGTGGGTGTGAAGTGGAATGTCATTGTGGTTTCAATTTGCATTTCCCTAATGACACTGAGCATTGTTTTCTGTGTTTGTTGGCCATTTGTACCATTCACTTTTTGTTCCCTTTATTTGGATCTATTTTTCTTTATAAACAAGTTTTATGATTTATCACTTCCTGTCAAATTGTATATTTATTGACAATCTATCCTTTGACTAAGTAAGCTCCATGAGGACAAGGACTCTGTCTGCTTTGCGTATTATTGTATCTCAATATCTAGGACATGGTTTGGTAGTATAGGGACTCAGTATATACTTGCAGAATAATTGAAAATTAAATTATGGTTATCCCCTCAGCCCTGCACTTAGGGTCTCCCCTCCCTGCAGGTGGATGAGCAGAGGGGTGGCACTGGGAGGGGAAAGCCACAGCAGGCACATTCATCAGTCCCTGACCACATTTTCCACCCTCCACACCCCCAGGCCTGGTGCTAAGACAAATGGATTGTAGTGCCCTCTGCGATCCACCCACCCCTGGGGTTATGGGGAGAGAGGTTGAAAAGCAAAGTACTTATAGAGATAATCAAGGTTTGAGATAATGAGAGTTGGAGCTAAGGCAGCAGCAAGAAGAGCAGAGTGGGAGGAACAGATATTAAGGAGATATTTAGGTAAAAATCAGCAAGACTAGGTGACTAGCTGAGGTGTCAATCAAGGTAACTTCAAATTTGGAACTTGAAAGGTGGGGAAAGTAGTGACACCATTTAACTATAAAAGGGAATTGGGAGAAAGAGCTTACTTGGTAGCAGGAGGAAGGGGAAGTCTGTTTTATATTCAGTTTGAAAAAAAAAAGAGATCTGAGTATACACAGCCAGAATAGGGAGGTGTTGGAGCACAAAGGAGGAATGGAGGCGAGGTATGACACAGAAAAGAGAGGGAACAAAGAAGGGAAAAAAGAGTGAGAAGAGGGAGCAGGGGGTTAGGAAGACAAGAAAGCAGGAAGGGGTTGATATTTTCACCTGTTCTGTAGCAAGAATGAGAGAAGTGTGGGAAAGAGAGAGCCGGGGGCGGGGGGGGGGAGGTTCTCAATTGACTTGCTGGTCTACCTTCTCTCTCTGTCCTGTCTGCTCCCTATAGTCTTCTAAAGTGCCATAAAAGTAGCCTCTACTTGGCTACTTGCTGTCTAGGACCTTTCCAGTAAAAGGCCATTAATGAATCAAGTCCAGCCTTTCATTCTGGAGAGTCTGTAGTGATTCTCCTGATACAGGAAGCCTTTGAGCCTCACCTGGCTTCTTTGCCCCCTTGAGTGACGTTTGGCTCTGCCCATTGGTACTCTGCCCACTCATGGAGCCACGGTGGAGAATGGCCTCAGTGAGCATGGAAGGGAAGCATAAAAAGGTAACTGGGCACAGGGACCTGTGAGAGAGGCAGCCTGACAAAGAGGGCAGATGCTCAGTCCCAGGGCTCTCTCTGTAGCTCTAGCTCATGTATTTCAACTGGGCAAGTTGGTCCAAGAATTCCAAGCTCTGCCACATCAAGGTCAGGATGGGAAAAAGTTAACAATAGATCTCTTCCTTATCTGTGGTTTTGTTCACAGTTTCAGTAACCCACGGTCAACCACAGTCTGAAAATATTAGATGAAAAATTCCAGAAATAAACTATTTATATTTTAAATTGCACAGCATTCTGAGTACAAGTACCTCACTTCGTCTCATCATGTAAGCAATGTACCACCTCACATCATCACAAAAAGAAGGAAAATGTGATATTTTGAGAGAGACAAAGATAGATGACATTCACATAACCTTCATTACAGTTATTGTTATAAGTGATCAATTTTTTATTAGTGTTGTTAATCTCTTACTGTGCCTAACTTATAAATTAAACTTTATTATAGGTACATATATATAAGAAAAAACACAGTATATATAGGGTTCGGTACTATTTGTAGTTTCAGGCATCCACTGGTGGTCTTGGAACATAATCCCCCACAGAGAAGAAGTACTAACATACCTCCAAAATGTTCAGTGTGGTTCATACTTGTGGGAACTTGCCAAAAGCATGTGAGAGTTATTATTATTATTTTTAATGTTGAATGCATGAAGCCCTTATACTTCACTGGGAGTTTCTTTTCCATCAAAATGTAGGATGAAATGTTTTTATGAAGAAGGTGCTTATCATCTAGGGTGAAAAACTATGACTTGCAGAAGACTACTAAATGGCGGAAATAGACTCTGTGAAAGCTCTGGAGAGGGGATGCTGGCTGCCATCCTTGCCCTTCCCTCTGGCTGAGGACACCAAGTGGGGTGCACATACCTGGGAACTGAGTGCTGGGAACAAAGGGGCATCTTCTCCCTGTGAGCCTCTCAGAGTGTTTAATGTTGTTCCATTCTTGAAGTCTTTCTGATAAAATTGTCACCTCTTTATTGAAAATCAGCGCTCACCAATCATAAGGTTAGATGCCTGTACTTCTCCAGCTCTGGGCCTGAATAAAGAGAAAAGTTATGAGAGCCAAGTGGCAATCCACGACAGTCACCCTGTATGGCCATGTTTATCACAAGATAGGGCTCTTGATATTTTTCTATAACATAACCTAGTTCCTAAGGTGTCCCAGGCAGAAGAAAGACATACCAGGACAGGGTGCATATTTTATTAAATGGTATAGCCAACATTTTTTTTTAAGTTTTCAGGAAGTTTTTTTCCCCTGACACAATTCAAGAGCAAGTAAGAGTTTTGGCTTCATTCTGAAATGATGGGGCTTTAGGATTGACTTCCTTGGACAATGTGTTTTCTGATTTCATTCAATCATTAATTAATTTATATACTTATTCATCTAACAAATATTTGTGTAAGCTCACCGCGAGTCCCCCTTGGAGGAGACACAAGACCCTATCCATATTCTCCAGTCTTAATAAAGACTCGAGGCTGCCATGGGGATGAAAAGTGATCACAGTAGACAAGTGCAGCAACCAGGTGCTGTGAGGACAGGTGTGTGGGGCTTGTTGCACACAGCTGTGGCCTCCCTATATTTGAGCAGATGGCCACCTCCTTAGCATGTCCAGCCAGGAGGGTGGAGGACAATCACTGAGAAGTGAAATGGGGGCACTGTATAAGCATTCAAACTCAAAGATATACAGCATACCATGTTCATCCAAATGAACCCTGTGTAGGCTTTGCAGTGACAAAATCCTATAGAGTGTGCTTTTTCCTGCTGCACCTTTCCTGTTGTAAAATGTCTGTTTAAAATGATAGATAATGTTTCAAGCATCACCTATAATACTCATTCTATTGTTCTGGAATTGTGTTGAAACAAAAGTACTGTTGGGGTCTTGGTGCCATAGGATATTTTGTCCTGAAGAGAGTGGTGTGTTTCTTCCTCAATGTTGCCTAGGAAATAAGTGATTACAAGGGTTAGCATAGTTAGGTTAATGCTGGGTCTGGATATAGAATGTAAAACACCATTCTGAATTTTTGCACATAAATTGTAAAATCAGCCTTTGCTATTTTATCTTTTCTATTTATCAAAAGCAGTAATGTCAATTAATGCCAAAGCTAATTTATACTGACAGATAATTAAAATAGAACAATTATCCCACTGGCTTTAGGCTTTGAAAAGTGTTACATAGATTACTTTACAATATCCTTACCTTCCTGATTCTTAATTTTCTTAAGTCAATATTAAAGTCATCTTGTATGATTTTTAGCACATACAAATGAAAGTGAGGAATTAATTGGGCCAGAAAATTGGCAGAAGGAGCCCCTCAGGGGTTAAATGTCACCCACAATGTAGGGCTGCTGACAAGCACAGTCAAGCTCAGCTTTTGTCTTATCATTTTTTTTCAATATGAGCCATAAAAGGTGGTATTTTCACCTCTCCCATGTGTACCTCCTTAACAAAATCATTGTCAACTGAATTTAGAATTGAGGGCAATATAGTACCACAGATAAGAGGGTGGATTTAGAACTAAAACTAACCTGGTTGGTTCTCCAATCTGATTCTTTCCAGCACACAACTTCTCTAAGCTTCAGTTTCCTGATCTGTGAAATCAAAACACTAAAAGCTCCTAGTCCATAGGAATGTGATGACAAATAAGTGAGCTAATGTATGCAAAGCTCTTAGCACATTCAATCAGTGCTAACTCTTATGATCCCGGGTAACATGTGAATAATAGAAGTGAGCTGTCATTTTTCAGGCAACTGCCAATGTGCCTCTTTTCGCTCTCAGTGAATTTAGTCATAAAGCACAGTTTTAATGAAGTTACTCCTCTATTCAAAACCTAGGACTGAGCCCTGGCTGGATAGCTCAGTTGGTTAGAGCGTCATCCCAATACACCACGATTTTGGGTTCAATCCCTAGATAGGGCACATACAAAAATCAACCAATGAATGTATAAATAAATGGGACAACAAATCAAAGTTTCTCTCTCTCCTTTCCTCTCTCTAAAATCAATCAATTAATAAATTTTTTAAAACAAACAAACAAACAAAACAACCCAAAAAAACCTGAGACTGAATCAAGTCCAAACTGCTTTGGCATGGCCTGTTTAGCCCATCAGGGAGGGGCATTCCCACCTCCATCCCATTCCAGCCATTGTGGGCCCTAGACCCCAGGACCTGTAAAATCATCTCCTTTTTCCTGAGTGAGTCCTATGCCCCAAGGCCTCTGTGAGTTAGCTTCTTATTCCCTCATCCCTAATGCCCTTTCCTCCCATCTCTGCCTGAGGGCAAGTTCCAATCAAAACTAGTCAAGCTGGAGTCAATTTCTTTGGGTGCATTTCCATAATTGTGCCTCTACGTAGCACTGACCACATTCACTTAAAATTATCTTCTGTGTTATATAAAATCTCCTTGAAAACTGGAACAAAATTTTATTCATTTTTATACCTCTGATAGTACTTTGTAAGCTGTTTTGCACATAACCAAATAGCAGAAAAGTTGGTTGAATTGAATAGTTGACTTTGTTTATTGTCAGTAGGTTATTATTGTAATAATAGAGAAAGGGCTTGTTTGGGTCAAAAGAATAGGATATTTATGTATACATGTGTGTATATGTGTGTGCATGTATATGTAAATATATGTAATATAATACAGTCTTGTCCTACTTAATGATGGAGATACATTGTTCTGAAAAAAGTGTTGTTAGGAGATTTTGTCATGGTGCAAATATGATAGAGTGCATGTACACAAACCTAGATAGTATAGCCTGCTATACACTTAAGCTGTATGGTATAAGCCTATTGCTTCTAAGCTACAAGTCTGTATAGCATGTTGCTGTACAAAATGACATGAGATTAAATCAAGCACAAGAGAAAATTATGCAATCAAGAGACACAGTAAACACAAGACATATGAGGCTGCTGGTGGTCTAACACGCATATTGTTTTACAGGTATTTTTTAAAAATAAGTACAAAGAATACACTCTAAAAAGGCAATGAAAGTATAGTATAGTAAATACACAAACCAGTGACATAGTTGCTTATCATTATCAAGTATTAAGTACTATATATAATTGTATGTGCTTTACTTTCATATGACTGGCAGAGCAGTAGGTTTGTTTACAACAGCACCACCACAAACACAGGAATAATGCCTCATGCTATGACCTTATGATGTCACTAGGCCATAGGAATTTTCTAGGTCCATTATAATCTTATGGGACCACTGTCGTAAATGCGGTCTCATTGACCCAAAAGTCATTATGTGGTGCATCACTGTATACATGTCCTCATCTGTGAAATAGACATATGATGTTCCTTTCAACTCTAAGTCTATGAATCTGAGTTATTGGCCTTTCTATTCTTATAATACACCTTTAAATTTTATGGTAAAAGAAAAACCAGGGCTCTGACATCTAGAGCCATGGAAAATTGACTAGGTGGCAGGCAAGTCACCTAGAGTGGTCGGAGGGTAGTGCACTAGCTCACCTGCTGGCTCAATTGGCTTTTTCCTAAAGGCCATGGTGGAGGTGGCTCACGATTTTAGTCCTGCTTTTGAAGTCAGAATGTCACAGGTTTTCTGTTCTTTATTGCAAAACTTTCCCAGGGTAGATACCCCATAAATATCTCTTAGATGAATGAGTAGGTAATCTCTCCTTTCATTAAAAAAATAAAATAATAACAATAAATCTTAATACATTTATGAAATAAATCTTAATACATTTATACATTATTTAAGCATCTGTGCTTAAAATACATCACAATTTCCACCAAGAATAATGAACCATCCTCTATACATTATGCATACATTATACTCATTAATTTTCACAGTATTCCTGTGGTCTAGGAGCTATATATTCAGACATTTTAAATTGTACATAGCATTTGTCATATAACATTATTTATAGAGCTTATCACTATCTAAAATTAAACTATATATGTCCATATATTTATTATACCTCTCCCCATAAAATGTAATTTCCAGGAGGAAGAGATTTTCTTATCTTATTCATTGTTGTTTCTCTAGCATGGTGCCTGGTACATAGTAGGTGCTCAATAAATACTTGCTAAAGGGAATTGTAATTTATATCCAAGAATTTGGGATATTAGACCCAAACTAAATAAGATCTATTAGAAAGGAAAATCACTTACCTAGTGAAGAAAGCTCATTCTAAAAATAAAAAAAATGAAACCTAAGGCATAACTACTTGATTGGGCTTAGAGACGGGGGATTGGACTAATGGGATTTTTTACCTCTCATTTGTTTAGAAAAAAAGTAAAGAGACAGAAAGTAGGAAGTTGGGAATCCCCTGAAGTTTCTGGAAATGATTAACTGAGAACTTTCCTTTGTAATGCTGTTTTATGTTTCAAAGGTAGGGGGTAAAAAGAGTTGGGAATAAGTGTAAGTTTAATTTCACCCACTTTTTAATACTTCTTTTAATGGAAAGAACAAGAAATAGAAGGATTGAAAATTTAGAAGTCTGTGGAAGAGATAATAGAAAAAGGCTGGGTGGAGGATAGACTGAAAAAAACACTCAAGAAAATGGCTTTGTTAAAGAAAGAACCACAGAGGCAATTCCACTTGCCAACATGAGATCCAACAGTTTAAAGGAAACTGGAAGCTTTGGGGCAGATGTAGTAAGTAGAACAAGCAAGGGAGAGGTGGGTGGAATTTTAAGTTTGAAGATTTCAGGGCAGTTATTAGACAGTAAGAACTTTGGAATGGCACTTAAAGAGATGAGTCATCACAGAGACTAAAGAGAATTTATGAAAATATGTGAAAGTATTAAAAATTGGAGGCCGTTTATCATACTAAAACTCTTAAAACCAACATCCATTCTTTCACTTAGCATATTGAGTATCTACCAGCTACTGGGGACACAAAGGTGAATGCCTCAGGCCAGGACAATCCTTGCTTTCTTAGAGTTTACAAATGACCAAATCAGACACACTCACTGATGAATAGCTATGTTCAAACAGGGGTTCAGTTGGAGGAGTGCTTGACGAAGGAGCCAGGCCTGGCCAGGGGAAGGCGGGATGGAAGTATAAGCAGACTTTCCAAGGAGTGTGGCCTTTGAACTGGGATCTGGAGCTGGAGAGGGATGGAGGTTGGGATAGTGGGAGCAGCACATGTAAACCCTATGGAGGTAGGATCATGGCACCTTCAGGAACTAGAAGGAAGGCCAGGATAGCTGGAGAGTTAAGAGTCAGAAGAAGTGGGTAAACTGAGGCAGGAGTGGTGGACAAAGCTAGCAGCCCAGAGCATGGTAATTATCTGGGGTTTCAGCCCAAGAGCAGTCAGATGTCATAGGGAACTACAATTTCTTGCTTTTTGGGAAGACTCTTCAGATGACCGAAACTCACACATTTGTATGCCAAGACTATCGATATTTTTACCACCTTTGGTGGACAAAGGTCTAGAGGAGTCTTGCTCATTTCCTCTTTATCCTTCCTGAAGCTTACATCCTAGAACTTAACATTTTCTCAATGATCCAAGGAATCAGATACTGTACGTCTGAGGAATAAAGGCCTTGTGCTCAGTAACCCTAGACTGTTTCTTTCGAATCCTGTTCTGTATTCAACCCTTTTCATCTCCCTTTGCTGCCATTGTGTCTGCCTCTTTCTAACTAGATGTTCCCAATCTGTTGTCAAACGAAAAATCAGAGAACCAAATCAAGAGGCTTTAGTTAATCTTCAGTACATGGGTTTGTGCCTCTCTGGGTGCCTTTTGGGTGCCCTCTTATGCCCCACTGGGGCTCCAAATGGTAGGGCAGCTGGAGTGGGCTTCCAGTTGGTCCCTTAGCTCTGTGCTGTCCAATACACTAGCCAGTAGCCACATGTGGCTATTTAAATTTCTTTAGTTAACATTAAATAAAATTCAGTCCTTAGTCTCATTAGCCTCATTTCAAGTGCTTGGTGGCGGAATGTGGACAGTAGCCACCATGTGAGACAGCACAGATCTGAGCACTTCTATTATTGCTGGAAGGCCAGCTGGACAGTGCTGTCTTAGAGCATTGGTGGAAGGCATGAACCAACTGATCTGCACTATTGTCATTAATATTTTTAAACATCAATCTCACAATAACTCCAGGCATGTACCAAATGCAGAATTGGATGTAATGTTGCTTTTCTTGTTTCTCTACGCTTACAAAAATACATCCTGTGAATTATTCTTTTCAGAAATGTTATAGTTATTGTAATGCTATTGACGAAATGCTTAGAGACCTGCTATTTCCAGCAGAGAAATGGACTCAAAGTTAATTAAAATTCCACAGTTGCTCACTGGAAAAATCTGAGCTCTTGCTTGAGTCACCTTCCCACAGTGTCTCCAAATAGATACATGCTGCATATGTGTCATGCAACCTCAATAATCTATTTAAGAAATTCCATGATACCATCTTGAGCTTCATCAGTTCATACCTCAACATAAGAAATATTCAGGAACCTGAGACCTTGGCCCAAACAGATGCTCATTAAAAGAGAAAAATCAACTCAATGAACTGACAAGCTAGTTATCCTATGTCCTGAGCTCAGAATAGCAAATGGAGAAGAAACAGATTGAAGATATTCTGGCTGAATGTTATATAAAAGTCATGTCAAGGTGTGATGAATAATGCATTTGACATTCCCTGCCTTTTATTATGTGCCAGCTTGAGAATGTGGTCTGTGCCTGGAGGTTTCCATAATAATCACAGTAATAATTTATACATTATCACCACACTCTATAACAACTCTGTAAGGTAGGTAGCATTTCCCACATCTTACAGATGAGGAAACTGAGGCTCAGGAAGATGGGGTTTGTGGCAGAGCACGAGTTCAGCTCTAGGCTGATAATGACTTTGTGTGTCCCCAGGGTCAACCCCTCACCACGCATGCTCCTCTATGTCCTGAAACCTCTGGTGATAGAAAGGTCAAGGAGGTGGGTTAGGAAGACATAAGGCAAAGTGACAGAGAAGAGTCCTTTATGGTCCAGGCTGAGAGCATCTTTCTGGAATCTTCTCTGCCTAGTAGCTCCTCTGGTGATGGTATAGCTTGTGTGCAGGAAACCTTAGCTTTTACTGACAATGAAACAAAAAAAGTGGAACACAGTATCTTTTTTCCTGACTGTTGTGGTCAGCTGATTCAACAGGACATAAGTTTCAGAGAGAATTCACACTCTATTTAAAAATGAACAAATAAGTAAGTAGAAACAAAGAAACAAAACAAAACGGTAAAAAATTCTCTACCATGAATGGGAACAGCTTGTCCCTCGCTAGTTTGTTATCATCCCTACTTCTGGGAAAAAGGACTGTTCATGGCCAGGCTGAGGGTTTGGGATTCTGTGAGGTCTCTTCCTGGGAGAACCTCAGCTGTTAACCACAGTATCTTGTAAATATTTTCTGAGTTCCTGTCATGTGTCAGGTACCCACTATCCAAAGATGAGTCATATGCATTCCCTGCCCAACAGCAGTTTGTGTTCTATACCAGGAGACCAACAGGTAAGAAAATAATTAAAACACAGGTGGATAAATGCTATGATACCAGGACATATGAAGTGCAAATGATCAGAGAACTAAATGCACATTTCCAACCCCAAATTCCAAGTTTGGCACGTTGGATGGGCATGTAAACTTGAAATGGGTTAAGACAAGGAGCTGGCTTATACTTAGTGCTGAGGCGATACAGACAAGGCACCTGAGACACTGGCACTCATTACTGAGGCCACAGGACCCCTGGTAAGGCTGGCTCATGACTTAATTTAGAACAATAGTTTTAAAAGCCATGATTCACCCAGGAATAGAATCAGCTTTAATAATTTGACTAGTAAATATCTATCAGCAATACTGAATTAGACATGAAGAAATGGGTCTAAGATCAGGAAATAGCTTTAAGAGACGAGAGCCACAGACTATTCTTCAGGGACAAAATTGAGACCTTCAACTTTAAGGCAGGACAGAAAAATGGGGGCCACGAACCACAGAAGGAGCAGAGTTCTAGGGCACAGAGAATGGGCTTAAAGTTTGTCCCAGGGTCATGGGGAATATGAGAGAAAAGGATAAAAGGGGCTCACACCCACCCCACAGCTTGTGGTGCATCAGCCCAAACCCAACCTGGTGGAAATCTAAACCATGGTCCAACATCCCACTCAGACAATTTGAATGAAACTAACCTCTGGTGAGAACTAGGTGTTTTCCTTTGCTCTTTGTACGCTTGTTTTGGAGAGACTGTGGGAGGACAAAAGATGGGAAAATACCCCACACCTCAGTGAGATCAGGGAGAGGAAAATTTAGGCAGGGAGTGGGGAATGAGAATGACAGAGAACTGGTCGCTAAACCTGTGATGTATGTAGTCAAGAAGGAAACAAGGAGGGATTGGGTGGCTGGGCCAAAGGCAAGAATGGTGCTTTAGTTTGAGCAGTAAAAAACTGACTTCTTTCCATAAGACTCTCATCCACCTCCCCCAAGACTGCATCAGGGAGACACAGGCAGGCATAAGGTTCCTCCACCTTCAACATGAAGGTGACCGTTCTACACAGCCCCTCGGACAGTGACAGCAACAGCACTGTACCTGGGGATCTGGCTTGTTCTTTTGTATCTACCATATTGCATGGGTAGCCTTCCAGTATACAAGTCAAGAATTTTCATTGTGACCTCAATATAATTAATGACAAAGTAGGAAGGCAAATTCCTGATGACTTCCTATAGCAACCCCAGAAGAAATCTCATTTCCTTCATTTCACATGGCAGTGACCATCTCATGCTCTGTAAATCCTTGTGGGCCTGGCAAAGTACTATGCAAGAAAGACGCAATTCTATGAAGTGCCCAACATGATGACAAGATGCCCAGGCTCTCAAGTGAGAGTCTAGTTATTGCAAGCAATGCTCAGGAAATCAATATTCTACACAAGCAAAGAGTTTAGAGTTTACTTTGGAGATGCTTATTAAAGAACCTTGACCTTCAAATACTTGCTGAATCTCTAAACTATACTCTATCCCTGGGGCTCCCTTGGCTTTGGTGTTGCTCACTAGAGTTAAGGCTAGAATAGCAGAGTGTGGCTCTGAGAATACAAGAGGGCTATGTGCATGGGCCCAGAGTTCAGGAGGTCCCTCAGGAACTCAAAGCACCAAGCAATGTGGTATGCACATATCCATCATCAACTCAACAAACCTCCCAGTCCTATTCTCTGTTTCACAGTCCTAAATGAGTGAGTTGCCGCCTTAGGTCTGTCTTACACTTCTCCACCAGCAGCCTGAATGTACCAATGATTTCACTGAAAGGCCAACTTCAGGATTCCAAGAAGGCAATGGATTAAGTGGAAGCTACACTGAGATTCTCCCAGAGCCAAACTGGAATTACAACTAAAATAAAGAAAAACCATCCTGAATAATCAACTGCAACTGGAGACTAGCTAGAGAGCACCCTCATAACTAAGGATGTAATGTGGAGACTGCATAGAGACTGGTAGGGAGTGTGGAGGCGTGAGAGGGCTGGCTGGGCTCCCACAGGCAGCAGCGGAAGGTCCGGAGGGATATCTCAAGTGTGGGAGGTTCCCACTGAGAACCCTGGGATCTAAACCCCAAGCTGGGCTTCTCAGCCCAGAGCACCAAAACTGAGCAAGATGCCCATATGACATCTGGCTGTGAAAAGCAGTGGGGTTTCTGTCTGCCAGGAAAAGATGGCTGGAAATGCAGGCACCCTCTTAAAGAGCCAATACACAAGGTTTACAGAAATTGATGGCATTTTTATACACCAATAATGAACTCTCAGAAAGAGAAACAAACAAACACCCCCATTTACCACTGCAACAAAAAAATTGATATTCTTAGGAATAAACTTAACCAAGGAGGTAAAATACCTGTACTCAGAAAACTACAGGATGTTGCAAAAAGAGATAGAGGAAAATATAAACAAGTGGAAGAATATACCATGTTCATGGATTGGAATAATTAGCATCATTAAAATGTCCAGCCCGGCTGGGCATGGCTCAGTGGATGAGCGTCGACCTAGGATCCAGGGGATCTGGGTTCGATTCCCAGTCAGGGCACATGCCTGGGTTGTGGGCTCGATCAATGGCTCTCTCATCATTGATGTTTCTATCTCTCTGCCCCTCTCCTTTCCTCTCTCTGAAAACAATAAAGATATATTAAAAAAAAAAAAAAGTCCATACTACACAAAGAAATCTATAGATTCAATGCAATCCCTATTAAAATATCAATGACATGTTTTACAGATCTAGAACAAATATTCCAAAAATTTATATGGAACCAAAAAAGACTCTGAATACCACAGCAATCTTGAGGAAGAACAAAGTTGGAGGGGTCACAATACCAGATATCAAGTTATACTACAAAGCCCCTCTAAACAGAACAGCCTTGTGCTGGCACAAGAACAGACATATAGATTAGTGGAAAAGAACAGAGAACCCAGAAATCGACCTAAGCCATTATGCTCAATTAATATTTGACAAAGGAGGCAAGAACATATAATGGAGTAAAGAGAGTCTCTTCAATAAATGGTGTTGGGAAAATTTGACAGGTACATGCAAAAAAAAAAAAAAAAAACTACACCACCAACTTACACCATACACAAAAATAAACTCAAAATGAATAAAAGAGTTAAATGTAAGTCTTGAAATCATAAAAATCATGGAAAAAAATATAGGCAGTGAAATCTCAGACATCTCTCATAACAATATGTTTGCTGATATATCTCCTTGGGCAAGGAAAACAAAGGGGAAAATAACCAAATGGGACTACATCAAAATTAAAAGCTTCTGCACAGCAAAAGAAACCATCAACAAAATGAAAAGGGAGCCCATTGTATGGGAGAACATATTTGCCAATGACACATCTGATAAAAGGTTAATATCCAAAATACATAAGGAACTCATACTACTTAACAAAGGAAGGCAAAAAATCCAATTAAAAAATGGGCAAAGGACTTAAATAGACACTTCTCCAAAGAGGACTTACAGGTGACCAAGAAACATATGAAAAAAAGCTCAGGATCACTAGCCATCAGAGAGATGCAAATTAAAACAACAATGAGGTATCACTTCACAGCTGTCAGAATGGCTCCATCAACAAATCAACAAATGACAAGTACTGACGAGAATATGGAGAAAGGGGGACCCTAGTAGATTGCTGGTGGGAATGCAGACTGGTATAGCCACTGTGGAAAACAGTATGGAGGGTCCTCAAAAAATTAAAAATGGAACTGCCATTTGACCCAGTGATCCCACTTCTAGGAATATATCCTAAGAATCCCAAAATGCCAATCAGAAAGAGTTTATGCACCCCTATGTTCATAGCAGCACAATTTACAATAGCAAAGATCTGGAAACTGCCCAAGTGCCCATCCGTAGAAGAGTGGATAAAAAAGCTGTGGGACATTTACACAATGGAATACTATGAAACTGTGAAAAAGAAGGATCTCTTACCCTTTGGGACAGCATGAAGGGACCTGTAGAGTATTATGCTAAGCAAAATAAGCCAGGCAGAGAAAGACAAGTATCACATGATCTCACTCATATGTGGAATCTAATGAACAAGATAAATGGATGAACAAAATAGATCCAGAGACATAGAAGCATGGAACAGACTGAGGAATCTCAGAGGGAAGGCAGGAGTGGGGGCATGAATAGTGAGAGATTAATCCAAGAATTTATATTCATTTATGTATAAGCCATGGACACAGACAATAATGTGGGGAAGGCCTGTGGGGAGGTGTCTGATGCTGGGTGGAGGGGGTCAATGGGGGAAAAAAAGGTGGCCATCTATACTTTCAACAATAAAGGTAAATTAAAAGTAAATAAATAAATAAAAGGCCAATTTCAAATTATCCAAACTGTCATGGGTGGCCAAATATTAAAAACATGGACCTATAAGCAACTCTAATACGTGGACACCAAAAAGTTGTCATAGAATTAGTTTGCCATTGGGATCTACATGGAAAAACTAAAAGACTAGAAGACTATCTGTGGGTTTTATCAACATGTAAACTGTGCCCAAGATGAGTGATACCTTAGTTTTGGCTGAAGGTAGATCCCTTTTATTACTTGGTCCAATATCTACATCGAGAGTAGCTCTCATATCAAATCCAAAGACACAGTAGACTCAACATCCAGGACCTTGGAACACGTGCAGATTTTAATCCTTCTATAGTACTTTCTTTCCATTATTATTTTTATTATTTTTATTTTTCATTTAATTTTTTTTCATTTACAGTTGACTTCAATGCTATATTAGTTTCAGATGTACAACATATTGGTGAGACATATAAATTGCAAAGTGATCTGCTTAATAAGTCTAGTACCCCCCTGACACCATGCATAGTATTATTTTTTAATTTCATAAAAAATTTATATTTTTCTGGCTAAAACCCATGGTTTATTCAGAGAATTTGGCATTCTTTTAACTTCCAGAATCAGCATGCATAGTTGGCTTTCTTTATGGACTATTTTCTGCAACAAAACATTTTATTTTAATATGTTTTTATTTATTTCAGAGAGAGGAAGGGAGAGGGAGAAAGAGATAGAAACATCAATGATGAGAGAGAATCATTGATCCGCTGTGTCCTGCATGACCCCTACTGGGGATCGAGCCCTCAACCTGGGCAAGTGCCCCTACCAGGAATTGAACCACGATCTCCTGGATGCTAGGTCCATGCTCAACTTCTGAGCCATGCTGGTTGGGCACATTTTATTTTTAAAAGCACCTCCCAAGAGTTGCTGAGTGATAAAGGGCAAAACCTGAGTTGAAATGCAGCTGCTAAGCAGTAGGCCAAGCTCATTCACTAGCTAAATGGCTCACTGTCTCCCAGCATTGCTCTCACCATTCTAGACTTTGCCTCAGCAAAAGAACAAATTATTACATATTACAGGCTTTGGGGTTTGTTCACAAATAGAACCAGGGACATTCAAGCTGCAAATGCCCAGTATCCCACATGCTGGCTTCGGTGCTGCTACTAATCCTGTCCTCGGGAAGGAAAATGCTTCTTTCTGGAAGCCTAGAAGCCACTCACTGTGGGGGTAGTTCCACACACAGCACTTAGCTTTATGCTCAGAGGCGGAGCTTTTTCCCAGCCTGTTGTCCACCGGGGCAGGTGTCTCTGCAGAGAGCTCTCAGGTGTTGCTTCCTCCTCAGGTTTGGTAAGCTAACACTCTGGCCTGCTCACTCCTGTTTGCTGGGCCTGAGGGTAGATGATGGAGTGAGGGTGGTAGTGATCGTTTTGACAACTACGAAGCTCCCAGCTGCTCTGCTTTGCCTGCCACCATATACCAGAACCTGTGGCTCGGCACTGCCATGCAAACGTGTGTCTTTGGCCCTCCCTGCTGCTATGGCCCTACTTGGATCCCCCAATAACCCCTCAATGCCCTCATTTCCATTCTCCACTCTGTTTTCCCCTTTCAGAGGATCCCTATGTGTTATAGAAAATGTACTTTTTTATTTTAGGCCTAAATTAGATTGACATTAAAGAACTTGAATACAGTTTAAAATACAGCTATTGACATCATGAGAAGATTCACATGGTTGATAGTCATATTTTCACATCTTTCCTCCTTCTTGACTCCTGCACCCATCCGAGAAAATCTGACATCAGTCTCCATATGTTTGTACCGACTTCTTTAACTGTCTTAGTCCTGCTTCTGACAGGAACTTCCTTTAAAGATAAATTTAGAGAGAAATTCCATCATGCTATTAGAATCTCATCCAGAATCATATCTATTTCTGAAAAGTTCTTTCTTAGCTTGGCTTAGTGATCTTTTAATTATGCCAAACAACTGTCAGAAATAATATTGCAGAGCTTCTCACAGGTGTAGCAGTTAGTTAGTTGTCTTTAAGTCACCATGCTGTTACTTCTCCAGAGTTTTCACAGTCTTATTTAGCCATAAAGGTGGAGACAGACTCTGCACCTGTGGCCTGAATAAGTCAGTGGGCCCAAAAGGAGACCAAGAAGTGTGGCCCTGCTGACTGTGTGAGCAATTCCCGTGCTTGCGTTAGTTAAGGCTATGTCTGGGTCAGACTGCCATTTCTAATCCTGCCTTGGGGGTTGGCTTCAGTCCCCTCTCTCACCCCCCAATCTTATTTATCAATGGCATGTGAGTTAGAGCAGAAGCTAACAGACAGTGAGCTGATTGTGGCCCATCCTCTGCCTGTGAGGATAGCAGTGTCCTGGAATCCCAGTGCACCACATTCCCCATAGGGACTGGATTATCACTTTCTAGGGTCCTGCTTCTCTGGTCTGAGAGGACCTTTGCCTGGACATGAAAAGGGAGTTAGGAGTAAACAAGGATAAGATCCAGAATGTTCACATTTTTCTTCTCTGGCTGCCCATCACTTGTGCAAAGGTTTTTCCTACAAAGTTTCTCAAGCAATCAGCAGGTAAGCAGATAATGTCCCTGATGAGTGAGTGTTGGATGTTGGTGGACTCTTAGGGTATTTTAGTGTCATTAGCTTTGGAAACAAAGGAACACCATTTGTCACACTGCTGGGCTCAGCGGCTTTTTTGGTGATAATTCCTAAATTAAAGATGGCAACACCTAGTTAAATAAGCACCCATTAGGTTGAGAAGGACAATGCCAGCATAGTCTCTTGCTGTTGGTAAAAGGTAAGCACATTATAGATCATTGATGTTAAACACTGGGACACATTCTTTTGACCATTTCATAAACATAATTGGGAACAAAACAAAACCAGTCATCTTGAATTTAATTTGAAACAATTGTGTTTTCATGTACTGTGAATAACTTTTATACAATAGAGGCGTGTGTGTGCGCGCTTGCGCACTTTAAAAGCCTCAAAATACAGAAAAGCCTTTCTATTTGCTAGACAACTGGCATCTGCTGCTCTATTCCAAGTGATTAACTCATTTACAGTGACTTCTCACTCCTTTGGATAAATGAGACAGCATCACTGGCCACAAGAATGCAGGTGGCCATCCTATGAAACAATTACCCAGTGAACTCTAGATACTTTTAACATTTCAGAAGACATTTCCAAAAAGGGCTTCCAACGTTTTTGTCCCTAGATAACCATTAGCAGCAACTAAAAAAATATAGAAGCAGTATCCACCTTTCACACTCTCACCCCTGATGTTCCAGTGAGATTTGACACATGGAGTCACAGCAATGGTTCTGTAAGTGGCTCCAAATAGGGCAGCCAGGCGAAGCAGCGATAGAAGATGCTGTTCCAGATGCTGAGAGGGGATGCTTCTCTGCAAGCCCCTGTGTCCTCCCAGGAAGCCATCACATTCAGCTCCTCTTGCCAGACAGAGGCACTTGGAGCCAGGAGGCCCACCTTCACCACCATGGAAGAAAGCCACCTAGCTCTTCATTTCACAGATGGGAAAGTGACTTACCAATGGCATGGAATGTAGTCTCTTGAATCCTAGTCCAGCGGTCAAACTATGATACCCCATCATGAAATCTAACCAGGGATTTAGGTACTATAGGCCCTTCTGTCACCAATGGCTTCTAAAATTTCCCCTGAAGAGGGGAAAAAGCAAACAAACCTCCATTTTGGTTAATGAGCATTCTTTTTGTACATCGCCTCCCTCCTTAGGTTAGAGATCAATTGTCTATGCTGTGTCTTCTTTTCTTCCCATATCAAGGCCTGGAAACCAAATGGACTTCATCCAGTTCCTGCTTTTGAATGATTGTGTTTCTGAACCTTATTATTTTTAAAAGAGAAAGAAACTAAAATTGAATCAGGGTCTTTATCTTGCGATCTCCCAAACTCTTCGATTTAAAACCTGGACACAGAGCTGGCAGATCTTCCACTTGCTCTAAGCAAACAAATGAACCAGGAGGCCTGCAATAGGGGTCCCTCCAGCTTTGGTGGAGATCAGCAGATGCTCAGAAAAGTGGCATGTTCTGGAACTCCAACCAGTGACCATTTTATCCTGAATTTCCCATGGGGAGAAATACTGCTGTTTTCTATTCTAATGCTAATGATATATCTCTGGGAGTCTGAAGCTGGATCAACTGCTTCAAACTGCTTTCTATTTATAATTTTCACATTCAGCCTACTTTGTTTTATTCCATCAGATCCACTCTTTCCACCTTCATTCATTTTAAGCCAAAATTTACTAAAGTCCAGTGAGGTTCTAGGTACCACACCAGGTATTTTTTCATGAGGATGAATAAATCACACACACATACACACATACACACCACTTTTTTACTTCCCACATTCAGAACCAGTTGAGTAAGGTAATTGTATTATAGATAAAATGATATTGGAGAATGTGGTTTCAGTCTATTGGGTTTTATTACAAGTGGGCTTAATATCATGTCCCTAAATCAGATATACTTTACCAGTCATGGACAGTGTCACTGCTGAACAAACACAGCCAGCCCCCTTAAGAACTGACTGAGTGAGTGTGCTCACTGGTAGATTCAGACGGAGGAGGAGGAAGGTGCTGATCTGAGTGTGTTCAGCTCCTTCCAAACTTAACAATGAGACACAAGTTTGCCTTCTGCCCAGGATAGAGGATGTGAAGGAGTGAGAGCCTGGGGGATGACTCTATATCAACAATGGGAATAGGGTTTCTTTTGTCATACAAGTATTCTTAATTCAGAAAGCCAGGGTGAGAGCTCTTGTTCTAGTTGCCGAGTGACTAGAGGACATCTTCAAGGTGAACCCAAGACTCCCCATTCACATATACAATTTCCAACATGGATCTTTGGTTTCTAAAACTAGTTCTCACTTCTGGGGCTCATAACTCACATTGTCCCTCACTTGGAAGCCATTTCTTCTCCTTATCTTACAAAGGCACTTCATCCCCTTCAAGTGGCCTTTTGTGGTTGCACAGCTCTCCCTGGACTCTGTCTTCTCAGTTCTGCAAAAACCTATGTCCTGTATTACAATCCAGCACATCTTCTCTTTAACTTGATAATAAATTTGTTGAAAGCAAGAACCATGACTTTTATTCATTACAGAATTTTTGAGCTAGAAAAATATTATGGTAAAATCTCATGGACAAACATGGAAATACTATTGAAATATAAAAACCAATACAAGTCACATAAAAATCATGGCAAACAAAGCAGATGGTCCACACAGAGTAGGGCCTTAATATATGCTCATTTTATAGCAGATCATTTTATTTTATTTATTTATTTTTTAATTTATCTTTATTGTTGAAAGTATTATAGATGGCCACCTTTTCTCCCCCCATTGTTGATTCCCCTCCACCCAGCATCAGGCACCTTCCCACAGGCCTTCCCCATATTATTGTCTGTGTCCATGGCTTATACATAAATGAATATAAATCCTTTGATTAATCTCTCCCCACCCATGCCCCCACTCCTGCCTTCCCTCTGAGATTCCATAGTCTTTTCCATGCTTCTGTGTCTCTGAATCTCTTTTGTTCATCAGTTTATCTTGTTCATTATATTCCACATATGAGTGAGATCATGTGATACTTGTCTTTCTCTGCCTGGCTTATTTTGCTTAGCATAATACTCTACAGGTCCCTTCATGCTGCCGCAAAGGGTAAGAGATCCTTCTTTTTCACAGTTTCATAGTATTCCATGGTGTAAATGTCCCACAGCTTTTTTATTCACTCATTTACTGATGGGCACTTGGGCTGTTTCTAGATCTTCACTATTGTAAATTGTGCTGCTATGAACATAGAGGTGCATAAACTCTTTCTGATTGGCATTTTGGGATTCTTAGGATATATTCCTAGAAGTGGGATCACTGGGTCAAATGGCAGTTCCATTTTTAATTTTTTGAGGACCCTCCATACTGTTTTCCATAGTTGCTGCATCATCTGCATTCCCACCAGCAGTGTACTAGGGTTCCCCTTTCTCCACTCCCTCTTCAGCACTTGTCATTTGTTGATTTATTGATGGGAGCCATTCTGATAGGTATGAGGTGATATCTCGTTGTTGTTTTAATCTGCATCTCTCTGATGATTGGTGACCCTGAGCATTTTTTCATATGTCTCTTGCCCATCTGTTTGTTCTCTTTGGAGAACTGTTTATTTAGGTCCTTCGCCCATTTTTCAATTGGATTGTTTGCCTTCCTTTTGTTAAGTAGTATGAGTTCCTTATATATTTTGGATATTAACCTTTTATCAGATGTGTCATCGGCAAATATATTCTCCGATGCAATGGGCTTCCTTTTTGTTTTGTAGGTGGTTTCTTTTGTTGTGCAGAAGCTTTTAATTTTGATGTAGTCCCATTTGTTTATTTTCTCCTCTGTTTCACTTGCCCAAAGAGATGTATCAGCAAACATTGCTATGAGAGATGTCTGAGACTTTGCTGCTTATGTTTTCTTCTAGGGTTTTTATGCTTTCACAACTTACATTTAAGTCTTTTATCCATTTTGAGTTTATTTTTGTGTATGGTGTAAGTTGGTGGTGTAGTTTCATTTTTTTTTTTTTTGCATGTACCTGTCAAATTTTCCCAGCACCATTTTTTGAAAAAACTCTCCCTACTCTATTGCATGTTCTTGCCTCCTTTGTCAAATATTAATTGAGCATAATGGCTTAGGTTGATTTCTGGGTTCTCTGTTTTTTCCACTGATCTATGCCTGTTCTTGTGGTTATTCGGAGTCCTTTTTGGTTCCATAGAAATTTTTGGAATATTTGTTCTAGATCTGTGAAATATGCTGTTGGTATGTTAACAGGGATTGCATTGAATCTATACATTGCTTTGTGTAGTATCGACATTTTAATGATGCTAATTATTCCAATCCATGAACACGGTATATTCGTCCACTTGTTTATATCTTCCTCTATCTCGTTTTGCAACATCCTGTAGTTTTCTGAGTACAGGTATTTTACCTTCTTGGTTAAGTTTATTCCTAAGAATCTTAATTTTTTTGTTGCAGTGGTAAATCGGGGTGTTTTGTTTCTGTTTCTGAGAGTTCATTATTGGTGTATAAAAATGCCATTGATTTCTGGGTATTAGTTTTGTATCCTGCTACCTTGCCAAATTCATATATTAAATCTAGTAGTTTTTTTTTTTTGGAGTCTTTAGAATTTTCTATGTACAACATCATGTCATCTACAAATAATGACAGTTTCACTTCCTCCTTTCCAATTTAGATGCCTTTTATGTTTTCTTCTTGTCTGATCACTGTGGCTAGGACTTCCAGTACTAAGTTGAATAAAAGTGGTGAAAGTGGACACCCATGTCTTGTTCTTGTTCTTAGGGGAAACACTTAGTTTTTGCCCATTGAGTATGATGTTAGCTGAAGGTTTATCATATATGACCTTTATTATGTTGAGGTATGATCTCTCTATTCCCATTTTGTTGAGAGTTTTTATCAAAAATTGGTGTTGGATTTTGTCCAATGCCTTTTCTGCATCTATTGATACAATCATGTGATTTTTGTCTTTCAATTTGTTGATGTGATGTATCACATTTATTGATTTGTGAATATTGTACCAGCATTGCCTCCCTGGAATAAATCCCACTTGGTAATGATGTATGATCTTTTTAATATATTGCTGGATCCAATTTGCTAATATTTTGTTGAGGATTTTGGCATCTGTGTTCATCGGCGATATTGGCCTGTAATTCTCTTTCTTTGTAGTGTCTTTATCTGATTTTGGAATTAGGCTAATACTGGCTTCATAAACAAAGCTTGGAAGTGTTCCTTCCTCTTGGATTTTTTGTAATAGTTTGAGGAGGGTAGGTGTTAATTCGTTTCTGAATGTTTGGTAAAACTCCCCTGTGAAGCCTTCTGGGCCAAAGCTTATGTGTGCTGGGAGTTCTTTGATTATTTCTTCAACTTAATCAGCAGTTATCAGCCTATTCAGCTTTTCTGGCTCTTCCTAATTGAGTTTTGGCAGATTGTATTTTTCTAGGAATTTTCCATTTTGTCCAGGTTGTCCAGCTTGGTGGTGTATAGTTTTTCATAATATATTCTTATAATCCTTTGTATTTCTGTTGGGTCAGTTGTTACTTCACCTCTTTCATTTCTGATTTTGTTTATTTGGGTCCTCTCTCTTTGTTTCTTGATGAGTCTGCCTAAAGATTCATCAATCTTTTTTATCTTTCAATGAACCAGCTCTTGGTTTCATTGATCTTTTGTATTGATTTTTAGTCTCTATGTCATTTACTTCCACTCTCATCTTTATTATTTCTTTTCTTCTACTTACTCTGGACTTTTCTTGTTGTTCTCTTTCTAATTCTTTAAGTTGTAGGGTTAGTAGCTTATGGAAAGTTTTTCTTGTTTTTTGAGATAAGCTTGTAGTGCTTTGAACTTCCCTCTCAGGATCACTTTCATTGTGTCTCACAGATTTTGGGTGGTTGTGTGTTCATTTTCATTTGTTTCCAGGAAGTTTTTGATTTCTTCCTTGATCTCATTGGTAACCCAGTCATTACTTAATAACATGGTATTTAGCCTCCATGTGTTTGAATGCTTTTGAGTGTTTTTAATGTAGTTGATTTCTAATTTCATGCTATTGTTAACCGAGAAAATGCTTGATCTGATTTCAGTCTTCTTGAACTTGTAGAGACAAGTTCAAGATAAAGACATTAGATAAAGACATTCTCTATCTTTGAGAATGTCCCATGTGCACTTGAGAAGAATGTATATTCTGCAGCTTTGGGGTGGAATGTTCTGTAAATGTCAATTAAATCCATCTGATCTAGTGTGTCATTTAGGGTCACTGTTTCCTTTTTGATTTTTTGTCTGGAAGATCTATCCAGTGAAGTCACTGGGGTGTTAAAGTCCCCTACTATAACTACTGCTATCCATCTCTCCCTTAAGTTCCTCCTTAAGTTTTTTTAATTAATGTAAGTACTCTCATATATGGTACGTATATGTTTATCAGCATTATATCCTCTTGTTGGATCAATCCCTTTACTATTATGTACTGACCTTTCTTGTCTCTCATTATGGTTTTCATTTTGAAGTCTATTTTGTCAGACATGAGTATTACTACTCAAGTTGTTTCTTATTTATTTCCATTTGCATGGAAAACTTTTTTCCATCTCTTCACTCTCATCTTGTGTGGATCTTTTGTTCTGAGGTGGTTCTCTTGTAGACAGCACATATTTGGGTCATGTTTTCTTATCCACTCAGCTACCTTATACCTTTTAATTGGAACATTTAATCCATTTACATTTAAGGCTATTATTGATACTTATTTGTCTACTACCATTTTAATGCTTTATGTCTATGTTTTTCCCTCTCTATTTATACTTCTTATTACAGCAGTACCTTTAACATTTCTTGCAATGCTGGTTTGGTGGTGATAAACTCCTTTAGATTTTTTTTTGGTCTGGGAAACTCTTTATTTCACCATCTATTTTGAATGATAGCCTTGCTGGATAGAGTAGTCTTGGTTTCAGGTCCTCTTTTTGCATTACCTTGAATACTTTATGCCATTCCCTTCTGAACTGTAGCATTTCTGATGAGAAATCAGCTGACAGCTTTATGAGAGCTCCTTTGTAGGTAACAGATTGCTTTTCTCTTGCTGCCTTTAATGTTCTCTCTTTATCTTGAATTTTTGGCATTTTTAATTTTGATGTGTCTGGGCGTGAGCCTCTTGGGTTCTCCTTGTTTTGGACTCTCTGTGCCTCCTGAACTTGTGTGGCTTTTTCCTTCACCAGGTTAGGGCAGTTTTCTGCCATTATTTCTTCAAACAAATTCTCTATCCCTCTTCCTCTTCTGACTATCCTATAAGGTGAATATTGTTATGTTTCATGTTGTCCCACAGCTCCCTTAAGCTGTCCTCCTGCTTTAAATTTTTTTTCTTTTTCGATTTCTGATAGAGTAATTTTTTCTTCCATGTTCTAATTCACTGATTCAATTCTTAGCTTCCTCTAATCTCCTGTTTATTCCTCCCAATGTATTCTTTATTTCTGCTATGTCATTCTTAATTTTCTTCGTAGTTTCCATATCTTTTCCCATGCTGTTGAGCATCCTTACAATAGGTATTCTGAACTCTATATCTCATAGATTGCTTATCTCCATTTCATTTAGTTCTTTTTCTGGAGACTTCTCTTGTTCTTTCATTTGGAGCTTGCTTTTTGTCTCCCCATTTTGGCTGCCTATTTAGGTTTGCTTATATGTATTAGGTAGGTTTACTAGGAATCTCAGTCTTTTGGAGGGTCTCTGGTGCAGGCCAATGTCAGACACTGTGTTTTACTGACCTTGAGTACCCCGTTTGGAGCTATCAACAATCCATGGTTTGTGGTTCCCTCTTCTGTGCTGGCTTGTTGTTCTCTCTGCTGTGGCTGGGTGCATTTGGACAGGACCAAGATGCATACCAGTCTGCTTTTCCAAAGCCAGGTCCAGAAGCAGTTCAGCCAAAGACTCAAAGCACCTACAGGTCTGCCTCTGCCTGCAGGCTGATTGATCTTAGTCTTTTAATGAGCCTCAGGCTGTAGACCACAGCAAAACAAACTCTACAGGGTGGGGCAAGAGTTTTTCCAGTGGGTGAGGCAATTGCTTTCCCCCCCAAGCAAAAGTTGCCTGGCTGGCAAAGGTCTGCCTGACAAAAGATGTCCTCTGTAGTACGGGGGAATTACTCAGCACAGGAATCTGGATGGCTGCCCTCTGAGCTCCATCTCCAGAGGCTGCCACTCCAGATTCTTCTCACACAGCTCCAGTCCACTCTACCCCCTCTCCCCCCCCCCCCCCCAGAGCTCAGGCTGAGTGGCTGCACACAAAACTTTGTGTGTTGGCCCTTTAAGAGGGTGCCTGCATTTCCAGCCTTCTTTCCCTGGCAGACAGAAACCCGGCTGCTTTTCACAGCCAGGTGTCATGTGGGCACCTTTCTCAGTTCTGGTGCTCTGGGCTGAGAAGCCCAGCTTGGGGTTTAGGCCCCAGCGTCCTCAGTGGGAACCCCGCCAGCTGAGAGATCCCTTGGGACCTTCCGCTGCTGCCCGTGGGGGCCCCGCCAGCCCTCTCAGCCCTCTGCCCTTCCTACCAGTCTCTGTGTGGTCTCCACTTTAGGTCCTTGGTTATGAGGGTGCTCTCCAGCTCATCTTCAGTTGATTATTCAGGATGTTTCTCTGTATTTTAGTTGTAATTCCCATTTGGTCCTTGGAGAGTGCCAGTGTAGCTTCCACTTAATCCGCCACCATCTTAGAATCTCAGTGTTACTTTTATTTTTTTCTATAACAGATCATTTTATTTATGCCTTTCTTTTTGACTAATTTCTCAATTTGACAAGCTGACTCATTAACATTAAGTATTTAGGTTATATCAAAAAGATAATCAAATTGCTCCTCTGAAATAGTGAAAACGTAAAAACTGAAGTTCAGAGAAACCAAAAGATTTAAACAAAAAAGGTTATATAAGTGGACGAAAAGACACCAGTGAGCAGTAGAATATCTACTGTTATTCTAGAATCAGGATTCTAACATACAGGTAGGTCTAGTATCAGGATTGTTACTTTGTTTTTGTTCCGGGAGGATATAAGGAAAAACCAATTTGACAGCTGTATGGAAGCAGGATACAGAATGACCATGAATTGGGTGACTGATGATTTCCAGGGTGCAAATAATTGCTATATTTTACATTAATTGAATTTGCTCTCTTACCTCATCAATAATAGAAATTTTCTGATTCTTTAAATCTGTTTGTTCATTTGCCTATTTTCTTTCTTATGGTTTAAATGTCTACATTTCAGTTCTGATTCATGACTGACTTGTGATAGAAGTTTCATTTTTATTCCTATATAAAATTATGGACTGAGTTATTTAAACACAGATAGGATGGCTTAGTTAATAGGCATTTAAGCTTTAACTACTGACGTTCTCCTAGCTGTCTGTAGACTCTGTATTCTGGGAGTACAAAGAACTCTGGTGTTTCTACTGAGTAGAGGAAGACACCCATAAGTACATTTATCTTGACAACTATGGTAAAGTAAAATGTTAATTTTTTTTTTAATCAAATAACTCAGATTCACATGAATATATACATACAGAAAAACCAATATGAGTGACTATTTACAGAAACAGTCTTTTAGAAATGATTATTTAGCATTCAATGGAGGTGGTAACAAATACACCAGAGAGATTTGATTTCCAGTGTCTGCTCTGGCTCCAAACCGTTGTCTGATCTTGGACAAGTCATTTGCTTCATCTATAATGACTTTAAGGGTTTCTCCAGTTCTAGAAAACTCTGCTTTTTATAAAATGAGAGATTATTTTTTTCTCCTTCTTATGGTTAATAGAAGAGAGAAAACGTTTCTACAAATGGGGACAGGAAAACTACGCATATCTGAAAAACCCTGAAAATTTGCACTATCTTTTAAAATACATTTTGAATTAGGTTTCATATTATTTGATTAGAGAAGCCATTTCTTTTGCAGTGACACTCATTAATAGTGAGTTGCCACAGTGTTCCCATGAAAAATATTTTACAAAAGAATTCATATCCTGAGATATTAGAATAAGTGAGAGCTTTTCTTAGCACTACCTGAGAATGACTCTAATTTTTATCCTATGGAAAGCTGGATTTGACAGCTAATGGGTCTGTTTTCTTCTAAAACTACTATCTGTTTTAGGTACTTTTAAAGGTTTCTATCATTACCATTGTGTGTGAAATGTATAAATATATATATTTATAGTTATTCATTTCTAAGAAAAGGTAAAAACAGTTACACTTGGTCTTCAAAGATATAATATTTAAATAAATGCAACTAAATTTAAATTTCAGCAAATAAAGAAATTTTGTATACCTGCTGAACCTCTAGTCATATATATATTTGATATCTCTAAAGACTAAAGGGATATCTTATTGCAACAGAACTGCAGGCTATACTGAAGGTGATAGCACCTCACATAGCTTCCAAACAGTGTCTACTGCTCCTGGGAGCTGCTGTGCAGCAGGCATGTATGACATCCTCAGGGATGTGTCTCAGGGACATTGGTTCTTTTCTAGTAGGAAGAATCCTTATACCACTGTGGTACCTGCTGGCATTTGAATTCCAGGCTCTGATTAAACTCCATGCCTTAGCCTACCCTTAACATACCCAACTTAGGTGTTCAATCTTTTCTTCAATTTTATGATCCGATTAAATCTTCTTATATGACCATGCTAGTTCAAACTGTTTTTTGTTTGTTTGTTTGTTTGTTTTGTCATTTTAACAACAAAAAAATCCCAACTGAGAAGTAAAATGTTAATTATACAGTGGTTCTTTTTTCTAGTCTTTTATTTTTTATACTCTAGCTAATCTGGTAAACCAGTCTGTGGTATGAGTTCACTAGAGGCCAATAATGTCTTATCACTCTTAGGTAACATAGATGCTTGTTGAACTAGACATTTGCTTTCACCTGGGGGACCATTGGTGGTCAGTAATAGGAAACCACTGTTCTTCAGTGAATTGGGAATACAACCAAAACCTGGTAAAACTCTAAAGTAGGGTTTCTTTGATGAAAATATACTTTTTTTCTCCTCTTTCTGTAAACCGAGGACAAGTCTTGGTCGACTCCTGGTCTTACATGTGAGAGAAGCTTAGGGAGCCAATTGGGCAACAGGTTTGTGTAAGAAGACAAGAGAGGGGGCAGGTGTGTGTGTGGTTGATAACCTGTGAAGCATCTGATTGGGAACTTTAAGGTAGGAAGTGTGTGATGTAGGATGTGAATTTGACAGAAGCTTTATTATAGTTTTGCATGAAGAGGAGTGGGGTGATCCAAATGAGATTTATGTCAGATTGCTCTTCAGGCTTTGTGCAGAAAATCTGAGGGCTAGAGGAAAATCAATGGCAGAGCTCCAGATGGGAGACTGTTGCCAAAATTGCAGGAATATATTGGAAGTGGTGGGTTGAAAGGACACAAAGACAGGACTCAGTGATGATTTATTATTGGGGAAAGAGAAAAGGAGAGAGGGACACAAATTGACTCAAAGCTGTGTAACCCCAGTGACACAGGCCAGTAAGTCAGGACAAGCAGAATAGGGAAACTGAGACAGTTAAACAGCAGTTTGCACCCATCTAGAAAATCTAGATGCCAAGCAGTTTGCAGCCATCTAGTAAACCCTATTTTTCCCAAACCAGGGACACTTAAGAGTAAATGGTTTGCACTTCTCCCCAACCAGAGGGTAAGTAGCCCTACTCAGGGAGACAGACAGCAGAATCCAATTAGTGCCATTCGCAAACCACACCCAAGGACAGATGAAGTTAAGAGAATAAATCTCATTTTGGTACGTCTCAGCATAAAGCTGATGAATATTCTATTGAAATCCTCCCCTAAGACCTCCCTTAAACACTCAGCCTTTAAAACCCCTCAAAACAAAGGTCCCTGTGTGTGCTCTCTCTCTCCCAGGAGTAAACCTGTGCCTTTTCCCCTTCTTTCCCCACAGGCATGCATCTCCTAAACTCTAAGGGACCCCCTAAGACTTGCAACCAGAGGAGCAGTGGGCAGTGGCAGTTCATCCAGGGCAAACCCCCTGAGCCTGTCCCCAAGGCCTCCTTTTCTCTGACTTCTTAGTAAATCCAAGCAGTCCAGCCTAGGCTCATTTCCCCAGCCCCTTCTTGTTTCACTGTCCTCAGCTTTAGTAAAAGTCTTCTAAAATTCATCTGGACTGGTGTGAAATTTTTCCTGCACAAAGTCAAGAACCCACACACTACCAGCGAGCCCTAGGCAGACCCGCTCAAGGCCAGGTCCCCTTTCTGGTAACACCAGGAACTAAAAGGAGCATGCCATTAATGCAGCTAGTTGAAGGGTGAAGAAGGGAAGATGGGGAAAGGAAAAGCAACACTAAATCTTTAAGAAAAAAGACACTGATTCTTTGAAATCTAGTGGTTCTTCTAAGATGAGAATTCCAAAAAGAGGGAAGAATTTTTTTTATTTTTTACTCATTGAATATTAGATCAAACCACTGGATGGTGAGAAAAGTAATTCTATTTGTGCTTACTCTTGAAAACATCTAAACTATTCAACTCAGGTAACTCAATAAAGAAACCTTCTTATAGATTTTTTTTCCTGCCAAGAGATTTATATGGGCATTCTTTTTGATTCTTGTTTTTTCTTTGGGAGGGTGGGCTTGTTTGAAAAATTAAATAAATGATGAATAATGATTAAGAATAACCATGTAGAGGAGAAAAAGGGACATCTGTAACATTTTAAACAAAAATAAACAAACAAACAAACAAAGAATAACCATGTAAATAAAGCCTGAGCTAAATTCTTTTTATAACTTGTTCTTATAATCTGCAGAATCTGTCCAAGTTTTAAGCAGGGGACACAAACATGAAGCCCTAGTGTCTGTTTTTTGTAAGTGCAGAGTTGAGAACGAAGGTATGAGATCCATCAACCATAGATGTGATTCACATTCTCTGTGACTCCAGAAACTCTTGCCCACTACCCTCTGGTCTTGGAATTGGAGCAGTCATGTTGTGTTTCATGTAACCCAGCCCTCCAGCCACAGCTGATTGGCTCCTGGTTAATAAGCTTACCCGAGGATAGCCAATCCATGGCCAGAAATCAGGAGGAAGTTTGTCAAAAGAGCTTTCCCTGGAGATAATGATGATAAAGTAGACTATCAGATTTTTTCTCTAGGAAATTTTGCTTCTTAGAAACTCAAAGAACCCATCTAAAACAATAATCTTTCTATCACTCTGAAGTTCAATTGTACCTTTCTGTGCCCTGTACCAGTTAGCCAGAAATTCCTGTAATTACTGTTCTTCTTGACCCACTAACAAAGTAAGGCAAATCCCTAGACAAGCATCACTGGTGGAGGTGAGTCCTACCGATGTTGACTGGAAGAGCCTCTCCAGAGTCTGACATCTAGAGCCTACCTATACCTAGATTAGTGGGGCCCTAACCTTCCTCTCCAGGACATGAAATAGAGTTTCCTGTTTCAAGGGCCCACAAAAGAAGATGACGATGACATCTGACCACCCATTACCAAGATGTATTTAAGAACTCTGGCTATACCCCTTCTGTCCTGATTGTTTCCAACATCAGTCCCTACATCAGGGGCACTTTCCTCTTAACTGTCCTCAAAGAGAAATGCCTGCAGCAATTCTGATATACCTGGTTCTAAAGGGGAACACACTATTGTCTTGTGGCCTTTCCATGGAGAGCATAAAGGGCCTGCTGCCATAGGCCAGTCACTGGAGAAGCAACTTCTCTGATGGATCATTCCAGATCCAGCTCTTTCCAATTATCACAGGTATAACTTATTGGCCTTACTGTCAGGTTACAGCAATCAGCTTTTCCATCAAAAGCAGCAAGCCCTGCAATAGTCGCCTTTGTCCAACCTTCAGCCATTAGGGCATATATTTCAACCACCTTCAGAGGCTTGGTGGGTGAATTGCTCAGTTTGCACTAAATGACATTTTTTTGAAGCTGCTATATTAAAAGGGAAATAAAGAAAATAAACCCTTCATCTAGCCCACTGAGAGTGCAAAGCTCCCTTCTTGATTCAGATGTTCACCTTTCTAAAACACCTATCAGTCTCTTTGTGCTATGTGATTGTGACAGTTACAAGGTGGATCCCTGTAGAGTGGCTCTGAGATTTGTTGAGAAACAGGCTATACACTCACACATACTGTTTGGTTGACCAGGCAGAGCTACTAGAATTTCAAAAAAGAGGCCTCTGTTTTTAGTGACTAAATTATTAAAAATATGGAATGTAGCCCAGCCAGTGTGACTCAGTGGTTGAACATCGACTCAAGAACAAGCAGATCGAAGTTCAATTTCCAGTCACATACCTGGGTTGCAGGCTCCATCCTCAGTAGGGGGTGTGCAGGAGGCAGCCGATCAATGACTCTCTCACCATTGATGTTTCTATCTCTCTCCCTCTCCCTTCCTCTCTCTGAAATCAATTAAAACATATTTAAAAAAATATGGAATGTAAATCAAAACCACAATGAAATACCACTACACACATATTAGGATGGCTGTTTTGAAAAAGAAATTTGAAAATAACAAGTGTTGACGACAATGTGGAGAAATGTAAACCCTCCTTTATTGCTGGTGGGAATGTAAAATGGTGCAGTGACTGTGGAAAACATTTTGGCAGTTCCTCAAAAAGTGAAACATAATTACCGTATGATCTTCAATTCCACTCATAGTTATATACTCAAAAGAATTGAAAGCAAGAACTCAAACGTATTTTTGCACCAATGTTCATAGCTGTATTATTCACAAATGTCAAAAGGTGGAAACAACCCAAGTGTTCATTGATACACAGATGGATAAACAAGATGTGACATGTACATATAATGGAATATTATTCAGCCTTAAAGAGGAATGACATTCTGATACATGCTGGAATATGGATGAACCTTGAAGACATTATGCTAAGTGAAATAAGTCAGTAACAAAATGAGAAATATTATACAATTCCACTTCTATGATATACGTAGATAAATTTATAGACAGAACATAGAACAAAGGTAACCAGGGGCTGAAGGGAGGGAAGAATAGGGCATTATTGTTTAATGGAGACAGAGGTTCTGTTAGAAATGATGAAAAAGTTCTGGAAATGGATAGTGATGGTTGCACAAGACTGTGAATGTACTTAATGTCACTGAATTACACAATTAAAATGGTTAAAATGTTTTTTTAAAAAAGTATGGAAAAGTAAGTTTCTTTTGTTCAATTCCTTGGCAAGGCCATAGGCAGTTCAGTTCCATATATCATCTTCTGCCCAGGGTTTGTAAAAGAAGTCCACACCTGGAGTGTTATCTGACCTCAGAGAAGACTGGAAGCTCTGGCTCTGGGAGGCAGCTCTCACCGGACCATTCTGGGAGGCTTGCAGCAGTATTGTTAATATTCTCTGCATTTAAAATGTCTTCCTATATTTTTCTGAGTTCAATCAAATGCATGTGCATTTTTCTGCCTGACATTCTGGGCAAGTGAGTTCTGCTGGGGAATGTGTCTTCTCTTCTCCCTAAGAAACCCTTTAAATGAGTAAAACGTGGACCTGAGCAATTCAGCCATTACAACAGGTTCTCATCAGCTTATGGTGTGTCTTTTGTTTTCTTCTACCCTTGACAAACCTGATAGCTTTGCTCTCATGCTGACTTTTATCTCTATGACTTGAGGATAACAGGCTGTATTTTGATCCCATCACACCAGAATTTAATTTAGACTCTAATGATTAGCAATGTCATGCTACCCAGGGCTGCATGTGTGTTCTTACGTTGTCCGAACTCCACATAGATGGCCCTTCACAATTTCACCACAGAATTACAAAAGATAACTGCTCGGTGCTGGGATGCTATCCCTTGCTGAAACAGGCAGTCCCATTTCTAAATCTAGTTGAGTGATACCTACAGTCTTGGAGGACTAGGACTTTGAAGCTCAGCTCCAGCTGTGGTTTCCGCAATCAACAAATACCTCTACAGTGTAACTATTTTGATAAAATAAAAACTCTATAGGTAGACACCAAATGATCAAAAAGTCCTGTTTGAAACATATAAATTAGAAGTGAAAACACATATGCCTCAGGAAGCATCATCATAACTCCATTTGTCATCTCAGTTGTGAAGCTTCAGAACTAGCAACAATACTTGGAAATAAATATAATATGGGCTGCAGCAATGGCAGGCTGTGGAAAACTGCACATGCAGAGGTATGACCGCTCCTTTGCTTTTTACCCTAATTCTTTTGAGGGACTTCTTCTTGCTTTAGCATATATATTAGTAAAACAAAAACAAACTGCCCTAATGAGTGCAGTTCCCCCCTTCCTACTCACTTCAGATATTTCCGCTGTGCTGCTTCGTAATCTGATGGCATAATTCTGACAGGTTGGCATCTGCCAGTGTTTGGCATTTCTGATGTGACATCAGCTTCAATTTCTGCAAAAGTTTTTAGCCAGATGAGCATAAGTTCCTAGAGTGGGCTAAGAGTACATCTTCACTTCAAAATGCAGCCAAGCCCAGCCGGGCGTGGCTCAGCGGTTAAGCGTCGGCCTAGGATCCAGGCGATTGGGGTTCGATTCCCTGTCAGGGCACACGCCCGGGTTGCGGGCTGCAGCCGATCAATGACTCTCTCATCATTGATGTTTCTATCTCTCTCTCTCTCCCTCTCCTTTCCTCTCTCTGAAATCAATAAAGATATATATATAAAAAAAAAGAATTAAAAAAAAAACACACACACACAAAAAAACCACACAAAAAAACAAAACAAAATGCAGCCAAGTCAGAGCAAACCCTGGGCATTCTAAGTCCTCAACCAACCATCGGCTCACTTATGTAACAATTACCCAGTGCCTCCGGTACTGACAGCTTGTTAAATCAATTAGGCCATTCCCTGGAGTTGGGCTAAAGCCGTCACCAGATTAACAGGTTTAATGAGAAGAACATGTCATTCCTAAAGAATCCAATCAGAGACATACTGAAAGCAACATGTAACAGAGCCTGTTACGTAAGCTTTTTCTTGGTATCAGGGGGGAGCTATGAATCCATCGGGTGCTCTCTTACCAAAGCAGGTTATTCCCTTCAGGAATTAGGACCACCCCACCCATTGCACTTGGCTTCCAAGGCCTTTTCCCCATGGGAGAATAAGATGCTTCCTACAAGTCTATGTAGATTTCCTGTTTGTGAAACAAGAATTTAAGTAAATAATTAAAGCCTTTAAAAATGAATTCGACATGGGAGATGGGAAGCTGGAGGACTGCTGTCTAAGACTAAGCAGGTGTTGCTTTACCATGAGAAAGGATCCTGTGTTGGATGTAACGGATATAGTAAGGGGAACAGAGGGATTGCCACAGGTGACATCCCCTTGCTGATCTCCCTCCACCACTGCCCAGCTCCGAGGATTGCGGTCATGACTTCTCTACCCTTTTAGACTCCTCTTCCATGTGGGGACTGCTGGCCGCTGGAGGTGAGCACAGCCGCAGAACCTGTTGTTTTTCCCTGGAAATGACTGGATGTTTGGGTGACTGTGGAGCTGTGCACGTCAGCAAGGCCCGGCTCTGACATACCTGTCTGTTTAGTGAGACATTATCTGCCTGGGAACTCCTGGAAGCCAGGCTCTTCTGAATGCTCAGGCCAGAGTCTGGCCCAAGATAATAAAAGAGTATTTAAATGTGAAATCAGTGAAACTTTCAGCGAGTTTATAATATGGTCGCATTACTTTTACCTTGGCCAGTTGCCTAGATTTGTGCCCTCCCATTAGCTTTGGAAGAAAAGGGTGAAAGGCAGGGAAATAATATCATAGCCACAGACAATATGTGCTAATATCCAAAGGAAGAGTCCTGCAAATTTACCCTGCTCATGTATGCTTCAAAGAATATCCTTGATTTAGTATCAGATGGCTATTTTGTACATAGTATTTTTGTCAAGATTTTTAACACATATACTTCTTGCAAAACCACTCTTCCAAATCCTGAAAGCTGGTTCTTTTACTGTCCTCCTCTTTCTCTCTCTCTCACACACACAAACACACACACACTCTCACATAGCCATATGCTCACATTAAGCTCTGAGACTTCACATCTCACATTAAATAAGAGTCTTTTTATTAAAGTGTTCTCTTAGAATCCTGGGATATCTGGGCTCCATAGAAAAATGAAGGTATCTTTAAATACCCTGCCTTAAACAATACCTTAACTCTTTGTGATATTTTAATAGCTTAAGGCGCTCTAGCAGTTTCTTTTAACCTGAAAATGCACATGCTCTTTGTAATACCATTTTCTTGTCTGGAAGGAAAAATGGAAGGAAGGGATGGAGGGAGGGAGAAAACCACAATCTTGCTTTCTGTTTAAAGAGCTAAGTGGAATAGCCTTTCTTAAAATTTGGTAACCATCTAGAGTCTCTGTAACATTTTTCCTATGAAAAGCAAACGAATATAGAAATAGTTTCCTCCCTTGGTTCTCAACAAACGAGGGAACTGTGCTTTAGGTTATATTTAGTCCCCAGAAACTGAAGATACTAATGACCGTGGTTTGCAGAGTGCGATGATGTGCCAAGTGCTCTGCGTTTCTTTCCTGCGTTCTCACACGAGCCCCACCAAGGGTGCAGCGTAAGAACAGCTAACCTCAATGGAATGTTGACTCTGTGCTGAATGCTTTCACAAAATATCTCATTTAATCCTCATAACCAGACTGTAGTATGTTATCATATAAAGAAACTGAGGCTCAAAGAACTGAAGAGATCTGCCTAAAGACACCCAATAAATGGCAGCATGGAGATCCAACCCAAATCTGTCTGACTTCAGAGCCTAAGTGCTTTTTCCTTCAGGTTATGTTACCTTCTGACAAGCAGGGGAATTGGGAAGCACTTTACTGTGAATGAATGCATTTAGCTTCCCAAAGGGGAGCATCTAATTGCTTTGTAGTTAATGAGATATATGGAGCCAGAAAGGGTATTTCTAAGAGAGCCTGTCAGTAGCAAGTTGATATTAGGATAGGTCCCAAGCTGTGGCTCCCAAACTTTGTTGCTCATTAGCATCAGGAAATTTGTTTAAAATGCAGATTTCTGAGCCCTACCTCTAGGTTCCTAGCTAATAACACCTAACCATGATTTTTTTTTAATGGTCCATAAATTTATCACTTATACTTTAATAGATTCAGACAATGGCATTTCTAGTCTGCATGGTTGGTGATGTGAATGGTAGTTGTCATCAGGTAGCTTGCCATTGAGATACGTACAATCTGGTGTGATGATTGAGGCCTTGGTGCTTAGAGGAATGCTGCAGGAAGGCCTGCACTTTGAAATATCAGTGCAAATAGTGTCTACTGTAGCACAAAACACAAAATATAGCACATAAGCTGAAAAATGGGAATGTTAAATAAATATACTTTACTGAGTAGCAGTGGGCGTTAACTGTGAACTAAAGATGTTTCATGGCCTTTAATTTAAATGCCAGGTAAGTTTTTATGATACTAACCTCTAGTCACCATCTTTATGAGGAAGAGGAGAATATTTTGTTTTTCCGAAGCACTGATATATTGGTTTCTGTGGCGTTCCTTCTTATTGTTTTTATATTAGTGTTTCAAATCTACATCTAATAGAATCTGCCTCTTAACTTTTAAATATATTCCCTTAAATATAGTTATTAAGACCTTAACATTTCACATCAAATGGCTGAAAATCAGATTTATGGTCCTGCAGTTGCTTCGACATTAGAATATTTTGTCCTTACATTCCTCAGTTTGCAACCCTCTCTGTTCTGCCTGTGCTAGTGCCCTGTTCATAGAAAATCTGGGAAAAGTAAAAACAATAATAATAATGATAATAATATTGGAACAGTTTATTATAAGAAGCTGCAAAGAATTGGTAACTAGAAAATGTTCTACATTTTAAATTAATCCTTTAGCGTACAAAATCCACCATAACCATACATGTAGTTTTGCCTTCTGATAAACAGGTGGTCCTTGATAAAATAAACTAGTGGCCCCTGACCACAAATAAGACAGGCTTCTCTGGAAAAGACATTCATTCTATTTATGAACAGCATCTGTTCCAAGAATGTATAATATTATGGCTCCAGTGACTGTTGTATATGGATGGGGAAAAATTGTGGTGGATTTAATACTACAGCTGTGACTAGTTAGGTATGGTAACTTTCAGGTATTTGGTGGTTTCAGCAAAAGTTCTAATACACATTCCAGGCATTGAGAACCATAAGAAGACTGTAAAAATATTTAGACAAAGAATTAATACACTCACTGGTTTGAGAAAACTAGAAAGTACATGCAGAAAACTGTTCTCAGTTCATCATCTCAGGATGGAAGTGTACCATGGTTCCCACACAGGGACAGAGGTTATAGTGATGGCACATGCAGAAATGGGGAGTCCTGCAAGGTCTTATCAGTGATGACTGGGAAAAATGGACTGAGTGATCGGGAGGTGGGTGACAAAAGAAACATTGCAGCAGTTGTTCAGGAGTTTAATGACCAATTGTTCCAGTCAAGTGACGCTGGGTTTGGAATTTACTGTTATTTTTTAACCACAACTGATGAAAACCTGACTTTCACGAGTGATTTATTTTATTTTGTCAGACTTATGTTTTATGTTTATTAGTTGCCTTACTATAAAACACTAATAATTCTCTTTGGCGTCTCTTATGTGGAATTTTTTTGTTGATTTCAGAAAGTTTAATTTTTGTTGGATTAAGCCAAACAAACAAATAGCACCCAATCTGTTTGAGATTATATATATATATATATATATATATATATATATATATATATATATATATATATATATATATATTTTTATATATACTCTCCCAGGTACTTAAGAGGCTCATAAACAGAGTTTGAGGACAATAATCTGAGTTTAAGACAGAACATGAAAAAAAGCAAAACTCAAAGCAGTTTTAAAAAAAAATGGGCAAAAATTCAAGAAAACCTTAACATTTTCTAAGAATTCTGGCTATTTTGTCCTTTGATAACTCTCAACCCAGCTAATATTTTGACCATGTTCATATGATGAGGATTTATAACTCAAGATTTGCACAATATGAGTTTAAATGACCACCTTTTATTTTGGAGATATTCAACAGTGTAATTCAATAGACAGTTACTTTATTTACCTTACCACAGATATGGTGCTAGGTTGTGAAAAACAGAGGAACTGATTTGTTCCTGGGTCTTAATTTATAAAGGTGACTAAGTGACAACATGGAGGGGTCAATGCCATTGAAAGAGAAGTTTGAACTTACAGTTCCCCTAGAAACAAGAGGCTTGGAGCAACATGCAGGGCCACAGGGGGAAGCACTAGTGTCAGGAGGCAGAAAGGAACAAGGGGAAAGCATAAACCTCAACCTCTTTTGGGTTCTCTGTGGGAAAAGAAAGGCAGAACTGGGAAAACCCTTATGATTGGCTGGTTTGAATAACTCTGGTGGGCTTTGGGACACGGGGGCCTTCCCTCACTGTCCCTATTTAGGGCAAGGAAAATATTGACTTAGCATGCAAGAGTTATATAAGGAGGTAGTTCAGAGTATGGCTCTAGATTGCAGAGGAATTGTAAACAACTGTGGCCTTTAGTTTGGCCCTGTAATTAATGGGTGCCAAGTAAACAAATACAGAACCTAACAAAACAAGGTTAGGGCAAGGGTGAACAGTTCCTTCCACCAGGAACTCAGAATCTGTTATCTGAACTAAATGTGTATGCCAATAAAGCAGATCCAATGTATACCATGATCAATGCTATGCTAGCAGCTTAACAAAATGCTATGGGACTTTTATGAGGCAAAAAAAGCAAAGATATGGAAAGCGAATTTCTCATATGGAATATTTGCATTCTCTTCAGTGCTCAACTAGCATCACTACTTCAAAATCATGCAACCCTGGTAATAAATGCTACCCTTATATACATGGAAGAACATAAGTCAAGGCCTAGCCATGTGCCTGATGCATAAGAAATGTTAAATGAAAGGTAATTTTTACCTCTTCCTCCCAACCTGGTGTCATTTTTGTGTTGCTGTGTTTTGTGTTATCACTGACATAATAACACCCTGACAGGCCATTTTGTCCTGAAATGAAAGTTCTGTGTGTTGTTTTGCAGTTAATGTTGGTAGCTAACTTGTTTCATGGTTGTTCACATATTTTCTATTTCTTAAGTAAAAGTTCACATAAGGTTAAAGAAAGTACTCAAGTTAATTTTGGTTGATTCTTGATCAGCTGGTGTGTGATGGCAGAGCGCAGCCCTGGGTGTCCATGTCTGGCCACACCACTGTCTTCTGGGGGCTACATTTGCATCACCTTTGTACCAGTGGGATTCCAGCCAGCCACTGACATTCCCTGGAGTACAGGAAAACAGGGTTTTCCTTATGAATTTGGCAAAGAATTGTAGATTGCAGGCAGGGGGATGTTTGGAATGTTCTGTCAACCACTAGTAAACAGCAACCCTTTGCTCGGGTGAGTGGTGACAGGGCTTAGGAGAGAGGCTGGTTTCCATTAATGTGTAGCCTCGTGGAGGAAAAAGCTGACAAACAGATAGCAAATACTTGCAGATTCATTCTCCTCACAGTGAAGGTATATGATTGAAAAATGTTTGTTATTCTTTTCTTAATCCCAAGGGGTGTAAAGTTCTCTGTTTGGGAAGTGTCAAATCTTCTAAGCAAAGGTTAACAAACACCTCATGCACTTATTCCCGAGGGACATTGCTGTGCTATTCATCATCACACAGTGATGTCTATGGCTACTGTTTTTTTGTTGTTGTTGTTTTAATGTTTATTATGTATCAATCATTCCATTAGGCTCTTGACACAATATTTCTGTTTCTTGAGCTGTACCCCGGCTTCTCATCTGGCCATGTACTTCAAGTCCAGAGTACAGGGTCTCAACTGTAGGAATTAGAAATTAAATTCTGCTTGTGTCCATTGCTGATGAGGCCGAGGAGCACTCCCACCCCCAGTTGGTCCTGAAGTAGGTGGTCTATGGAGCACACTTTGATAAACAGGTTTCATGGTTAAAAATAATTATACAGTATCACCTCTGAATTAATATACAGCATGTTGATATCTAAAAGCAAGTTTTATTAGCACCTGTTGATATAAAACTCTCTCTGGTTTTTCTATAATCCTTATTGTTTGACAAGAGGGACTTCAAGGTTTTATCAAGAGCATTAATTTTTTAAAAATTGAGAACTGGGCCTGGCCGGGCGTGGCTCAGCGGTTGAGCATCGACCTAGGATCCAGGCTATCGGGGTTCGATTCCCAGTCAGGGCACATGCCCGGGTTGCGGGCTCCATCAATGACTCTCTCATCATTGATGTTTCTATCTCTCTCTCTCCCTCTCCTTTCTTCTCTCTGAAATCAATAACGATATATTAAAAATAAAAATAAAAATTGAGAACTGGTAGTGTTTTTCAGACTAAGAAAAACATCAAAGACTATCCAAGTCAGCTAAAGAAAACCTTCTAGTAGGTTATCAAGGAAGAGCCCTATAGCAGGAGTGAGGAGAGTCATTCTCAGGTCCTTGAAAAGAAAGCAAGTTAAAGAAACAACGGTTTTATCTTTTTTTGTTTAAGAAGGTCATTAAGCATTCTTTCTCTGGTCATTGCACATCTGCCCCGATGACTCAATAGTCCAAGTTCCTTCCTGAGTCTGTGAAATCCCTTCTCCAGGACTCAGAGAAAGGCGGGGACATTTGGGTGCCCCAGGCTATAAACTAGCACACGCTCCCAGGCAACACTGAATTTCTAGCATCATCACACAAAAAGTTGCTTTAAATCATATTTTATATAGGCAGTAGTTGTTTTCCTGTGTTTAAATCCCCCAAAATCAAGTAGGTGGGAGAAAGGGAGTGAAGTTACATGAAAGTGGGAGTGGGTGGTGATTAGGCGAAGGAATGTGATTCTTCTAATGGTCAAGACAAAACTTACACATGTGCATTCTGAGTTACAAAGACCTGACTTAGGAAGAAATGCTCTTTTATCTGGAAACATAATAAGAATATACATATGTATATTTGTATATGTGTGTATACATAAAAGACAAGTTTATACACACACACGCACACACACACACACACACACACACACACACACACACACACACACATATACGGCTGGTTTCTCACATCTCATGTCCACCATCTCATGTCTATGTACTGGTGATTTGTGTGGGAAATGGCCCTGTGGATTTTCTCACCAACTTTTATCTTCATTTGGGGAAGCACCACACTCCCCTTCGCCCCCGTCTTCTTACATTATATTTCAGACAATCACCCACTCTTTCTCATGTATCTTTTCAACCTTGCCTCCCTTCCTCTTCATAATTCTACTCCCAAATCTTCAGGAAACCTCCCACCTTTCTTCTTCTCCCCAGCACCACCACCTCCTCCCATCCTCATTTTTTTTTTCATTCTGCTTGTTCACTTGAAACGGCCTTCATCATGGCTGGGAAGCATTAGAGCAGGGCTAGTGATAGATCAGAACCGAAGACAGGAACAAGCTGGCAGCGTAGGTGGCAGCTGCACCCACCGCCTCCCACAACCACATCAAAATTACAAAATACAGAACCACCATCACTCAGAACCTCCTGAAATCTAGCCGAACAGAAGCCCTACAACCAGGGAACTGAAGAAGCAATGAGACCAGTAGGAGGGGTGAAGACACGGGCAGATACGGGCCGAATCATGGAGACTCAGCCGCGGGCCCACACCGGATGCCGCAGTTTAAACCCAGAAGGGCATCTTGGTGGTGGAAGTTTCCCGGAGGAGTGAGGGATCCCAGCCCCACAAGACACCCCCCAGCCCAGGGTTCCAGGGCTGGGAAGAGAAGTCCCACAACTTCAGGCTGCAAAACCCAGCAGGGACTGTCGCTGAGGGACTCGGAGGCTGTGGGAGTCCCACGCAACTCCTCTTAAAGGGCCAGTGCACGGATGCACTCAGGCGCGCTCCCTCTGAGCCCCAGCATCGGGCAGTAGTTGGAAAGGAACCTGGGACCTTTGGGGAGGAACTAACCTGCCTGAAATTGGGGTGAGAGCTGGAGGGGCAGCTTTCTCCCAGGCAGAAGAGCTGGCAGAGGCCATTGCTCCTTTGGCAAGTCCTCCCCCCACACAGCCTACAGGCAGGCACCATAATTGAATCTCCAGCACCTGACTCACAGCTTTGGCCCTGCCCTGGTGATTCCCAGAGACCCCGCCCCTCCCTACTTGCAAGTTCATCCAGGCCATTTCCAAGGGCTTTTCTATGCCAGTGGCCTCTCCAGCCTCATGCTTACGACTTTCCTAAAATTTCTCAAACAAGCAGCAGCATACCCCATATGGCTTGATAAGTAGCCCCAGGCCTAGCACTAGTGGCAGCCTGCATTGGTTCATAGCTTGGCCTCTCCTGGACACCTCCAAGCCTAGCACAAATAGCAGCCAACTATGGATTGCTGTGTAGCTCATGCTGGGTGGTCCTGGGCAAAGCACAGGCAGAGGCTGACTTTGCACCTCCCGGAGGCCCCAGAGACAGTGCATCTGGTGGTCAGACTAGACTGCGCTGAATTAAACCCTACCACATCCATGAGTGCCACACACAAAGGGTGCACTTGGTGACCAGCAAAGCTCCACTGAAGTAAATCCTGCTCCATAGATGTGTCTCCAGCACAGCAGCTCTTTCGCTGTAGTTGCAGCTAGTTCTCACAGCCGATTTGCTTGGGAGTCAATTCCTCCCAGTGATGCCAACAGCAACCAAGGCTCAACTACAACAGGACAGTGCACACAGCCCACACAGGGGAGCACCTAGAAGGACCAGCTCAGGTGAATGAGGAGACTGAACCACTGGATCCTACAGAACACCTACTACAGAAGGCCACTCTACAAATTCCAGGAGACATAGCAGCTCTACCTATAAACAAACACCTGGAAGCAGCCAAATGTGGAGACAAAGAAATATGTCACAAAGGAAAGAACAGAAGAAATCTCCAGAAAGGGAACTAAATGAAAAAGAACCAAGCAAACTATTAGATACAGAGTTCAGAATAATGGTTATAAGGATGCTCAAGGATCTTAGTAAGACTATTAAGAAAACAAGTGAGACCATTGATGACATAAAAAGCACCAATCAGAAATTAAGGCTACATGAACTGAAATGAAGAATAATTCACAGGGAATCAACAGTAGAGTAGAGGACGCTGAGAATCAAATCAGCGATTTGGGATATGAGAAAACAAAAAACACCCAACCAGAAGAGCAAAAAGAAAAAAGAATCTAGAAATATGAAGATAGTGTAAGGAGTGTCTGGACAACTTCAGACAGCCCAACATTCACATTATGTTGGTGCCAGAAGGAGAAGAAAGAGAACAAGAAATTAAAAACCTATTTGAAAAAAATAACGACTGAAAACTTCCCCTACTTGGGGAAAGAAATAGACTTACAAGTTCAAGAAGCACAGAGGGTCCCAGACAAGAGGAACCCAAAGAGGCCTGGACCAAGACATATCATAATTAAAGTGCCAAAGTTTAAAGGCAAAAAGAGAATCTTAAAAGCAGCAAGAGAAAAGCAGTTAGGTACCTACAAGGGAGCACCCATACGACTGTCAGCTGATTTCTCAACAGAAACCTTGCAGGCCAGAAGGGAGTGGCAAGAAATATTCAAAGTGATGAAAAACAAGAATCTACAACCAAGATTGCTCTACCCAGCAAAGCTACCATTTAGAACTGAAGATCAGATAAAAAGCTTCTCAGACAAGGAAAAGCTAAAGGAGTTCATCACCACCAGACCAGTACTACATGAAAAGTTGAAGGGTCTTCTTTAAGAAGAAGGTAATGAACAAAAGAATCTGACAAAATAAATAGATCCAGAGACATTGACACATGCAACAGACAATCATATTTCAGAGGAAAGAGGGAAGAGGGCTGGAGGGTGGGAAGAGATTAACCAAAGAAGTTATATGCGTATTTGCATAACCCATGGACACAGACAATAATGGGGTGAAGACCGGGGAGGGGGTGGGAGCGAGGTGGAAGGGGTCAACTGGGGGGAAAAAGTGGGACACCTGTAATACTTTCAACAATAAAGATAAATAAAATATAAAATAAAATAATGAAAAATAAAACAAAGAGCTGAAGAAAGAGAGAAGCCAAACATTTTGAAATGAGGTCTTATGATAAAGAGGCAGTGTCAAGAAACCACATAAATCTCTAAAATTGTGAAGTTGTCTTTTTTTCAGAATCTGGTATTTCACTCTCTTTACCTTCTTTACCAGCCATTCTGCTAAAACACAGTTTCTTCTTAAGCTTTATTTGAGTTGCTTTCGCTTCCTTCCTACCATTGCTTCAATGTTGTTTTCTACTGCAACTATACAGCATTTTAGTTACATTATAAAACTTCCTTGAGGGTGACCTAGAAAGCCAACAATATCACATTGTTCTATGGAGAAACAGTATCCTAATCTCAATTTGCTGGCTGATTAATGATCTTGGGGAAACATTTGGCTCCATATGTATCTGCATTGTGTTGGGAACATATAGGTGCTCCACAAAAAGTTATTTCACTGAGCTGACAAATTGAGGACAAACGGGAATTGTATGTTATTGAAACAATCTATCCCCAAAAGATGCTTTTATGACAAGACGTAATGTCACCATTGTTAACAACTGCAATTTCCTGGAAAAGCTGCAGAATCCCTCCCCCTTTTTTTCCTCATTCTAATCCTCCAGCCTGGAGATAATACCCTTTGTCTCTGCCTAGCTACAACCCTTTAAGGTGCTTCCTACCAAGCCTTCCTTGGTGGCCCCAGCCTACAGAGCACTATTAGCACAAATATTAGTGGCAGCAGCTAACATTTCCTTCATTCTCACAATGTTCCAGTACTGTGCTGAGTGCTTAAAAGTCATTATCTTATTTCATTCTCATGGCTTTCCTAGGCGGTTAGCATTGGCATTACCCCCATTTTGTTTCAGAGGAAACTGAAGCTAAGAAAAGTAAAGCAACACATCTAGAAAGTGGCAGAAGCCTCCAAATTGGGACCCAAGTAGTCTGCCTCTTGAGCACGTGACCATGCCGTCTACTCCCACCTTCCCACCTGGGGTCCTCAGATGCATGGGGTCCCCAGATAATTCACAGCATGACACCTGATTACAGTTCTTCCCCCTACACCCCAGCTCTACTGTATTTGGCTTTTTTGCCCTCCTAAACTGTACATTCCTCATGGTTAGGGTCAGAACAATGGTCTTGGGCCAGATTCTGAAACATGCTAACCAGGTGCCTCTCCGAGCCCCAGTATCCAGTGGCACCCACCTCAAAGGGCTGTGGTGAGGATTAAAAGAAAATAACACATATGAAGGGCTCAGACTGGGTGACAGTGAAAACAAGTTTAGATATTATTGGTGTTATGGCATCAAGCACAGCTGTAAATCCATGGTGTGATTAAATGTTTTTCTAAAAGTTCACTCCAGTCTGTTTTGCCATCCATTTTTGTCCATGGACTTGACCTAGCCAACATCCTCTCCTTCTCCCCAACTCATCAACAAAGTTGCACATTTTATGTCTTTTTTATGCTCTTCAAAATACAAGGACTTTTGCCCCTTAACAGACCTGACAGCAATCTAATCTCTGCTGCAAGAGAAACTTGGAGTGGTTGGGAGACTGTGAAGGCTCATTCTGGTCTGAACTCCCCACTGACCTCCTTCTACTCTTGACTTTAGGTAAATCCTACTCCTGGCTTCAGTTTCCTCCTCTGTCACAGCTGTCCCCTGAGGTCTCTTTCAGCCTACAGCTAAGACTCATACATGTTTTCTTTTTAAAAGAAGGAAATCCCAAGCACTCAGCTATTGTCACCATCACTGTTTTCTGCTCTTCATGCCTTCAATAGGTGTGTTTCTGCGTGTGCTGGATACAGAGGTGTTCGTGTGTTTATTTCAAATATGTATACATATTTGTGTATGCGTGTGTATATGTGTTTGTGTGAGACTGTACATGGGTGTGTTTGCATTTGTGTGTGAATGAGTATTTCTGTGTTTCGTGTATATCTGTGTGTGTATGTACATTCTCACTGGGTTGAAGCAGCCCAAATCCAAGTGTCAGGAAAAGAAAGGCAAGGGTGTCCGGCCCACCTGTGCCTTCAGCACGACCCACGCGGGCGGGACGCGAGCCCGCGGGGTTCCTTGCCAGGGCGCAGCCCTCCCACCCCGAGAGCCGGAGCCCGGAGGCGGCCCGCGGGGCAGGGCGGGGTCGTGGGCGGGGCCACCGGCCGGGCGGGCGGGGCGGGGCGGGGCGGGGCGGGGCGGGGCGGGCGGTGGGCGGGGCGGGGCGGCGGCGCTCGGGGCGCGCTGGGCCGCGGCGGCTGCGGGCGGGCGGGCTGGTCGCGCTCTTCCCCCTGCCGGCGGGAGCGGCGGCGGCGGCGCGGGGCAGCGGGAGGGAGCCACTCGGTAAGTCCCGGCCACTCTCCCCACTCCTGACTCCCACCGTGCCTTCGGCCCACTCTCACCGCGCCACGCGGGCTCGCCCCAGCCCCCCGCGCTCGCCCCTCAACTTCTCCAGGCGGACGTTGCTCGGGTCCGAGCCGCTTCCAGCCCCGGGGGACATCTGCATCGCGCCCCGAGTCCCCGGCGGCGCCCAGCCCGCAGCCTCCGCTTCGCCAGGAGGGCGAGTCCCGGCCCCTCAGGTGTCCACCCCGGCGCGGGGCGCGGGGCGCGGGGCTCCCCGGTGCCGCCGAAGGCCGCGCCTGGCGTTAGGGTTCGCGTCGCCCCCGGCCGGGGAGGGCCGGCGAGGGCCGGGGTCGCTGTTCCACTCCGGGGGCGTCTCCGCCGCGGCCCGAGTCCGGCCGCCCCACCCCCTCTCCCCCGCGCGCCGCGACGCGGAGGACACCTCCGCCCGGGAACTGACAGCCGCCGCTCAGAGCCCGCGCTCCCGGGTTCCCACGACACCCGCAGCCCCGACCTGCCCGCCGGACGTCGGGAGCCGGCCGCCGGCTCCCCCGCTCCCTGCTCGGGTCCCCGCCCGGCCTGGCGACCCCGCTCCTCGCGTCAGGGCTGGGGATTAGGGCGCTAATCGCCGCTGCTCCCCAAGTGCCGGTGGCCCAGCCCCAGCTGCCGGTAGTCAAGCAAAAAAGAAAAGAAAAAAGGGGGGGAGGGGGAGAAAGGAAGCGCTCCGCGGAGAGCCGTAAACCTCGTCCGTGCCGGCCGTCGGGACCCGGAGCTGCCCGCCCCGGGGCCCCGCGCCCGCCGCGCTCGGTCCCCGCCGCGCCTTCGGCTCCCCGCCCCAGGGCGCTGTCAGGGCCCCCAGAATCAGGGTTTCCCTGGATGTCTGGGCTGCAGTGAGGCTTGGCACCTTCAGCGGAAGGCGCCTCTCTCGGTCCTGGTCACGGCAATAGCAGCGGGGTGCCTCGGATTCTTTTAGGGGCTTGAAGAAGAAGCTGTGATTTTACTACCGAAGAAAAAAATAAAAACGGGAACTTTGTGCCTGCGCAACCTGGACATGCCCTAGCCTTGCTCATCCAAGCTGTCTAGGAGCAGAGGACTTTGGGGAATTAGCTTAGACAGATTACCATCCCCTTCCCCGTCGCGCACACACCCTGCCACCCACTCTCCCACCCCCAGCACCCTCCCCCAACCCCCTGCCCGCACGTCCCTCCCTGGTCTTGGGCAGGAGCGTGAAGTAGTGTGGACCACATCACTCAGACATTTTCCCCACAGCTTCTTGTCTTCCTTTCTCTGGCTTTTTGTCTTTTCAGATTTGTAGATATCCCGGCGATTTGAAATGAGGGCTGGAAGATGGGAGGGGATTCCTGGGAGGGAAGGGGGGTGGGAAATGGGATTTGGGCGGGCCAGAAATTTTCTTGACAGAAATGGCAGACTCAGTAGTCTAAACTCAGTGGTCACAGGCTGTGCAAGTAAAACTTCATGGGAAAGGTGCCTTATGCCAGGTAGTTTTTGAATTTAAGATGACCAGGTTAAGACCATCCAACAATACAAATGCGAGTAAAGGTTTTTTGTTATATATATATATTTTTCCCCTTGCAAATCACACTCAGATTCTGTTTCACGGGACTTGTTCTGGTTTTCATGTGAAATTGGGAGTTTGGTAAATTCATTTGGTTTTCCGTGGCGTTCTGTGGGTTTGGGCTTTCTGTTTACCTTGATGTGAGGTGTCTAACTCTTAGCCATCTGCTGAACAAGCTACCTGGAAGTCCTAAATGTTACTCTGGGCAGGCAGCAGGAGGCAAACTGTTCACTACCTTTGGAGTGGGTGAGCAAATATTTGTTAAATAGAGACCTTAATCTGCTGGGTCTTTCTTCTCCCAAACTTCACCCTCTGCTGCAGAGACTGGAAGGTCAGGACCTTGGCAGGCCCAAGAGATTTAGGGGAGTTGGGTGGGGTGGAGGAAGCCTGTGCCAGAAAAGAAAGAATTTTTTCTTTCCACCTCCTTGGAACATAACTTAAAATGCCTGAAAGTTATCTAATAACCCATCTGAGTGGTCACAGATTCAAGGGGTGGATGGTAGCTATAAAATATAACTGGACAGGGGTGATACCATACAGAGAATAAATAAGGACCAATTTTTCAGTTTAAAAAAAAAGCATATATGAAAAGGTCCTTGAAGTCTGATTTTTAAAATGCAATTTAAAAATAAATCTGAGAAACACTATCAGTAAAGGAAGCCCAGGAGTCTGTGGTCTTGCCAAGTTCTTGTCCTTGCTGGAAGAGCCCTCTAATTTGGGAGGGCAGCAAACACCAACCATTCTGTAGGAGTCCAGAAGTTTCTCTTTTAATGAGCTTGGTATGATTCCACGCCAGTTAATTTGGAGAGAGTGTAGAACAGTTTAGAACACATAGTGTAAGATTGAAACTGTTGTTCTGTTGTGATTTTTATTTTTATAGGCAAGGATTGTATCTCTGAAATCCTCCAGGCCTATTGCTGAACCTATTCCTGCAGTTTATTTGCTTTTTAACATGTTGTTTTTTACATTTTGAATGGGCAGGGTTATTTCACTCATTAAAACCTTGTTATTGTGCTTCATTTCAAGGGCCTGCTGACTTAAGGAATGCTGAGGGACACTCACTTGCCAAGGCCAGAAGCCCAGGGAAGGCTAGATCAGTCTTCAATGCTTTAAACAGTAAATGTCATTTAAAAAATACAGGAACTGCTCTGATCTAAAACCTCCATTATCTTAGTTTGAATGTGTGGTATCTTACTTAAAATTTGGGTTACTATCTTTACTTCCTTTAAATATATTTTCCGAAAATTTTCTATAGATAATAGAGTTGGAAACAGCCTGGCCACACTGGCAAAGATGATCAGACCACTAAATATCCTTGTAGTTTGCTGTTTATTGGTTATTTCTCCATAGCTCACCAATTAAGCTTGTTTATTATCTATGTAAATAAAAGAATTTAGATACTATTATGAAGAGACACCTATATACTTCAAAGAGGGGACGAGAGAGACAGAGACAGAGCACAGAAGCACCTGTATGTGTAGGAAGAAGACTTGGAGAAGTAGAAACTAGGTGTTGCTTGTTATGCCTTGGTACAGTGGGGTTATTGGGAACTTTTACTTTTGGTTAAACACTAAATTATGTAGTGTTTACTTCTAGAATATCTTTAAATGACTATTGTAATTAGAAAATCAACAAAAATGTAAGAGTTATATAAAATCACTTAAACTTTAACATTTTTATAAAACCTTTCTCTTTTATCCTAAAGATATTTGAAAACAAAACTAGTGTGTTATAAGGTTAGTAGACTATTTTAGGAATCTTTATATGTGGAGTGTGACATATTTGATGATAGTGGAATTAAATTCTAACCTATTATAAGTTTCAGTTATTTTTTTCAAATAGCCAAAAATTTTAGAAGATTTAAAATATCTAATTTCATTTCTTTAATTAATGACTGCTAACCTTTCAGAAATGTTAATGAGGTACTTAGGGTCTCAAGGATATGTGGTGAGGTCCCCAAAGCATAATTGTGTGCAGAATTTAAAGGTGAAAGAGAAAACAGGTGTGTGTGTGTATGTATGTGTTCACATAAATTGTGGGGGAAAGGCAAAAAAAGAAGCTAGAGGAGGTAATATTTGTGGAGAAAAATGAAGTGAGTCGTATTTTCTTCTCTTTCTCTCTCTCTTTGGATCAATGCCTTAACACCCGCCCAACCCAGAAAGATTGGGTTCCAGGATACTTTTTGATCTTAGGCCCAAGTTGTTTTTTCTGTCTCTTTTTTTGTCACCTTCTAGAAACAACTAAGTGATGGTTGCCTTACTAAAATTATTACTTCACAGATTAAATATGCTTTTTATGTCTTAGGAGATTTTTAACAACTTGAGTGCCCTGGCAGAGCTGGCCGTCACATTGTGTGGTTTGGTTATGACATTGTGTGAGAACTTACTGTCCCAGAACTTAAACTGGAACTGTTGAGTTCTTTATTTCTTAAGTCTGAAAAGGGAAATGACAATCCTATTGCTCATAATAAAATACATAGTTCTACCATTAAAAAAAAAAGCTATAGAAAGCATGGAAAAGTTATGTATCTGTTAAGCAACATGCTCCATTCTAGATTCGTTTTATGTCTTGACTATTTGCCTCTTGTTTAAAGAAAGTACTTTGTTATATATTAATCATAACATTAGACCAAAAAGTTGTCAGTTGAAGAAATATTTACAGTGAACTGCCAACAATTTGAGGGACTAATTACATCTTAAGTATGGAATGTCAGTGAATACTGCTAAGTTTTAGGTTCTCCAGAGGAGCAACAATGTCTAATCAAGAACTGTAGAGTGCTATTTGTAATCTTGTATTAGATTTTATCAGCAAAACATGTAATTTTAAGTTTACTGGAAACAGGTTAAGAATCTCTGTAGCAGATAAGACAGTTGTATCATATACTAGGCCCTGAGAACCTTATGTGATTTACCATTTATTCTTGTTTTATTCTCATTGAGTCTTCCAGACATGTAATACATTTTCAAAGATACATTTTCCTAATCCTACCTAAGCAACCCCTTGTTTTAATTTTTTTTCTGTTGATGACGTAATAAGTTAAAGTATATGAAAGTGCCAACATTTGACCTTTTTCCCCCTGCAAAATGGCACTTCATAAGGTTCATTTCATGGTAGAACCTCATAAAATACATTTTGTGACAGAACCTTATATATATATATGTGTGTATATATATATAAAGAACTTTATGAAATAAGGATATTTTAAAAACCCAGAGTCCAGTACCACTGTTGGTATTTTGGGTATTTTTCTTTTCAGTGTCCCCTCCCCCCCCTTTGCATATGTATATAAATGAAATTTGTATTACACTGAATATAGGTGTTTGTATCCTATATTTGTTATTTAACTTGGTACCATGAACATTTCCCTGTGCCATTTTATATATGAAAATATAATTTTATATGTGTGTCTACATATTATTGTCTATCATGTGGATGTACCAGAATTTTGAACCCTTAAACAGACATTTAGTCTTAATATTTTATTATCATTATTAACACTTAGATAAATATCCTTATATAAAACTTTGTTTATATCTCTGATTATTTCATTAGGATGGATACTAAATAGTGAGATTCATACTGTTTCAAATTTTTAAACATTCTATAACATATTAATCACTTTTAAGAAAGGACATTCCCATTTACACACGACCCTCCCATATTCATATACCCACAAATAGAAGGTCACCAACAACAGATACTGTTTTTTAAAAGATAATTTGATAAGTAAATACTGGAATTTTGGTTTAATTTGTATATCTTTGATTATAGGTGAGGGTGAACATTTGTTTCATATTTTTAATGGGGTATATTTGTCTTTTTATTAATTTTCAGTTCATGTTCTAGGCAAATTTTTAAAAGGAAGACAAATTCTGGTTGATTTAATGAATTTATTCATATTTTGTTTTATTTCACTGTCTTGGGGAGTCTTATAATTGTAAATATGAGAATAAAATTTTTAACTTTTGTAAATAGAAAGGGAGGAGGAAATGGTACCATTTGTGAGTCTCAGCCTCTAATGATGAAAATGCCCATAATCCAAATAATACCACCTAGATTATGACATCCACAAGGAAGGGCGTTGACAGGTCTTATGTGTTTTTATGTTCTCCAGCACAGAGACCAGTGCCTGGCACTTCCAGTGTGGAACAAGAATAAGTGTGCAATAGCTGTGCTCTGGGATGGTGTACTCCCTGCCCCCCCTCCAATACCCATCCCTCCTCTTAGTGTGTGGCCATTTAGTTCTGCTCTCTTGGTTGGCCTCTGTATAGGAGCTAATGAGGCCAAAGTCAGAGGTTCTATCTTCATATGACCTATTTAGCTTTGTGTCATGGCCACAAGCTGTATTCTTTTCACTGTGGCCAGCTGACAGAAATGCATACTGCTCATCACAAGGGAGAACAGACTAGAAGGGGGCAGATTTCTAGAGCTAGAAGAACCCTGAAGAATCTCTTATTCAACCTTCTTCTTTCACTTTTTCAGGGGAAGACTGAAGCCCAAACAGGTTCTTCCCTTTTCTCTTGTGTAGTGTCTCAGGGTCAATTCAACATAACTGATATGTATTGAGCAATGTGGAGAAATATAAATTTATCCCTACAGTGAGGGGGTGGGCAACTGAATTCTGTGCTTAAATGCTGATAGATTGTTAATGCTTTCCTAACTTTATCATCTCTTCCATGTGGATATAAATGATATGACTAATATTTAAAGAACTTAGAAATCTATCACAGTAAGGTTACTTTAAGTGGTCTCATTCATGTCTTTGGAAGGAACAAATAATAACCTGATGCAAATTCATTTGAAAATGATTTGGGGAAAGAAAATTTTGTGGGAATTGGTTGGTTAAATCAAATTCAAATTACTTGTCATCTTCTCTAACCAATAATTATTTCTGACTTCTGTATTCTCTTAATGAAAATACCATTATCTTAGTCACCAAGACTCAAATTTATTTTACATCTTCCCTTGAAAATTACCCTTCTTATTTCTTTTTCTTTCTTATCTCTCTGATACCACCCCTGCACATTATAATAGAAGGGATTGTAACTAGTCTGCACATCTGTCCTTGGTCTGGCCACTTCAGTCCACTTTCCTGCTACATTCTTTGTGGAGCAACCTTACCCTTGCTTGCCGAAACCCTTTATGGTTTTCCATTGTCTGTTCAGATGAAGTCCAAATTCTATTAAGGATGCAGATAAGAGTGGCTATTTCTATATAAATAATATTTTTTCTTTAGCATTCATTTTTTCTGAAAAGTTACTCTTCCATTTAGCAGAGATATAGTTTGTCTGTTTTTCAGATGTACACAATGTTTTTTATTTGTTTGTTTGCTTTTTTATTGATTTCAGAGGGAGGAAAGGAGAGGGAGAGAGAGATAGAAACATCAATGATGAGAGAGTCATTGATTGGCTGCCTCCTGCACGCCCCCTGCATGCCTCCTGCTGGGGATCAAACCTGCAACCCGGGCATGTGCCTTGACTGAACCTCAAAATCCTGGATCATAGGTTGATGCTCATCCGCTGAGCCACGCCAGCCAGGCACACAACAGGTTTTATGATAGCTCCATGTTACTGATGAGGAGCCTAAAATCTCAAATGATGGAAGAGATCTGCTGAACGTCCCAAAGCAATTGCATAGCATATTTGTGAATGAGTCATTTTACTGTGTGTTTGGAAATTAATACTAGTATTGCCATTAAGAGATTACAGTCAAGTGAAGCATCAGCCCTGTGCGTGTGTGTGTGTGTATGTGTGTGCATGTGTTCTGTATGTATAAGGAAAAAAGCATCTAGAAGAGCCATCCTAATCCCAGAGAATAAAGGAGACTTTCTTCTTTTTAAAAGTACAATTTTTTATTTTAATGTCACCATGCTTTCTATCCTTTCTTGTTTATGCATTATTTGGTAAATTAGGAAACTGTTGTTGCTATATAATGGGTGAACCTAAAATAGTAGTGCAGGTTTTGAAGCTAGCTGATCTTGGTTTGACCTTGTGTCTGCACTTATAAGCTGTGTAACCTTGGACTCAGTCATCCTCAGTTTTCTTGTCTGTGAAATGGGGGAAATCATATGTACACCTGGAAGTGTACTGGAGTATAAAATAAAATAAAGTGTGCCAAGCAACTAACAGAGTATCTGGCACATTGCAGATGCTCAACGGATGGTTGATGTTATTATCTTCCATGTGTGCTATTTTGAGCTTATAAAACAGACTCTTCTTTCTCTCTATATAGGGAGTTTATTGGGACAGGGGAGAATAAATTAACCATGAATTGGAAGATATTCTTGACGAATTTGTTATGCATCCACTGAAGAGTATTTTGAGCATTTTACCACCTATTACAAGCATCCTGGGGGGGGGGGAGGGCAAAAGTAATAGAATATAAACCTACTGATGTTATGAATCGATTAGAAAACCTACTGCAGGAAAATTGGCTGTTCAGCACTGTTATTCCTCCACCTCATCCCCTTCAAACTACCTAAATTAGAGACTGCATGTAATAAGCATTTCTCTTTGGGTGTCATCTCATAAATTTAATTTAATTTGAACCAGTCTCATAGAGGTGAACAAGAGAATTGTGGATTGAGCCCTGCCTTTCCACCCAGCTCAGTGTTAGTTGTTTTTTGTTTCTTTCCCTGTTTCTTCAATTATGTTATAAGTTTCTATGCTTGTATCATTTTAATAATGGAATAGAAAAACAAATGTTTGTATTTATCTTATCCTTTTGTGTGTGTGTTGTACATTCAACACAGAATCTTCCATAAAAAGAGAAATTTTATAAATCATTTTTCTTCTTTCTATATACATTTGACCCTTGAAACAACATGTGACTTAGGGGTGCTTACAGTTGGATTTTATACAGTTGAAAATCCAGGTACAACTTTGACTCCCCAAAGACTTGACTAATAGCCTGCTGTTGTCTGGAAGCTTTACCGATAACATAAATAGTCGATTAAGACACAGTTGGTATGTTATATGCATTATATACTGTATCCTTACAATAACATGATTTAGAGAAAAAATGTTATTAAGAAAGTCATAAGGTAGAGAAAATATATTTACAATATTTATTGAAAAAATCCACATATAAGTAGACTTGAGCTATTCAAACCCGTGTTGTTCAAGAGTCAACTGTATGGTCCTAAAAAGTTTGTTTTAATCAAATGGTTTGTTTTGATCAACCCAAGTTGTACAACCAGGCGAGACATTCTTTGAGTGGGTGGCTGGACCTTGCTCTGATTTATTTCTAGTTAAATCGAGTAATAGCATAAAATCCATTAGCAATCACTCTCCTAATATTGTAAGGCTCCTAGGAGCCCCATATGTTTCCTTGGAACAAGTGGCAATCCCATCTATTTTACACATGAGAAAACTGGGGCTTGGAAGTTAAATAACTTGATAAGGGCCACTTATGAAATGAAAGCAAGGATGGAAATCTAGGTCATTCTGACATCAAAACATGTGCTTGTTCTTCTTACTGTGCTCTGCCACCCTCTCTACACTTCTTTTTAATGTTTTTATTGATTTTATAAAGAGGAAGGGAGAGGGAGAGAGAGATAGAAACATCAATGAGAGAGAAACATCTATTGGCCACCTCCTGTACGCCCCCCAGCGGGGATCAAACCCACAACCTGGGCATGTGCCCTGACTGGGAATTGAACCAGCAACCTCTGGTGTATGGGTGGATGCTCAACAACTTAGCTCCACTGGCTGGGCCCTGTCTACACTTGTGTAGGATAGCGGTTTGCAACAGGTGTGCTGTGGCAGGCACACTGATGTGTGTCAAGGATTTTTCAAACATGCAATACCTGTCTGTTTAGTCAGGGGCACTGACCTCTTTTCCCTTAGATTGTCAGATAAAAAAATGACAACAGCCAACACAATAGCTGTATGGTGTGAATGAATCAAAATTATACCCACTTTTTTTTTTGTCAGATCGGCCAAAAATAGAATTTTTTGGTGTGCCACAGAATTTTAGTAATTAGTTTATGTGTGCCATGAGATGAAAAAGGTTGAAAATTGCTGGTGTAGGAGAAAGTCTGCAATCTCCTTCCACCAAGATGACAAGAAACAGCTGAACACATGCTACCCAGAGAACTCTATCCATTAGCATAAGTGTTCCCTTAACTAGGCTGTCAGCTTTTCTTGTGGTGCTAAAGTTTTTAAACAGCTTTATAAGTTTTGTCTTTGAAATGATGGACTTACTTTAGGAATATAGGGGCCAGAGAATAATAGGAAAACATGAAAAGAACAAAAGTGAAATCAAAAGAAACAAAAAGTTGTGTCTTGACTTTCTCAAACCAAAGAGAAGAGAATAAAGGTGGCAGCATTGCATGTCCACTTGTTTCCGGGAACCTGTGGCTTCCCTTTGCTTCCACACGGCTGGTTGCTCTGTCCACCAGTGACGTGGGGCTCCCAGGCCTCAGGTGTCAAGCCCCTGGTAGGTCATAGGTAGAGTAAGGAAGGGAGCAGAAGACAGCAGACTCATTTCTTTTTCTTTCTGTCCTCAGGAATAGGAAAGGAGCTTCACTTAGTAGCTATACTTGGAACATTTCTGATAAGATAGAACAGCTGTATTTGCTGTTGATGACAGTGATGAACTTAATAGATCAAGGAATTTCTCACAAATTGATAGGGTCCTTCGACTTGCTGAAATTTCAGAGGTTATCTAGTCCAGCACCCCAACCAGTGCAGGAATGATTTTCATAAGAGTGCTTTTCTCACTATAGGTTGTGACTGACTAGGGCACCATGAAATTTCCTGGGTGGTGATCATCATTTTTAAAAGTGTAATAGAATAGAAAGTGTTACAGAACATGTCAGGATGTGAGGGCACATATTTCTCCTTTAATGTTTGATTGATGTGCATGCACAGTGCTTTCAGTGGGCAGCTGTTGAAAGAAAACAGGTTCCAAATCAGTTCCCTACACTTCTACATTTTACAGACCAGAAAACTGAGGTTTGCTGTGGTTAAAGATTTGCTGAGGAATCATAGCATGGGGGCTGGTATCAGCATGAATGCTGGGATCAAAAGGATCACACCTAAAACAGTGCTATTTGAGCTGTACACATATATGCCAAGTTGTGAAATCTGCTGTTGTAGTAACTGACATTCATCATTTTTAGTGTGTCTTTCCAGCAAACCTTTGCGATGATGCGTGGGTGATCAGATTAAATGTTGTTGATGTAGAGTGCTGGTATCTTGGGATTGGAAAGGAACTTTAGAAAGGCCAGCTTTTAATCCAGCAACTCATTGGCTGCATGGCTTCTCCTTAGCCCCACAATGTCCCCTCTTGGTGGCTGCTGTAATTGACATGTGAGTGAGGCAGCTCATTTCATCTTAAGTAGATAAGGATGCTGAAGAAAGTAAGCTGGATATGACAGGGATTAGAGAAACAGTGTGACTGCTCAGCAGTCTGCATAAGGAAGAGGTGATGTTTAGCATGGGTAAGGTGATGCGGTAGAAGCCCAGGCTCTGAGTTGGGACTGAGAAGGTGAAGAGTGTGAGGCAAAGGATTGGATGGTGGCTGGGAACACTTATGTGGGTTATGGGACCTGGGGGTCATCCCCTCCTCTCTTCTCTCCCAGGGGCTCAAGCTGGCATACTTTGTACTCCTGCTCTCCACAAGCTCTGGCTTCTGTGAGATGAAAAAGTTAGGAGTTTCCAGTAATCAATGTTTTTGACCTCAGACCTATAGATCAAATTGTGGCTCATAGGGATTTGAATCTTTTTTGAAAGATGTTTATGGCTTGGCCTGGGTGGTTTTGCCATTTAAGGGTTTGCTAAATATAATCACCATGCAGACATAGCCATAATGGCCCAATTTACCTAACCCCAGAAGGAAAATAAGCCACATACATGTTTGAGAGGCTCATTTCTTACCACTCCAACAATGGACTGCAGTACAACCAGCTCTGTGGTAGACACTGGCCTGTCCCTCAGTCTATGGGACGGCTAGTTGGAGTGCAGTGCACTTTGCTCTTAAAGAGCCTGGGGACCCTGGTCTAGGCCACCAGGATTCTGTTACGTTATTTCTTTACTGCTGAAACAATTGTACCCAAAATCTAGTTTAAATGTCAATTCACCCTCTCATACACATGCACATGCAGTTTATCTAGTGAACTCCTAATCATTCTTTAAAACCTAGGTCAAATGTCCCTTTCCCTCATTTGTGAATTCATTCAACAGTTATTTATTGAGTGCATATTATGTACCAGATTCTGGGGGTATAGCATCGAACTAAACAAAGACCCTGCCTTCCTAACCTTGACTCTGTGTCCCATAGCCATGTGTCTGTAATGGAATCTCTTTTATCTGCAATCTGTAGTCCAGCGACTTACTCAGTTGAATCAAAGAACAGATGGCTTGCCTCTCTGGTCCTTCCATTTCTGTCTAAGTGAATGACCCAAGTTGTACAACTCTCTAAAAAACACCCAGCGGTAATGTCAGGGATGGCAGAATTCTATGGAGATTTTTCTACTAGTGCAACAACTGCCAGAGCTTGTCAACCTCACATAACATGTAAAGACCTAATAGAAAATTATAGCCTTCCAAAGTCTGATACTCTCCATGCTGATAACTGAGCCTTTGCTGCTGCTGGAGTCCAGCATGTGGTGAGGAGGAAGGACATGTGCAGTCAGAAGAAGCCTGGGCCTCAGTAAGAATTCCCACCGACAGGAAGCACATGCGTCTCCTTTCACCTGCACACGGGCAGCAGGCATTTCCTGGCCATTGTTCGAGGGGCCGCCTCAGCACTATTTCCGTCCACCAGTGAAGCAGGGCTGGAGCTGGCCAGCTCTTAAAGGCTTGGCCTTGGTGTGCTGCTTTCCCAAGCCAGCACCACAACCTCTGGGGAGCCAGAGCCAGCTGACCAAACTGCCTTCCACCCTTCTCGTTTAACAACGAGAAGACGTAGGAAAGAAGATTCTCTTGTATAAAAATAAACGTGGCAGCCCCACTTGCTTTCAAAAACATGCTCTCAAGCAGGTTCCTGTCTTTTACTTATTTATTTATTTATTTTTTTTGTACTGTGGCTTGAGGACAGTTTACTGTGGGAAGCAGCTGCCAGTGAATTCATGTACTATGGCAGGACTCGGATGCGGACACCATGGGCCTGGAGATGCAGAATGTTAACCCAAGATTTATTGAGGAGAAATTTGATTCTTAAAAGTTTCATGTGGAAAGGGTAAGGCGTGTAGTAGGTTAGGCGTGTAGGCTTGATCAGTATGTCATGTGTTTTCTCATTATGAGCCTAAAAACTTAAGATCTGTTTTCAGCAGCTGATTGACCTCCCCAGGTAGCTGCCCTTGCTCAGCATTTCATGCTCAAGTATGTCATGGCTCTGTGTTGATTAAAGATCTCTTTCTGTGCTTTTAGAGTGAAAGGTATATCTACAAGATGAAAGCAGGGAAGTATAATAAGATTAAGCTGGACACTAGCAGTTTCTCTTTTTAGAAATACCAACTAGTAATTGCAGCTTCCAAGTCTGTATTTTACCCTCTCTCCTATGCCTATTGTTTTGAAAAGACTGGGGCAAGGGATGTTGGACACTGCCAATCATTTCATTGCTCAAACACCATTCCAGACTCCTCTGCAGGAGGCAGCCATCTGAGGGTGGGGTCCCCAGAATAACCACCACATCCTACAGAGCCCCTGCAGCATCCACACTCTCTACTTGAAAAAGACAGAGAGTCATTTCAGGCATCAATCCCCATCTCCACTTTCTGTGCGGGGACTGTGCTGTATTCATAACCAGGGTCTAGTTCAGGGTGAAGGGAGGTGGTGGTGTCAAATGTGGCTGCAGGGAGAATTGGTGGGTCCTCACAAACACTTTCTGTTGTCCCCTCAGTGTGGGTCCTGCTATGATGACCATCCCAGAAGCTGAGCTTGGATGAGGCCGGTGCATTATGTACAGTGTAGAAGACCTCCTGATTTCTCATGGATACAAGCTGTCAAGAGATCTTCCGGCACCACATGAGGGGCGCAATGAGGGGCGCCAGCCAGAGAGGACAAGAGCGAGAGTAGGCCATGGCCTGCTGAACGGGTGTGAGGATGGCCCTGCAGCCTTCCCACACAGTAAGGGGTCCCTGGGGACAGGACGTATGAGTGATTCTGAAAATGACCGCCATGCACTGAGAGCCGGTGGAGAGCCCCAGTGTGCCTCTGCTGCAAGGATGTCTGAGGAAGGGTAAGTGTATACCCACCATATTCTGCGTTGGGCAGTGGATATGAAATAAAGTCCTCCAACTCCTTATAGTTGGCTGGGGTTGGGATGGAGGAGGGTGGTGAGGGACAAGAATGCTGCTCTCCATTGAGGTACTGGGATGTCCTAGCAGCACAGGACCAGGCCATAGAAGGCCTTCAATAAACTGGTGAGGAAATGAATTTTGTCACTGCAGTTCAGTACTCGGCTTCTTTGTTCCCTTGTAAGCTCTTGATATTGCCTCAGGTAGGAATCATTTAAAAACTCTGTAAAAGGCACACATTCCTAGTACATTAAGCTTTCTTACTAATATGTTTCAGTATTTGGTACTAAAGAGTTGAAAGAGGATTGTATTCCCCTCCGTTGGTGAAGAACACCTTTCTTCTTGGGTATCCATATAATTCCACTGGCTCCTGACCCATGCTTCCCTTGCACACACACTAGACCCAGTGTGGGTCCCCATCTGAATACAGCTGCATCTGTGGGTATTTGCTTACAACAACAGAAAAGGCCACTTGACTGGGAGAACAGGAGGGTTAAAAAAGAGGGAATTTCAGCAGCTTGCCACAGAGGCAACATGGGAGAGGAGCTCTGCAATCTCATCCAAGTCATTTTGACCTAGAGGAAACCTTTTTCATCACTTCATAAAACTGTTTGTCTTTAACGCTGTGTTGGAACCAGGCTCAGACCAGGGAAAGAGGGCTCTGCCTGTATTGAGCATCTTTTGAAACTGTGTATAACTGGCAAGAAATTAACCTGTCTTTAAAGGAAACAAACAAGCACATAGAAAGGGGAGTGAATTAAGTCTACAGGGGCTGAACTAGCCTTTAATGGTTAGAAGTCACCTTTTTACAGAACAGATCTTTTTTGTTCTTTGACAGCTTTCAGGCAAAACATGGTAGGGATTTTGTTCTTATAATTCAGAGCATCTAACATGTTGGTTATTAAGTAAAAGTGAAGGTGATCATTTCATGCCCAGTGTAGTAAAAGTAGGTTTGTGTAGACAAGCCAGACCATTTCTCTGGTGGGAAGAGTTATCATTGATGGGACCAGGTTCAGGGGAGACCCAGAATGGAAAAGAACTTGAAGCTGCGTTTATTTAACTTTGGCCTTCCAGAGCACACTTGCGTCCACTGCTGTCTCGAGCTTAAGTCTCTTTTGAGCCATGTTCCCTGAAAAAGAGACCCACCATGGACTCTGGAAGAGGGTACTTATGGATGAGTGACTGAGAATTAGACCAGCTTAGTTACCATGACACAGACTTGTATATCTGTACTTTTCACCTTATATTTCAGAGTCATAAGAGCTTGTTACAGTGCTGGGCGTACTAGGTGTTTATTGTATGTTCATGGATTTAGTTCATTCTTCCCACCATTGTGACAACTGTTGAGAAGCAGAAAGTTCAGGCTGTGGAATTCATGTGCACACACCATGTAGGCTCTGCGCAGTCTCCCCCAGTCTTGAAGGTCTGGATTAGAGATGAGAGTTGGATCCCTGAGTAAGAGATGATAGAATCCCCTTTAGAATTCTGTGTGGGCAGGGTGGCTCCCAACCTCGTCTATAACTTGCTTAGGACTTAGTAGCTCCTATGTGACAGCAGGTTCCTGAGGACCACAGGGCCCACCAGCCTAGCCTCTAAGTGGGTGGGCATCACCAGGTCTGCCAGAAGTCTTTCCTTCTGACATGAGTAAAGTGCCCAGGTGAGTGGCTCGTGTCTTCATACAGATGTCAGAAGTTTTTTTAAAATTATTTTAATTAATTTTTTATGTTTTTATTGATTTCAGAGAAAAGAAGGGATAGGGGGAGAAAGACAGAAAATCAATGATGAGTCACTGATTGGCTGCCTCCTACATACTCCCTAGTGGGGATTGGGCCCGCAACCCGGACATGTGCCCTGACTGAGAACCTCCTGGTTTATGGGTCAACACTCAACCATTGAACCACACCAGCCGGGCTATGCCAACAACAGAGATCTTGACAGATCTGGCCTCTTTCTCCAATTCTGTGGTTGGCTGATTAACTTGGGAGGTGTACACTAGCTTTGGGATTGAAGGTTGCCTGGTAGTGTTGAAAGAGATAATGTACAATACATGCTTGCAGAAATCCATGCCAGTGCCCAAAGCCTCAGAGACCAGCTGAGTTGGGTTGTAATGAAATGATGTTTTTTGCTTTTTTATCCTCACTGGAGGATATTTTTTTCAATTTTCATTGCAGAGAGTGGAAGGGAGAGAGAGAGAGAAACATCAATGTAAGAGAGAGAGACACACATCAACTGGCCATCTCCTGCATGCACCCCAACTGGGGCCTGGGATCGAGCCCGCAACCGAGGCACATGCCTCTGGCTGAAATTGAACCCAGGACCCTTAATTCCATGGGCCAACAGTCTAACCACTGAGCCAAACTGACCAGGGCTGTTTGTTTGCTTTTAAGTAGTCAACAGAGAACTGAAAACAGGAGGTGAACAGAAAGGTGGGCAGGAGGAGCATTATTTTTTCTCATCAGAAAAAAATGTGCTTTGGGACAAAATAAATAATAGTTAATAGTCTAAAAATTAAAAACAAGAAAAATGAAACCAATAATACTTCAGCTTTCATAAGTTCTGAATCTGGATAAATAAATGGTACTGAACCAGATCCCAGCCTTCAGTCACTGGATGAGTGCAGCTGTGGTCCTGCAGTCTAGCCTGTCCCTCTGTGACCCTGCTTGGCTGGCCTCTGGGTGGGGGGAAGGTGAGGCCCAGAATGGCCCTGTGTTGGCTCCAAGCCATCAGGGTGACTGGGAATCATCACATGGACCCTTTCTTCCTGTAGTTTCTCTGGTGGGTTGAGGTCTACCCTAAAGTGTGTCCCCACACCACGGGCCGGTCCTCAGCGCTCCACTGACTTCCTGGGAAAGATGGCTGTCACAGTCATTTGGAAGACCACAGGGGCCAATCAGTCAGTTTGTTTTATTCTGGCAGGATAGTGATGGAGGCATGCTGGTAATGTTATTTCATAGCCAAAGAATGTGAAGCCCCGTGAATGTTGGTGACTTGGCAAGGGCCACCGGAAGCAGTAGGGGGAGCTGCCAGGCCGGCTGGTGGTCACCTCCCTGCAGCAGCATGGGGCCTGGCCGAACTCTCTCGTGTGAGGCCTAGCCCACTTTGGAAGGGACGGACACTCAGTCCTCTGGGCGCCTTTCGCAGTTGCTCAGTGGCCTGTCCTTTCGCACTTCCTTGTCCTCTGCCCTCCCAACAGCTCACATGGATGTGAAACTGCCCAGCTACAGCCCTTTCCTGTCTGGAGATATGTAAGGAATGAATCCTGTAACACCTGAATTAGAAACATGTTCATCACTCTGCTTCTCTAGATATGTTGCTCAGGGCTACATAAATGAAGGTGGGATTGTCCATAATCTGGGCCATGGTGGGAATGGTCAGAATTTAGTTCTTTCCCCCTGATAATTAACATCAGCTTAGAACAGAGTTTATGTAAGGGCTGGTTATATCAAGTAAAACTTTAAAAAAAAAAAAAGAGTATAGATATGGAGTCTTGACCAGATTTCCAACATTCAGGAATATGAATTTCCTAACTTGCTGAAGATCAGGTTGTGCTTTGAGCTTCTACTGTCATTAGATCAAGTGATACCGAACACCCAAGATGGGACGAGAATGACGGTTCTGACAGGAGAGGTGAAGGAACGACTGAACTTGCTAAAAAGCTCTTACTCTCAATCAGTGGAGCCAGGACCAAGAGTCCATTCTTATTTTACACAGTTATTTATCCAAACTGATGATTAGAGAGCTATTGTTTTCCAAAGCTACATTCAGTGTGTTGCAGTGGCTGCCTCAGGGCTGGTAACTTTACAAGCACTGACCCTGATTGTACACCTGCTTGCTCAGGGCCTCCCTGGGCCTCATTGCCTGCTTTGTCAACCCCCAGCTCTTTAATGGGCCCTGCAGGCCTCCTCCTTTGACTCACACCTGCCTTTCCTATGTCCTCTCCCATTTCCAGGATGCCAGCCGCACAGGGCACCATGTGCTCCCCACTCCCTAAGCCCTGCCCAGAAGCACCCAGAACCCTCTCCTCCCCATCTCCTTGGGAAGCCCAGCTTACCAGTTTGACTTGTTCAGCTTCCTCCAGTTAAAGTTACTCTCCCATGTGTTTTTCCAACACTTTCTCCTAGTCCCCAGGATTGCTAGCTTCCTGAAGGCTGATACCATTCTCATATTCTCATTCATCTCTGATTTTGCTAATTCTGTTAAAGATTTTTGCATTTATTAAACACTCAAACATATTTCAGAAATAAATACATGGGATAAACCTAGTCCTTTTATGGCAAAGCAGTTGTGTAAGTGCTGAGTATTTCAGGTCATTGGCTATGTGAGATGGGAGGTAAAGATCTTGTCAGGGATAGGACCTGTGTGAGGCTAGTTTGGGGAGCTTCCATTGTGAAAGGAGGGGTGTTGGCTTTCTGTGATGGACAGTTGAGGTAGCAGTGCTGATGGCTTCATTTGCACACACTAACTCTTGGGGGATGAGCAGGGAAGTAGGGATGAGGAAATAATAGAGACTCAGAAAAGTCCCTGCAGACCGACTAGTCCTGGTGATACAGTTTCCCTCCTCTGTGGAGTCTGTGGGTGCAGGAAGCTGAGCCCACCTGAGTGAACAGGGGGCGGTTGTTGTGAGAATGTAACAGGGCGTCTCCTGGACCATCCTCAGGTAGGAAACATAGACTCACAGGCTTCATTTCATGTGGGAGCCAAGATTGGTCCATCAGTTGAAGTCTCTCTGGGTTGGAGTTTGTCCCTGGGGGACTCTTTGGGTCTCTGTCAAACAGTGTCTCTGTCTCTGCATCTCCCTGCACTTCTGCTCCCTCCTCTGCTGACCAGCCTTTTCCCTTCATGGACAGTTATTTTTCCTAGGAACTTGGGCTCTTGGTTGGTGAATTTTTTTCTCCTTTTCTACATCATGGTTTAACTCCAGAGCCCCTGATGGCCACTACCTGCTTTTATCAGTTAGATTTTTGAGAGAAAGAATTGGTAGTCTTGGGCAGGCAGTGGATGCTGTGGCCAGCCAGTGGGGTCAGGGGGAGAGGCTAGACAAGAGAAAGTAGATTAGGTAGGGGAGTCTGAGCTTCATCCACTGGGCGAAGAGGCTGACAATGAGGGCAGTTTCCAGGCTGGGTGGGGGGTGCTCTCTTCACAGATTATTCATTGACTCTAAAGACTTGGCATTTTCCCCTTTGTGTCATTGACTCCACAGAGCTCATCTACAGGCTAACCCACTCCTAAGTGGTCTCAGTGAACAGGTTGTGGTGCTGAAACTGGCTGAAGGCTTTGCAAGAAAGTCCCTCACATGCTACAGAAAAACCTCACAGACCATGTCAGATGTCACTATAGTTATCCTACGTGCACAGCTGGAAAATCAGGAGTGTCTGTAAAACAGCACCCAGTCAGTATTCTATAGATCAAATCATTTAATGCTAGAGTTTTATTATGTCCTAATTTTTTGCCATATAATTAACAACAGGTACTTAGTGAGTGCATTTTATATGTGGCATCTCTGTCCTCTGTCCGGCAATACAAAAAGCATGTTCCTGAAAGCCTCTATTTACATCTGTGTCCAAAGATTATAATGAGAAGTATTCTTTTAATTCAGGGATGGGGAACGTCTGGCCCGTGGGCCATATAGGGCCCGCGAAATCATTTGGTCTGGCCCGGCCAAGGCAACTGCTGGCAGGACTCAAAATTCAATAAATCTAGGAGTTTTTTTCATAGCTAATTTTTTTTCATAGATAATTTTGTATGGCCCACAAATGATGTATAAATATCCAAGTGGTCCTTGGCAGAAAAAAAGTTCCCTACTCCTGTTTTAGTTCATCAGTTTGCACTAAGTTTAACTGTTTATGCACATACTATCCTGTTCCAACACCCACACACACACACACACACACACACACACACACAGACAAATTAAGGGGGAAAGAGGAGACAAAGGAGAAAAGCTAGCTGTTATCTATATGTGGAGGAAACTGCTGCTTAAAATGCAAGTAGCCATAACTACCATTAAATTTTGTAAAAGACTGTTATCAGGCATTCACGGTTTCCTTGATGTTTCCTTTGAAATATTATAATCAGAGGAAACTGTAAAATAAAGTAACATAGCAGAGGTTTGAATCTAAAAATCACACCATAATAGGTTCTTTTCTGCTTAGCCCCAGGAATTCTGGTAAAAATTTTTGTTAGTTAACCATGAGAATGACTTGTAATTATCTCTTGTCATCAGCGGCAGTTGTAACTAATTAGAGACTGAACAATCTAGGAGAGTCTGTGATGTGGCGGTGACCTGGGGCCTCATCTTGGGAGGTTTATATTTGATCAGTAAACATCCATTCTAGACAGTGCTACTGGATATGGTAAACAGTTAACTTCCAGAGGCTTTTAAGCTTCTCTCAAATCATATCCTGCTTATAATGGTTTTCCAAAAAAGGAATGCTTCAAGTTTAACATCTGTTTCTCTGTAGCTTTTTCTCTTTACAAAACCATACTTCTACAAACATTACTTGTCTTTTAGCCGCTTGCTTCATATCCTAAGTGTTAGGTGTTGTTATTTTGACCTCTTCACAGAGAAAAATCTGAATTGTTTGAGCTGTTGTGCTTATGAGTACACATGAAGATTCAGACCTCCTATTTTTCCCATTGTCTTTCTGTAAACCCTTCTTCTGAGGTGTTTTTGTTCTTAAGTGGTGTGACCTCTGGAAGTGCTGGGACCCTCGTTCTCTCTCCTGCACACACTCTCATGTTGCTTCATGGTCACCAGTTTTTCCCGACAGGAAGCAGGTTGGACTCTTGGAACATGAGACTCCTGGAAGCGCAGTGATGAGGAAGTACTTGTAGAATGGGAAGACTTCAGCAGTGCAGCCTAGAATTCCATTTGTGTTGGTAGCCGTGTCATCACCAAGAGGAAAATTATTAATGTTTAGTTTCTTCTTTAGCTAGAGAATTGGATTAGTTAGCCAGCTGGGAAATACCCAAGTGAGAGACACTGAGTAGTAAAAATATGAAACATGGGTCTAAAAACGAGCTGAGTGGGTCTTCAGTTCTAGTCACTTTGTTTCAGAGAAGACTACAGTTGACTATTGAACAACATGGATTTGAATTTCAGGTTCAACAGGCCGTGGATGGAAAAGAGTATTTTTGATGAAGCAGTTGGGAATCCGCGCATGCAGAGGGTCGAATGTATGTATGGTTCTACACCATTGTATATAAGGGATTTGACCATCTGTGGATTTGGGTATCCACAGGGGTCCTGGAAACAATCCCCCAGCAGATACTAGGGGATGGCTGGGGCATCAGAGTTACACTCAGACTTCTGACTGCGCAGAGATTGGCACCCCAGCTTCTGTGTCGTTCAAGGGTTAACTGCATCCCTCTGAGTTCTTGATGAAGTACAAAGAGTCTAGACGAGAGTCTAGCTGACATACTAACATGTACCAGCTGTGGGACCTCAGGGCTTTAGTTAGCTCCCCTGGGGTGCAGTGTCCTTGTCTGTCTATGGAGTGTGGACGGGTTCTTTATAGCCTCAGGCTCTCTGGTTTACTTGTCCCTTGCTAGCTGCCTCCCCTACTCTTCACTGCTCTAAGCTTTCCTTCCAAAGAGCAGAGGGACAAAGGCACAGAGAGCACGCCATAAATGTTCATTGAATAAATGAATGAATATATAAAAGTGAGGGGTGGTGATAGAAACATGAAAGGGAACTGAGAAACTAGGATGTTTTTGTTTTTTTCATTGTCTATGGTGACACTGTATGGACGACACTAATGAATATATTTTAACTTGATAAAAACATAATGTATCCTTATTAAAGAGAAAATAGGAAAACATTGAAACAATCTGCCTTACCTATTGGATTTATGTGAGAGAAAATGAATCGTAGCTTGTTCTTCCTGCTTTGTTTTCATAAACGAAATACGTATTCGTTTGTTCTACATCATCATTATGGAAACGGGTGTAGCTTCTTCCTTAGAGACCAGCCAGCACCGGAGGGACAGAGTCTGTTATGACAGTCAGCTATATCATTGTTTCCTGTGATTGTGAAGGCCTATAGATTACGACTTAGAGAAAGACAATACAGATCTAAAATAATCACCACGTTGAGACAAACAGTTCTCCTCTCCTCTAAGCCCCTCACCCTCTTCCTTGGATGATGTGAGGAAAAGAGTTTCAGAATTATGTGCTCCACTGAGAATTTATTTTAATTGGGTTAACAATAGTAATAATAACTAAAAGCAAGAGTTTATGTTAGATACTTTGCTAAATAGTTTAAATGTATTATCTTATTAATCCTCTCAACAAAACTTCAAAAGGAAGGAATTATTATCATTCCCTTTTGATATATGAAGAATCAGAGGCACAGAGAGGTGGAGTATGTTGCAGAAGGCTTACAGTTAGATCATCGTGTGTTGGCATTTGAACCCACGCCATCTGGCCAGCTCCCAGGGCAGATTCCCACACTTTCCCAGCAATATTGCCACACTGCTCCCTGCTGGTGCAGTGAGAAGCCTGAAGCCACCATGGTCTCATAGCCTTGTGCAAGTGCCACAAGCCTTGACTGGGATTGGCTGCATGCTCACTGGGTCCCCCTCACCCCCAGGCCTGACTGCAGGCACCATCTTCTCATTCCACTCTTGCTTATCTAAGCCCTTTCTCCCTAGAGCTTGGAGATATGTCAGAAGGTGATTAGTAACCTATGGTAAATGCAAGTGCAGCCACCAAGCACTCAGATGAGGAGGGAGGAAAGGCACATCTTGAAGGAGGGAGGAAAGGCATTTGCCCTGACTTTTACCTGGGTTTTACCTGCAGTGAACTGCAAGTCCAGTAGTCTCCACTGCTCCCTGCACTTGATCTGACATGACCCTCCCTGAGGGTCAGCTTCTCCATGAGCTCGAGGAGGCCCCTACATCATGATGGTACACAGATGATGTTTTATATAGATGGTTATTTACACAGTGTAGTATATTGAGTATACCAAGGCGTGCTAAAAATTACATAGCAGGCTTCCAGCACAAAGAGCATTAAGAGCAAGTTCTGTAGCAATAGATAGCCGATCCCATCACAGAAACATGTCAAACTTCCAACACTGGGGCTGGTGCATATGAGTCACTCTGAAGAGGTTCTTCAACACCTCTGCTTGTCTAGAGAAAGGGAGCTTCTCCTTTGAGGAGTGTGAAGTTCTTTAGGTGACACATGCTACCGTTATGCTCAGATTGTGCATCTGGGTAAGACTGACTGACCCACTGGAAGGGAGCAACTTCTGAAGGAATGACTGTCGTAAAGTGCTGCAGCCCACCCTGGTCCAGAATGTGATACCAGGGTTTGAAGGTGATGGCAGTGCCAGCATCTGCTAGGCTGGCAGACCTGCAACTGGAAGAAGTAACTGGGCCTGGGCCACTTTAGTGGGGCATCCCACCCTCTACCCTAACCTCACAGGGGAGCATAGCTGACTGGACTCTGGGAGCTGGCGAAGGGGACCAGATTCAGGATTTTGTTCATGGAGGAGAGAGGGCATTTATCCCATGCCCACCGACTGTTGGGCACAGAACTAGATGATAGCAAGTTGATACAGCAACTAAGGTTCTTGGAATCCACTGAGAAGGTAATCCTGGAGTGTGTGAAACCATAGGTAAAGTCATTCAAATATTGCCATTCTAAGTAGGCTTTTACTTTAAAAAGAAGGGCAATATTGTCATTGAAAATGAGTCATATGAACTAATGGAAATGTTTCCTAAATTTTTCATCATTAGCTTTTATATATTCAGTGACTGGGTCTACCTGTTTGTTTGTTTTTTTAGACATATTGTTTTTCACTTGTTTATGTTTCAAATATTTTCCAAACAGTTTTTATCAGTTGTTTTATTGGCATCATGTCTCTTTTCTGTGATAAAACATGGAGCTGCTCGCAAGTATAACTTCCTTCTCATCTCTGTACTGTTCTCCCAGGAATTCTGTATAAAGACCCTGCTTGTCTCATTGAACTTGTCAACACAATTTATTTGGGCTATCAAATTCCACTCTGCTTTTCTTATCTTTTTCCCACCCTATATTAATGTATTCAGCATGTTTTTGTAAAATGTGCTATTGTTAACATTTTAAAATGTCAATTATTTGCCTCATTTTTTAAAAGAAAAATTTGATTTCATCTTATTTCCTCAAAGGTATTAGAAAATATATCCTTGGCTTTGAAGCCATCTGAGGTAGCACACATTTTAGCTGGCAGTTGACATCATACATCAAATATCTACTTTTGATAACTTGTCTGAAGGAGAAATTTACCAGAACTATCACCATGTGGGGTTCACTTGTGCCTTTCAAAGCCAGGGTCGTACTAGGTACAAATATAGATGTTTATTAAATAAATGATTTATAGTTTTTATGTCATGTGAACTATTTTTAAAATAGATTATTTAAAATTTCCCAGATGACCTGTGTGTTCCTTAAATTGGGATTTAGGTGCATTGTGCAAATAGAAAAGGTTTAACCCAGAATGTTTAACCATTTTGATTAGTTATATATGACAGTTTTGACAAAGTTAAGGTGACAATGTAACATTTTGGGGAGGGGAAGGAAACTGACCACATTACTTGTGCAGGTAGTTGCAGTCTGTTTATATTCTTGTCATATTTATGTCTCTTTGTCTTCTGATTATACTCATGGCACATAGCTAGACAAGTAGCATCTTGGGATTTCAGCCACATCTTGGCATTTAGATACACCACGTGTTTACCAAGAAACCAGAATACTGATTGAGAAAATGAGCAGAAGCCACATAGTATGGTTTCTTCCATAAAGTCGTGCACCCCAGGAAAATGTTTGTAAGACCATAAGGAGTGTAGTGTGTGTGGTGCTTATTAAAGCTATATGGGCCCTGGCCGATTTGGCTCAGTGGTTAGAGTGTCGGCCTATGGGACTCAAGGGTCTCAGGTTTTATTCTGGTCAAGGGCATGTACCTCAGTTGTAGGCTCAATCCCCATCTCCTGTCGGGGTGCATGGGGGAGGCAACCACTTGATCTCTGTCTCTCACATCGATGTTTCTCTCTCTCTTCCGCTCTCTTTCCCTTCCACTCTCTTTGAAAAGCAATGGAAAAAATCTCTTTGGGTGACGATTAAAAAAAACATCATCAGCCGAGAAAGTAAACTCTGACATAGGGCGTCAACCACATACTCCCTAATGATTTATTTTACTCTCTCTTAATTGAGTCTATGACAATTGACACTTCTTATTAATTTCCAGTTTTTGTCTTGCCCTTGGACTTTCCATGGAGTCTAAGACCCTATAGCCAGTAGGTGCTGAGGACTTTTAAATGGTTCATCTTCTATGGTGTTTCTCAGGCTATGGATGGGAGTCACAGAGGATTTTCTAAGGGAAGGGACTGTGGCTTCCAGAATTCTGGACTGTGATTACTGGCTCACCTGGGTGGGTAGCAGTGTGTGTGTGGTGGGGGGAGATGTGCAAGCCCCCCTCCCTGCTGCTATGCAATGACTAATCCTTACAGAACCTGACCCATGAAGTGCTCTACTAAGCATTCAAAAGCTAAATGTTCAAAACCTGATTTTGATGACAGCAAAAGCAACAAAGAAATTGGCCTTCAACCAGGCCCAATGTTAAGACAGCTTGCACTATGTATGAGTAGTAAATGCAGAAGCATTTAGGCTGCTCAGTGGCCAATGCTTTCCCTCAGGTTGATTTTAAATACTTTCTAGTTTTTCAACCCATAACTCAACCTTACTTTAAGTGGCTGCTTAATAAGTTATCAAGGGTGGGAATGGAGACAGGATTTGAAGAACTACACTCACTTTTTAAGGCAAAGAAGTAATTCCAAAATAATAATAACAATAGATTTTTACTATTCTTTTACCAGCTAGGCTTCTGCAGACCAGCAGCCTTCCGCCTACGTGCTGGGAGTGGTTCTCCTCCAGCCCAGTCCCCTCAGCTGCCATGTTCCCGGGCCTTTACATGCTGTGGTTGCACAGAACTAGTGGCCTAGGAGCCTCTCTCTGTTCCCTGCCATCTTCACTCTATCGTGCTATCAGCTGAAAAATGGACTGTGTTGTAGAAACTGTTTGAAACCACAAATGACTTGTAGACACATGAAAAAAATTAACCTTACTATTGATCAAAGAAATGCAAACTAAACCAATGAGAAGTTATTTTCACTTACCTAGTAATAACAACAACAACAAAATGATTGTGCCCGGCCGGACATGGCTCAGCAGTTGAGCGTTGACCTAGGATCCAGGCAGTCGGGGTTCGATTCCTGGTCAGGGCACATGCCCGGGTTGCGGGCTCTATCCCCAGTCGGGGGCGTGCAGGAGGCAGCCGATCAATGACTCTCTCATCACTGATCTTTCTCTCTCTCTCTCTCCCTCTCCTTTCCTCTCTCTGAATCAATAAAGATATATTTTAAAAACAAAACAAAACAAATAAAATAATTGTAATAACCAGAGATGGGAAAGGTTCAGCATGACCAGCTCTCCTCCGCCCTGCCCTGGGGAGGACAAATGGGAATGGCTGATCTGAGGTCAGATTTGACAATACGGATAACATAGGGAATTATTCTGAGACATGCTTAGTGTTTGTGAACAACAGTGTTTCTCAAAGTGCTTTAGAATGTAATCTACATAAATGTCCAACAGTGGTTAAATAAATCATTACATATGATAGAATACTAATCCATTAAAATTATGCATTTGAGGAATTTTTCATTACATTGGAAGAAGTAAAACAGTGGCTAACTGAATGGGCTTTATGGTCACACTTCTTGGGTTTGAATTCTTTCCCCCCACTACTTACAAGCTGTGTGACTTGGGAGAGTTGTTTAACCTCTCTGTGCTTCAAGTTTCCTTATCTATAAAAGGGAGAAATAATGGTGGTTATAGAGTTAAGGAAAGATTCATTTAGCATGCTTTGCACAATGCTTGACACAGCATAAATGCCCCCAAAATGTTAGTGTTAAGCAAATTAACTTTTGTGTCTCAGTTTCCTCCTTTGTAAAATAGGAATGAGGATAGTCCTCTACCTCAGAGGAATGCTGGTGAAGCATAAGTGAGTATATGTCTAGAACATACTTAGTATGGACCTAGCACATAGTAACAGCTATGTGTCAGTTGTTTGTACTACAAATGGTAAGGAATGTTCACATAAAACAGATTCCTAGTAGAATACTAAGGTTAATTTGAAAATCCATATCCTTGCACACACACAGACTAGAAGATACCAAAATAACAGTCTCTGGGTAGAAAGATTGTAACTGCTGTTTGGTATTTTACTTTCCTATATTTTTCCAAAATTTCAGCAATGAATACATATTACTTTTATAATTCAAAAAGCAAACAACAGTTCTAAATTTGAAACTTTTTCTATTTAATCAAAATGATTGAGTACCCCAAGCTTCCTTTCAGTTAATGGCTTTTTTGTGTTAAAGTCCTAATATCTGGTGATTTTTAGGCAGTCACTTAATATTTCTGTGTAGTATAACAGTGTTGTTCAGATTTTTTCTTCAGCTGCATTTGAACAGTGATTTTAAACTTTGGGTGAATGCTAGACTCATTTGAGAAGATATTAAAATATACTAGTGGTGGGCTCCTTGCTAGACTGATTAGATCCAAATATAAGGGGGTAGGCCCTGGGAATTGCTATTTTTCAAACGCTCACAAGGAAATTCTCATGTGCAGCCAGGTGGTGAACAGCAACCTGGAACTAGGCCGGCATTTATACCAGACTGTGCTACATTTCCTGCCTGGCAGAGAGTTCTGCCCATGAACAGAGCACCCTCTTCCTCTGGTCAATCTCAGAGTCAGCACTGGAAGTATTTACCACATTGTCTAAAGGGAAGACTTCCCCCTGGAGTGCTTGTTAAAAATACAGCCTCCTGGCACTGGCCGGGTGGCTCAGTTGATAGGAGCGTTGTCCCATACACCAAAAGGCTGTGGGTTTGATCCCTGATCAAGGCACATATAGGAGGCAACCGATAGATGTTTCTTTCTCACATTGATGTTTCTCTCTCTCTCTCCCCCCTCCTCTCTCTCTAATAATCAATGAAAACATATCAGGTGAGGATTAAAAAAAACCAAAAGAGCTGCCTAGACCCTAACCCATACTTGAGGCTGACTTCCAGGGGGAGAGACTTGGTAATGTGTGTCTTTAATGAGCCCACATGAGGGAAGTGTGGGAACTCTGCTAGAGCCGTGTGGTTCTGTCTCAGCCACACACTGGGAATTCCTGGGGGACCTTGGAAAATGCTGATGCCTGGTCCTCCTCCTGCCTCCACGATTCTAAGGTGATGGAGTTGGGATACTTCCTAAGCATCTGAAGCTATGATGTTCCTCCAGATTCTAACGTGCAGCCATGGTTGACAACCACGGGCAGTGATGGTTCTCAGAGTGGGTACTAGGACCAGCAGCATCAGCATCACCTGGGGACCTGTTAGAAATGCTCACTATGGTCCATATATGAGAGAGATCATGCGGTATCTGCCTTTCTCTGTCTGACTAATTTCACTTAGCATTATATACTCAAGGTTCATCCATGTTGTCGCAAATGGCAAGATTTTATTTTTCTTTTATGTCTCAGTAGTATTTCATTGTTTCTGTATACAACAAAACAAAAACAAACTCATAGATACAGAGAACGGATCTGTGGTTACCAGAAGGGAAGAAGGTTGGGGGTGGGCCAGAGGTGGGAAGGGAATCAATTATATGGTGATGGATAGTAATTAGACTTTTGGGGCTGATAACTTTATAGTGTTGAATTATAATGTTATACACCTGAAACTTAAATAATAATTTAAAATGTACTTTATGGAGCCCCATCAGGCCTGCTAAATCAGAAACTGGGGATGGGTCCCAGAAGTCTGTGCCTCAGCAACCCTCTCCTGATTCCTGCACACGTTGAAGTTTAAGAACCACTGCTATAGGGTGGGATTGTGAAAAGCAGGTTCTCATACTTGCTTCCGAGAGCTCAGTGGTCTGGACTGAGCTGGGAATGAACTCCCAGTGGCCCAAGACCTCAGGTTTACCCTTGTTCCCTTGGGCATTCAAAGCTATAAGGGCCTTGACATCTCTCAACTATAACCAGTGTCCTGATGTCTGTGGGCAGCCTGTTGCTGCCACTCCTAGGCCCTTGGATGGCAAAACATGTGGCTGCCTTCCAGCCATAATTAGTGGGATGTGTTTTCTTTAAAGTTGACAAGTACTCTGGTTGGGAATCTACTTTTCAAAAGTACTGACCCATGTTTGACTTGGATCACCAGTCACAGAAGCAGTGTGTGCTTCCTCCCTTGGTTTAACTTCCATGCCTCTTATTTTGTAGGTTTTATCATCACCCCATGCTGGCATGGTCCTCTCAGCACCAGAGTGGTCATAAGCACGTCTATTGGAGAAGAGGACAGGAGGTCAGTGGCTTGCTGGGTCCAAGAGACCGAGAAGACCTGGAGGTCAGAGGAGTGGCCCAAGCCCTCAATCTGCCCATCCACACGAGGGAGGGCCCATGGGAAGTTGGAGGAAGGACAGAGAATGTGATGAAGAAGGTGGTTTGGGAGGAAGAGTTGAGAACGGCAGGTCCTGCCAAGTGGCGGAATGTGAACCTGGAAAGCTGGAACCAGCCAAGGAAGTTAGGAAGGCAGATGTCTGATGGTGACAGGGAGAAACTGTTTCAAGATCTGAACCCATTTATGGGAGGAGAACACGTGTTGAATTCCCAAAGCAAAGGGAAATCCCGGTCTTTGCCTAGAGTTCTCTCCCCCAAGAGCCTGAGTTGCATGGAAATTCCGTTCAGTGATGGGCATTTATCAGGTGTCCCTAAAATGCCATTTTACCCTCCAGATTATGCACCAAATTTGGAATCCACAAGGAACCCTGAGAAGGGTGGCTCCTTGGTCCCTTTACTGTGGCCAAAATTTGGGAGACCCCTCAAGCCTCCATCCTATGACTCCTACCAACACTCCAGGGGAGGAGTGGAAAATAGCGACGATCTGGACAGCCAACAGACAGATCTGAGTGTTTCCTACATGCCCAAGACTAGCGACTCCAGGCAGGAGGTCGGCCTGCCCGACTCTGGTTTGGAGCCTCCAGTGTACGTGCCTCCACCATCGTACAGGTCACCACCCCAGCACATCATCACAAACCCCTACTTGGAGGATGCGGCCCCCAGGCATGTGTGTGATGGTCGCTGTCATCCGGTTGAGGAGGCTGCTGCCAGCTGCCAGCTTCCTTCTGGTTCCCTTGGGACTGGAAATGAATGTGGTGTAGGCCCACTCACTCCTCAAAAGTTCCCGCATCAGCCCCATCGCATCACTGCTTACGACGGCTCTGTTGAGTATATTCCCTTTGATGACCCACGGATCCGACATATTAAACTGGCCCAACCCCAGGGCTTCTGTGAAGAAACAAAGGTGGATGAGAAATTGTACAACTCTGTTCCAGTCTCTGTCCCAGATCCAGCTCATGGAAACATGCACCATGATGGTGCTGTTTTGAACCCACAGAGCATCATGCCCCCGTCAGGGAGTGAGAAAGGCCCTACCCTTGTGGATCCCAGCCCCCGGTGGCTGTGGGGCCAGATCCCCAGGGATGGAGAAAATGGTGGCTTTCCTGACCAGAGAGACCACTGTGTTATGAGAGGACAGTGGCCTGATGTGAGAGGCAGCCAGCATGGACAAACAGAAAGCCAAGTCCCCTCCCCAAACCCACAGGGAGAGAGTACCTGTGAAACCCAAACCAAGCTCAAAAAGTTTGAAACTGGGATTCAGACCAAGAAAAGTTCAAAGAAAAAAATGAACGAGACGATATTTTGTTTGGTTTCCATCCCAGTGAAATCAGAATCACATCTGCCAGATACAGATACGAACAACAATGACTTAAAACAGAATGCTGATAAGAAGCATGGGCCTGATAAGAGCCCGGCTCTGCAAGAACAAAGTCTGCTGAGCATGTCTTCCACCGACCTGGAGCTGCAAGCTCTCACAGGAAGCATGGCTGGGAGAACAGAGTTCCAAAAACAAGATCTGGGGAAACCAGAAGAAGACAAACAAACAGATGACCTCAGATTCATTCACCCCATGAAACACAGAGTACTCCAGCATTCTGGCTCGTGGCCAGGGCACCAGTACAAAGATAAGCAAACACAAACCACTTTCACAGAAGAATCCAAAAGCCTGCAGCCCCCCACTGCTGAGAAGTTGGGAGAGTCACCTAATGCAGTGCTGACTCCAAAATTTCTAGACCCTACTGCCTCCGAAGCTCAGATGCACATGGCATTAGATTCCAGTGACCAAAACCAGAGGCCAAACGTTCATCACCTAAAAGGTCAAGTGTCCCTCAACCCTTCTAGCTACAGTGCTTTTTCAAGGACTTCCTTATTCACAAACCAGGCCCCTGTGCCAAAAGTGGGCCAGAGCCAGCCCTGCGTGGATGACTGTGGACGTGGAGCCAGCCGTGTGCCCAGAGGAGAGGTGGTGAAGGGGGCAACCACAGGTCCATGCAATAGTCAACAGCTGTTTGGTCAGTTTCTTTTAAAACCAGTTAGCCGCCGTCCTTGGGATTTGATAAGTCAGTTAGAAAGTTTTAATAAGGAGCTTCAGGAAGAGGAAGAGAGCAGTCACAGCAGCAGTGGCAGTGAGAGCAGTGAGACAGAATGGCAGCCAGAGGGCCATGTTGCCTGCACACTCAGGAATTTGGGCTTCAGTGAAGACAGCCAGGAAAGGAGAGCGGAGGAACCTCCAAGGAGGTTGGTGCCACAGGAGCCTGTGTGTAGGTCGGGAAGAGTTAAGAGTAAGTCTGAGAGTTGGAGTGAGGAGCAGAAGCCTACCACCAGCCACCAGGGTGCTTGTCCTCAATGCCCGGGCCCCTCACAAGTGGAGGGCAGCAGAGGGGAAGTGTTGCTGTCAACACAGGGAAGCTTGATTACAGAGAGGAGAAACCAGGAGATTGGGAAAAGAATAAAAGATCTAGCAGTCAGCCCAGGTCCTGTGAAAAGAATCACATCTTCTAGGTCAAATGACATTGTGTCTTCATCTGATTTAGCAGAACTGAGGGAGCCCCAGGAAAGGCAGGAACACCCTGGTGTTTTAAAGTCTGTGGAGTGGAGCAAAGCAGAACCCCCCAAGCCTGGTGGTGGGGAGGAGAGGAGCACGGTGGTCCCACTCTCTCTTGCCAGCAAACCTCTCCAACTCTCAGTACCAGACTTGAGGTCCATGGGGCTGACCCCGGCACAAGAATGGAGTGCCAGTAAATTAGATGGGCGTTCAGGTGACACGAGTACAATAGAAATCTCTCCAAATGAGTCCCTTCAAGTGAGGGCTGCAAGGATCCTGGGCATCGAAGTGGCTATGGAGTCCCTGCTGCCGGTCGCCAGGAGAACAGGACATAACCAGCCCCCTGAGCCTGATGGCAGTGCTCGCAGGTTGGTGTCACCTAGGGAGGAACCAGTGTCCCGTCCAGCACAGCCAAATGACCCCACAATGTCCACTGATGCCTTTTATGGCAGGAGAAAGTGTGGCTGGACCAAAAGCCCTCTGTTCGTAGGGGAAAGGGACAGTGCCCCACAGGCCGCATGGACTTCTGAGAGCTCATGTGTGGACAGGGCTGTCCCCAGCAAGCCTGCTGACCCTGAGTCTCAGCCCAGTGACCTGGAGTCCAAGCCCTTCAATCACAAGGACATGGGGACAGAAGCACCCTTCAGGTCCACTTTGTTCCATTTTATAGAAAGGACTCCAAGTGTGGCAGGCTCAGAAAAGAGGCTCAGAAGTACTTCCAGAGTGATTGAAAGTTTACAAGAGAAACTGGCATCCCCCCCCCGGAGAGCTGACCCTGACCGCTTGATGAGGATGAAAGAGGTGAGCTCCATGTCTCGGATGAGGCTCCTGAGCTCCCGGAGTGCTGACCCCATGGAGGAACTGAAGGCCGAGGAACTGAAGGCTGAGAGGGGTCCAGGGACTCAGCCGAGAGGCCTGGTGTCTCTGATCACTGGGGACCTGGCCCAGAAGGTGGGAAATACATTCTCGGTCTCCAAGGGCGCCCTCTCACTAGAAGAAAATGGGCATCTGGCAGCAGGAAGAGAGAAGAGCTTGGATCAGGACTTTTGGTGCCCAGGTGAGGAGTCAGGGAAGTGGCAGGTGTTGGTGTTTTATTTTTTTTTTTAAATCCTCACCGGAGGATATGTTTAGAAAGAGGAAGGGGGAGAGAGAGAGAGAAAGAGAGGGAGAGAGAGACATCAATGTAGGAGAGAACTGAAATAGAAACAATCAGTTGCCTCCCATACGCACCCCAACCAGGAATGGAACCCAGAACCCTTTTGGTGCATGGAATGACACTCCGACCAACTGAGCCACCTGGCCAAGGCAGGCGTCTGGTATTAATTTAGTGTCCTTGGGGCATAAAAAAATACCAGATTGATGGATAATGAAAATTTGCGTATTCAGAAAAGATCAAGTTGACCCTGTGAATTATTATACCAAAAGATTCTTCATTTTACAAAGTATTATTTAGAAGTTTCCTGAAAAAAATTAAGATCTTATAGTATATTTTAAATGATTATATCTTTATAGAAATTACATAAATTTATATCAAATTATCCATATAAACAACATATTGGACCCCTTACTATGAAGAGGTGAATCAATAAAGTATTCTAACTTTGGTGCAGGCACCTTGATAAATCTTGTAGAGACCATAGCATTTGTGCTCTATACTCTCTCCTAAAATAAATAGGCATTCACCCAAATAATCCTTGTTGCTCTTTATTAACCTAGTAAGAAAAGACATACAGGTTGATTAAATAAACTACCATCCCATGATGCCATGTCTCACATCACCTTCCAAATTCCTTTGTCCCTTCCCCATTTTTATCTGTTTTCACCACCACACCATTTATGAAACTTTAGTAGACAAAAATTAACAGTTTTCACTTTCTCATGCCCCACCCCCTAAAAAATTCACTCATTAACCCTGTTTCTTAAAGGCCCCTAAGTTCTGACTTTGAATCCCAGGCTGGATGGTTTGGGTAACAGCATCCTGCAGGCCTTTGGGACTCTCCATCTCTCACCTTAAGGTGTCTTTAGAGCCTTCTGTTTCATAAACCAGAGGCAGGTTCCCAGTGACAGTAACAGTGATTTTCCTCAAACACAATTTCATCACCTCAGCTATGACACAGATAGGCCAGGAGAACCCTTGGCATCTCTGTTTCAGATGCTTTCTCCAGGGGCTGGGAGTTATCAATTATATATCCAAAAATGATCAGAAGAGTTGAGGTAGTTATCAGAGGTCTGCATCATAAACCACAGACTGGGAGGACCTTAACTCATTAATTCAGACCTTTTCACAGTAAGCTGAAACAGTACCCCTGAGGTGACTGTTAGAGCACTGCCCTCAGACCCCAGTCTGGCCTCCTGAGCTGGGCCCCTCCATCTTCCAGTGCTGCCCTAGCAGGTTGGTTTCTTGCCCTGCCTCTCTGTTTTCTATTTTGAAATCCAAGGATGGATTTATTTATTTACTTTTCCATAAAGACAAACGTTATCTGAACATCTCCATTTCTAGACTGTCAGCATTTTTTTCAGCTTCTTCTTACTTGCTTTGAAATAGGTTTGACTTTGTGGTGATTCTTATTTATTTATTTTACCCATTATCCCCACCTCCCATCCCCTTTGTCAACCATCAGCTTGTTCTTTATGTATGTGGAACTGTTCCTGTTATGTTTTTGGTGTTCATTTGTTTTCCTTTCTAAGATTCCACGTATAAGTGAAATCATATGGTATTTGATTTTATCCAACTTATTTCACTTAGCATAATACTGTCTACTTCCATCTACACTGTCACAGTGGCGAGATTTCTTTTTTATTGTTGAGTAATATTCCATTGTGTGTATGTACCACAACGTTTTATCCATTTATCTATCGATCGGGTTACTTCTATATCTTGGCTACTGTAAATAATGCTGCAGTGAAGCTAAGGTTGCATATGTCAGTGTTTTTTTAATTTCAGATAAATACTCAGAAGTGGAATTGCTGGGTCATATGGCAGCTCTAATTAAAAAAAAAAAAAAAATTATTTCAGAGAGAGGAGAGGAGAAAGAGAGATAGAAGCATCAATGATGAGAGAGTCATTGATCAGCTGCCTCCTGCACACCCCCTGCTGGGGATAGCGCTCACAACCTGGGCATGTGCCCTGACCAGGAATCGAACCGTGATCTCCTGGATCCTAGGTCGATGCTCAACTGCTGAGCCATGCCAGCCAGGCGAATTTCTATTTTCTGAAGAACTTTCATACTGTTTTCCACAGTGGCTACACCAATTTACAATCCCACCAACAGTGCACGAGGGTTCCCTTTTCTCCACATCTTCACCAACGCTTGTTGTTAGTTGATTTTTTTGTTGTTAATCCTCACCGGAGGATATTTTTTCCATTGATTTTTTAGAGAGTGGAAGGGAGGGGGAGAGACAGAGAGAGAGAAACATCAATGTGAGAGAGGCACTTTGATTGGTTGCCTCCTGCATGCACCCTGACCAGGGCTGGAGCCTGCAACTGAAGTACCTGCCCATGACCAGAACTGAACCCATGGTCTGTCACTCTAACCACTGAGACAAACTAGCTAGGACTGTCAATTTTTTAATAACCATTCTAGCAGGTGTGAAATGATATCTCATTATGGTTTTAATTTGCATTTTCCTAATGATAAGTGATGTTGAGCATCTTTCCATATGCCTGTTGGCTATCTGTATGTTCTTATTGGAAAAGTGTCTATTTAGGTCCTCTGCCCATTATTTAATTAGATTGTTTGATATTTTGGTGTTAAGTTGTATGAATTCCTTGTATATTTTGGATACTAACCCCTTATCAAATGCATCATTTATGAATGTGTTCTCCCATCCAGTAGGTTGCCTATTCATCTTGTTGATGGTTTTCTTTGCTGCGCAAAAACATGTTAGTTTGATGTAGTCTAATGTATTTACTTTTTCTTTTGTTGCCCTTGCTCCAGGAAATATATCATAAAAAATAATACTAAGAGAAATTAGAGAGTTTACTGCCTGCTTTCTTTTTTTGTTTAATGTTTTTATTGATCTCAGAGAGAGGAAGGGAAAGGGAGAGAGAGAGAAACATCAGTGATGAGAGTCATTGATTAGCTGCCTCCTGCACGCCCCCTACTGGGGATCGAGCCCACAACCCGGGCATGTGCCCTGACCAGGAACTGAACCACAATCTCCTGGATCCTAGGTCAATGCTCAGCTACTGAGCCATGCCCGGCTGGGCTACTGCCTGCTTTCTTATAGGAGTTTTATGATTCCAAGTCTTACATTTAAGTCTTTAATTCATTTTTAGTTTATTTTTGCATGTAGTGTAAGAAAGTGATCCACTTTTCTTTTTGCGTGTCTCTGTCCAGTTTTCTCAACAACACTTATTGAAAAGACTGTCTTTACCCCGTTGTATATCCTTGTTTCCTTTGTTGTAGATTAATTGACCATATAAGTGAGGGTGAAATCCAAGAATTTAAAAGTAGATGGAAAAGATCACTTGTTTCAGCAGGAAGAATCCAAAAATTTTTGTTAAACAAAAAAATCTACTTGGCACTTTTTAAATTTTCCCAGAAATGCAGTATGATTTTTAGGAGTATTAGCCAATGTTGCTTTGTTCCCTGTGCAAAATACTACATTATTGAAATTACTGATTTGTCAGGGCCTTCTTGGACCGCCTCATTTAACAAATTTGATCTTTGCTGAGGATGAGCATACTAAGAATGTGGAACCTTTGCCATTATGGTGGAAAAAATGTTATATGGCCTATTTTTTGAGCTGTGGGGATTTATTAGGCTTCAGCATGTTTCTTCCTTTCCCACTTCCCCCCAAATATTCTCACTCACTTTTAAATGCTAGTTAAAAAGACACCATAGGCTTTTAAAGTCAGTTTCTTTATCTATAAAATTAGGATGATTTTATCAGTCCTGCCTCATCCTGAGAATTATAAGGACTTTAAAATAAGACAAATCCTGTTAAAATAAAACACCAGTTTGTAAAGATTTCTATGTCCCAGTCCATAGCTACATATTTCAGGCAGTATTTTATAAAATTTCTCGTTCAACAAAACACTCCCTCAATTTTTAGCTTGACCATTTGCCATGTGAACGGGATGGGATAGGTATCTGAAAACACCTAAATAATGCCAATTTTAATTTTATTCAGCCATTAAAAACAGCTCCTTGTGACCTTATTTTTTTAAACCATAGTTACTAAGGAGTAGAAATATTTTTTCTTCTCTTCTTCTGATGCATTTGTTAATACATAATAAAATGACCAAAAATCTGAAGGCAGAGAGCTACTAATGATGACAGACAGCTACCTCAGGCATTCATAAGTAATTGCATAGCAGGACACCACTAGGGAAGATTTCTTAGACGTGCAGCGGCCCATGTGAAACTCCATCGGCCTTTTATGTGAAGGCCATCAGGCCTCAATATTCAAATTAGTTCTTTGGAGAAGTTACATGAGTGAGGTAGTAAAACTTTTCACAAATGTTAAATTTTCTCTGTAGTGTTGCTTTACAAATTAGAATAAAGCCTTGTTGCTTTGTTGCTGGTAAACTTGGACTTTGTTTTCCTTTTGCTAAGATTTATTTATTTTAATCCTCACTGGAAGACATGCTCATTAATTGATTCTAGAGAAAGGAAAGGGAGAGAGAGAAACATCAATTGGCTGCCTCCTGTACGAGCCCCAAATGGGATCAAACCCAAAACCTAGGTATGTGCCCCTGACCAGGAATTGAACATGTAACCCTTCTGTGCATGGGACAACACTGCAACTAACTGAACCATGCTGGTAAGGGCTTGCTAAATTTTATTTTAAACACAAGAATCCTCATCTCTATCCCTACCCCACCCCTGCCTGCATCACCCCAATGTGTCAGAACCACTTCACTGCTTCTGAATGCACAGCCTACTCAAATTTAGATTTTGTTATGGAATTTAAAAACAAGAATATACCATGTTTATCTGTAAATTCCCCCCACACCCAGAATGCTATTATCTATGTTGTATTGTGGTACCTATCATCATAAAGTGTCCTTACTTCAGCTTAAAGATGGGCATTTCAGCTAACATGTTTTCAGTGGCCTTTTTGGGCTCTGGCTAAGAAATCAGCAGCTCAGAACTAAGGGAACAGAATCACATCTCCACTGGATGGATTATATTCCAATTCAGAATGTAATCCTAGTCACTGACAGTGTTCAGAACCTGCTGGTTCCATTAACTTCCATGTATTCTCTTCATGCAAGTATGGGAGGAGGGACTCTGCCTCAGGCCACAGTGGGGGAAATCTGGGAAGGTTTCATGATGTCACATAATGCTATTAGAAAGCTAGATGTCAACACATCTTTAAAGGGGTGTTCATATATGAAATATTCACTAGTGCAGGCTTAGTGACTTCTCTTCACATGAAATATTGCCCACAGGAGCCAGGATTCCAAATCCTCAGCTAACCTCTCTGTTCTCTAGACCTGGGCTGCCTAGTGTAGTAGTCTTTGTCACATGTGGCTCTGAGCACTTGAAATGAGGCTCATACAAACTGAGATGGGCTGTACATGTAAAATACAGACTAGAGTTCAAAGCTTAGTACAAAAATAATCTAAAATTTCTCAGTTTTTATGTTGATTACCTGTTGAAGTGGTACTTTGGATCTATTTGGTGAAATAAAATACAGCATTAAAATTAATTTCACCAGTTTTCCTTTTATTTGGTTTAACATGGCTACTAGAAAATGTAAAATAATGTTATGTGGTTCATTTTTAATGGACCTAGACCCTCTATGGTCCGAGGAAGAAGCTCATGTTCTGCAGAATTATCTTCCTGTTCTCTGTCTCTGGGCTTTTATCTTCAATAGTAGGGCTGTGGGGTGCAGGTACGTTCTGTGTCCCCGTGTCCCTGGCCTGAGGAGACTGGTTAGTGCCCGTGTCTATATGATTTGAGGCTTCATAGATGCTCAGCCTCTTCCCTGCCTCTCACCAGCCGAAGTGCGCCTTTTCCTGAGTCACCATTAGTGACCGCCCACCTCATTCTCAGTGGAGAAGACCTCTGCTCACAGGCGGTCCCTCAGAATCAGTTCATGGTGAGGCTGGTGGAGCACAGAAGTGTGATGCTCAGTTGTTAACATCCTCTTGTCCTACTGGGTGGTGGTCTCGGTGAGAAATCAGAAGGCACTGACTCCTGGGGACTCCGCTGGCTTTAGCCTGATGGGCACTTGGTGCAGTGAATCCCTTTGAGGAGCAGCAAACTCTTTTTCCCAAATGTAGAGACTACAGTATCTGGTTTATAGTGTCAGACTCAGAGTCCCTAGGCACTGTCTCAGTTGTCACAGTTGTAGCTTTGTGTCGTAAATATATCGTGGCTAAGTCAAGCAGGTGCAAGGAGGCTGTGTTGCTGAAGACACTGGGATCTGTGTGTCCTCATAACACACAGTTTTCCAGATTACTTGAGAAGCGATTGTTTGTAATACTTTTTATAACTATCAAATTGTACCATCCTTCCAGATTTCTTCTGTGTTCTCTTCTAAATAGTTAGGAAACCTTTGAGCTGCTGTGGCAGGAATTTCTGACCATAGGAAGCCCATGTACGTGTGAGCTTCAGGTTTGCCTGGACCCAGAGATCTGTGCCTCCCAGGTGGTAAAAGTCAGTCAGCATCTCCCGGCTGCAGCACTGATGGCAGTTTCAGACTATATGTTTTTGTGTGGTGTCCCGTCTGGGAAACCTAGGACATCTGGGCCCAGTTTAGGGTTTTCCAGTGTGGGCTATAGAATGGATCTGTGGGTGACCCAGACTCATATTCACCTGTGTGTGGAAAAGCCCAGATTTGTGCTAACGGGCCTAGGCCTATGTCCAACCCTGGGCCTGCCTGCTAGCTGGAGGCAGTCACAGGCAGGAGGCCAAGTCGTCAGGATTTCAGGGTCCTCAAGTTTTCCAGTGACAGCATTTGATCACGAAGATGTACATTGCAAAGCAAACTTTCATGAGTTGTAATTTACCAAAAAAAAAATTTAGACAATCTTTGGCATCAGCCAAGCACAACACTGCTGGTTAACAGGCATTGCATTTAAAGTTAATTATGCTTCACTATGAACAGCAGGAAGGGACCATCAAACTGTTAAGCAACTCACATTTTCCCATTTGTGATTAGGTAATGATCATACATGCCCCTTTAAAATAGCTTTTTGATGATAGTTTTTTACTTAGTGAAAACAAGATTGTTGAAATGGATTTTGCTCCCTAAACATATTTATCTGTGGTCTGAAGATTAAACAGGAACAGACCAGTTAAACATTCCACTAATTTTCTTTTTTCTTTCTCTTTTTACAGATTCATATGACCCTAGCAGAGTGGAGCGGGTGTGATGAGATGCCAGTGAGGTGCACCCACTGCGTTTGCGAATTAAGCCTTCTGTGATACTGTCAGCCAGTTCGCCCCTGCATCAGCTGGGAGCTGCTGGCGTTAGTGCCCTGTGACATCCCTACCGCCGCTAGGAGGAGACTCGACATGCCTACAGAATCACTTTGTGGAAGTAAAGGAGTAGTCCTTTGAAACCGTCTGTTTTTATAAATGAAGAGTTAATATCTGTATTTAGAAAAGAGTCACATGGACTCTCCTGCGTGATGGATTTAGCCAAGCTGGTAAAATGTAAAATGTTTGGTGTTAATCGGGTTCTGTGACAATTTGAACATGGACAATAGAGTGAATGATTTTTGAAAGGACTTGTGAATGTCATAAATTCCCCTTTGTATCTCCAGGGTCTGTGGTCCGTGCTCATGTTAAGGAGTTTGGGACATAGGCCATTGTCCATTGTTTCTGCACTTTGAATTTAGGGGAAATGTGAATGAATATATCTGATCCATTTCTAATCAATTTGGCCTTCTGCTGCTGGAAGTAACTTCACTTATAAGTAACTTGCCATCAGAGACTAAAAGCAATTTCTTAAGTTCCTCCAAGATTAAAACTTGCCGTAATGTACTAAGAATATTATTTATCTAGTAATGAAATATTTTGATCATTCACAAACATCCATTGTCTGCTTTGCGCTTGGTATTATCTATTTTTATTTCCTGTATGGATGTTTAGAAATTCTTTATATGAAAAATAATTGCGGTTTAAAATAGACCATTTTAACAAAGTAACTATATTTCTTTTTACAAAAATGCTATTTTTCTATGATGTAAACAGTTGTTAGGTGGCAGATTTTTAAGGAAGTTTATTTTATTTAAGAACCTGTATCTCTTTGTGTGAGAGGGACCCGGAGAAGGTTCACATCTGCTTTAAAGCATATATCCCTTACCCATTCACAACTCTGCTATTTTTATTTTGTCTTAGAAAGAGATCTCAATACAGACATTTTACAGGGTTAATCAAGTAAACTTTTCACAAAAGTTTTTTTTACAAATACAGCTATAAGGCTATATGTGAAAATAACCCTCTCAAAACCAGCCAACATCCTTATGACAATTTTTGCTGACATATCCAGTAGAATTACCAAAAAGTGTACTTTCATTTTTGTATATCTATGGGCATCTGCCCTGAGACCATACTTTCCCCCACCTACCCCTTTAAGAAATATGTATTTTTATCTAGAATGATCCTTACTTAGTCTCTGCATATTTTTTAAAAATGCTAGAGACATTATATATATATGCCATTACAAAAGTATTATGAGGCCTATGTACTGTACTGTGTTTACTATTGCATTAACCTGCACAAAGTTTATGCATTTTTTATGCATTTGTCCCTTCTTTCTGAGTAAGGTATTCTTGTTAGCTAACATTTCCTGAATGGGTTCTTGCCTTCTGCCTTCCTTCCTCTCTCCCTTCCTCCCTTTTCTTTCCTTCCTTCTTTACTTCTGTCTCTCTCCATTTTTTTTTTTTTTTTTTTGAGAAACCACCTTACCTATTTTTAGACATTTCAAATTCCCAAAATGTGAACTGTTGGGTGGTCTGCAATTTGGCCCTAAAACAACTCTGACTGGGCTGTCATGGCCTGTTTTTATCTGTACCATATGATTTTTATTTCATAAGAACTTCATGTATTTGGACTGTAATAAACAACACAGGATCTAAATAATTCTGAAAAATCTTTTCAAATACACTTATCTGCAGTCTTGGTTCTTACCTGTTACTCATAGTCACTTCTTTCCAGAATTTTGGCTCTTGTGAAAAATTATAGTAGGCTCTGGTTTTCACAACACAAAGAAAGGGGCCAAGTCTCTGCTAGGAGTAGCTTAAATTGTTTTTCCCAGGAAAAATTTAGTGGGTAAGAGGTTTATTACTCTGTCAGTCAGTGAATCACTTAAGTCATCTGGTAGAACTAAATGAGGGCAGTTACCTGCTTCCCTCTTTAAATACAAGTGAAAGAAGGTATACATATATATATATGGAGATGTATATGTACATATAGACATATACATATAGACGTACATATATTTGAACTCTGTTCTGACTTCCTTCTAAATTTTGTTGATCCCATATAAAGACTTTTTTTTAATGAAAAGAATTAAATTTTTGCTTATTCCTCAAGAGAAAGAGAAGGATCCTAAAGAGAAAAAAATTATTGTACCTTATGTATATCACAAACAAACCAAAATATGATACTTTTATTTTGTTTTATTCTAAATTATTGTATTATAGCTTTCTGAAACCATCTGAATTTAGTTGAAATTATCAATATTTATACTTCTAACTTTTATTTCTAGATTCCAGCTTGAATATAAATCTTTTAGGCGAGGAGGGAAGGTAACTTTGAAAATCTGAGTTTTAAACTTGCATACACTAAGGTAAATAATACAGTCTAATCAAAAATAAGTTTCCCAGAAGTTTTGAACTTAATGATAATTATTCTTTTATTACTTCTACTGCTCATACATACATACCTCTTCGTTATTATTTGTGGCTAAAAAAAAACCTTTTCATATTTTGTGTTTGTCATTGTCTCATATGTACAACTAACTTTTGGTGTTTAATAATTTAGGGCTTATAAAATTAAATTAAATTTTTAATTTTGACCATTTGGACTAAAAATTATATGAGGAATTACATGTGAAATGTATTTGTATTTCTTAATTTGCAAAAGAAGGGGAAAATGTTGGTAATATATAGCTCTAATTACCTCTTTGAAGAAAATTTCTGAATGATTGATAGCCAAATATCTTTATTATCATTTTCAACTTTATGTTTCTGCAAACCACAAAAAACTTAGAAGTTCAACCCCTGACTGCAGCTTCAGAATCCTTTTCCATGTTCATAACTATTTGAATTTCTTTTTTAAAAGTCACTTAAAAATGGTGTCTACTCTGAGATCCTGGTGTCCATAGGTTGAGGTTTTGGCTCATGTGGAAATTCTAAGTAGAACTTTTCCTATTCATCTGACTTTTGGGGAAGAGTTGGTGTTAATGCAAGTTCAAGTGCATAAATGCCAGTGATTCTGAAACTAGACCTTGACCATGTTTTGTGGCAGTTAAAGGACTTACTCTGATAGAAGCTTGGCTTAAGGGCTTCTGAGGGGAAAATGATGAGCCCTATCCACTGTTGATACAGCTACTTCCCAGCTCTGAGCAAAAGGGACCGTTGGAAGATAAGATTAACCCTCATTTCATCTGATCCCTAAGGATTATGTTTGTGCATTTTGGCTTATTTTGTTGTTTTGTTTAAAATTATTAAATAATATACAGTTAAGTGTCAAGTTAGCATCTCTTAGAAAGTGACCAGTGCAGCAGAATTCTCTCTAAATATTTGAGCTCAGAGAAACACTTCCAATTTTCTAAATTCTTGTAGGCAGTTACTTTAGTGTTCGGGCCATTGTTCTGCCAAATCATCTGCGTGGGGGGATGAAGCTTTAAGGATGAAGTGAGGGGTAGGAGTGTGTTTCTTGAGCTGAAGCTGTTAGAGCAGGCCTGGAGTGGGGGGGGGTTGCATTTTCTGTTTTGCTTTTCATTGCAGATTCTGTACATCTGTTTGTGGGAGGAAGCTGCTACTCAGGACAGGACTTAAGAAACACATTCCAAGTGACCTTTAAGAGTCTGCATTGTGGGAGGTCCTTTTCCTGAATTGTGGGTTGGTCCACTGTGGGACTCACCAAGGGAAGATGATAAAATAACATTAAAGAAAGAAGGATCCCCAGTGGTTAAGACTGTAATTCAGATTGAAGCCCCTTGGAAAGGTTGGTATGGTCTAGCAAGTTGCCCATGGAAGCAATCCTTGAGTTCATCAGCAGTGTGGTGAGGCTGGCAGAGTGCGTGCAGATTTCTGGCTTTGACTTTTGAGAGCCCCTGTCACAGTTGTGTTTACAACAGGGGACAAGGAGGGCCCTGTGCTGTGGCCTCTGACTAAAACTCGAACCCAAAGGCAAGTCTGGCCATTCATCCCAATGCCTTGATTTGGGGTGAGGAGGAACACCCCCCCCCCACACTACTAGCCCCTTTCCCCTGTGGAAGCCAGAGGGGCAGGCCTTCTCTCTCCTGTTCCCTTCATCCCACCTCATGTCAGGGCCCAGACATGTGCCACTCACTGTTACAGAGCAAGGAGACAACGGTTGAGAAGCATATGGCAGAAATTAAAAAAGAAAACTGTATGTCTCATCCAGGGAGAAAAGCAGTGACCTACAGATTATAAAACTCAATGAGTACTTATTCAGCTGGGTCAGCCGAAATCTGAGCCCTCACACACCGGCCTGACAGGAAAGCTAAGCGGAAGCATCTCAAAAAAAAGAATAGAACAAGAACTTATAAAATATGGTGAATACAAGGCCTTGTAACCCCATAGAAACTTTGTGCAGCATTTCTTTGGGCACCATTAATACATAGGTAGGTAGGGAGGGTCCCAGGAGAAAACAACAGGTAAGGGCCTGGAGATAGCTGTGGGCATACCCCAGAGAGCAGGCACTACCAGAGACCTGAAGGTGACAACAGGTGAAGGTGGGTGAAGGCTAGTGACATCAGCAAAGCACATTTGAATATCTTCAAAGGAGCTCTTGTATTTCTCTGTATAATGTAAAGACTTGCTATTTCAGGATGACTGACCTGCTCAGTGACACACATGTTCCAAATAAAGATTTTGCATGAAAGTACCTATATTCATTGTCTTTGGCTGTGGGTGCAAGAGCTTCCCTGTAAGCCTTAAAGGCTGGTCCCCAGAGGGCAGCAAGCTGCACAGGGCACAGCTCAGATGGTGTCGGTAACACAGGGCCAAACAACCCAAGATGTTCCAGCACCTTTAGGCTCCACCAAGTATTTCCTGGGTGTTGAAGCTCCTCTTTGCGTCTTCCTCAAAGGCTTGCTGACATGGTGGAAAGAGGCCTAGGGTCAATTTGGGGACTTGGTTTGCATTTTGACTCCATCACTACGCATGTGTCCTTACACCTGCCTCTCCCCCAGGTTCTATTTCCCCATCTACCTCTTACTCCTTGAGTATAGTAATCAATTATATAGAAAAGCCCCTGGCACACTGGGCATTCAACCCATGGAAAGTGAATGTAGATGCGTACTTTACGGGGAACAGAGTAAATAAATGTGTGTCTGGCAGTTCGTAGGTTTTAAATCCAGGTTGGCCGTAGTCTTTGTTCAAAGATCCATCTCCTTATTTCTAGCATCACCGCTCTGGAAGCAGAGGCACATGCTGTCAACTTGTTTCTGGTAGCCCAATAAACGTATAAACTGTTGTTTCTGAGTTTTAAAAAGTTTGGTCCTTCTTTCCAATTTAAGCTCCTTCTCATTTCCATTAGATTTTGCAGACCTTGTCCTTGTCTCTTCCTTGGCTCCATGTGTGTGGGTCTCAAAGCTCGAGGGCCCTTGCAGTATCTGAAATTTCAGATCATGTTGAGGTGTGAGTTTTAAAGTAAGAGCTATTCCCAGTTGGTTGATAATTGAATCCATATATTAAAATATAACTGAAAAAGACCTTGACCAAATTAATAATATAAGATGAAATATACAACCTAGGAATCAGAGAACCCAGTCCTGGGCCTAGCTCTGCGTTAACTACCTGTGACCCACCACCTCTCCTACTCTCTCTGGAACACTTCATAAGTGGATAAGAAAGATTGAACTAAACTGTTTTTATCTAACTTTAAGATTACATAACTATTTGTTTGGCAAAATTGGAAGTCCATAGGGTCTTTTGCCCTGCCTGAAGGGTCCAAGAGTAAAATGATTTCAAAACTACAGCCCTATGAGACTGTGGACCGGGTTATCGCCAGGGTAGGGAGCCCTGCCATTATTTCTTTCACCAGGGTGGTCCACTTCCCCATTCCAGTAACATCATACTCTCTCCCCCACGCCGTAGCTATGGAGCAGCCAAGAGCCTGACAATCTTGAATTTTCCCAACGTATTCTTAGGTTAGAGCAGGGCACTGGCGTGTTTATGAGCCTGGCTATCAGCCCAAGGCATTCATCCACAGTGTCTATATAGACTGTTTTTCTCACAATTTGGCTGCTTGGGGTTCTTTTAAATGAACTTAGTTTCAGAGATGTTTGGGTCTCACCAGCTAAACTTCTACCCCACACATAAATCTTCCCACAGGTGGTCAACTTGTATTTATTTCGCAAGCTGGAAATGCTGTTGGTCACCCCATTTCTTAGAATTTAGGGGACAACAGCTCCATGAAAATTGAGTGCCAGCCATCCCAGGCCCAATGGGCTTCTGGTTTGGATTCAGCTGGAGAACTTAGCTCTTTTTTGAGCTACAGGAGATTTTGCCTGATCACATAGAGGCTCCATTTACTGTTTTTTCTCTTGGCTGCCCTTCTCTCTTCTGTGCTTTCTACTGCATTAACTGTGGGTGTTTTTACCTTCCCCAACCACACTAGTGTATTTCTAAGATTATGTTAGCAGGGTCAGTTTGTGAAGAAATAAACACAAATGTGCATTTATCTCGAGTTTCTTTAAGGTATTTAAAACACGTGCTTAGCATGGGAATGAGGGGAAGACAAGAACACTAACATTGTTGGTCCCTCCTATGTGCCAGGTATGTTATATCCATTGATTAATTTAATACATACCATTTTACAAAAGACAATAGGTACAGAGAAGATGAAAAATTCCTTACAGAGGCAGCAAGCAGCAAAGAAGGTATTCAAACCTATTTCAATACCCCAAAGTCCATGCTGTTTATCTTAGCTTGCTGTACCCCAGGAGAACAAGGGAATGATCCTCCATTGAGCCAGGAAAGTCAAAAGTAACAGCTTAAAATACTAAATGGATTTATTAGGATTAGGTTTAGCTACTTATGTCAGAAAATTGGAAACAAACAATGACATAAACAAGATGAGAGCTATTTCCCTCATACGTCAAAAGAATCCAGAGGCAGGCAGTCCGGCATGTTATCTCCATGGCAATTGGGGAGCCAGGCACCTTGAATCTTTCTGTTCCAGCATTCTCACACAGTGTCTTCCATCCTCAAGGTAACCTCATGGTCCAAGGTAGCTTCTAGAGTGCCAACTATCTTAGGCACTTTCCAAGGAGCTGACAGGAGGAAGAATTCTCCTTAGCTTCCTTTAAAGAAACTTCCAGGGCTGTCCTACACTCTTCTGCTTATATTTTCTGGAACTTGATCACATAGTCTAAGTAGCTGCAAGGGAGGCTGGGAAATGTAGTCTTTTATTCAGACCATTGTGGGTCTGAATAAAAATCAAAGTTCTATGACTAATAGAGTGATGATAGTTGTTGGCTGACAACCAGCAGTCTCTGCCATACTTAAACTACCTCAAGGCATTAGCCCCAGGGTGAATGGATGCTCACCAACCAGTAATATGGAGCAGTTCATATGCCTCCCATGTCTCTGTGGGAGCCTTTGCAGGCAGCACTGAAGATTTTGTCTCACCAAAGACTAAACATGTCCCAAATGGGGAGTTTTTAATAGTGCCTTCCAAGGAGGGAGCAACCACAAAGGCCAAAATGACTGTGAACAGCCACCTTTGCAAACCAATCTTAGGGTCTGTCAAATGTGAACCCTTGCTTTCCTGAGTGATGCACCTTCAAGGGAAGGAAATGATTTTACTACATCGGTGCCCCTGGTAAACAGAAAAGTGTGAGGTGAATGGCAAACACAGGAGTTTAGATGCTATGTTTCTGGGTTCTGGGAACAACAGACTTTGTTCACCCTTGTCTTCTCTCCTGTGAACACTCATCACACCTGCAGAAGCAGAGACTGTGGATTCTGGGCTATCTGTACATCAAGGGTCCCAACGGTCTTCAGGAGAAGACCTCAGGGTGGGTGAGGGTAGGGCCAGCCGCTGCAGAGATGGATGGAGCAGCACAAGCACCTGCGTCCTCACTGGAAAGTCCCAGGAAAGGCTATGCTGCTGCTTTCCTGCCCAACGCTGGACCCTTTCCACCTTGGCAACCCTGCAGTTTACCACAAGGGAATCAGAACTAACTATGAGCAGTTTGGATAGCAGGTATTACCACTGAACATTCTGCCTTTTTAATTATTTCCACTCATATCATTTGCAGTGGAAGAGTTCTGAACTTTCTTTCCTGGTTTATTGAGATTTTAATTTGTAGAAATATCTCCTCCGTTGAAGAAGATGCAGCTCGGAAGTACTTTTTATTTTTGTCAGACTTTGTGACTAATGACAAAAATGAAACAGAAACCACAAGAAAACATTTAAAGATGTCAGGAGGAAAACATCACAGATGGCATGTTCATGCACCATAAGTTAGCGTGGTGTCAGTGGTGTCAAATACTATGCCCCCTGGTGGGTCTCTCTCTGAGAGGGAGCAGAAGAGTTGACTTCTGGCCAGGTGGGCATGCTGAGCTAAGCCAGGAGGAGAGGCTGGGAAAGTGGGGAAAGACAAAAACAATATTTCAACAAACCTTAAAGACATGCCATTAATTCTTTCATCCTTAAAAAGGAAGAAAATGTTATTGATTAAATTACTTCTTGCCTTGGATTATAAGTGTATCGCAATTCCAGAGATGTTAAGATGTGAAAAAGAGATGTGCCTGTAGAGTTAGTGAAATACAGTAACTTTCATTCCTCATTCTCTGGGGTTCCACAAGTGCACCTCTCCCCTAGGGGTCTCCTGGGCTGGTTCTGGGATGACCTGCGATCCAGGAGCTCCTGGCCACCTGCACTGGCAGCACAGACCTTTGGGCTGTTGATTTCAAACTTGGGTGTGCATCCCATGCCTGGAACTTGTTAAAAGAGAAAAAGAGTCTGATTTAGTTGTCTGGCAAGGGAACTAAAACACTTCTTTTTAAACTAGAGCATCATATGATTTCAATGCACTCAGTCCCATAGACACTTAGGGAAGCTCTCTTGAGTCTTCAGAAGTGGTTCAATAGACCAGAAACCAGAGCTTCTCTTAGTCCTTCCTGGCTTAGAACACCTGCAAGTGCTCATATCTCTCACTGCCTGGCCTTAGCCTTGTCTTCTCTTGACAACATCTATTCATCCTTCAGGTCTCACTTAAGCCTCAGGTTTTGCAATAGCTTCCCTGACCTAACCAGGTGAGCCTGGTGTTTAGGTCTAAATGTGATCCCCCATATTCATATGTTGAAACCTAACATCCAAGGTGATGGTGTTAGGAGGTAGGGCCTTTGTGGGGTGATTACATCAGGAAGGTGGAGCCTTAATGAATGAGATTATTGTTCTTATACAAGAGAATCTAGAGAGTTCAAGATGACAGTGGGTTAGGTGGAAGCTACACTGACCTTCTCCCAGGACCAGGCTGGAATTACAACGAAATTATAGAAAAATCATCCTGAATAAACCAACTGAAGACTAACTGGAGAGAAGCCTTATAGCCAAGGACATAAAGAGGAGGCCACAGAGAGACTGGTAGGAAGTGTGGAGGAGGCATGAGACAGCTGGCCAGGCTCCCACAGGCAGCAGCTGAGGTTCCAGAGGGATATCTCAGCTGCAGGGGGTCCCTTCTGAGAAGTCTGGAGTCTAAACCCCAAACCAGGCTCCCCAGTCCAGAGCACCAGAACTTGGAAAGGTGCCCACATAACATCTGGCTGTGAAAAGCAGCAGGGTGTCTGTCTGCCAGGGAGAGATGACTAGAAATGCAGGCATCCTCTTAAAGGGCCAATGCACAAAATTTTGTTTGTAGTCACTTACCATGGGCTCTGGCAGAGGGAGGGTAGAGTAGCCTAGAGCTGTGTGAGGAGAGTCTGGGATTGGTGGCTCTTGGGGAGAGAGCTGAGAGGACAGCTACCTGGATCCCTGTGCTGAGTCATTCACCCATACTGCAGAAGTCATCATTCTCAGGAAGACCTTTCACATCCATTCAACATTAGCCTAGGGCAGGGGTAAGGAACATCAAGCCCACAGGCCATGGCCCACAAAATCTTTTGGTCTAGCCTTGCCAAAGCAACTGCAGGTGGGACTCAAAATTCAATAAATCTAAGAGCTTTTTCAATAGCTAATTTTTAAGTTGATAAATTTGCATGGCCTGAGAATGATGTCAAAAATATCCAAATGCCCGGCCAGGTGTGGCTCAGTGGTTGAGCTTTGACCTAGGATCCAGGTGATCAGGGTTCGATTCCCGGTCAGGCCACATGCCCGGGTTGTGGGCTCGATCAATGATTCTCTCATCATTGATGTTTCTCTCTCTCTCTCCCTCTCCTTTCCTCTCTCTGAAATCAATAAAGATATATTTAATTATATATATATATATATATCTCCAAATGGTCCTTGGCAGAAAAAGGTTCCCCACCCCTGGGCTAGGGGGAAACAATAGCCCCACCTTTTAGAATCTCTCTCACCCCACCCTGTGGAGCTTACATCTTGACTATAGCCAGAGACTCTGAGAATAACAGACAGTCTGCAGGCAGAGGTAGATCCATGGGTGTTTTGAGTCTTTGCCTGACCTGATTCTGGGCCCTGGGATAGTAAAAGCAGATCTTGGTGTGTAGCTTGGTTCTTTCCAAATGCACCCAGGCCCAGGAGAGGAAGCCACAAGCTGTGGATCTTTGATAGCTCCAAACAAGATGCTCAGGGCCAAGCAAAGACAGTGGCTGATACTGGCCTGCACCAGAGTCCCAAAGACGCCCAGAACGAGTACACCCAGTGGCTAGCTTCAAACAACAACAGAGCAGGATCCAATAAGCTTCACAAGCAGCATATCCACAGGGAGATACTGACAGGCACCAATCTCTGGTGAGGCAAATTCTGTTTCATGTGATCAGAACTTGCACAGCAGCCTACATGCTATGTTGGGGATTGAGCCTCACTGTCAGCCAGTCTGAGGTTTGAGCCCACACAGAAATGAGCCAATAACAATCAAGACTCAATTACAGCTCTGGCCAGTTTGGCTCAGTGGTTAGAATGCTGGCCTGTGGACAAAAGGGTCTCAGGTTTGATTCCCAGTAAAATGTACCTTGGTCGCAGGCTCATTCCAAGCCCTAATCAGGACTCACGCAGAGGAAACAAATCAATGTGTCTCTTTCACATTGATGTTTCTCTCTCTCTCTTTCTCCCTCCCTTCCACTCTCTCTAAAAATCAGTGGGGAAAAAAAGACAACAGGAGGGCCCACACAATGTGTACAAGGGACAGTCTTAGAGCACCCAGTTTTGTGATCAGGGAGACTACACCACTAGATCCCACAGATCACCTACTACATAAGGTCACCTTACCAACTGGGAGTTGTAGCAAATCTACCTAATACATAGAAACAAAGATCAACAGGCAGCCAAAATGGGGAGACAAAGAAACAGGCCCCAAATGAAGGAACAAGAGAATTCACCCAGCAGAAAAACTAAGTGAAGTGGAGGTAAGCAATTTATCAGATATAGAGTTCAGAGTAATGATTATAAGGATGCTCAATAGCATGAGAAAGGATATAGAAACCATAAAAAAGGACCAGCCACAAATGAAGAATGCCATATCTGAAATAAAGAATACACTGGAAAGAATAACCAGCAGGCTTGATGAAGCAGAGGATCAAATCAATAACTTGGAAAACAAGGTAGATAAAGCACCCAATCAGGGCAACAAAAAGAAAAAAAGACTTTAAAAAGAAATGAGTTTGGACAACATGAAGCGCAACAACATCTGTGTGACAAGGGTACAAGAAAGAGAAAAGGGAGAGCAAGGGATCAAAAACTACTTGAGAAATAATTCTGAAAACTTCCCTAACCTGGTGAGGAAAAAAGATATACAAGTCCAGGAAACAGAGAGTCCCAAACAAGATGGACTCAAAGAGGCCCACACCGATACACATCATAATTAAATTAAAGGGAGCTTCCATAAGACTGTCAGCTGATTTCTCAACAGAAACAATTAAGGTCAGAAGTGATTGGCATGAAGTATGCAAAGTGATCAAAAACTAGAACCTACAATCAAGGCCACTTTACCCAGTAAGGCTATCATTTAAAATTGAAGGAGAAATTAAGAGTTTCCAAGACAAGAAGTAGCTAAAAGAGTTTGTTGCCAACAAACCAGCATTAAAAGAAATGTTAAAGGGCTTGCTTTAAGAAGCTGAAGAAGAAGAAAAAGAAAAACAAAACAGAAGAATGTACTAAAAAAAATAAAATAGCAATAAATATGTACCTATCAATAATCACTTTAAGTGTAAATGGCTTAAATGCTCTAATCAAAAGATATAAGGTAGCTGAATGAGTAAGAAAATAAGACCCATGTATATGCTGTCTTCAAGAGACTCACCTCAGAGTGAAAGATACACATAGACTAAAAGTAAGTGAATGGAAAAAGATGTTTTATGCAAATGGAAAGGGAAAAAAAGCTGGGGTAGCAATACTTATATCTGACAAAATAGACTTTAAATCAAAGATATAGTAAGGGACAGAGAAAGACAGTACATAATGATAAAGGGATCAATCCAACAAGGTTTACATATAACCCATGTAAACATTTATGCACCCTACATAGGAGTACCTAAATATGTAAAGCAAATCTTGATGGAATAAAGGGAGAGATGGAGAGTAATACAGTCATAGTAGGGGATTTTAACAACACTTTGATATCAATGGATAGATCTTCCAGACAGAAAATCAATAAAAAGATGGCAGCCTTAAATGACACACTAGATCAAATGTATTTAATTAATATCTTCATAGCACTCCATCCCAAGGCAGCAGAATATACATTCATTTCAAGTGCACGTGGAATGTTTTCTAGGATAGACCATATGTTAGGACACAAAACAAGTCTCAATAAATTTAAGAAGATTGAAATCATATCAAGCATCTTCTCTGACCATAATGCTATGAAACTTGAAATCAATCACAAGAAGAAAACTGAAAAGTACACAAAGACATGGGCGTCTAAATAACATTACTAATTAATGAATAGGTTAACAATGATATCAAGGAAGAAATCAAAAGATACTCATTTGAAATGAATGAAAATGAGAACACAACAACCCCAAATCTGTGGGACACAGGGAAAGCAGTCCTAAGAGGGAAATTCATAGCATTACAAACTTATCTCAAGAAACAAGCAAAAGCTCAAATAAACAATCTAACTTTACACTTAAAGGAACTTGAAATAGAACAACAAACAAAGCCCAGAGTGAGTAGAATGAAGGAAAAATATAGATGAGAGCAGAAATAAATGGCATGCAGTCTAAAAAACAATGAAACCAAGAGCTAGTTCTTTGAAAAGATAAACAAGATTGACAAACCTTTAACCAGACTCATCAAGAAAAAATGAGAGATGACCCAAATAAAGAAAATCAGAAATGAAAAAGGAGAAATAACTGACACCAAAGAAATACAAAGGATCGTAGGAAGATATTATGAATAACTATATGCCAACAAATTGGACAATCTGGGAGAAATGAATAAATTTGTAGAAACATACAACCTTCCAAAACTAAACCAGGAAGAATCAGAAAATCTGAATAGATAGATTAAAACTAGTGAAACTGGGGCAGTAAAAATAAAAATAAAAAATTCCCAACAAGCAAAAGCCCTGGACCTGATGGCTTTACAGGTGAACTTTACCAAACATTCAAAGAACTAATACCTATCCTTCTCAAACTATTCCAAAAAATTCAAGAGGAGGGATGACTCCCATGCTCATTTTATGAGGCCAGCATTATCCTAATTCCAAAACCAGATAAAGACACTACAAAGAGAGAGAATTTCAGGCTAATATCCCTGATGAACACAGATGCTAGAATCTTCAATAAAATATTAGCAAACCGAATCCAGCAATACATTAAAAAGATCACACACCATGATAAAGTAGGATTTATTTGGGGGATGTATAGATGGTGTATTATCTGTAAAACAATAAATATACACCACATAAATAAACTGAAGAATAAAAACTACATGATCATATCAATAGATGCAGAGAAAAGTGTATAATAAAATCTAGCACCCATTTATGATAAAATAAAAACAACCTCTCAGCAAAGTGGGAATAGAGGGATTATACCTAAACATAATAAAGGGCATATATGACAAACCCAACAGCCAACCTCATACTCAATGGCCAAAAACTACAAGTGCTCCCCTTAAGATTGGGAATAAGACAGGGATGTCTGCTTTTACCACTCTTATTCAACATAACACTGCAAATCCTAGCCACAGCAATCAAACAAGAAATTAAAGGCATCCAAGTTGGAAAGGAAGAAGTAAAACTGTCATTATTTGCAGATGACATGATATTATATAGAGAGAACCCTAAAAATTCCACCAAAAAACTACTAGGACTGATAAATGAGTTCAGTAAAGTAGCAGGATACAAAATAAATATCCAGAAATCAGTTGCATTTTTATACACCAATCCCATTCACAATTGCTTCAAAAAAAAAAAAAAATACCTAGGAATAAATTTAACCAAGGATGTAAAAGACCTGTACTTGCTGCCTGTGTGGCTCAGTGGTTGAGTGTCCACCCATGAACCTGGAGGTCATGGTTAGATTCCTAGTCAGGGCACATGCCAGGGTTGTGGGCTGGATCCCTAGTAAGGGGCATGCAGGAAACAGCTAACTGATGATTCTCTCTCATCATTGATGTTTCTGTCTCTCCCTCTCCCTTCCTCTTTCACTCTGAAATCAATAAAAACATATTTACAAAAAAAAGATCTGTACTTGGAAAATTATGATACTGAAGAAAGAAATTGAGGAAGATACAAATAAGTGGAAGCATATACTGTGTACATGGATAGGAAGAATTAACTTCATTAAAATGTACATACTACCCAAAACAATCTACAGACTCAATGCAATTCCTATCAAGATTCCAATGGAGTATTTCACAGAACTCGAACAAATGTTTCAAAAATTTGTATGGAACCACGAAAAACCCCAAATAGCAGCACCGATCTTGAAAAAGAACAATTTGGAGGAATCACCCTACTGATATCAAACTATATCACAAGGCCATAATAATCAAAACAGCATGGTGCTGGCATAAAAACAGACATACAGATCAATGGAACATAATAGGGCACCCAGAAATAAATCCACACCTTTATAGTCAACTAATATTTGACAAAGGAGGCAAAAACATACAACGAACAAAAATTTATTCAATAAATGGTGGTGAGAAAATTGGACAGATATGTGCAAAAATGAAACTATATCACCTTCTTACATCACTCGCAAGAATAAACTCAGTATGGATTAAAGACTTAGATATTAGACTTGAAACCATAAAAATCTTAGAAGAAAACATAGGCAATAAAATCTCTGACATTTCTCTTAACAATATTTTTTTCTGATATATTGCCTTGGGCAAGAGAAACAAGAGAAAAAATAAACAAATGAGACCACATCAAACTAAAGAGTTTTTGCATCAACAACATGAAAAGAAAAATCACTGAATGGGAGAATATATACATCCGATGTGTCAATGATACATCCGATAAGGGGTTAATATCCAAAATTTATAAGAAACTTATAAAACTCAACACTAAAAACAACAATCCAATTAAAATATGGTCAAAGGACCTGAATAGACACTTCTCCAAAGAGCACATACAGATGGCCAATAGACATATGAAAGCATGGTCAACATCACTAATCATCAGAGTGATACAAATTAAAACCACAAGGAGACATCACCTCACAACTGTCAGAATGGCTACCATCAATAAATCAACAAACAGTGAGTGTTGGTGAGAATGTGGAGAAAAGGGAACCCTCATGCACTGCTGATGGGAATGCAGATTAGTGCAGCCGCTGTGGGAAGCAACATGGGGTTACCTCAAAAAATTAAACATGGAACTTCCTTATGATCCAGTCATTCCTATTCCAGAAATTTTTCCAAAGAAACCTAAAACACTAATTGGGAAAAAAATACAGACCCCTATGTTCATTGCAGCATTATTTATAATAGCCAAGATTTGGAAGCAGCCTAAGTGTCCATCAGTGGATGAGTGGATTAAAAAACTGGTACATTTCCAGGGGTGGGGAACCTTTTTTCTTCCAAGGGCCATTTGGATATTTATAACATCATTCGAGGGTCATACAAAGTTATCAACTTAAAAATTAGCTATCAAAGAAGCTCCTAGATTTATTGAATTTCGAGTCCCGCCTGCAGTTGCCTTGGCAGGGCCAGATCAAATGATTTTAGCCCACCATGGGCTGGACATTCCCTACCCCAATTTACACAATGGAATACTACTATGCTGTAAAAAGGAAGATAATCTTACCCTTTGTGACAGCATGGATGGACTTCAAGAACATTATGCCAATGAATAAGCCAGTCAAAGAAAGACAAGTATCATATGATTTCACTCCTATGTGGAATTTAATGAACAAACTGAACTAACAAGCAAAATAGAGACAGACTTGTAGATATAGAGCAGGCAGACAGCTTGGGGAGTGGATTTGGGGGTGGAAGAATTGAGAAAAGAGGAAACAGAGAGAGAATTCATGGACATGGCAATGGTGTGGTGATTGTGGGGGTGAAGGGGGATGAGTAGAGGTGGAAGAGGTCACAGGGGGGATAAATGGTGATGAAAAAGTTAAAAAGAAGATTACACAGAAAAAATAAATAAAAAATAATAAAACTCTACCTAAGCTAAGAGAGAGAGAGAGAGAGAGAGAGAGAGAGAGAGAGAGATTCCCTTGAGGTCCCTTGTCCCTTTCACCACAATGAGAGGACACGAGAAGTCTGCAGCTTAGACGAGGACCCTCACCCCACCATGCTAGCACTCTGACCTCAGACTTCCAGCCTCCAGGACTATGAGAAATCAATTACTGTGGTTCATAACCCACCCAGTCTGTGGTAATTTGTTATGGCATCCCAAACAGACTGAGACAGTTAGCGTTAGCTCTGAGATGCTCTTCCCCTGCACGACACTATGACTGTAATGAAGTGTATTTAAAGTGTTGAGTGTCACTGCCCCCTCCTCTTAAGCAATAAGCATCCCGAGGGTTTGGATTGTGTTTATCTTATGAATCCATGGAGCCTAACAGTTCTGGCACATATTGACAGTACAGGTTATCAAACATTTTTTTAAAGCCAGAGCACAGCCGTTCAGATGTTAAACAAAAGGAGGAAGTAGGGGCCACCAGGTCCTCTATTTTATTCTGGCAGAGCAGGAAGTGAACACCAAGTACAACAAAAATTTACAAGTCTGGAAGTGTTTACACCAAAATGTTAACAATCATTATCTCTGGAATTGGGATTATGGGTATGTATGTATTATTTATCTGGATTTTCCATAAGGAACAGCTATTGCAGGAAAAAAAGAAGAAAGGTTAAAAGAGAGGAGAAGAAAAACATGGACAGTGAGTTGAACTGGATCCTGAGATGCTAGATGGGGTAGAAATCGCATGAGTTAAGATGGGGTAGTAGGGATTCTACTGGGGAAAGGACACTTGAGTAGAGGAAGACTCAGGGTTGCCCTAGCAAAGCAGAGAGGGTCCAGCATCCAGCATTCAGGAAAGGTGGGCAGAGGGCTTGAGCAGGCGTGGGCCGGAGGAGAGCAGAACATATCCCCCAGCATCTCTGGCCTGTAGACACTCTCCTCCCTCACACAGCCCTAGCTGGGCCCTCACTAATTTGATGTGTGGGTTGTGTGGACTCACACGAAGGATGCGACCCTGGAGAAAGCCAGCAGAGCACACACAGCCCCTTCTAATCCATTCACTTTCAGAAGGTCCAGTCCAGTTTCATCCTCAAATTCCACCTTATGTAAGTCAGCACAAAGTGACTTTGGAGGCCCCCATTCCTGTTGGCTCATGTCTACCATTCTTTCAGTATGGGACAATGCCTGTTATTACAACCAAGGATAAAATCCAATGCTGTTTGGTGTGACTCTTGAATGAAATTTACTCTGAAAGCCATCGCTAAATTATTGATATTAGTTTATTTTCCTTTTTAATAGGAGAAAGGGGGCTCTTTTAAAAAGGTCTCAGAAAGTGAGCTGGAGGTGTAGTAGCCAGCCTACAAAATGAACTCATAATCCTTGCTCTAAGATATTCATATCCTTGTGGAGTCTCCTCCCACATTAAATAAGCCTGAACTTTGTAACAGATCAGCATGTTGCAAAAGTTATGGTTTGTTAATTCTGAAACTAGGACATAAAAAACACTGGATTTTAACTTGCTGGCTTGGGGCCCTCATTTTCAGGGAAGCCTGCTGCCATGTCAGAAGGACACTCAAGCAGCCCTGTGGAGGTTCACATGATGGGGAGTTGAGGCCTCCTGCCAAGAGCCAGCATCAGTTTGCTGGCAATGGGAGTGAGCCACCTTGAAAGTGGACCTTTTAGCCCCAGCTCAGCTGCTCCTACATGCTGACAGAAACAATGTGAAATGATAAATGTTTATTAAACTTTTAAACTGTTTCTGTTTGGAGGTGATTTATTTTGCAGAAATAGAAAACTATTTTTGACTTTGAACTGAGAAAGGAAGTTAGAAAGCAAAAGGGAATTTTGTGATTTCTGTTGGGAAAAGACGAAATATAAGACTAGGGCCTGGGAGGATTAATTTTGGCAGCTTCATAATTTTGCCACAGGGTCTGCCCTTTCTGACTTCAACTCTGGAACAACAAATAGAAGCTGCCAGGAGAGCTATTTCTGCTTTGGGAAGCTCTACATGCATGAAGTTGGACAGAATGCTGTGTCTGCATCATGCCAGCATGGTGCCACATGGTTTATGCCACTATTGTTAAATAATTGTCTTTATTGTAAAGGTGTGTTACTCTCAGAGGGTTTCCTGTCAGAGTTATAATTGTGCCCATATTCTATCTGGTTCAGATCCATTCACATACGTAAGATTGTACCGGGAAGAAAAATAAGCTAAAGTTTGCTAAATTTATTTCATTTAAAATAGCTCATTAAGTTTGAGTACCTCCAATGGGTGGTACCTGTGAAAGGGGTCATTATATTCTTTTTTTAAAATATATCTTTATTGATTTTAGAGAGAGGAAAAGAGAGGGAGAGAGAGAGATAGAAACATCAATGATGAGAAAGTCACTGATCGAGCTCGCAACCTGGGCATGTGCCCTGACCGGGAATCGAACCCCGATCGCCTGGATCCTAGGTCGAAGCTCAACTGCTGAGCCATGCGTGGCCGGGCTTCATTATATTCTTAATTCAGAGAAGTGTCAAGTCACAGGACCTTTGCATGGATCTTGGCTTCACATACTATTGAGAAAATACCACTTATGAAAATAATAGGTGGTTGCTTAGGTCAGGTTTCTTCAACAGGCTTTGATCATGGCATACACTGAGGCAGAGTTTAAATCCCGGCCTTGTCAATTTGGGGCTTGGCCACCTGACTTGCTTTGGCCAATATAACATGTTAGCAGATGTGATCTGAGCAAAGGCTTGAAATGTGCTCTCATGTACTTTTCCTCTTGTGCTTCTCCTATTACCATGAGACTATGCCCCAGGCATTTCCATTATTCTGGAAAAATAGGAGACACACAGAGGCAAGCCACCCCAGTCATCCTGAAAACCCATTGCTTGACACCTGGGGTGACCCACAGACATAAGCAAAAAACCCCAAATGCTACTGTGCTATGTCCCTGAAATGTTTGTAGTTGCTTGGTACAGAGTATCACAATGAGAGTAGCTGCTCACTGAGACATGGGCTTAGCAGCTTTTATTTATCTGCTACTGCACTTGGAGGAGAATTGTGCACTCAAAACATTCAGGAATTGTTGACTTGCAAGTGCCTTGGGTCAGTGTCTTCAGGAAGATCAAGTCTCCTGAAGAGGGTGTGGCTCCAGAGAGTGTCTCTCTGCCCTTTGACCCTGCCCTGGGAAGTCTCTCCGCTCACCCAATTCCACTTGATCCCATTTATACCCAAGGCTTAAGATGAACTCATGCTTTTCCTCTTATACTTCTTCAGGAACTAAACATCATTAGAAGGCTCCTTTGCTTTTTGTACTTTCAAACATTTTTCTAAAATCTTGACATGAAGAGTGGCTTTGTTCCTCAGTGTCAGATTTGTTTCTTTGGAAATATACTTGGTTTCTAAAGGGATAGTGATATGGGAGAGAATAGGAAATATATATGAGGTCTGTGGAATCCAAGTTGAAAATCTAGTCAAATGTCAGCACTTACCATTGGCTGTTGGAATAAATGACTCCAGGGATGAAGACTGTAGTTAATGTACAAATGTCCCAGTCAGAGAAAAAATATCCCCTCTCATAGGGTGGAGCCTGTGGAGTTTGCCAGGAGCCCCACATGGGGATTTTCATGCAGGGACTCTTGCAGTCTGTGGGGGAGAGGCCGCTAGGAAGTGGCTCATTCTTCAGAGTGTTTATTTAAAGTGTGGACTCTGTTCTGCCCTCAAGGGAAGACACCCTTTCATCCTGAGCAGAATGTCCTGCTGGTGATTGAACACTAGAGGGCAGCGCATGCCCATGCCAGGCAGGAGTTGCTCTGATGCTCTACAGTCCCACCAGGCTGTGGCAATCAATGGCTTGCAGTTTTTCCTGCAGACGGAACACACAGACCTGATTATCCAAAGATCTTGTTTGAGGTACTTTGCTGCAATGGATTGGCATGAGGGAAAGATTTCTAAGGTTCTGTTCCTGGACCTTTATTTTATTTGTGAAAATGTGCAGGTAACTAACAAGCACATATGGGCCTTAGAGCCAGTAGGGCTTTTGATGAATGGGGGTTTTGTGACTGTGAACAGAAGCATGTCACCGTAAAAAGGGTTCTTGTGAGGTTAAATAAGATAATACCTGCAAAGAGCTTAGCAAAGCACTTGTATAATCAATGATAACTCACATCATGCTGGTGGACTGGAAAAGAGGCCCCCCGCTGAGCATGAGCCCCTTGAGGATACAATGCAGTGCTCCTGTACAACCCATTCTCCCCACAAGGGCACAGCAAGAGTTCCTCCAGGGCAAGAACCCCTCATTGACATTTGTTGAAGTAGGAAGAGAGCCCTCAGTCCCCAGGCCACATACCTTTCTGGCCACCTTCATTGAAGAGAAAGAACCCTTAAGGTATGGATCCTGTGGAAGACAGAGCAACAATAGGCAGATCCTGTTTGAGGGCTGCTGACTGACAACCAACCCCTCTGCCCGCAGTCCTGTTCACCCCTCTTCCTAGGCAACTCTGGGCTTCCCTGCTCAGGAAGCTGGCAGCAGCATCAGTAGACCCCTGTGGGGACTGATTACTCCTGGGTGTCTGAGTTCCCTCTGATGCCCAAGTTGGCAGGTCTGAGCAGCCTCTGGAAGCACTACGATAACCCTGAACAAAGCCTTGTTGTGTAGGGCACACACCACACCACCTGTTTGCAAATGAGCTTGTCCATTGGAGCTTCAGAATTTTCTAGAGGCAGTGACTGCTGAATGCTCCTGGATATTCCAATTTGTAGATTGCAGTGGGGATGAATGAGTCTTGAGTGACATAAAAGATCATTTTCCCAGTGGTCTGGATTCTAGATTTCTTAGTGTTAGACATAGCGAACTGACATAGCTTGGTGGCATGGGCAAATACCTAACCTCCTGCTGCCCCTGGTCATATAAGCAGCAAAATGGTGGTATTTTGCCCCTCCCTCCTCACAGGACAATTGTCAAAATAAATGAAGCAGAAATACCTGATGGATGTATAGCACTTACATGTCACATAGTGCTTTGGTGGGGAGACAATTCTCCAAGGGTCCCTTGCCTTTATGTTATTGTGCCCACACAGTCACTGACTGCTTTTGTTCTGGACTTTGTTTCAGACCAGCTTCCAAGGATTTTTGCAGAATGAACAGCCTGGGAAGACAGCAACAGTGTCTGTCTCCAGAGCACAAGGCAGATTTGTTGGCTGCCCAGTAAAATAAAGAGAATGTGTCACGCTGGGGCAAAGCTTGGGCAGACTTATTGCCCGTTCTAAACAAAGTGGGTTTCCAAGCGCAGGGCTCCTGTCTTGTGTGCAGGTGTTGCCTGACCCTCTGTGCATCGTCCTGCGCAATTGGGGGCTTGGGGATCCAGTGCAAGAAGATGCTGCTGCCCGGCCTACTGCTCTCGCTGTGAGTAATACGGTCCTTCATCTCTGGCCCAAGAGTCTTGTGTCTTCTACCTCCACCTGTAAAACTGAGGTCAGCTCATTCATTAGGTTACAAGGAGGGCAACAATCTCAGACCCCTTACTGTTCTGTACAAGTTCCAAAGCACCCTTATCCAACTTTCACAACTACCCTGAAAGCCAGGCATGGCAGTTACTTTCATTCTTATTTCCAGATGAGGAAGTTTAGGGATGTTTCCAAGGCCAGCTAATAGCATGGCAGCCACTTAAACCTAGAAAATAAGTGCTATATGATTAAAAACAATGTTTCCTCTAAATCTCTCTTCCCCAAACAAGATGGGCAATTAGGAGTTACATCTTTGTTTGTTTGTATGTTTGAGGTATAATTGACATATAACATTATCTTAGTTTCAGGTGTACAGCATAATGACTTGATATTTGTATATATTGTGAAATGATTACCACAAGTTAACATCGAATACCACACATAGTTAAAATTTTTTCTTGTGATGAGAAAAAGATCTACTCTGTTAGTCATCTTCAAATATACAATGCAATATTATTAACTATAGTCATCATGCTGTACATTATATCCCCAGGACTTATTTATTTTATAAGTGGAAGGTTGTACCTTTTGACCCCCTTCACCCATATCGCACACACCTCCTATCCCCTGCCTCTGTTTTGTGTATCTATGAGTTATTTTATTTTTTTAAGATTCCAGATGTAAGTGAGATCATATGGTATTTGTCTTTCTCTGTCTGAGCTATTTCACTTAGCATAATGCCCTCAAGGTCCATTCATATTGTCACAAATAGCAAGATTTCCTTCTTTTTTTGTGGCCAGATAATATTCTGTTGTGTATATTACTACATTTTCTTTATCTACTCATCTACTGATAGACAGGTTGTTTCCATATCTTACCTATTGTGAATAATGCTGCAATGAACATAAGGGGTGCATGTATTTTTTTTGAATTAATGTTTTTGTTTTGCTTTGTCAGATAAATGAGAAGTGAAATTGCTGGATCATATGGTAGTTGTATTTTTAATTTTTTGAGACAGTTCCATATCTAGGCCTAGTCTTACTGTCTAGCATAGTGACCACTGGCACATATGGCAACTGAGTCCTTGGAATGTGGTCTGTCCAAACTGACAAGTGCTATGAATGTAGACCACACCCTGAATTTGAAGACCTCATACCAAAAAAAAAAAAAATGAACGTAAAATGGTTTAGTATTTTTATGTTACACACTGAAATATTATTTTAATATATCGGGTCAAATAAAACACATTATAGTCAAACGTTGGTTCTTAAAAGACATCTCCCATCTCGAACAATTTGGTTCTCGACCCAGTTCACAGAGAAATGTCTACATTGTTGAACAAAGCTTTGGTTCTCAACTCAACAACCATTTCATGCTGATACTGTATGACCAGTCACGCATCTCTCAGGCAACAAGAAAAGGAGAGAATGCATGAATATGAGTCAGTTTACCACGAAACCTTGTGTTGTTAACATCTCAGGAAATTGTGCTGTGAATATTTTCGTGTTTCTTTGCTTTTGGGAGCCTGGAATGGATTAATTCAATTTACATTATTTCTAATGGGAAAAAATGATTTGACTTTTTTTTTTTTTAAATATGTCTTTATTGATTTCAGAGAGAAGAAAAGAGAGGGAGAGAAAGAGAGAAACATCAATGAGGAGAGAGTCATTGATCGAGCCTGCAACCCAGGCATGTGCCCTGATCGGGAATCGAACCCCGATCGCCTGGATCCTAGGTCGACGTTCAACCGCTGAGCCACGCCCGGCCGGGCTGATTTGACTTTTGAACAGCCTTCAGGAACAAATTAAGTTCAAGAACCAATATTCCACTTGTATTAAATTAACTCCACCTGTTTCTTTTACTTTTTTAAAGGGTGCTATGAGAAAATTTTGTCACCAATGTGGCTTCCATTTGTGGCTCACACTTTATTTCTATTGGACAATGCTGCTCTATCAGCCATTTTACATTCTAGAAAAGAGGCAGAGACTTAGAGGCTTGTCTAACATCACAAGCCTACTTAGCGGCAGGGCTGGAACTAACACAGCAAATCCCCTCCCCCCGCTGGCCTCAGAGTCAGGGGCCACATGTTGGCTCTGGATGAAGCCCACCCTTGAGCGGTTTGAGGAAGCTGAGTCTTAAAGGAAGACACATTCCCGTTTTCCTCATTGCTGGTCCCTGAAGCACCCAGGACTATGCCTGGCACATAGTAGGCATTCCATGCAGGTTGTAAAGTTAACTCACCCTTCATGTTTGTTGCCTGTGGAAGCAAAATCCTCATCCTCCAAAGCCTTTGCAATGCTGTCCCCTGCTGGCTGCTCATTGGTAGCTGCTTGGGTGCATGCTGTATGTTTTGTGTGTGCGCTGCATGCATGTGTGTACACTGTGTGTGTTGCATGAGTGTGTTATGTGTGCGTGTGCTGTGTGTGTATCACATGAGTATGTACTCTGCCTGTGTTTCATGAGTGTATGCTGCAAGTGCATGCACTGAGTGTTGTGTGTGGACACTGTGTGTTATAAGTGTGTCTTACAAGTGTGGGAGGTGATGACACGTGTGTACAAAACTTTCTCTTGCTTTAACATTTGAAAGGAGGCAGTCTGCCTTAGCTGAACTCTTCTCCCCCTCCCTGTAGTTGCCAGGTCTAAACATCCTCAGGCAGTTGTGGAAGAGTCCCCTGTATATGAATCGGGATCTTGCTGTAGTGTTGGGTCTTGTTTCTTCAAAATAGAATTATTTCCATAATAGAACACAGTGTCCCCTGGGGGCCACAAAAAGTCTCTAGTTCAAGCCTGTTTTGTGGTTCCTATATTAACTGATTGTGCACTAAACAGCTTGCTTTCAGGCCCAGTGGTGACATTTCTTGGGGAAGGTGACTGTGAGGGGTTGAGGGCTCTGGGGAAGAGCCAGGTTCTCCACGGTGGAGGGGATCTTGTGCCAGGTTTCTGGCAAAGCCCATAACGTGGCACAAATGTTTCATGCCTTGGAAACACATGTAAACCAGTGACTGAAAACCCTTATTCTGCAGTGTATGGGCTCACCTGAGTATGAAACGTGGATAATGCAGGTGGGGCCTAGAACTCAGAAGGCTTTCCTTCATTCAATTTTGTAAGAGTGAAATTAAATCACGTTACCTCTAGAAACAGGGACAAACCATGAATCCACTAAAAAACATTCTCTTTTTCCTCCAAGGGCCCATAAAATTGTGGTTTTGGGATAAGAATCTAATGACTAGTCAGTTGGTGATCTTAAGACAATCACCTCACTTTTGAGATGCCGTTTTTGTCCATAAAACATTTCACTTTTCTCAGTGGGATGACAGAGATGATCACTTGAGGTCTTGTACATCCACGGCCCTCAGCCCCGGCTGCACATTTAGAAACACTGCAGCCTGAGTCCCCATCCAGGCCCATTAATCAGAACTTCTGGGTGTTTGCATGAGCCATCCATGTTTTTACAACTTTCCCAGATGTCGCAGGTGCTACACATAAACCCTCCTTGAACATGGCATATACTCCAGGCATGAGAAATTCTACATGTCATTTGCATGTGGGAACTGGGTTCTCCACAGGTAGAAATTGCCAGTTACCCAAAACTCCAGACCCAGGGATGCGTGGGTTGTGCCAGGCTTGTGTCCATTCTACTGTCCACTTGGGTACTTCCAATGGCAGATGATGGGGCGAGGGACTGGCTTTGTGAAACTGATGAGCAGGTTGACCTTACTCTGGGTCTAGGGAGTCTTGGCTGTGGGTTGAAGTGGGACTAGCTCTCCCCACAGGAATACAAGCCGCAGGGCCAGAGCCTCGGTTACTCTGGGCTATGAGGCTCTGTTCCCCCACTCCCTCTGCCTCACCTCTCATCTGTCCTCTGACCTCTCATAGTCCCCTTCCTTTGGTAACTCCTCCTGCAGTAACCTAGGAGGTGAGTAAAGGGGACACTCATTTCTGTCCCCTTTTTCAGCCCAGCAGGGAAGAATTCTATGATCTTTGCTCACACACCTGGACCAAAAACCCAAGGCAAGGGGAAGCCCTTTTCTTCTTTCTTCTTATTTTCCATGGGCCTTTCAGTTATGCACAGTTAGCTTCAACTGTCAGAGATGGACGAGGGAGGTGTCAGGAAGATCATTCCTTCAGCACAGAAATTCTTCAGGGAAGTAGAATAAATGTCAGCCTGCCCATTGTTGGCATTCCTGCCACCCTAGCTTCATGGCGCCTTCAGCCATGTCCCCAGTGTTTCTACGGAGGCCCTTATGCCTACCAACAATAACAGACACTGCTCCACCTAGTCTTAAGCAACTCATATCCTCAAATGGCTTACTGTTTCTTCCTCCTGGAGTGTGTTTTGGAAAAGGTAGATGCCAATTTTTAAACAGTCTTTTGGTTCAAATTCAAGGAACATGTGGGAAATCTCTATAGACAAGAAATTATAAAAAATGTATTTGTCCTTTTCTGCAGGGAGATTCTTCTTCAAAGTTTGAACTTGAAGTCTTCTTCCAGTAGACTCCAGTTGCTGATCCTCATCTCTACCTTCCAACTGCTCTCCCCTTCTTCCTGCGTACAAGACCATGAGGCTAAAGCCTAGAAGCCTTCCCTGGGTCGGGTGTGGCCACACAACCAGCTCTCCCCAATGGAATGTGAACAGGGGAGGAGAGGCATGAGCCACTCCCACCTCACTGGCTCAAGAAGGAATTTGCTGCCTTGGACTCTCTCTCTTTCCCCTTCAGTGACATCTCATGATCTGGCTTCAGCTTTGCAGCCTAGGGCAATACCCTAAGAAGTAGCAGGATCACAATGCCAACATCTGGGTCATTGCCAGTAAGGGTCAAAGCCTTAATTTTTTAGCAGAGCTGGTCTGGATGTGGGGACTGTTATATGAGTGGAAAATAGATATCTGTCTTCCTTCAGGCACCAATTTTGCTCAGCCTTTACCCAAATACATTCACTCGCAGTGGAAGTTTCTCTTCTACAGCATGGTTTCAGCCCTCTCATGACCATTAACTCTTTACTTTTCTCCTCAAGAAACACAACTTGGCCCAGCTGGCATGGTTCAGTGGTTGAGCATCAACCTATGATCTAGGAGATCGAGGTTTTATTCCCAGTGGGGGCACATACCCCAGTTGCAGGATCGATCTCTAGCAGGAGGTGCACAGGAGGCAGCCAATTAATGACTCTCTCTCATTATTGATGTTTCTATCTCTCCTGCTCCCTTTCTCTCTCTGAAATCACTAAAGATATATATGTATTTAAAAAGGCAACTTGTATGCCTCTATTTTGAAAACAACTTGACTTCCATCAGTCTTTCCATGAGTGACAGAGGGTTATTACAATGGAGTAACATCTTACCTACAGGTTTTGGTCTAAAGTTAGAGCATAAGGTGAAAAGTCTATAAAACCAAAGTGATCCTTGAAAAGTCTTTTAGGAAGTCTCCATGGTAAGAGCATCTCTCAATAGCCAACAGGGATCAGCTTTTCATCCAGCTCAGATAACATGTTTGAGTTGCATTTACAAGCCACAAAGGCGAAAACATGCCTTTGAATCATGATCAGCCCTGCAAGATGTTCACGACATGAGAAGGGCTTGGGTTCTGAGATGGACTGAGCAAAGAGTACACTCTTGTGCTCGGCTCACTCTAGGGCACTGGTTCTTAACCAGAGTTGATAGTTCCCGCCCGCAAAGAGAAATGGGAAATGTCTGGAGACTTTGTGGTTGTTAAATCTGGGGAAGGGTGCTATGAGCATCTGCTATGAGGCAGAAAAGCAACTAAACATCCTGCAATGCACAGGACAGCCCCTAACACAATTATCAGGCCCCAAATATGAATACTTCTGAAGTTGCCAAACCCTGCTCTAAGGCATGGGCTTATTGAGAGGAATGGCAGGGCAAGTTGCTGTACATGCACCTGCCAGAACTCTCCCGAGCACTTTCCCTTACTTGTGCATGTCTATTTTGATTTTAGTTCGAGATAGTTACATCTACTACTCTTGTTGCTCCTTGGAGCCAAACAGGATAAAGATGGCAAGATCACGGATCCTTGGCAATTCCTTGATATCTTGGTGTCCTAGAGACCAAAGATATACTATTTGGGTCAATTCTGGGCTGGTTCAGGAAGTTTCATCAATAATGATTAATGGTGCTTTATCTTGTCTAATTTTTTGCTTTCTAAGTGATGTAGGTTCCTACTCTCATGCTGACCTGCTGATTTTTGTCAAGGGTACTCTACAACAGCCAGTGTCAAAACTTCTCTTAGTTTTATCTTGGAGTGTTTCAAGAAGCAGCAATCTTGCACCAGCATCATTACACCACATTAAACATTTACTTTCCTGGTGGCAACTTCTGCTCTCAACAATCTTCCTTCCAGCCTCACCTTGTAATGTGGCCTCTCAGCTGTAGTTCTTCTCTGGAGCCCTCCAGTTGGCCTGTACCATCCTGGGAATGAGGTGAATGGACAGCAACTAGTTGATCTGGAGGCATCTTTCTCGCCCTTTTCTTGGGGGTAAATGGGGCAGTGGCCAGAGTAGGGGCAAGAAGGGAGGATTCAGAGAGCTACAGTGCCCGAAGAGCTTAAATGGGCCCTTCATTTCACAATTCTGTGGGTGCTTCGATGGTGGACAATTCCAGGCATGCCTCTATACAGAGTATGAGCCACACACAAGTCACCTGCCACTATCACATGGTCAGAACAATGATGACAAAACAGCTACCATTTTTGAGGTTCTCTTGTGCTTGGGGCACTGTGTCTGCTGCTTGACATACATTATCTCATTTAACCCCACCTCTTCATGAGCCTTACCCTAGGCATCTATTCTAGGCATTGGGGAATGACAGGGAACAGAGCAGACCAAAGTCCCTGCTCTCAGAGGGGCTGTGTTCTAGTGAAGGAAATTGACAAACTAAATAAGTAAAATATATAGTACTTTAATTCAACACCCATCTGTGATAAATAAAAATTAAGAATAGGAGAGAACTTTCATAATATGTTAAAGGTTAACTCTAAATAAATCCTCCAGCAAACATTCCACTCAATGATCAAATATTGAAGGCTCTTCCTCTGAGATTAGGAAGGAAAGAAACTTCTATTCATTCTGTTATAAGAGGTCCTAGCTAGTGCAATAAGGCAAGAAAAATTAATTGGTAAATAAACAATAACATTTATAAGAAATTATACTGTTATTATTGCCAGGTGCTATGATTTTGAACCTAGAGATTAAACTATTAGTGAATTTCTTAAGGTCGCTGGATTCAAGACCAATTTTTTTAAACTTATTTTTTTTAGAGCAGCAAATAATTCAAAGATTACATTGAAAATGTCATTTAGAACAGTATTAAAAAGTCAAATGTCTGGGAACTAAAGGTGTCCAGTATTCTACACTGAAAATTACAAAATATTTAGAGAAATTTAAGAAAACCTAAATAAAAGGAGAGGTAGCTCATGTTTATGCTTTGGAAGATTAAATATTATAAAGATTTTAATTCTCTCCCAAATTCTCCCTAAATTGAATCTGTAGATTCAATGAAATTCCATTAAAAACATCAACCATTTTTGTGGAAATAAGTTTCATATGGAAGTGCAAAGGGCCAAGAATAGCAAAGACAGTCTTGAATAATAACAAAGCTGGAAGGTATACTCTATGAAATATCAAGTTTATTACAATGCTGCATAATTTAAAAAATGTGGTATTGGCCCAAGAAGAAAAAATAGACCAGAGGAAAGGAATGGGAAGTCCAGAAACTGATCACTGCATAAATGATCACTTGATTTATGACAGTGGAAAAAGAATGTGCCTGGGGATACTGAATATTCATGTGAAGGAAAGATGAATCCTTATTCCTCCCCCGAACTATTAACAAAACCAGTTCCAGTTGGATTTTAGATTTAATTGTGATAAGTAAATGATAATGTTCTCCAAGCTAACATAGGAGAATATCTTCATGACTTTGGTCGGCCAAGTGTTAAAGCACACATAAAAAACTGACTTAAAAATAAATAAATTGGTCTACATTAAAATTATGAATTTCTGCTGATTAAGAGGTACCACAAAGATTATGAAAAGGCAAGTCACAATGTGGGAGAAGATATTTACCATACATATCCCAACAAAAGACTCAGATCTAAAATATGTGAAGAATTCCTACAAATCAATAAGAAAAAGGCAGACAGCACAAAAGAAATCTTACAAAAGTCCTGAAAATGTAGTAGATAAAAATATCCAAATAGCATCAACATATGAAAAAGTATTGAATCTTATTAGCCATCAAGGAAATAAAAATTAAAACCACAATGAAGTATCTGTACACACACACCAGTATGGTCCAAATTTTTTAAAAAAATAAACAATGTAAAGTGTTGGTGAGATGTGGGGCAGTGGGAGCTGCCTCCACTGCCTGTGGTGGTGGAAACTGATGCAATCACTTTGGAACACTGACTGTATCTATTAAAACTGAGCACACATAAATTCTTTTGATCCAGTAATTCCATTCTTCAGTCTTTACGCAATGTATTCATCAAAAGGAATGTGCAAGAATAACCCCAAACTAGAGACAATGGAAATGAATAACTAAATTATGGTACAGTGGCACCTCGGTTTTTTAACATCTCCGTTGATAAACATTTCGGTTTATGAACGCCTTAAACCTGGAAGTAAATGTTTCAGTTTTCGAACAACCACTTTGGAAGGTGAAGATGCCACACGACTTCCTCTGGGCTCAAGATCCTGAGGCCTAGCTGTTGGCTGTTGATCCCTCAGTTTTCAAACGTTTCAGAACTCCAGCGGTCTTCCGGAATGGGTTACATTTGAAACCTGAGGTATCACTGTATATTCATGCAATGAAATATACACAGCAATGAAACTGAACAAGCATCAATGTCCTGCGACAACATAAATAAATCTCACAAATATATGATAAAAACCAGACAGGAAGAGGGCATATTTCACAATTCCATTTATATAAAGTTCAAAAATAGGCAAAGTTAATCTATAGTGACAAATTCAAGATGGTGGTTACTTTGGGGACAGGGCTGGTAATTGTGGAGGGCTTCCAGGGTTCTAGCAATGCCCTGTGTCTAGATCTGGCGATGGTTACAGAGCAATTACATAAGTAAATGTGCTGGGCTATGCTCTTAAGCATAAGACACTTTACATACTTAATTATAAGCATGTAGTTCCTCAATTTAAAGAATTAATCTATTAAGTAAGTTCATAGGGTTAAAAAAAAGCTCTACTAATTTATTCTTTGTGCAGTGGTATGTGGAGTGCAGGGGTGCAAAGTTGGGGGCTGACAATATAGATCTAGAAGTTGAAGAGTCTGGTCTTTTTAAAATTATGCACACAACCTCCTCCTCTACCACCTCTTTGAGAGAAGGGGAAAAGGCTGCTGATGACTTAAAATTGTTCTAACCAAAAATTCTACAATTAACCATATCCAGAGTTATTTCCTGGGGAAAATAGACACTCCCATGCACAGCTGGTGAGGGTGTAAATTGGATGACAGTTTGGTGGTTATCTATCACAGCTTTTAAGAGACATACAATTTGATCCAGCAATTACAGTTCTAGAAGTCTGTACATGTGCACACACAGGCTCTTTACAAGAATCGAAGTTGTTTATTGAAAATTATAAAAGGAAAAAAGCAACAATCTCAATGTCAATAGGAAATGAATAAATAAATCCAGAGCATACACAGAATGAAATTTTTATGCATTATGCAGCCATTAAGAAGGATGATAAAATAAAATAAAATAAGATACCAAAAATAAAAGGATGAAAGGAACTAATATGGGATATCTACAAAAGACATTTTTTAAATGAAAAATGAAGTAAGTTATAGAACCTATGGGAGACATCATTTGATTCGGTTGTGAGCAAGAGTTCATCAGTCAGACGACTGGGGCTCAAACCCTGTCTCTGCCCCTTCCCAGCTATGTGACCTGGGACAAGTCACTTAACTTCTGTGTTCTGAAGTTTTCTATCTGTATAATGGGGATAAAAATAGTGCCTAAAAGGGTTGTTGTGAGACTAAAATGAGTTATTGCATGATAAGGACTTACAACAGTACTGGTGCTGAACAAACACCCCCAAAATGATAGCTGTTACTATTAATACAGAAAAATCCCACTTATAAAAATCAAGATAATAGAAAATGTATATGTATCTTCATAAATACATGTGGATATAGTTAAAGGAAAGCTACATAATATTTTTCTATATATATGTGTGTGCGCATGTTATTAGTGTAATATTCAATGGTGTGTTTTATTTTTTTGTGTTTTTTTAAAAAAATATATCTTTATTGATTTCAAAGAGAGGAAAGGAGAGGGGGAGAGAGAGATAGAAACACCCATGATGAGAGAGAGTCACTGATCGGCTGCCTCCTGCACGCCCCCTACTGGGGATCGAACCTGCAACCTGGGCATGTGCCCTGACTAGGAATCGAACCTCGATCTCCTGGATCATAGGTCGATGCTCAACCACTGAGTTATGCTGGTCAGGCTCAATGGTGTGTTTTAAAATAGTGCTTTCTCTCAGTTTTTCATGATGCTTTAAGTAAAGACATAGCTCCAAGGACTATCAACCTGGCTTTGGGATACAGTCTGCCTGAACCACACAGTCTCTCTCACATTTCTGTAGACATAGGCTTCTTCACTCCACCCTAGCTTCACCATCAGCAGCCCCAAGCCCAGCTGGTCTGTGATCAGGAAAAAGCATAGGACAGTTGGTACAGAGTCAGCCATAGAGAGTAAAAGGCTGGCACAATTACAAAGTTGTTTTGCCTCCTTCCTCCCTAGACTCCTCTTCCTGCAGTCTTTCCCTCTCTGTTTCATGCCCTCTATAAAGACCTCTCTTTCCTTTTCCTCTAGAAAACCCCTGCAGTAAAGTGTCTAATGCACTCACCCATACTGGATTCTATATGACTGATAAATAGCATATTGTTCTCCAGGACTGTTTACCTTTTTCCATGACTAAAAGAGAAGACTTGCTCACCTCCCCCCCCAAAAAGACTCAGTAATTGTGGATCAGCAGAGAGCCACAGTAGGAGTCTCTTTCTCATGAGGGTGCAAAACAAGTTTCCATGTGTAATTTCTCCCATTCCCCCCAGCCCAACGTCACTAGAGCTGTGTTTTCTACCACAACCAGAGCCTGTTCCAACTATTTATGTTAATATATCAAACACCAGTTGTAAGCTCCAAAGTCATGGGATTTGGAAGTGAGGCCTGGATTCTATCTTGATTCTCCCTGGGATATCTGGAAATGTGGTTTTAACTTTAGACCATAAAAAATAGGAATGATAGTAGTTCTTACTTATATGGACATACTGTAGGAATTTATGACATTTCTACTTGGAAATTACTTTGAACTTCTTAAGGAAATATCTCAATGTATTAAATTTCTTCAGTGTTTTCTCTTTCCTGTACACTTATTTAATTATCTAAGATTTATTGCACATAAAGAACAAATAATTCTTTTACTTCTTTCTTCTTTCTATCTCTAATCAGGAAAATATTCATTGAATACTGCAAGATAGCATATAGAGAAGCAAACTGATTTTAAAAATAAAATGATCAATTCTTGACCAGTACAATTAAGTGTTATCCTGAAAATGAATTTACTCCTATAATGCTGGAATTTCCTAGAAATCTTGAGGGTTGGGAAGCATAAACTGAAGGCATTCTTCAAAGAGGACCATCAAAGTAAATCCATTAGAGAGAAATAACTCTCACTTAAACGTTATCTTTTGCACATACTTGTGAGAATATCTATTACTTGAGATTTGACTCACTTGTGCAAGGTCACCTTGTAAGAAAGTTAAGGAGCTTAACAATCTAGATATCCATAAAAACTTTAAATAGAGTACCACAAATATGGCAGGAGATGCTGACAGTTCTATATGGACAGAAAAGAGAGTGATCAGGGAAATCCAGAAGAATATGGCATTCCAGCTCTGTCCTGAAAGATGGAACTGCACAGTGCCTCTGGGCAGCCATTCTCCATAGGTCATGTTCCAATCTCCTACCTCCAGTGGAATAGTCTATTGGATTACTGGGGGGATTTTGGAGCCTAGGTTATGGAAGGAGGACGTTGCTAAAAGTATGTTGTGAGCTAGATGCTGTGCTTAGATCTGTCCCCAGTACACCAGGGTTTTATACTGAAGTATCAGATAGCCATGGGAGGTTTTTTAACAAGTGAGTAACTAGATTAAAGTAACATTTAAAACATACTAGTTCAGCAACAGGAATTTGATACATTGCGGATGAAATACAAAATGGTACAGCCACTTGGAAAGATAGTGGGGAAGTTTCTTACAAAACTAAGCATTACTGTACAGTCTAGCAATTGAATTGGGTTCTTTGGTATTTCAACTCATTGATATTTTCAACTCATTTGTTATTTACCCAAATGAGTTGAAAACTTACATCCATACAGAAACTTGCAAATGAATTTGTAATTGACAAAAGTTGGAAGCAACTAAGATGTCCTTCAATAGATGAATGGATCAACAAACAGTACTACATCCATACAATGAATTATTATTCAGCAATAAAAAGAAATGAGCTATTGCCCAGACTGGTTTGGCTCTGTGGTTAGAGTGTCGGCCTGCAGACTAAAGGGTCATGGGTTCAATTCTAGTCAAGGGCACTTATCTTGGTTACAGGCTCAATCCTCGACCCTGTTGGGGCTTGTGTGGGAAAAAACCAATTGGTGTCTCTCTCTCAATATCAATGTTTCTTTCTCTGGTTCTTCCCCTCCCTTCCATTCTCTCAAAAAAATCAATGGAAAAAATATCCTGAGATGAGAATTTACAAAAAAAGAAAGAAAGAAGAAAAAGAAAGAAAGAAAGAAAGAAAGAAAGAAAGAAAGAAAGAAAGAAAGAAAGAAAGAAAGAAAGAAAGAAAGAAAGGGAAAGAAGAAAGAAGGAAGGAAGGAAGGAAGGAAGGAAGGAAGGAAGGAAGAAGGAAGGAAGGGAGGGAGGGAGGGAGGGAGGGAGGGAGGGAGGGAGGGAGGGAGGGAGGGAGGGAGGGAGGAAGAAATGAGCTATCAAGCCAGGAAAAGAGATGAAAGAACTTTAAAAGCACATTGCTAAGTGAAAGAAGCCATTCTGAAAAGGCTGCATACTGTATGATTCCAATGACATTACATTCTAGAAAGGGCAGAACTATAGAGATAGTAAGTAATAAGATCAGTAGTTGCCAGGGGCCAGTGGGGAGAAAGGAATGCGTAGGCAGAGCACTGAGGATTTTTCAGGCAAGAAACCATTCTATTTGATAGTGTAGTGGTGAATATATGTCAGTTTAGATTTATCAAAATCCATAGAATGTATGAACAAAGAGTGAACCCTAGCGTAAACTATGGACTTTATATATCTCCAATTGGGTGGAGGAAAGCAGCAGAGCTTGGCAGTCACCTCTGTGCCACCACCCATCACCATCAGTGTTTTTCTGGTTATCTGCCTCTGGAGACCCACATGGTTGGCAAGCTGCTACGGGACAAGAAAAAAGCCAAGAATCATCACAGGAGAGAACAGGCGTGCTATTTGATGCTTCTGGCTTTTAAATTCTCTCTCTTTTCTCTTTTTTCTTCTTCACTGTTTCTCTAAGTGTGGTCTCTGAACCAGCAGCATCAGCGTCACCTGGGAAGTTGTTAGAAATGCAAATTATCAGGCCCTAACCCAGACCTACTGAATCAGAAACTCTTGGGCTGGGGCTCAGCAGCCTCCTTTCGACAAGCAAATTCTTTTCCTTCCTATTCAAGAGGGGCTTTGTATGTGATGCCTTTCATTTAGCAAGGAAGCCATTGTGCATGAAAGAAGTCACCAGCTGTCTTAAAGTGTCATAATTGCTATATTGACTCCTATCAGTCCCCATGTGTTTATTGATTTGGAAAACAAAGTGAAAGAGATATGAATAATGATTGAACTAGCAAATCATAATATCTCAAGTAGGCTGTTGGTTCTTCGGTATTAAAATACAGTGGAAGACATTTCCGACATCTGGTCATTTATCTGAGGGATGGAGCAGCAATTTCAGCCCATTGTATGAACCCAGCTCCCTTTGTTTAAATAGGAGGTAATTCTGTGCTCCAGGTAATTACATACCCTCCTCCCAACACAGCTCTCACCCCATGGGGATGGAAAATAATCATCAGGATAAAATTTTTAAAGAAAAAAAATATCAGATTCAGAAGCGATTTTCATGTGCAAAAAAAAAAAAAATAGATTTCAAAATGCATTTCCTTCCAATAACCAAAGGCATCACTTTTGTAAGTCAGAGCTTAGTGATGTGTGAGAGTTTAAAATGTGGCGCAGCACTTAAATTACATAAGACAAAGCAGAGGTTCAAAGGATCAAAGCAAAGAGGCAATGTAAATGTATTTCAACACTGAATTTTCATCTTGTATTGCAGTCCAAGTCCATCACACATAATGGGGAGAGATTGTGGGGCCTCTGAAATGAATTCAAGCCCTCAGGGATAATTAAGGCATTTTGGGGGATAGAAATCTGTGCCTATATCCTGGGCATGGAGGGCTGGTTGTTTCCTCTGAAGCCAGAGAGTCCCCATGGTTCCATCTGCCCCATACCCTGTGGCCTTTTAATCAGTTGTCCTATTCCTGGGTACCTCTAGGCCTCTTCACCCCAATATGCTTTCCTCCATCCTGAGGCTAATTTCTACTCATCCTTCAAGTTTCGGTTTATATGCCACACACAGAGGAACACTGTGACCACCAGACAAATTTCTATCACTTTGTTTGGCTTCCCCATGGTATCCTGTCTCCTTTTCCTAATACAAGACATGTTGTAGTGTTTATAATTTACTTCAAAATCCATCAGCAGTGACAGTGTGAATTTATTTGTGCTGGTTAGTTGAAGCGTTGGCACCTAAGCAGGCATGATCATCTAACACATTAGAAACAAATAATCCAATTAAAAATGGGAAAAGGACCTGAATAGACATTATTTGAAAGAAGACATACAAATGGCCAACAGGTCCATGAATAGGTGCTCATCACTAATCATCAGGAAAGTGTGAATCAAAACCACAAAGAGATATCACCTCGCACCTGTTAGAATGGCCATTATCAAAAAGAAAAGAGACAACAAGTGTAGATTTTGATGAGGAAAAGGGGAACCCTCATGCATTCTTGGTGCGAATGTAAATTGGTGCAACCACTATGGAAAACAGTATGGAGATTTGTCCAAAAATTCAAAATAGAACTGTAATATTCAGCAATGTCAATTCTGGGTATTTATCCAAAGGAAATGAAATCAGTATCTCAAAGAGATATCTGTTTATTGCAGCATTATGCATAATATCTAAGATATGGAAACAACCTAGGTGTGCATTGATGAATGAATGGATGAAGATGCATGATGCGTACAGAGAGATATCCACATATCATATATGGTATATATAGAGAGAGATCGTCATATATATAGTGGAAAATTATTTAGCCATAAAATTAAATTCTGCCATTTGAGACAACATGAATGAAATGGGAGGACATTATACTAAGGGAAATAAGCCAGGCAGAGAAAGACAAATGATCTCACTTATATGTGAGATCAAGAAAGTCAAACTCACAGAAACAGAGACTAGAATGGTGGTTGCTAGGGGCTGGGGTGGAGAGTGAGAAAAATGTTCATTAAAGGGTACAAACTTTCAGTTATAAGGTGAGTAAGTTCTGAGGATCTAATGTACAACATGGTGACTATAGTTAATAATACTGTACTGTATGCTTAAAATTTGCTAGGGAAGTAGTTCTGACAAGTTCTCTCCATACACACATAAAAATAGTAACTATGTGAGGTGATGGATATGTTAATTACCTTGATTATGATACTTCATAATGTATATGTATATCAAATAGCTTTGTACACAAATATACACAATTTTGTCAATTATACCTCAATAAAGTCAGAAAAAAAATAAAAAGAAAAAACCATGGTCCAAAAGAGGCGACTACAAGAACCTGTTATCTTGACTAACTCTCTACTCTTTCAGTTAGCACACGAACACCAGAAGTAGGATTGTTGTAAACAATGGATTGTTGTTTGTTTTAAATATATCTTTATTGATTTCAGAGAGAGGATGGGAGAGAGAGAGAGTAGAAACATCATGATGAGAGAGTCGTCATTGATCAGCTGCCTCCTGCACACCCCCAAATGGGGATCAAGCCCGCAACCCAGGCATGTGCCCTGACCGGGAATCGAACCTCCATCTCCTGGATCCTAGGTTGATGCTCAACAGCTGAGCCACTCGTGACTGGGCTCGACTGTTGACTAGTGTGTTGAATATTAGCAATAAACCATCATTCATTCAATTAAAGGAAGTCAAGATATTCAGATAAGAGAAAGTATTTGAGAAACACTCTTCATCCTTGTACAAAGGAGGCCAGGAGCCCTTACATTTAGGGATGGTCCTGCAGCTTGACCTCAATAGTTCTTGTTTCTAATAAATTATTTGAGGACATTTTTATTGCCTGATACCAACAGGTTCTGAACATCCAGGTTCTATCCATAGAATATACTTTTTCTGAAGTAAACTTTTCATGCAAGGGGGTACTTACTTGGATACCTAAACAGCTTTCATCAAGCTTTCAAGTTAGCTGTCTAAACTATTTGGGACCTGCATGTGAATAAATATTTGTTTAATAAATGTCTCTGTGTGGGGTAAAATTTTATCTAAGGCTTACTTTTATTATAACCTGGTGGACAGGTGGAGGGGGCAAGCAACTTTTAATCACTTTGAATTTCTTCAAGGCTGCTATGGCCTTGCAAAAAGAACCCAAGGACTAGGCAAGACCTGATTGTGACTGCTTGCCTTACGTCTGATTGTTCCTGTTCAATTGTCAGCTTTAAGAGGGCAGGGACCACTTATTAAACAAATAATAGGAGCAAAATACATTTTGGAATGGATGGCCAAAGTGTTCAGGCTTGCCAGGACAGCCACATGGAGCAGGCCAAAGAAAATATAAACAGACTTACAAAAAGTATGAGAATACGTTGGCCAAGAAAAGATGGTGTTTTATGTAATTTCACTTGAAAAGAAGGTTGGCAAGTAGCAAAACAGCAAGAATTTTCATACTCTGACATCTATCTATCATCTATCTATCTATCTATCTATCTATCTATCTATCTATCTATCATCTATCTATCTATCTATCTATCTATCTATCTATCTATCATCTATCTATCTATCTATCTATCTATCTATCTATCTATCATCTATCTATCTATCTATCTATCTATCTATCTATCTATATCTATCATCTATCTATATCTATCTATCTATCTATCATCTATCTATCTATCTATCTATCTATCTATCTATCTATCTATCTATCATCTATCTATCTATCTATCTATCTATCTATCTATCTATATCTATCATCTATCTATATCTATCTATCTATCTATCTATCTATCTATCTATCTATCTATCTATCTATTTGTTTGTTTTTAGAATAGTTTGTTGACTTTTAGAGAGAGAGGAAGAGAGAGGGAGAGAGAAACATCAACATGAGAGCGCAAGATTGATCAGCTGTTTCCTGCACACCCCCTACTGGGGATCAAGCCTAAAACCCAGGCATGTGCCCAGACCAGGAATCAAACCGACAACCTCCTGGTGCCTGGGCAATGCCCAACCAACTGGCCAGGGCCTCTGACATATATTTTAATTGAAATAATTTTTCTTTTGAATTTGAGCTTTGGTTCTTTTCTGTAATTTGAAATTCTCTGCTTCCATAATGACTGGAGATTATGTACAAATATGGAGAGAGGAACAGCTATTTTCAGTAGTTTTAAATTATTGAATTCATTATTAACTTATCCCAAACCTCAGTTTCTGTCATTTTCCTAGGCTTCTATGTCAGCAGGGTAAAATATACAGCATGTGTAAGGAATAAAAAACAGGGAAATGCCCCAAGAACAGATGCGTGATGATTATCTGTTAGCCTGAACTGAGAGATGCCCAGCATTCCTTCCTTCAGGTGCATGCTCTCTTTCATCAGGAGAGAGCTGGTACCTCTCCTTGTAGCCAAAAGCTTTTCAGACTGACCTCTGATTACTTCAGGACAATGATGTGTCCTGCCCTGTGGCTCCCTTTTTTTGGCCAGCCAGGAGTTGAAGGCTAATCAGTGTTGCTATGGATTCTGCTCTCAAGCTCCTTTACGCAGTACCACTGGCCACATGTGCCTACTGAGCCCTTGAAATGTGGTTAGTCCAAATGGAGACGTGCTCTAAATACAAATACACTCTGAGTTTCAAAGACTTAGTATTAAAAAAATGTAAATATCTCAGTTATGTTTACACTGATCACATGTTAAAATAATATTTGGAAATAACTAGACTTTGGGTAGTAAGCACATGATGCAATATAGGAATGAAGTATTACAGAATAGTACGCTTGAAACATATTATAATGTTATTGACCAATGTCAATATGAGTCAATAAATTTAATTTCTAAAATGTTTGCCCATTTATTTTGACTTTTTAATGCAGATACTAGGAAATTTTAAATCACATACAAGATTTGCATTGTATTTCTATTGGACAGCATTGCTCTAAAAAAAGGTTCTATTTGAAAAGTAGCTGAGAAGATGAGGCTGATGACTGCCTGTGGGAGGCACTCTTTTCTGGCACTGGGCCCTGACCATCCAGGGTTCCTGCTAAGGTTGCCTTCTGGATCATCTCAGGCCAGGTCTAAAGTCCCTTCCTTCTGCTTAAGCCCCAGTTTTTCAGGCCTCTGCTCTGTGCCAGGTGACAGCTAGCTGACTTGATAAATTAATCCTTGTGAGGGGTTGGTGGATGCTGTTGGATTAATGAGTTCTCCTTTTCTGTGTCCCAGTTCTGCAATCCCGCAGGGTCCTTCTGGATGATGATTTCTCATTCATTCGATAAGTACTTACTGAGTACTGACCATATACCAAACACAGTTAGTCCTCAGGCCAGAGACACTGTCTTCTGAGAGAGAGAGAGGAGTTTCAAAGAGTGAGCAAGATTCTGGAGTAGCAGAGTCAGGGTATATACGAATAAATGGATTTAGAATCAGGGAACATAATGTGACTTCATGCTCAGAAAGACCCAGAGAGTCATCACAGAAGAGCATTTGAACAGTGAACAAATGGTCTCTAAGGGGAGAAGTTAGGAAAGAACCTTCTATAGAAGGGAATAGTAGACACAGAAGCACAGAGCCTAGAATGTCCTGATTCATTGTCAACTGGGAATTTCAATGCCCCCAAAGCAGGGTAGGACATTTGGCATTCCCCAACTATGGGTGTATCTAAAGGAATTCTTTCAACTTTTGCTTCTAGGGACTAAAGAGAAAGAAGTATCATTAATAACTGATGAAAAGGTTATAGCTGCCCAAGTATTCAAATAAGGGTTGAACAAAGGTTTCCAGGACTTCTTAACTTTCATGGTAATTAAATCAGGAAACTCCAGGAAAGAGTGATGACTAATTTTATGCTAGGTACTTGAAGCCCCTGAATTAATATAATCCTTTGTTTCTGATTCAAAGAGGGGAAAAGATGGGGGGAGGAAGAATCCCATTACTCACATTAGGCAAATGTTTCTTGGTCCATATGGAATCAGCAATGGTCTGGAGGTAGAACCCTATGGACACAATCTGGGGTCCCTCCTACCTTTGCCTTGAGGTCAGGAGTGGTTGGCAGCTGTAGTGCATGGGTTGGTAGTGGGCACTCAGGCCCAGGGCCATGGGAGCCCTGGGATCCCCTCTGCAGGTTTCCTGGCAAGGCCTCACCAGGTGCTAGCCAGTGCCCTCCCTTCAGCAGGGGGTTTCTTGGTTGGTTGGATTGGTGCTTCTTGGTAGGCTCCAGGCCTGGACATGATCTGGCCATGGTTCCTGTCTTTCTTAGAAATAAAAAAAATCTTAGAAAAGAGTATAGTTTTTACCCTCCAATTTTCATTTGGAAAATTTCAATCTTATAGAAAAGGTGAAAAAAATTGCATAATGAATACCAATATACTCTTTCACCATTGCTAACAATGTTAACATCATGCACACAACCTCGCTATCTCTCTCTCTCCTCTCCCTCCCTCTCAATTATTTTCTTCCTCCCACCTTTTTCTCTCCCATTTGAAAATTGGAGCCACCACAACACTTTGTTTCTAAATATTACAGCCGCTATCTCCTAAGAATAAGAGGGTTCTTCTATGTAAACAAAATAGCATGATCACACCCAAGAAATTTAGCATCAATGTGATCTAATATGGAATCCATATTCTAAGCTTCCTTATAGCCTGAGTAATATCCTTTAGAGCTGTTTCATAAAAGTTCCAGCACTGCATTTGGTTGAATATTTTTTAATCTTCCTTATTATGGAGCAATCCCTTAACTTTTTTTGTTGGTTTTGTTGGTAGGGGTTTGTTTGCTTGTTTTGGTCTCTTATGACATTATGTTACTATACACAACAGTTTTTTGAAGAACCTAGGCCAATGATCTTGTGGCATGTCTGCATTCTGGATTTGTCTGATGAGCCTTGATTATCAGACCAGGTTAGACATTTTGGCAAGAACACCACCTCAGTGACGTATGTCCTTTCTACTGTGTCTCATCAGTTTGTGAGGAGTGTAGACTTTTATGAGTTATGTGCTTGAAATTTTCCAGATGGAGGATAACCCTAAATAGTTTCACCTGCACAGCCCAGATGTGTGAATAAGACACCACTGAGTGGTCTGCATTGGTCCCGTTATTTTTTTATTAATAAAGCATAGAAAATGAAAGGACATGTTCTTTTGGGTATTTTTCAAGGATGAAAAGGGGTTCAACTCTCTCTCTCTTCCCTTAGCTCTCTCCATTCCCTTGGGTTACTAGTTTGATGTGAACATTATGTTAATCACCCTCTTGCTGCCTGACTAGCTCATATTAATGAAATATTCCACCTGGCACGTAGTTCTGCCTGCACAGTGCTGGCCAGGGCTTCCTTGCTGCCCTGGGGAGCCATCTGCTTCCCTTGCACATGTGGAGTTGAACTTTTCTTCTCCCCTTTCATTCTGCTTAGTAAGCAGACCTTGACCAGCAACACCTGCATCCTATTCACTCTGCAACCCGAGCCAAAGGGTAAGGAGGCTGGTCTTCCAGGGGGATGGGCCGGGGGAGCGTGGGAGTGGTGAGGTTTCTCTCTTCTTCTTCTTTTCATATCAAGAGAGGCAACTGGGAGGTTTCACAGAGACTCTTGTCAAAGCTCAGTAGATAATGACGCTTATTGTTTATTGATTGACACATACATTGTTGTTAATACTCACTGACAGGCAGTCCTCTGCTTCCTTGCTACATCCCTTTTAGTCAAAGAAAAATTTAACTCTTTATTAGGGTGCTAGTAAGGCAGACTTTGGAGCAAAGTAGAAAGCAAAACCACATTTTCTTCCCAAATTGAGCACACTAAGCACTTACATCCTGCAAGCACTTATGCACATGAATACAGTAGCTATTGCTTAAATAAACACACCATTACTTTTAGAATAGAATTGTCAGTATGGACACCAAATACCCCTGTAGTCACTCACAGTGGAAACAGGCTCAGCATACACACATAAACATTTGCCAGATAAGCCAGCACCACAGTGTCACTATCTCTGCTATTTCAGAAGGCTTTGCCAGGAGTTTCTTAATGTAAGAGTTAACATCACCAGTCACATTGCCCTGATCATATTAGTGTTTCTATAAACAAACATTTACGCTACATTTTCCATCCCTTTTTCAAGGCATGAGCTTGCCTGATGACTAACAGCATTAGATAGTGACTTGCTGTCCAGTAGCTCAGTAATTAGGCCAGGGGCTGCAGATTCATGTATAAGCATGCATTTCACACTCAAGAGTTAGGAAACAGAGGGATTCCAAGATGACAGCGGATTGAGTGGAAGCGACACTGACACTCTTCCAGGATCAAACTGGAATTACAACTAAAATATAGAAAAACCATCCTGAATAATCAACTGCAATTGGAGACTAGCTGGAGAGCACCCTCATACCAAGGAGGAAAAGCAGAGACCACATAGAGACTAGTAAGGAGTGCAGAGGTGCCAGAGGGCTGGTTGGGCTCCCACGGGCAGCAGCTGAAGGTCCACAGGAATATCTCAGCTCTTGGGGGTTCCCACTGAGAACTCTGGGTCTAAATCCCAAGCTGGGCTCCCCAGCCCAGAGCACCAGAACTGAGAAAGGTACCCATATAACATCTGGTTGTGAAAAGCAGCAGGATTTCTGTCTTCCAGGGAGAGATGGCTGGAAATGTAGGCACCCTGTTAAGGGGCCAATGCACAAAGCTTGGTGTGCAGCCACTCACCTTGGGATCCGGCAGAGGAAGGGGAGAGAGGACTAGAGCTGTGTGAGGAGAATCCATGTGTGCTGGCTTGGGGAATAGAGCTCAGAGAGCAGCCATCTGGATTCCTGTGCTGAGTCATGCCCTCATACTGCAGAGGACATCTTTCTCAGGCAGACATTTACCATGCAAGCAGCTTTGGCCTGAAGTGGAAGCAAGCAGCTGCCCCATCCTGTGGAATTTCTGCAGCTTGAGGCTCATTTAGAGACTGAATAACAATCAGCCTCCAGGTGTATTGAGTCTTTGCCTGATTTACTCCTGGACCCAGGGCTTGGAAAAGCAGAACTTGGTGCTCATCTTGGTCTGTTCCAAACAAACCCAGCCCAGCAGAGGGAACCATAAGCTGTGGATTGTTAATAGCTCCAAACAGGGATTCAAGCCAGTAACAAACAGCATCTGACATTGGCCTGCACCAGAGACCATTAAAAAGACTGGGAGTACTAGAAGATCTACCTAATACATAGAAACAAATCCAAACAGGCAGCTAAAATGGGGAGATAAGAAAACAAATCCTAAATGAAAAAACAAAAGAATTCTCCAGAAGAAGAGCTAAATGAAATGGAGATAAACAATCTATTAGATATAGAGTTCAGAATACTGATCATAAGGATGCTCAACAGCATGAGAAAAGAAATGGAAACTCTGAAGGAAATTAAGAATGATATAATAGAAACAACAACAACAAACTTTGAAAGGAATAAACAGCAGATTAGGGGAAGCTGAGGATCAGATCAGTGAATTAGAAGACAGGGTACAAAAAAAAAAAAATCACTCAATCAGATATCCAAAAAGAAAAAACAATTAAAAAACAGGAGGACAGTTTAAGGAAGCTGTGGGACAATATGAAAGTAACAATATTAGCATCATAGGAATATCAAAAGGTCTAGAAAGTAAGCGAGGGTTAGAGAACCTGTTTGAAGAAATAATGGCAAAAAACTTCCCTAACCTGGTCAAGGAAAAAAATCACACAAGTTCAGGAGACACAGAGAATTCCAAGCAAGAAGAACCCAAAGAAACCCACATCCAGACATATCATAATTAAAATGCCAAAAATTCAAGACAAAGAAAGGTTCTTAAAGGCAACAAGAGAAAAGCAATCTATTACCTACAAAGGAGCTCCCATTAAGCTGTCAGCTGATTTCTCATCAGAAACTCTACAGGCCAGAAGGGAATGGCATGAAGTATTCAAGGTCATGGAAAGCAAGGATCTGAAACCAAGACTACTCTATCCAGCAAAGCTATCATTCAAAATAGATGGTGAAATAAAGAGCTTCCCCCACCCCCCCAAAAAGGCTAAAGGTGTTTATCACCGCCAAACCAGCATTGCAAGAAATGTTAAAGGTACTGCTGTAATAAGTTGAAATAGAGAGAATGAGAAACACAGACATAAAGAAATAAAATGACAATAGATCGGTCCTATCAATAATAACCTTAAATGTAAATGGATTAAATGCTCTAATCAAAGGATACAAAGTAGCTGAATGGATAAGAAAACAAGACCCAAAATATGCTGTCTGCAAGAGACCCACCTCAGAACAAAAGACTCACACAGGCTCAAAAAAAAAAAACTTCTGGATGACTTTAAAAGGAGAGATTGACATCAATACATTCATAGTAGGGGACTTTAACACTCCACTGACTTTACTGGATAGATCTTCCAGACAAAAAATTCAAGCATATTCTTGGCCATTTACACCACTGAATAATATGCAGCTCTAAAAATGAAGGATCCCTTACCCTATGAGACAACATCGTGGGACCTGGAGAGTATTATGCTAAGTGAAATAAGCCAGTCAAAGAAAGACAAGTATCACATGATCTTACTCATATGTGGAAGCTAATGAAAAAATGAACCAATGAACAACATAGATCCAGAGACACAGAAGCATGGAACAGACCAATGAGTCTAAGAAGAAGGGCAGGAGTGGGTGGGTGAGTTGGGAGAGATTAAGCCAGGAACTTATATACATATATGCATAACCCCTGGACACAGACAATAGTGTGGTGAAGACCTGGGGGGAGGGGTGCAGGGGGAGAGAATCAGGGAGGGGAAAAACAAGACATTTGTAATACTTTCAACAATAAAGATACATTTTTTAAAAAGTGGAGGGGATAAAGTAAATTCTATGCAGGCTATTACATTATCGTCCTCCAGTTCCAAATCCACTCTTCCATATTCTGCTTTATCATATTGGGGTAGGATTCCACAAACTAGGTTTCTCCTTTCCTAGCTGGTCCCCCCTAGGTTTAGTCAATTAGTGTTTCTGGAGGAGAAGTGGAAGCAGGGGAGGGAAGAAGAAACTTCTTTCTCTGAGTTTGCTTGCTCTTCCTGACAGTCTCAGCAATGGGTTCTTAGCAGTTGGTTTCAGCTCCGGTATTCTTGAAGCTTTCCTGGAACCAGCCTCATCAGGACTCCTAGAGGGAGCAGCCACAGCTTGGCAGGGCCCCATCTTGGAGGCCTGAACTCCAGCTTTCTAGGCTCCTTCCTCCAAGCTTCTGGGTCTGTTATCCCAGCCCCTTTCTTGTTTCCTCAGTCCCAGTGGTATCTGCTCCCTGGGTTATTATTTCTGGATGACTTCAGTGAACGACCTTTCTGCCCCATTCAGCCCTCCAAAAAAAAAAGAGTTACAAAACAATGCTAATGCTTGTTTACTGAGCACATACTGGGTTGTGGGCCCTCTTCTAAGTATTCTACAGACACCTCATTTTTTTTCTCTACCTTTTGAGGTAGTTAGTAGATAGGAGACTGAAAGTAAAACACTGGCCATAGATGCTTCAGTTGATAAACAAGATGTGGTCTATCCATACAATGGAATATTATTTGGCCTTGGGAATAAAAGGGAATTTGACACAGGATATAACATGGATGAACCTTGGAGATATTATGCTAAGTGAAACAAGCCAGTCACAAAAAGACAAATATTGTATGATTCCTCTTATACGCGGTTCCTAGAGTCATCAAATTCATTGAGACAGAAAACAGAATGTTGGTTGCCAGAGGCCAAGGGAGGGGAAATGAGTCAGTGTTTAAAGGCTACAGATTTCAGCTGGGGAAGATAAAACACTTCAGGAGGTGGATAGTGCTCATGGTTGCACAACAGTGTGAACGTACTTAGTGCCACTTAGTATACACTTAAAAACAGTTAATATGGTACATTTTATGTTATGGATATCTTGCCACAAAAAGAAAGTAAAAATACTGTCAGGAGAGAAATTGATATCACAAAGAGACTTTCTTATTTGGTCAGTCTGAGAATGTCTATCCTAAAATTCTTTTTTTTATACTCACTGTCTGCAGGTTTCTTAATAGTAGAGATGGTTTTCTGTGAACTACCTATGTAACCTTTTCCCCAATGTCTTAAAAAAAGGAAGTTTCTTCTATTTGCCATTGTATATTTAATTTGCCTTTAAAGCTATAGAGTAACTTTCCTAAGCTCTCTTGAGTGTTGCTTTTTTGGGGTTCACTGCTACTCTCTTCCTAGGAACTCTGAAGGGAAAGGTTCCAACCTGTCTGGCCTGGCACCCACACCCACTGAGTCTGCAAATCTGAAGACATGAACTCTTCTCAAACACTCCGACACTACAGACTCTGAGGGTGAATCAGTCCTGCCAAGGGTGAGTGATGGGTTATCACAATGTGGGCGTTTAAAACATGGTCCTTTATGGAAGGCACTTCTCGGACATTTCCATGATGAAGACCATTCCTGAAATACAATGCCTAATCATTGCCCAAAATTGTTGATCTCCTCAGAGACGTTTATGCTTTACATTGGTGATAGTTAACTGTTAGCCATTGCCATTTTTAGTGTTCTCTATTATCTTCAAGTCCCTTGATTAGCTTATTTGATCCTAGAAACTTAATGGGGTGGACTGTGACATACTATTTTTACCATTTTGGGGGGTGACAAAAATAAGACTAGAAAGATAATGAGATTTGCCTAGGGCTGTGGCTCTCAAATTTGAGCAGGTTTCAGAATGACCTGGAGGGCTTGTTAAGATACAGTTTGCCAACTCCACTCCTAGAGCTGACTCAATAGGTTTGTGGTGGGGCTTCAGAATGAGCATTTCCCACAGCTCTCAGGTGATGATGGTGCTTATGCTGCTGGTCAGGGGCCACACTTTGAGGAGCACTGGCTTAAGGCCACGGAGTTGTTAATTGGCAGAAACAGGCCCAGTGTTCCTTCCACCTCAAGTCCTGTCTCCTAATTGATGAAAGTGTGTGCAGAAGGGGTTGTGCCAATTCATAAAATTGATTCCACAAACCATTCCTCAAAAATGTGTCATTATTTCATAATCAGGCAACCTTTAGCCCCTTGAAGGCAGGAATCATGCTGTTTATCCCTCTCCCTCAAAGCTTCCAGCACAGAAAGCCACAGTGGCTGTCAGTTCATAATAAATGTATAATTTCCCAAGATAAATAATTCATCCTGTCTGTCTATTGATTCCTAAGGTGAACTTTCAATCCCTGGGAAAGCTGGTGAGCCAAGTGTTCCATCCCTGCACCCTCACCTGCTTGGATGTTCTTCATTCTCATGTAGCTCAGCTTGGACTTGATGAATTGAATGTCTCTCTCTCTCCTGCCTGTAACCCAGAAGGCTCTGCTCCTAAAAACAAAGTCTATAGCAAAATGCTGTAAGACCTATAAATCTCCTTGTAATGATTTGGGCCTACAGGCTGAGTTAAATATGCCGTTAGCAATGCCAACAACAATATGGAGGCTGTTCACTGTCATCAGGGTGTCCTGAGCAGCTGAGAGTAGCTCGGCCATGAACCGCCACATCTGCACTGAGCTAAGAAGGCCAGATGACTTCATCAGGATGGGCAGTGTCCTGCAAAGTCTCCCGCCCTCCCCCCACCCTCCCACACACATTTATTCCATCTCCTACACGAACATATATCCTCGATGTGACACAAATCATTATGATTTTTGTTGTTCTAGCTGCCTAAAAGGGTGAATTTCAGTTTTGTGGCAAACACAAATTGTTACTCAATATGCTTGTGTATGTGTGGTAGAGCTGAGAAAGAGATCCACCGAGGCCCAAGGATGTAAATAGCAGGAAGGCCTGTTGTGTTAGGTCTGAATTCTGGGTTCATTTCAGCTGGCTTGGCCAGCTCTGAGTCCACGCTGCCCAGGCGCACAGGCCACTGAGGCTCCTTATCTGGATTGATGGGGTGCCATTTTAATTATTTATGTGTTTTTACTTTCTTAGGCCCTGCCAGTAACAATTGGAACTCTCTGGTTTATGTTCTAGCAAATGTCAAAAAACACACAACATACAAAACACAGAAGAAACTACATTTCTGAGGCACTGGAAAAAGGAAGAGAAAAAGGGAGTTTCTGAATTTTTGCTTAGCAATTGGGGTTGTTTCTAATAGTTATACTTCAGAGAGAGGAGAGAAAATGTGTCTGTACCCTGGGAATGTGTAATAGTTGTGCCCAAGAACAGAGTGAGTGGAGTTAGACTTGTGGGTATGAGTTTGTGCATATCCATGCCAAGTAATCTTGGATCTTGAAGCAAAAGGAAAATTCAATGGTGATTCTCTCTTTAAGTTTTGATATTTTGTTCACCTGGACTCTTTTGCTCTAATTTTTATTTTTATGATGTTACATTAAAGGTTTTTGGTGCCACCTTAAAATTTTGCACCTGAAACAAGTGTCTCACTCTCCAGCTTTGAGTCTGTATACAATTTTCAGATGGTCACAAGCTTAAAGCTTTGGGTTCCTAATAAAGGTCTAAGGTAGTGATTTGGTGAGATGGATAGTTTCTTTTGCCACACCAGCCTAATTTATGAGGTGCTTATCTATTGGACACTTCTCATGCCTTCGCTCAGTCTGTGAGCTCCATGAGAGTGGACACTGCATGATTTATTCACACTGTATTCTCCAAACAAGGGCATGGTCTAGTACCTGGTGTATATGATGTTATGTTAATTTATCTATGTAATTCCAACCTGTTACATGGACCAGTAACGACAGTGATGGTTGACATTTATAGAACATTTATTGATCGAACATATATGCAAAGATTCTTTCTTGGGCCTGCATAAACTAACCATCCAGTCCCTTTCACCTCGCCTGACACCCCTAATCTAAGCCCATTCTCTCTCACCTGTCCTCTTACAATGAAGCCCTAATGGATATGCCTTCCTCCACGCCTGACCTGTAGAATTTATTTCTACACAGAAGCCAGAGAGATTTTAAAAATGTAAATCAGATCATATCCTCCTCCTATTTAAAACCTTTTGAAGACTTGTTACAGCACCTGGGATTGAAACCCACATCTGCCCTAGAGCTACAGAACACTGCAGGGCCTGGCCCAGCTTGTCTTCTCTTTCTCCCACTGCCCTCTCACTCTCTGGGTTCTAGCCATGTTGACCTTTTGTAAAGTTCCCCAAATCACTGGTTCCATGCCACCTCAGACCTTCCCTGAGGGAACATGGCAGTTCCCTCTTCCTGGAAATCCCTGCCTCCCCCCCCCCCCCCTTACCCTTCTTTACTTTTGGTTAGTTCCTCAGTACCCACCTCTAACAACACTTTCTCAAGAGAGCTTTTCCCATCTCCCAGAAGAGGTCAGGACCCCCTTTGTTTACTTGGCTCCCTAGTATTTTCATTCCTTGTGCTCATTTCCATTGACAAATTATTGCTCATTTATTTTACAAATGCTTGGTTTCTATTACACCATGAGCTCCATGAAGGCAGTGACAATGAATGTCTTATTCAAGCTATGCCCCAGCACCTAGCAGAGAGCCTCACACAAAGTGGGTACTATGGAAATAAGTCATTAAGGCATGTGGAAATCCATCAAGGCATGATGTATCTGATGGAATCAGAACCCTCACCCAAGGCACTATCACTAGGCTAGGTCAGTAGAAAAGAAGGAGTCATAAGGAGGCATGGGTGACCAAGAGCCTGAGCGTGTCATTCAGCCCAGAGAGAGGTATGGAAAGGGCAACAGCTGCCTGGAGAAAAGAAGAAGGTATCTATAAAGCCCAGGTTAAGGGACAAGCAAGGGCCTGCTCAGGATTGGGAAACAGAGGTCTGGGGTGGGACAGACAGCCTAAAAAGACACATTTACCAGAGGCTGGTTAAGAGCTTTCTTCTTACTGTTTCCTGACCTGTTAACATCAACAGTCTTCTGCTCAACTCCCTGTGATCCTGGAGTGTGATTTACCCAAAAGCTAGTTCAGCTTTTTTTTGCCCTCCTCTCAACGTTTTTTAAAACCTTTAGTTTAAAAACCTTTGGAATACAAGCCCAGAGTTGAAGTTCTCACAGAAGCTTATATAGTATATGCAATAATAAAATTTAAAAACTTGAATTTCCATTCTCTGCCATATGGAGCAGCATGATGTAGGGTTAATGAGGTGAGACGTGGGGGCTCACAGCCTGAGAATGGGTCCCACCTCCACTGCTGATAGCTGTTGGCCTCCTGGAAGTTACTTCACCGTATTAGGTTCCACTGTCTCCTCCTATAACATGGGCAAACTCAGAGTGCCTGCCTCAAAGAGTAATTGTGGGGATAACATGGCACAATCCATACACAGGTCAAGCATATTATAAGCACTTAGTAGGTAATATCAATCTTATGACATAAGATTCAGACTGTGGGGGGAATCTTGGCCCAAAGGAGCCTGGGATGATACAGAGGCCACATTGGAAATCAAAATTTATGTTTCATGTGGGCTTGAGGGGGTCCTTGGGAGCCTTGTGTAGAATATTTCTCTTGGTTCTCCCTGGTTCTAGGACCATAATCAGACAGGGCAAGGGAAATGGGACTTGGTGAAAATGGGACAACTTTTCTTCCACCCATTGAATTGTCAGCTTCCACTGTCCAGAAGAAAGTGTCCTATGGAAGAATCACAGGCTTCCTTTAGGCTTAAAGGGACACATCACCAAAGCATGGGGAGCAGAGGGACGCTTCTTTGATCTCTGTCCCATCCATTCTTCTCAAAATCACAGATCCTGGACCTCCCACCAATTTCTGATCTTTTGTTCCAAGTCAATTCATGAACACTCATAAAATGCTTTGAAGATAAAAGCACCACATCAGTGCACCATGATGCCACTATTATTTTAATAAGTGGAGCACATGTCTCCTTGACATATGAGCTGTTCAAAATATTTGTCTTGTTTTTTACTTCAGCTGCATGGGAAAAGAACTTGCATTGTCTGTCATGTATATGCTTAACATCTACTGCTATGTGGAATGAATCTTGTTTTCACAAAAATGTTTGCCTTTTCTCCAACATAAGAATTGATGTTTCTCTTGGGGATACCTCCCTGTTAGCCCAAACTCAAGTAATTATTTTTAGAGATATGTATTTTTTTAATGTTTAATTTATTGCGATGCTCACAAACACCAACAAAATGTACTATATTTACAAGGCCAACAAAGTTCAAAGTACATTGAGAAAGAAATATGTATGTGAACATAATAATGGATTCATAAATGAACACAAGAATACATTCTACTTAAAGAGGGGAAAGAGAATTGAGGATTTTATTGTCCAGATCCACTACTAATGGATATTCTATACCTAAGCTCAAAAGGACCTTTTCAAGACATTTCTCTGGGAAGTACATTTTACCATGCCATGGCACGTTGCTTTGGCACCTTTGCTAACCCCTCTGCAAGCATTACCAACATCAAATGTGTTTTTATTTGCTCAGCTTCATTGCAGCTCCTGATGAGGCACTAGAGCTGGCCTGTGTGCTGATGGCAGGAACCAGACAAAGAATGAGGAAGGCAGCGAGGGGGTTGATGAGCAGCCACCAACTGGCACTTGTAACACAGAGTGGGCTCATATGCCCTGGACTATCTATGACTGGCACCTGGGAGCATCCCTCACACCTCCCGCTTTGTTTCCATTATAAGCCTGAGCATTACATCTGGTTTAGCCCGGTTTTGCCCCTCAGCTATGATGGAGTCGGAGTGTGGTCTGAGGGTGACAGTGCCTCAGGGAAGACACTAATCCATAAATTAGAATATGCTTGTTTTGTGGAAGAAAGTCAGGGCCTTTCTGACAGCCAGGGCTTCTCCTATTTCTTAGGCTGAAAGTCTTAGGGTTCTGGCTGGAACTGTTTTCCCGATTTTTGCTTCTTTCAAATGTTTCCTTAAAAGTTGATCTGACTTTCCACAGACCTGGCTCTCTGGGGTTAGCCAGGGACCCTGACTGAATCCCATCAACTGCCCTTGAACTTCAGGAACCCCACTGACCACTAACCCTACTTCAGTCCTCCTCTCCCATCAAGTCCCAAGTCACCCACTGCCCTGTGATCTCTCTGGCATTGTTCGGTCTGCATTTTAATTAAACTTTTCATGCATGCCTTGCTTTCTGGGCTATTTAGTACAGATCAGGGAAGGAAGGAGCAATCTGGTTAGATCCACCCCTAGAAATTCCAACCCCAGGATGCCTGCCCAGAACTGGCATCCACTCCACGTCAGTCAGCACCCTACTGGGCTTGGTTTCTCTGACATGTGGTAGACTAGACATATCCTGGAATAGTTTAACACCCCAAAACAAGAATATGTTCCAGAACACTCACTCAAATACTTACTCAGGGAGATCATCCCCACTTGTGGAAAAATAAATGAATGCTTTCAAAGGCCTTTGATCTTTCACAAGAACAAATAGTCCCTGGCTGTCATAAGAGTGCCCTACCACCCCCCACACACTGGTAATGTGGGCCAATGTAGAAAACTGAAGCTCTTAATTCAGGATGTGGGCATCTGCGGACTCCATTTGAACCAGGGCATTTCCTTGAGCAGTTCCAGGAAGTGACAGAAACAGTCTTCTCTAGAACCAAAGGAGTGCTTTGCTTTACTGATGATTTCCAGGAAATGCAAACCTCACTGGGCATGACCTACCCTTCAATGGGGCCAGTACTGAGTCTGAAAGTGGTTCTCCTCCTTCCCACCTGCCCCTGGGTGTCTGGGCAGTCTGCTGCAGATGGTATTTACAGCTGAAAATCTGCCAACCTTGCCCTTTGTATTGATCTTCAAGGGATCGTTGTCCTCATCACCAAAATGAACAGGAGCTGGGTGCCTTTTTCTTGGGGCATATTCAGCTCCATGGAGCTGGCTTTGCTTTGAATACTGGACAGGAAATCCATACCATTCCCAGGTCCTACCAGTCAATCGGCCTGTTCCCTGGTCCCCAGAGGCCACAGAACGCTGTTTCTTCTCCTCCAAGTAGCAGGGCTCTTGGCTGGAGGAGCCCAGAAGCACAGCCGCTCATCCATGTATAATTGATGACATAATAAAAGCTGCTCTGGCTGCAGGAGGAAATACGATATGGCATAAATCACCCTGCTAGGGGGAGAATGAAATCGAGACCCCAAATTTAAAAATAAGGACAGCACTTTTGCTCATTAAGTCATCATCAGATAAGGAATTCTTCTCAATCACAAAACCTCTGACTGAGGAGGCAGAAAGCACCCCCTTATGCTCAGGGGACTTGGAAAATGGGGAAGATGGAAGGAAATGGCTGTTTGTGGGGTTCATCTGTGTGCTGGACACCCTGTTGGTGACTCTCCCTGGTTTCACCCTCCCAACAAGCTGGCGAGGATGGCCCCACTGGAGGAACTGGAAAATTGAGACTCAAGATAATTAAGAAATTTGTCTGAGCTCAAACTGTGAGCAGTAATGTGCATGGAATTCTAATCTGAACCTTAAAATCTGGGCCCCCTTCCAATATCACACAATGGAAATGAGACAGGGAGGACTGGGGCCACATGCGGAGACTCACAAGAGGGCAGAAGTTTGAGGACATCCTATGAGAGAAGAGAGAGGCTGAGAAGGAAGTGGAGACAAACCGGGCAGAACCTGCGTGTTCTGACGGGCAGCTGGGGGCTCTGGGAGAGCAGAATCTTCTAACTTTATACTTTCTGAGTAAAACGTGTAACTGCAGCCCCTAATTTAAAAGCATTTTCTCTGATATGGCAACATACATGTTCTGATGCCTAAAGATGGTCTTTATCCCTGAAGGTGCCTCATAGAAGGCTTTGCACATAGTACATGCTCAATAAATATTTGCGAATGTCTTCATTGAATCCAGAATAACCATCACCCTTTGCTTTGCCCTCCATGCCATTTCCCCTCCCTCTTTTTGGTGTGCTTGCTGAAATAAAGCTCTGTGCAAATTTTCAGCTCATTTTACACAGATAACGTCTAGGAGACTATGTTATTGGGACAAGCCTCCAAATCCCACCTCTGAGTGTGATACTTCTGAGGAGTGTCTTTAGGGTGCTTCTAGCAAAGACTCAAAAGCCATCCAGACTGTGTGTATGGCACAATCTGAGTGCTCAGTCTTCTGTGACTGGTTCCCCCTTTTACTGTCTTTCTTACTTGGCCTGTGTTCTCCTCCTGCAACAGTGGAACGAGTTGGGCAAACAATGCTGACTGGCTTGAAAACTATTTTGCACAAAGTGAGAGAAATGCCCTTTTGCCAAGATGAAGACAAGAGGCCTCCCCCAGGACTAGGGTTTGGGTCCCTGGCGGGTGGCCCATGGGTCATTCCCCTGCAGCTCTGAGAGTCTGAGCCCTGCTTGGCCCAGCCTGCCTCACGGGCTCAGTGACCCCAGCCTGGACTATCTGAGCAGTAAGACCCTGAGAGTGGTGGAATCAGAGGGCCAGGCAAAGAAAGAATGTGGGAGAAGGGTTTTAGCTCCAGAGATGGGGACACAGGGGCCACGTTGTGAGGAAGAGGGAGAGAAATAAGCCCATAGTAAAGTAATTTCATCAGAATTGTGCCAAAAGTCCCAAGACATTAAAAAAAAGTTTCTAATTTGAACCAAGCATTTTTTCTCTTGCTAACCATGCCCCAGTAGTCATGCCCCATTTCCAGTCTTAGTAGCAGCTGGTGAGGACAGTAGGACAGAGGCCCGAGGTTACAGCTTCAGCCGGCTCTGTGCACGTAGATTTCTCCATGAGTCCTTTCCTGGAAGCTGCGAGAAAGGGAAGGCTGACTGGAGGTGAGTGAGGAGCCTTAATGGAAGGAGACTGGATAAAAGAGTGGTAGCAGCACTTCTGCTACAGCTGCTGCTCCTGCTACTGTACTCTGCGCTGTCCCCGTGGCGGGGCGGGGCAGGGGGGGCGGTGGGACAGAGTTCCTGTCGGCCCCAGGCAGTTGAGCTTGAATCAAAGGACCCTCAGCGACCAAGCGCCTTCTAAGTGCCAGGCCTGTGTAACAGGGAGACCAAACATGCAAAATGGGACAGTTTAAGCCTCTTAAGAGGGACATCAAATTACTAACAATAGTTATATCTGGATAGAAGGACTATAGATATTTTTCTTCCTTCTTTTTCTCTTTTTTTGTCATATCCTCATTTTGTAAATTTTCTACGATGAACACAAATTGCTTATATTATGAAAAGCTATTAAACTACTATTTAATAACTATTTTTACTTTTTTCTTCTTAGTTTAAGGCATGCCCCTTGTTCCAAAGGAGCTAGTTGAAATCCATTGAGGAAGGAAATGTTGACACTTAGGAAAGTTGAGTAAACCATGGAAGCCAGCTAGTGACTGAGTTCTGAGGGGTGCGGCACACAGCTGTGCTCCCAGAGGTCTGCGAGGTGGGGCACGGAGGGCCCAGGTCCCTCACTGAGAGGGTAGCCCCTTTTCTGCCTTCCACCCCCTACCCCCCTCTTTTCCTAATCACATTATAAAGATATATTTCTAACAAGATTTTACTTTTTCTATTTAATTATTATATTAATCACTTTATTATAATGTATTTGTTTTTATCAAATGTGGACTAATATTAAAATAACTAAATCTGGAATAAATTTTTAATTTTCATATTTATACATATTTTTGTGGCAAAGAAGTATGATGGAAAGTCATTGAAAGATTTCCAATCATCAAAATACATATTCTTTTGGAACAAAATTCTGTATGGAAGAGGAATGGAAATACAATTCAAAGATACTAAATTTCCAACGGCTAAAGAAGAGAACATTGAATTTTTTTAAATAAGTGATAGTGGACATGAAATCACTATGTTTACCTTCCATTAGATTTATTTTAAAAAGTGATGAAACCTTTTTATTTTAAAATGCCAAAATTTTAATTATGCTAGAAATTGTATCTTTTGCAGCTATTTAAATTTATGAAGAAAAATATTTAAATACAGCGGTACCTCGGTTTTCGAATGTACGCCTTTCCGGAAGACCTTTCTAGTTCGGAAACGTCTGGAAGCTGAGGGATCAACAGCCGACAACTAGGCCTCAGGATCTGGTGCTCCGCGGAAGCCGTGTGGCATGTTCCACTTCCGAGGCAGGTTATTCACTTCCGGGGTTCGTAAACCGAAATGTTCATCAACAGAGACATTCGAAAACCAAGGGATCACTGTATTTAAAGCTTAAAAATGTGCAAAGGGGACTAGTTTTTCATGTCTTTTAGGGTGTAGGTTAGCCAGGGGTTGGAAGGCAACGGCTGCTTCATAGAATCCAGGGCTCCTGGATCTGAGGTACTAAAATCCCCAAAGCCATCATGGCCACAATATCTTATAAAGAAAACTCCCAGAATTTTATATCAAATTAACATCTAGTTTTGCATAGTCTTCAACTAACACCTTGCATATGCTCTTCCAAAGCAAGATAAACCCCTCAGTTCTGCCTTTTTCCCCAACTTGTTTCTCTTTTTCTGCTGTTTGGGATTCAGGCAGTCTGGGCTGGGGGTGAGGATATTAACTGGGCTCTGCTTAACTTAATGGCAAGTGAATATATACAATTAAAAAAAAAAAAAAAATATATATATATATATATATATATATATATATATATATATGTCACTGAATATAACACATGCCTATTTATGAACAGAGACAAGTGTTTGGCTGGCCCCTTTAGAAATATTTGTTATGGACCTAAGTGCAAATACCATATATACATTTGTACTTAGGCAAAATATAAATGAATTAAAAGAAAAATTAAAATGATAATTTTATAACTACAAAAAAGAGATATATGTATTATAATCTTGATTTACCTGAAAAGAATTGTGGCATATTTTTCTGCTTTTTTAGGAAATTGGTGAGCTGGTGACACATAGCTGTATGAAGTATAATGTTAGTTCAAGGCTCGATGACTTGCCCATGTCCTGCTGTGTTTTCAATAAAGTGGACAGTGGTTTGTAAAAAAGGAATCTAGAGACTCTGGTTTCTTTTTGGCCCCCACTCCTCATTCCTGGGCTCCTATCAAAAGGAGGAGGGACAAGCAGGCCCAAGAGGCAGGGCACGAGATCAGGAGATCAGGCTGCCTGCCGGCCCTTCTGCAGTGCTGCTGTTTGTTATGTGAGAACTGCAACAGCTGCCAGTCAGACTTGTCCCCACCCACCTGAGGCATGTGACACAGCCTTAGTCTAGACTGTGCTCTGATCTGTCCTGGGACATTTACAAGGCCAGCAAGTGGAGTCACAACCAATGAATACCCTGTAAACATAAGGCTGTGGGAGGCATATCTTTATCTCTGCATGGCAAATGCACTGAAGCTTCAGGGATCAGAAAACCCCACAGTGCTTATTTTCAACACTTCGAATTCTCATCCTTTTAACATATGGACTGGATGGCAGCCACGTCCCTCTGTCCTCATCACCTTCCAATATATTCATCTGCTAACAGTACCAGGAAAGGGATGGCCTAGGCTCATGCCAGTAAGAGAATGAAGGGGGAAAAGGAAATCATACCATATACCAAGTGGGACAAATGCCGACGAAATTTTAGTGCAAAAGCCTCAGAGGACAGAGTTCTGTGCTCAGAAAATAAACAAACAACAAAATCCACAGACCTTTGGTCTACTTGTCTGTACCATGGAAATCCTTAACCTCTTAGTTATGAAGCCTGTAACAATTTCATACCTTAGAGATGAATTAGAAAGAACTTTGAAAGGTGCTAAGATTTTAGATGTAGTAAAATATTATTGTTAAAATCACTCTTGCACAAAACTTTCAAACATCCTGAGCTGTGGTGACTATTTGACCTTAAAAGTGGGTAATGTCTCCTCTCTAATCAAATTATTCCTTGCTCCCAACTATTCGCCCTTTCCCTTCACTCAACCTCCCAAGAAATTGTGTGTGTGTGTGTGTGTGTGTGTGTGCAGAACAACCTTCTACCCCAATATATCTAATTTTTGATTCTTCCTAGAAGGGTCCTGATCTCTATAAAGCCTTGGGCTGGAGGAGAACATTCTTGGCTACCACCACTTGCCAGGATTTTTGCATATTATATGTAATTTGTCTGCTCTGGCCTTCTCCTCCTCATGGTTCGGAAGACTTCCCAGACACTATATTGCTTCCTTGGAGAAGAGTCACAAAGCCCCATGGGTCACTGTAGATTATATGGAATAGTTTCATTCAGTGGGGTGTTGGCCTGGGTTATAAGAGTTTGCACCTATTGTATTATAGACAGGCCCAAACCACTAGGAGATGGAACATCAAACCTTAAGAGGAATTTTAGTTTGGCTCAGTTGTTCTGCAAAATGGCTTGATGGGGTTTCAAAGTGCTGTCATTGAAATTTCTCAAGAAACAGAAACCACAGATCATGTTGAATTATCATATCTGGGATATTTGTCCTAAGCTGGACATAAACCTGATGCTTTGGCCAAGTTTTTTTTGTAAAACTACAGTGTTTCATGGGAGAGGGTCTTCCAGTCCTTTTGTGACTGGAGCAAAGGCTTAATAGCATGGTATGTAATAAAGGTCAAAGGTCTGGGATAGCTTTTGGTGAAATCTGCTAAGGTTCTTTGCTCTGCTTGAACCTGGAGCTAGCTGAGGTTTTGGATCTCAAAAAGAAACTTCTGCCCAGCAATAGGGCATTATATGTCATTTAGAAACTGGTCTTCATACTCTGAGGCCTCTTCAGCAGAATGGCTGTTGCTTAAAAATGCTCTAAAAACCACAGGGAACATTTTCCCAATGAATCACAATCTGTCTGGGAAGTAAGAGAAATCAGTCAAACACGCCTCAATTATTTTCCTTGGACCATTTGGACAATTGAGATAACAATGCACAGTGGCAATAGTCCACGTTTGTTCAGACCTAAAGATGAATTTGTTATTCGAATGTGTGATTGAGGCAGGAAGCGAATGTCTACAAAGGTAAATGCAAAGGGGATTTTTAGCAAACAGACCAGGACTACATTTCCTAAGCGATTTTTCCCAGATTCACTGATCCCATGTCCAAATTCTAGTGTATGAAAAACACTGTCCAAGTGCCTTTGCCAAATAGTGCCTGGACTGTTCTACCAGTGCCAAAGGCAGAAGTTATTTAGCCCAGGAGTATCTTTCAGGCTGAAATCAGATCAGCCAAGGGCACAGAATTGTAAATAAACACTGGCATTCACATGCAGGCTCCGACCCTCAAAGCTATTGTGGCCTGTGGAATTCATGTTCCTCACACCCCATCAAAGCCAGACCAACAGTAGCTGCCATTCAGACCAAGTCTTGTTTTCACAGAGCCTGCCTCTGGCTGGTTTCATTTGGCCCAAATGAAGAAACCCAAACAACTGTTTCTGCACTTAGACTTTCCTGTGTGTGGAGAGCTATTGTCTTCCAACTAGAGAGAAATCGGAGCACGTACCCCAGTAGTGATGGTTTGGGGCAGCAGCTGGACTGACATTCCACTTTAGGTGATGACAGAAGGAATTATCGATCATGTTCAGAAGATGTGCACAGTTTCAGGGCCAGGTGTGCTTTCTTAAGCTCAGGCATATGAGTTTTCTAGAGGTTTTAAAATACCACTGTGTATGTAGCACAAACACTAAAGACCAGTTACTTTTCTCTGTGTGCCAAATCAGGTCTATTTTATCATAATCAGCATCATGGCCAGGGCATTCATTTAAAGAGGGATCTGGAGTGGCTAGGAAAGATTTCCTGCAAGAGGTTTGAGAAGGGCCTAACAATCTGGAGGTCTTTCAAAAAGGGTTTAAAATAGTTACAAGCTGTATACTATAAAGTGAAAGAAGGCACATTTTAAAATAAGGCAAATATAAACTAAAGAGATGAGAAATGGCAGGAGAAAGATTAACATACTCAATGAATCTAGTGACTGCTTGTATGTCTATTAGGGAAAGGTCACAAATTAGGCTCTAAAATTTCTTGGAAAATACAATCAGTGCCATGAAGCCACAGTGTCTACAAGGTGGAGGCTGACTCAACAGCTCAGGACAAGCACAATTATTTGGGCAGGTAGACAGGGAGAGAGGAGCAGCACACAGCCCCAGGAAGCTTGCAAGGAGGCCCACCAACACCCCCATTTGCCTAAGGGGTCTCTGAGGTTGCTAAAACCATGACACTTCCCCACCCTCCCACCCCCACCCCCACCCCGGCATACCAGGGTGAGTTGGTCACCATCCCATTAAGGCAGGAAGCAGTCTGCCTCCACCCAGTAGGTGATGGCCTCGGGCCTCACTTTTGTTCCAAGACCTGCAGCTGCAGGTGGCAACCCATCCTTCAAGCACTGACTTTGGGGTTCTGGCAAGCTGTTGGCTTGGTGTTTATAAAGTACAGTGAAAGCCACAGGTTGTAAGAGACTGAAAGGACAGCAGAGGGAAGGGGGATAGTTTCTTGTGGAAGTCCCAGCAGAAGCTGTGGCTTTGACCTTGCTCAGGCTGCAGCTGCAGGCAGAGGAATCAGTGAGGGAAACTGTCCTAGAGCCTTATGAAACACAGTCTGGGCTCAGGCCGCTTACTTCAAATAGGCCAGTGAATCATGCTGGACACCTCCTGGGCACGGATGAGGTGGCAACAGCTGGTGTCCCCTCAGCAGGGAAGCCAGCAGCACAGGAGTCAGACTTCTGTCCCTGGCCTTGGAACCCTCCTGTTTAGCTCATAAGAAAAATCCTCAGACTGATCATTAGCAAGGAAAGTGAGAAGTGTGGGACCTGACTCAACCAGGTGGCTTACACAGCAGCCTTTTATCTACTGTTATGGGTAAGAATTGAGCTGCTCCCCAAAGAAAACACCCCTCCCCTTCAGAACAAGCACTCTAACTTAGATATCCCTGTGCTGGAACATTCTGTCTGTGTCAAAAGAGTCCTTCATCTCAGCACAGTGACTTTTGCTCAATAGAGGGACTTTTGCTACCCTATTCTAGGCATACGACATAATTCTACCCGTCCCCACAGAGTCATCCCCCTTGGAAGGTTGACAACCACTTTTGCCTAATTCCCAGGCAAAAGAATGCTGTTTCCTTCCTGGTCGATCTTTCTTTGATGGGCCCCTTATCCAGGTCACTGACCTTCCTCCCACCACATTGAGAAGGAACTGAAAGATCTTACTCCACCTTTACATACAAAGCTGTTCTAAACTTCCCACTAAGAGAATTTTTTGGACATCTTTAGAGAAGGTGAAAGTCTTCAACACTTCACTGGCAGGCACCTGAGCTATGAGATGGATTGAGGCAAATCTGTTTTAAAAATAGTCTTTTTTTATATGTAAGCTTTTAAAAACGAAAGTTTGAACTTCTATCTTTCTAGAAATGAACCACTTGCCAAATTAAAAAATATCTTTTGGGGAACATCTTCAAATGGTTTACTGTGTCCAATCAGCATTTCCATGGATATTTCTAAGTGCCCTAATCTGACTAATTCCACAGTGTACAATGGGTACTGCAGGTAAAGACACAGTTTCTGCCCTTGAGGAATTCAGAGTTTATTAGAAGAGGGAGATAAACGGTCATATAACTGTGATCAGTGCTATGCCAGACACCTGCATGGGCTGTGGGGACCAGAGCACAGCACACTCCCAGCTTGAGGGCAGAGGGCACAGTGAGGAAGGCTTCTTAGAAAATGAAGACTGGCTACAATCTCAAAGGACAAGCAAAATTAGGAGTCTAGAAGGAGGGAAAAACACTTGAGACAGGTGGTTTGTACTTCAAGTGGCAGGAGGTAAGACTGAAGGAAAAGCAAGGCTGGATCTTTTTTTTTTCCTTCTTTTTTTTTACTTTTAGAGAGAGAGAGGGAGGGAAAGAGAGAAAGAGATTTATTGTTCCACTTATTTATGCATTCACTGGTTGATTCTTGTATGTGCCCTGACTGAGGATCGAATCCACAACCTTGGTGTATGGGATGACACTCTAACCAACTGAGCTTCTCCAGTTAAGGCTGCAAGGCCAGATCTTAAAGGGCCTTGTGTGCCAGGTTGAGGAACTTAGGCTTTATCTTGTGGCATTTGGGGATTTACAGTAATTCACTCAGGGTCACCCAGCCTAAGTGGCAGAGTAGGATTTGACCCCAGGCAATATAGAGTATTTTCATATATGCTCTTTCCTTTGATCCTGTGAATGATCCTGCAGGATCTTTTCATTTTTCATGTGAGGAAACTGCCCCTCAGACATATTAAGTGATTTTCACTGAACCCAATGTTCCTTCTTCTGTCATTACATGGGCTTCTCCACATAAGAACAACAACTTTAAACTACAAAACACATCAAAACAGAGTAAGGGCTTTGAGTACAGAATGGTGATTGTAGGATCCACCCCAGCTGGGCACTTGGAAATTTGGGAGAAAAGAATTCTGAAGCACTAATGTCTACAACACACTAGATGCCCACAAGCTGCTTTGGAAGAGTGATAGACTGCCCTTTAGCTTTGACATCCTGAAGGCCAAGGTTAAGAAATGCTGTGTCCCCTGGAAAAGCAGCGGATCAGTGTGAGAAGACACAGCCACAGCAGAAGTGCTGTATCATGTGGAATTGCAGGGCCACCGGGGGGAGCTGCTGAGCCCAGGGCACAGAGGCAGAGCCCCAGGGACACCTGATCCTTGCAGGGGAGACTTGTGTTTGACATCTTGTGAGATGCCTCTCAGGCATTCTTGGGAGTAGGGAGAGGGGTAATACTGCAGGGAGCTGAATCTTGCATCAGCAAGTTGGGGACATGAGCCCCCCAAATGTGGTGAAAAGTGCAGTGTGAATCCACTTATACCCCAAACCTGATGAGCTCTAGGGGTAGTGGGTTACAGGTGTAACTCAAATACAAGGCAGAGATAACTATTATCACTTCCTTTGCAGCACCCAGGCATAAAAATAAGCTGGAGAGATTGTGATAGTAGATGGAGAAGGGCATCATAGAAACTTTTAGGGGGGAAAATGTAAGGCGTCATAGGAGCTGAATTTTAGAGGAATAGCATTCACAAGGCTTAGAGATGTAAAGGGCAGTATAGGCAGAGAGGAGAGTTGATGCATTAGCAGAGAAAGAAAGAATATAGTTTAGGAAAGGTTAAGTCCTATCAAGGAGAGCACAGGAAGTGTGGCTGGAAACAGGACTAAAGGAGAGTGGAGTGCTAAGGTCAGACTGTGAAGGCTCTTGAATGCTCTATAAGGAAGCTCAGCTTTGCAAGGCTAAGGATAAACCCCTGTTGAACAGGGTAAAGTAATAGGATCAGATCCTCTAGTCACCTGTTCTCAGGTTTTAGGGTGATCAGCATCACCCAAGGGCTCCTGACTCCACAAGCCTGAGGTGGGACCTGAAGGTTTGCATTTCTAACAAGCTTCCAGGTGAGGCTGATACAGATATCTAAGGACCACCCTTTGAGAAGCACTGGTATAGTCCACGGAGCTTGGGAGACTGCAGAGAGGGAGGCCAATGAGAAGCTTGTCTTTTAATAGAAAGTTTGCTAAAATTGGAAGTCTAGAGAAGAGAGGGAGGCTAGTTAGCCATTCCTAGGGAGCATGAGCATTTCTTGGTGACCACTGAACATGAGGAGTCAGTAAGACAGGACAGTTTGCAAATGACTCTGAAATTTGCACCTAATTGATGAGTTGGATGGTGAAGTCATGACTTGAGATATGGAATACAAGAAAAGGTGTCATTTTAAGGAGGGACTGAAGGCAATATTAAAGTGAGAGAGATGAGGGACAAGGTGAGGGACCAACCAAGTTCATTCTGAACACATTGAGTGTACGGTAGGGGACTCCAGAGAAATATTAAATAGGAAATTAGAGAAACATGTGGGAAACTAGGATGGTGTCATAGATCAGGGAGTCGGCCCTACAGAGAGGGTGATTAAAGTCATGGCAATGGTTTGGATTTTGAAGGATGACATTTACAGTGAGAAAAGAACCATGGCTAGACCCTTGGGGAATGTTGTGGGATGTAAGGTATTTAAGTCCTAACCTTAAGTGCCTGTGAATGTGACTTTAGTTGGGAATAGGATCTTTGCAGATGTAATCAAATTCAGATGAGGTCAGAGTGGGTTAGGTGGGCCCTAAGTCCAATGATTGATGTCTTTATAAGAGAAAGAGGAGGGAGACCTGGACACAGACACAGAAGGCCATGTACTGACGGAGGCAGAGGCGGGAGTGAAGCAGCTCCCATCTGGCGGGAGAAGCTGGGACAGAGGCAAGGGGCAGATTCTCCTTCAGAGGAGCGCAGCCCTGCTGACACCTTGATTTAGGACTTTTAGCTTCCAGAACTGTGAAAGAATAAATTCCTATTGTATTAAGCCACCCAGGCTGTGGTACTTTATTGTGGCAGCCGCAGGAAACTAATACATGGAGCAGGAACGTTTCAGGGGTGCAAGAGGAGGAGCTGTGGAAAGGAGATGAGAAGGGAGGGTAGCTGAACCTGTGGTGCAAAGAGTCTATGACGTTTGGCAAGTAGGAGATTTTTGCAGTGGAGAGGTGGGCGAGTAACCATGCTTCTGTGAGTTGGAGAATATGAAAAGATAAAGATAAGGACGTAGTGAAAGGTCATGCAGGGTGCTCTATCAAAAAGCTTTGAAAGGAAAAAACAGAGTCTTCTCAATTTGGGAAGGGAAAACATCGCAACCAGGACACCAGGATCATTTGAACACTTCGAGGAACTTCCTCAACTAAAAGCACCTCCCAAATAAAAACAATTGAGACAAGAGTGGCCCTACACTTATTTTTCAAAGTGTTACTAAGTTATCCAGCAACTTAGCACCTGAAATTGATAGTGTCTTATGTATCTCCCTGTGCCTCCCATGATCCCAGTTAGAAGTTTCTCTGTGAAAACTTCTCATAGCCTTCAAATGGAGGTTTTGTGAGAACATCCTTGAATCCTGTCACATGTGTCAAGATAGTCCTAAGTCACACACCCCTGCTTGTTTCCTTTTCAGAAAGGATCTCCTTCCCATTAATCAAGTCAGAAATATTTGCACAACTTGAGCATAACTTACATGCGCAATGCAGGGACCCCTTGCAGAGTCCAGGCCCCAGAAAGACCTTATGAGTGGGGACGATTTGGCAGGAAGGATCTTTTCTGGTGTGTGTCCTCTGTCAACCCTGCAGACTCCACATCCAGGTTTTCTATGTCACCAGTCATGTACCCCCAACACCATCACAACCCATCACCACCTCGTGATCTCAGTCCTCACTGCTGTGATCAAATGCTTTAGTGGCAGGGAAATAATCTTACGAAGAAAGAGAGCCATTAATGTTGAAGAGCTGGAAGGTGAGGGGCACAAGCTCAGTGAGGTCCAAGGTGGACCCAGCCTGTCCAAACACTAAACTACTGTGGCGGGGGATGTTTACACAGAACAAAAGCTGAGATTGAAGCTGTGGCTTTTAACTGCCCCTCTCCTCATCTGGCCTGTAGATTTTAGTAGCTTCTATCTTTTATTCCCTGAGCAGAAGCAAGCTGACACTTGCCCTCATTACTGGGCTGCCTCTTAGGCTCTTAGAAAAGACTTGTATGAACTCCAGACCCTGTAGAAACCAGGTGAGTTTCAACTCTGGAAATCCTTGTTACCAGAGCTGGTAGGATTAATCATGTCTTTTCTTTTTCTTTTTTTAAATTTATCTTTATTGTTGAAAGTATTACAGATATCCTTTTTTCCCCCATTGACCCTTACCACCCAGCAACCATGTCTTTTCAAATAGCCATGCTACCAAGCTGTGAACATACATGTTGTTTTAGATCTGTGGTTGGTTTAATCCGCAAATGTGAAACTCTGGTATACTGAGGGCTAACTGCATATTTATTGAAAAAAAGTGCACATATAAGTGGACCCATGCAACTCAAACCTGTGTTATTCAAGGGTCAACTGTAGTTGTTAAATTAAACTTTATTTAGCCTGTATTGCCTTCCTTTGCTCTCTGCTCTTTTTAAAAACTTGAATAACTTATGAATGTTTTTATGGTTTTTGTTCCTTAAAGTCAATAGACTTGACAAAAACACCTAAAATTCCATGAAGCCTGAAAAAACAATGTGACCAAAAAGAACTTTCAGGATTACCCATTCCACTCTCTTTGACCTGAGGCCCAGAGATGGTAAGTGGAGTTCCCAGGCAACAGCACTGGATTCAGCCTGAACCCTACAGTGTGGCACTCTTTCTAGGTTGTCATACTGCTTATCACTGGAAAAGTGTTGGTAAACACATAGGACCAAGAGCTGTGAAGCTGTGCATTGAAATTACTTTTCTAGACTGGAGAACAGAGCCACCCTGTACCTCTATAATCCAGGAGACGTCAGTAATTAGAAATTATGATAATATCTTATTATCCTGAAGTGTTGTTTTTTTAATGCCAGGCTGGTTTAGGAAAAACAAATTGTTTTCTACCATTTTGTATTCATTTTATGTAAGAAATAGTGTGTTAATTACCTATAATCCTAGTCTGTTTAACCAAATAGAATCTCTATTTTATGTATTGTGTCAACAAATATATACTGTAAATAAATACATGTAAGAGAAAGTAATGAAATTCTAGCTTAAAGTTAAGGTTTTGTGTGTGTGAGGTATTTTTTGTGTAATTTTTATTGTTGGTTTAATTTTTTGCTATTTCAACTTGGCCTTCCCTTTAATACATGTAAATAATAGCCCCAAACTAGAAACAATAGAAGACTGGATAAACAAGCTGAGGCATATTCATGCAAAAGAATACAACTCAGAAATAGAAAAAAAAAAAAAAAGAAAAACATGGGTGGATCTTGCAATTATTGTGCTGAGAGAAAGAAGCTTTTTCATGAAAGAGTAAAAATAGTATTGTTCCACTTACATGACTTTCTAGAAGAGAAAAACACTAACCTATGGTGGAAATATCAGAAAAGAGTTTCTTCTGGGGGTGGGGTGACTGGAATTGACTGGGAAGGGGCACAGTGCAACCCTCCGGAGTGAAGGTAATGTTCTCTATGTTGCTAGGGGTTTGAGTTACAAGGGTGCATGCATGTTCCAAAACTAGCCAATGCACATGGAAGATTGTGCATTTCATCATATGTAAACTTTGCATTAAAAAAACTGCAGACAAGTATTGAACCCTAGTTAATAGAATGCATGCTGAACTTTTAGGCAACAGCATACTGATGAGTGTGATTTCCTTTGAAGTGCAGCATAAAAATAAGGATGGCTAAGTGGGCAGATATAGAGATGAACAGGCATGTCCCAAAGCTAGTGCTGCAAAATGGCAGTTGTAGAATCTAGGTGCTAGGTATCCAGCATAAGGTCCTTTCAACTTTGCTGTGTGTTTGAACATTTTCATAATAAAATGTTGGGGGTGGGGGGAAATGTAGGAACAGAGCAGAGAAGAACCGTTACCACCGTTTTCCTTTCAGAAGCCCCTGGGCATTTTTAAGAGGCAAGGACGCGGGGTTTAGCACTGGGCTGCTTGTTGACCATGTTGATACCCAAGAATATTGCTGTAGTAACAACAGAAAGACTACTGGAAACACAAGTCAATTTCCTGTACCAGCTTTGAGGAAACAAAAGGAAACAAAATAAACACCTGAAAAATGGTAGCAAGAAAAACACAGATGAACCGCAAACCCCACACAGGATTAGCCCACGTTATCAGCAGAGACAGCACGTTAAGGAAAGATAATGCGGGAGCCAGAGTCGGAGGCTAATCTTTACAGGAATTACAGTCTCATTAATTTGTTTTCAGCATTTCTCAGAAAGAATCCACAAATTTTGAACTCTGACCATTTGAATATTGTTTCTCCTTATCACTAAGAAAAAAGAAAAAAATACACACAGTTTACCCATACCCAGGGATGTAATGCTGACTGGTATTTGGATCTTGTCATTTACTGGCAACTTTCCTTTTTTACTCACCTCAAGTCAGTCCCTATCCAACTTAGGGCAGACGCACTGTTTTCTACCACACTCCCACCCAAAATGTTCCCCTTCCCCCTTTTTTCTTTATTTGCTTTTTAAAGGGATTCTAGTGAAGGAGGGCGTCACTAGGAAGCACCCTTCTTTCTTCTGTCTGGGCTCCCAGCACCCCAGGATACAGAAACTGTTTCTGAGGCTCACTTTTGATAATATGGGGAGGCCAAATATTATAAGCACGGCCATCTGGACAGCTTCACCAGGAAGCTGCAACTTTATACTCCCCAGGGAACCACCAGTCCATTCCCTGTAAATCACTGGGGAAAGGGGAAGATGGGCACATGTTCAGTAAAGTCAGGGTGATGTAGGAGAGGCACTTGCCTGTCGGTCTAACCTAGGAAAAGTATAATTGGCTAGAGGGGATGGAGCCACTGCAAACACACTAAATCCTGAAGGGTTAATTGGTTAAATTTCTAGTTAAAAATCCCCAGAGACAAAGGAATTCTCTCTTGCTTGCTGCTTTTGCTCCTGTTTCTCGCTTGCTCCGTGACCCATGCTAGCTTGACATGTGGCCATGGGCCATGCAGACACCATATGCAATGGACTGCAGCTGGGAACACAAGCTAAGCTAGCCAGATGATGGACTGGGCTGGACTTTAATATGGAGTGAAGACTCTGAGTAGTGGCTTTGATCTTAGCCCTGCTGAAGACAAAAATGGGACTTTTTCCATGATGGAATGGAGGGAGATGGAACTCCCTTAATGTTACATCATCAGTAAAGCTTTCCATGATACCTTATCCCCCAGAGGAAGGCTCAGAAAATTCTTATTCTTGCTGCACCCCAAGAGCTCCAGTTCCGCCAGCAACAGGTAGGAACACAGAGCACCCCACCAATAAAAAAATGGCAATAAATACATATTTATCAACAATTGAATCTAAAAAAACAAAATAAATGAACAAGCAGGACAGAAACAGACTCATAGATACAGAGAACATGTTGACAGCTGCCAGGTGAGAGAGGGGTTGGGAGGATGGGTGAAAAAGGTGAAGAGATTAAGAAGGAAGTACAAATCGATAGTTGCAGAATAAACATGGGGATGTCAAGTATAGCATAGGGAATAGAGTCAATAATATTGTAATAGCTATGTATGGTGTCAGATGGTATGAGATATATAGGGATGAACACTTAGTAAGTGATATCATGTCTAATCACTGAGGTGTACCCTGAAACTAATACAATATTGTATGTCACTTTAATTGAAAAATTAAAAAATGTTAAATAAATAAATAAAATTTGCCCTAGAAACAAGAGTTCCATACAAATACTTTTAAAAAAAGCAAACTTTAAGTTGAATAATAAAGGGTCATAACAGTTAAAAAACTGTCACAGAGTTCAGAATAAGCAGCGATAGCCTCATGCTAAGGTGCTGAGTCAGAGGCTGACTTGATTAAAAAGTTTTAGCATGGGTTCAGTCCAAACTATTTTTTTTCCCCTTACTTCCCTCCTTTCCCCTCCCCCCAGGTCTTTTGGATGACTAAAAGTACTTTTTGAGCTATTTCTAAAAAGAGTTGCTAGTTGGGAGGTCAACCTAAACTGGCTTCCAAAGAACAGCAAGAAAGATCAAAGTAGCAAGTACTTTAAAATAATGATTTTTTTTTCTTTTTTTTTTACTTGATAAAGTATTTTAGTTTCAGCAGGAGATAGGGAAAGTCATAGATTGCTACTTTTTTTTCATTACTGACTTCTATGTATGTAAATCAAAATGCTTAATCACCCCCTATTTAACGGAAGCTGGTCTAGAGTCAGCAACGCTGTTGACCTAACCTGAGGGACTTGAGAAGTCATTCAAAAAGTATTTATTGAACTTCTATTTAGAACATAGCAGACTAGAATTTTAATTTATTGGCAGAGTGAAAATTAACAGGTAATTACAATACAGTGTGTTTTGGTTATCAATTTCTGTGCTAAAAAATCCTTAAACTCAGTGTCTTAAAAAAAAAAAAGCCTTTTGTTTCTCACAATTTTGTGGTAGACTGGGCTCAACTGGGGGTTCCACTTTCTGAGCTATAGCAGCTGCAATTAGTGGGGACTGGACTGGAGCCGGGAGGTTCAACATGGCTGCTCATCTCTCATCATCCAGTAGCCTCGCCTGGGATTCTCGAAAGTGTGGTGGTTGGCTTTCAAGAGGGAGTGTTCCAAGAATACAAGTCCCAGTGTGCAAGTCCTATCAATTATTTACTTGTAACACTCTGACTCATGTCCCAGAGTCAAAGCAAGTCACACAACCAAGCCCACAGTCAATGTGGGAAGGACCACATAAGTTTATGAAAAAAAGGAGATATGGTTCTTTCGGGGATCACCAACATAACAATCATTCAAACAATATGATAAATACTACTACATTGGTACTAAAGGAGCACGTGGAAGAGACACCTGGCCCAGATTTAAAGATCAAGGGTGACTTCCTGGAGGAATATTCTCATTAACTTGAGATATGAAGGATGGATAGGCATGTCAGGGACATTTATACTGTTGGGCAACCTTACACAACTTGTGGAATACCATGTAAGATTTGTATTAGGTACACTATGCATATAAAGTTAATCATTTTTCTAATTTGCAAGAATTAATCAACTGTTAGAAGGGAGAACCACAAACACACTTTTCACATGGTCATAGTTTCAAGCAAGGCTGACTGATTAGATTGACACCATTTCTCTTCTACTTGATCCTCAGCAATATTGACTCTAACTTTTGAATCTATGTGTCTGCATTTCCTGCCCTTGTTTTCAACTTGGTATCAGTGGATACCTTCAAAGTAGCAATGTTTGTGTGTTGATGGTTAAGCTTTAATTCTTATAAGATTATAATTTCCTGATTTTTGACTGATTTTGGGGGGTGATTCTGAAAAACATGTAAATTTCCCAAGAATAGAAATTCTTGAACAGTAAAACACTACTATTGTGGCTGAAACAAAGAGGATAAGGGGGAGAGGCCATCAAAGTGAGGTAGGAGAGGTAGACATCACCAAAAAAGGGAGGGTCCATAAGTCATTTGAAGTTATACCTTTATTCTAAGAGAAATAAGAAATTACTGAAAAGTTTTAAAAAGAGGAGTGACATGATAAGAACTGCATTTAGAATTACTTACAATGATTAAATGTGAACAATGGATTGGAGGCAGGAAATCTACTAGAAGGCTAATGAAATCCAAGAGGGAGATAATGGTGGTCTGAACTTGGATAGGGGCCATGGTGATGGGGATAAGTGGACAGCTTTGAGGAAAACTTGCAAAGAACATTTGACAATAATTCATGATTGATTAGATATAAGGATTGGGTGAATTTTTTGTAGTCAGACTTTGGTTTCATGTCTGATGACCAGCCCAAGAAGATACCCCAGGTCTTGAATGTTGTAAGAAAGCAGAGATAATCACCATTTATTCTTGTAGCCTCTCCCCCTGTTATTTATTTTGCTTTGTGGACTCTCTCCCTCTCTCCTTATATAGTATCTGTCTTAATCTTGGAATTTCTAAAACAAAAATTTTCCTTAAAAATGTGATTTTTCTACCACAATACTCATGTATCTCTCAGAGACAACTTTGTTCCATAATGTCTATTTTAGGTGTAAAAAGTACTTTGTCTCGTTCTTTCAGCAAGACCAACCCAAGACAAATCCAGAATGGAGTTTCAAGATGAAGAAAAGCAATAAAAAAGATGCATTTTCATAGGGCCACTGCTAGGCTATATGATACTTTTCTACTTCTGTAAAAGGAATTAATTCTACTTGGCTGGTGCAGCCCCAAGTGGTTTAGTTTCTGCAGCTTATAACTGAGTATGTTGACTGGTTTGATGGGAAGGGACAGTGAACAGCATATTCATGATCTCTGCCCTCTGTCAGGAGATAGTTCTCCATGGTCTCTCACATTTCTGTACCTCTTGCCAGTACAGGCACTATGTTTCCAAGGATAGTTATTTAGCAAATAGCCTGGAAGTAAGAAATAGTATCTCCTTCCAGAGAAAAAGGTGGTTGGTTTACAGTGTAAAACAGATGACTCCCTCCAAGGCCAAGGTCAAGTTCTTTGTATCCCATTAGAAACAATTGGGGTTCCATAAGCACAGGGTTCTTATGGAAGCCAGCCCTCTGCATGTGTAGCATCCATCTGGACATCTCCATCTGGACTTGAGGAGCAAGGGGAACTGATGTACAAGCATGGAACTCATGCCACTTCCTGTGTTGTAAAATCCTTCGTCTCTGACCCAGGAGTCTTTTGTCTTCTGCCAGCAATCACTAAAGGGTGGCAGGTCAGCTTGTTAGCTTGTAAGTAGACTAAAATCTCATATCCTTCAGTATTCTGAAACTCTCATGGAGCTTACATTCTAATGGGAAAAGAAATAAACACATAAACAAGCAAAGTAATTGTAAATTGTCAAAATGTCTATAAATAGATTAGGGTTAAAATAGAGAATGTGGGGCTCACCAAGAGGTAGACAGGATAGAGAGGGAAGCACTCTCAAAAGTGGTACCAGTTAAACCAAGGAGCGGTACCATTCTAAGTACCTAAGGAGGCGGATGAAATGCACCAGTTTTTAATTGCCTCAGCTCAGAAATGGCACGTACTACTTCCACTTATGGTCCACTGGCCAAAATTAGGGAGCTGACCTCTGTTTAACAGCAAGAAAGGCTGGGATTGGTAGAAAGCATGTGGAGCACTTGGGGAGCATTGTGTCTGCCACAGTAAGTTTATAAAACATTTAGGAACAAACAGGGAAAGGAAATTACCTGAAATGTATTAAGTGCTTTCTTAGGCACTTTTACTTTTGTCCCCACATTCATTTTCTGTTGCTACATAACAAATTACCATAGACTTACTGGCTTACAACAACAGCTATTTATTAGCTCACAGTTCTGTAGGTCAGAAGACTGGGTGGGCTCGACTGGGTCGTCTGCTCAAGGTCTCACCTGAAACCAAGTTTGTCAGGCTGGGCTCTTCTCCAGAACCTCTGGGAAGAATCTGCTTTTCAGCTTATGCAAGTTATTGGCCCAATCCAGGTCCTTTCCGCTGGAGGACTGGTCCCCTCAGAGAGCTCTTTCAACTTCAAAGCCAACAGCACTTGGAATTCTCCTCATGCTTCAAATCTCTCTGACTTCTTCTGCTCCCAGCCAGAGAAAACTCTGTTTAATAGAGGAGACGTTATTAGATTACTAGACATTGGTAGGTCTCAGAAAGCTGGATGGGGTCTGGTCCTCTGCATCCCTGGCGGAGCCCTTGGGAGAGAGCCACCGGCTGTGCAGTAAGGCTAGCCTGGGCTTTGTCATTTCTTAGAAATGTCTGAGCTCCAGAATGAGGGTCTAGAACAGGGTGGGCCACAGGAACAACTGCAGGGGATGTGCTCAGAGAAACACCAGGGATCCAGCACTTTGCAGGCCACTGTGAGGACTTTGGCATTTATTGAATGACAAATGGACTCCATTAGGACTTGATCTTTGGAAGCGAGAGAGGGAGAAACTGGGAGAAAACAAGAAGGAGTAGAGGGCATCACCATCAGCATCATCCTGAGGCTCTTAGGGAGCTTTTAAGACTTTGTTCCTGAGAAAGTTATTTCAATGTTTTGCAATACTTCACCATTTTCCCCCTTCAGGAGATCATGCAATGACCAGAGTCACAGCATGTCAGCCCTTAACAAACTGAAAAGACCCCCTGCTGGCCTTCAGCAGTTGCAGCAGGCCAGGCCCAGGCATCTGTCTTAGGCCCAACGGCAGCAAGGTAGGAGGAGGGGCATGATTCTATTTCTTTTCATTTTATTCCTTCCCTCAAAGGCAGCAACCCTCCAGGGTGTGTCCAAGAGAATGTCTTTGACAGCCAACTCCAGGCAGTGCGTCACAGGGCCTCTCATGGCTTCTCCTCAGATTATATGGATGCTGAAGTCCAGTCACCCCTACTACACTAGCAGGGTGTTTGGAAGGGCCCAGTGCTTTCCTCATCTCAAGAGTCTTCCCAAGGCATCCTTCAGGCAGCACACGGAACTGGGTGCCTTCAGGAAGGGGTGCTCACATTAACTTGGTAGGTCCCAGACATCAGGCTGGTGGGGAAGCATCTCCTCCTTCAGGGTTTTAGTTATGTGTTCTGGACAAGCCGAGTCCTTGGGAGGAGGAAGGGACAGGTCAAAGGATGGGAATGGCCTGTTTGTGATCCTTCTTGTACCTGCTTTGTTCTTCATTGGCCCACTTTTCTAACCCCACTGTCATTTAAGGTTCAGGGTGAAGAGGGCAAAGGTGTCCTGCCCAATGCTGGAGTCACTGAACCTCCTACCATGTGTCCCCCCCACCTGTCACCTCAGCCCTATGTCACTGTGTGAGCCATTTCCAAGATCCTGAGTGGCCCCATCTTGGCACGATGTTGCCTCCACACGTGCACAGTCACATCCATAGGGCGGGTGCCGTCTGTAGGCTGTGTTGTGTCATTGTGTCAATGTGTGAGTTCAGGAATCTGTGTGCCTATTTGAGAGTACATTCTGGAGGTTGCTGCTTTAGACCTGTTATGGATTGGTTTGTGTTCCCCCAAAATGCATACGATGAAGGCCTAACCCCCAACGTGACTGTATCTGGAGATAGGACCTTTACAGCAGTAATTAAACTTAAATGAGGTCATAAGGGTGGGGTCCTGAAGTCCTTGTAAGAAGAAGAAGAGACAGCAGGGAGGTACCTTTGTAGAAAAAAGGCCCCTTGAGGACACAGGGAGAAGGTGGCCATCTGCAAGCCAAGAAAATAGGCCAATGGAGAAACCAAACCTGCTCACACCTTGATCTTGAACTTGTAGCCTACAGAAACTGAGAAAATAAATATCTGTTGTTTAAGCCTCCCAGTCTGTGGTATTTTGTTTTAACAGCCTTAGCAGGCTGATATGATATTCCTGTGTATTTTTTATGGGATTTTGAAACATGGTATGAGAGAGAGACATTCTATTTTAAGACATTTTCGCTTATAGCGAGACAGAGAGAGACTGGGTTGAGAATGAAAGGCAGGAAATAGAACAGGGTAAAATGCCGTTCAATTTTATAATGATCCCACAGGATCTCCGACCTATGGGTTGCATTTTGCTTCCTTTCTCTAGTTCTCATCAGGAGCGTACAGCGGGGCCAAATGTTCTTTCCTGGCCTCCCATTTGCGAAGAGAAGGCTGAATCAGCTAGGAGTTTATGCAGTTCCCCCTGCAGCTGGAGCTCTCCCCAGGCCTGGGGCATGTTGAGCACAGTCTTGTTATTGAAGATGTTGGCATCCCAGGCAGGCATGTGTTAAGTTGGGACTAGGCACAAATAGCTCTCTGCATTGTTCAACTACCGCACAGCGCCTCGTGCCTTTTAAAAATAGCCGCACTGTGTTTGAAATTTTCATGAGAAGACGTGTAGGATGTGTGAGTGTTGGCCATGTCCTCCTCTGTCTTCTTTCTAAGTAGATGCAGATTTAGAACATTTTGTTAGGGTGACGGGAAGGAAAACTCGAGGCCACACCCACGAATATCCCCCACCTCACTTCATAGTAAAGTCCTCACTGTGCACATAGCCTAGAGGCAGTACTTTAGTAAGAATTTGTCTTCTCTAAGCCACTAGAATTAATCCAGAGAAGAATTTGTCTAAAAATACATGGGTAGACATGAACTCAACCTTATTGATTGAGATCACTGGGTCAGAGAAAGAGGAAGAGGGGGGGATGCTTTTTCTAATGGACCAGACATGCTCTTCAAAGGCAAAATCTCACTTATGCAAGCCAGCTCAAAGCCACGAAGTTACATTCTCTGATGGGAACAGGAGGGGAGATGCTGGCTGCTGGAGCAGGTTCAACAGCTCCCCACCCCTGCTTTTTCCATAGGCCTGACTCAGCTCAGAGGTGTGGACTCAGAATGAAACAGAACCCCAGGCATTCTGACCCTGGTTAGAAAAATAATGGTGCTTGGAAGTGACAGCTGGGATAGCTGGAATTGTTATGAGAAATTCCAAGAGAGCCAGACTCTTCAAAGGGAGCCTTCAACTTAAGATGGGATCTGATGTTCCATCTAGGGAAAGAAAAATGTTTAAAGAACCCTGTCATTCCCAACCATCAGCTCCAAGTTCCAAACTGAGAAAAATGCTGTTTTCCTTGAAAAATGTAGAAGCTCAACTTCAAACACTCTGCATCAGGGAGGTGGTGGGCCTCACTTCTACAACAGCTCCACGATTTTTCACAAATCAAGCTACCTTATTAGATTGCTATCAGCATCACCACCTCTGCTTTCAGAAGCAATTCTCCTTATGCCCTGACTGCTCCAGAAAAAAGTTGTCTTCTGCTGTGGCTCCTTCATGCAAACAGGCATTTTACTCAAGGTGAAGGGTACATTTTTATGTCTAATCTGCTGATAGTTTTGCCAGTTCCCTTCCCCTTCCTGAGGAATAAACGTAGGCACAGAGAGATTGCCTGCCTTGACTGAGGTTGCACAGCTAATTATGTCAGAGTCTAGAATGGAGCCCTGTGCTGTCTGGCCTACCAGCCCTTCCCTGGGTCTATTCCACTCTCCACAACCTCTCTAGGCCTTCCCATGGCACCAGGACCACGCAGAGATGGCTTTGGCAGAGTGTCTTGTAGTGGCCTCCTGCGACTCCCAGGCGATTCCAAACCCTCCCTCATGGCATTTTAAGCCAGTGCTGCTGACCCTCCCCCAAGGTTTGGAACTTCACCCCAGGCGTAGGGCCCTGCTTTCCTGGGATAATTGGCAGTCACCACCACCACAAACTGCAAGATTTTGGTGAAATAAAAGGTAACTCCTCTGACAGAAAGGTTAGGACCCAAACACAGTCACAAAAGTAAAAGTGACCCCAAAGAGAAAGGGATGGCAACTTCTAGCAAGATGAGGCAGAAAGCTGACTCTTCAAAGTACATTTTTTTAAAATCTCAGTGGAAACTGCCAACTGTCATATGGGAAGAAAAACACCTGAAGCCAGCCCAAGTCTCAGACACACCCTGAGTTCCTTCAACACCCAGTCCTCTTGCTGCTGAGGGTCACAGTAGCTGTGGAAAAGCAGTGGCTGGCTCAGCCCCTGAGGGCTCTCCACTAACAACCAGCCATGGCAATGCTCAGTGAATAATGGATCAGAACCTGGGTTCAAACATGAGGCGGCGTCCGAGAAGTCAAAGTTGGGTCCTGAACAGAGTTAACATATTAATCTTTGTGGGCTGAATCTCAAATGCACCCAAACTCTTTAACATTCAGCTCCCACAAAGCTCAGTATCTCTCCAAACAAATGCTGTTCTGTATACTTCCTTTGCCCTCAGGCTCCCTAATCTTGCTCACTATGTCCTTAAAATAAGTGAAAAATGATTTGGGCGACTTCCCTAAGTAGGTAGGAGAGGAGTTAGGTGCAGGGAGGGAACGCCAGTTAACTGTGGATTAGTCAGGTCCTGTGGGAAATGTCTTCCTGTGCTGGGGCTGCAGAGAAGCTCTCGGGTTGCAGATAATACTTAGTTCAGCCCCATGCTGCTCTGAGAGTTAGGAATTCAGACGGAAAGAAATGCACAAAGGGCAACAGGTTACGAAGCTCCTAGGGAGTCAAGTTTGGAAAAGATAATGAAGCTTAAGACCTGGAGATGGCACCCTAAGGTCCTGGAGGGAAAAAGGGAAAAGAGAGACCATGTGTTTGGAGGGAGAGGTGGAGAGAGGAAGAGGAGAGACTCTGCGAAGAGAGGAAGGGGACACAAAGGGTTGGGAGGGGAGAGGTGGAGGGAGAGGAGGCGAGGAAGGAGGAGAGAGCGAAACGGGGAGAGGAGGGGAAGGAGTAACTGATTCGTGCTCTTGAATCCCCTTGTTTTGGGAATTCATTCCAATAAGAGCTACTTTTACCAGCCAACAGGAGGCAGTTAAAATTTATAAGGTAGGAGCAGAATGTTGGCAGGACCCACCTGGATATATATGTTCAGGTGCCCACTACATCCCTCATGCCAATACCCAAGTCACACGTGATTATCAGCTGGCTTGAGGATTTGCTCTGTGGAAGGTGGCAGCTTGTCCTGATTGGACTTTGCTCGAGTTTCTTGGGCAGGGAATCCAGATATCAAATTTAATGAGCATCTTTCGGGCTCACACGGTGAGACAGAAAATGAAGAGCTTTTTTCTAGGAACTGCCAACATGCTTGTGGGTGAGGAGGAAGCAAATAAACCCATTTCTTTAGGAAAAGCATCAGCTGCGAGGATGACCTACTGTCTGGTGAAGAGCAAGTCTGTGTGCTAAGCTTAGGCCCAGGGACATGGCTGGGTCTCCATGGCTGTGGCTGATTTGGACTTTTTGCAGTGACACAATCCACCTGACTTGCTGAAATGTGGTGATGTGGTTCAAGAAGTACTAAGACTTGCTTTTCTGGGGTCTTCAACAGTGCTTCTGATGTGTCATATATCATACTGAAAATATACATAGAAATTTAAAATTTGGGAGGTAATAAAAGAAAAGCTTAAGAATTGTTACTGAGAAACTGTGATGTGAAGATTAATATCAGTAGCATTGAGAAAAGTAGGATTGACTTATCTAAAACTTCATTGCTTTCTTTCCAAGCCATTACTAAGACCAGGAACAAAATGACTCCTTGTGACTTTGGCCTTCATAAAGTGTAAACTTGGCCGATCTGGCCAGCAAATAACACACAGTTATTGTTTGCCTTTGGCTGAATGTTACTAAGCACACAGTGGTCACTCAAGCACCTTCAGTGCTTGTTTTACACAGGAGTGCCTGACAGGGGGGCAAGCTGGCCGTGTGCTGTGCGGGGATCACATCATCTCTTTTCTTCCCCAGTTTCTATCACAGTGCCCCCTTCATGTCCTGTTGCCAGTTGACTCTTCTTAGCCCCCTCTCACCAGCACATCTTATTGCTTCCTGCAAGAGTTCATAGAACAAAGAACATGGGTACCTCAGGACAGTATCTGGTTAAAGAGTGTGGACATTTGTCATAGTTCTTGGCAACTTTGCATCTGAGATCCTTCCCGTGTGAGGAGAATGCTGCTACCTTGAGTCTTAGGAAGAGGCCAACAATGCCAGATTTGTTTTCCTTTGTGGACCATACTGTGACTAGTAGGACCCTAGAGGACAACATGTCCTAAAGTGCTCACTAGCAAGTGGGCATGTGACCTTGGCTTCACTCTTCAGACTCTCTCCCTGTTGGGCTTTAGGGCTGGTTCTGCAAACAATAGGGCCCAGCCAACCACTCCCACTGGAGGTGGAGGTAGCTGAGCAAGATTCTAGGGAGAGGAGTGATGCAGCTGGGAGGGCAGAGCAAGGTGTAGGCCTCAGGCCAGCAAGAGAGATGTGAGTTCTGCCCCTGAACCAGTCCACAATGAAGCACTTTTTTGTGTATCTGAACCTAGTTCTAAGATTTTTCAATTCTTTCAGCTATTCCATGTATTTCCAATGAATTCCATTTCTATCTGTATGGTTTCTTTTAAGAACACTGACTTAAAGGCAGAGATTCGTTGGTAAAGGTAAGGGCCCCTCTTCCTAGATAAAGAGGGCTACAGGTATCAAAGGGGCAGGAGAACCCATGCAGTTCAGGGAGACTAATTGGGGCCTGGAAATCAAATCAAATAAATGATATTTTCTGCTTTCCTGCTACATTCTCTAAGTGTGGGCCAATCAATGGTTTGATTACACAGGAAGACATTCAGGCAAGTCCCAGGGACGTTAGCAATATCATACACATTATACTATTTAACATAGGAAGAGAAAGAGCCACAATTATTTTTTTCACTTTGGAAGCTGCTTGATCTGACACAAGAGAACTCAGTCAGCCCATAAAAAATGATGCATTGAACACCTACCATATGGATACTTGGCTAAAACTTTGCCCAGTCTGGTTAGAGGGGAATACCCAAGCTTAGACTCACATCACCAGACAACTGGAATCAGTTAGACTAATTTGTAGTCTGCTCTGGAAATTTTTGAAAAGTTAAATGTCTTCGTAAACCTTCCATTCACCCTGTAGTTCTGTCTTTCTTGTTCGGTGACATGAGAAAGAGAAGGAAGAAAAAAGTGTCCCCTATAGGATTTATTCATTGTGACCAGAGCTCCATTGGTAAAAACAAGACAAAACAAAGGCTGCACAGAAAAAATTCTTCTCTATTGTCCAAGAATTAGCTACAATTAAATTTTTCAGTGGAAACCTGACTCTCATTGGCTGGAGACATCACATTTATAGGCTCCACAGTAGGAGGAATTCTCTCCAATCCTGAGCTTGGCTTATTCTGACCTGGAACATACTTGGAAAACCTCATAGGAATGGAAACAACTAGTTCATGGAGCAGATACCATAGGGAAACTTAGAGGATGCCAGTAGGACAGCACTTAGGCCACAGAGGGGACCAAAGGGCATCTGATATCTGATAACAAAATGGGTCTGCTTCATTTTTATCTAGACAAAGCTAGACTTCCCTTTCTACAGAACAATGTCAGCTAGACACTTTCTGAACACACCCAGTTGAATGTTGCTCTAAGCAATGGAAGTGGCATGTCTTGTTGTCTTTTTCATGGAGTTTACATCTTGGTGGTGCTAAAATACTAATTACTACAGAGTGGTAAAATCTAGTTTATCAAAAAGATTCATTTTTTGGAATCCACTGGAAAGACAGAACTAATAAATAACTTGAAAAGTTTTTACAAATATATCTGGCTATTGTTAAATAACATGATTATTTAAGTAACCTTTGAAACATATCAATTAGGGCTTCTGCCTTCTGTGTGGAAATTCATCTGTAATGTTTGATACATTAGAAGCTATCTTATAACAGTGATGATGGAAGCTGCATGCTGAGGTTGGTGGAGCAGAAAGATAGAAGGAGACTGTGTTCCTAATGTCTTCATAGAGTTATCCTTATCTGGAGTTCCTTTACAGAAGAGAATAAACTCTGCATGTTGAAGGTCTTGTGATCAGGTTTTTAGCTGAGTACAATTTTTAACTAATAAAGGCTTTCTGTGACAGCATTGTTCAAAGGAGAAAAAATAATACTTAAATATCTAACAATAAAGGATTAACTAAATAAGTTATAGTCATCAAAGTTGACTACTAAGTGGCTTTTCATTGAACACTCATTCATTCATTTATAAGTTATTTATTAAGTACCTACTCTGTGCCAAGAACATGGGGATACAGTGATAAATAAGCAGATATGGTCCGCCCCTGCAAGGAATTGTAGGCAAATAAATGTTCCCGTATAGGCTGTGATCGTGTTACATAGTGCTTCCGACGCCTGTCCTCTGGGTGGGGCAACTTGAGTCGCCATCCTAGACCCCTCCATCGTGGAGACATTTAGGACCATTTCTCACTTTTATTTTCTGAACCTCATTAAAATTCTATGCTGAAATTTGTCTCTGATGATATCCCACAGAACCTGTGAAAGATGCTTCCAATGCAATGTCTTCTTTCAAGCATGATGGTCTTGGGCAGACCCCACATTTTAACACAGGGTGTAGGATGAAGTGGATTTGGAGAAAAATGTGGAGCACTAAAATTGTCAGGGTGAAATAGAATTACCTGACAGAGTATACGTGGGAATGAAGATAAGGGAACAAACGTACAAAATGTTACAGAAAAGGAATGTATAGACTGCATAGATATGGGATGTAGGTGGCAAGGTGAAGGGGAAATTAGAGACAGTTCCAAACCTCTGATCTGAATCACTCAGGACCAGGATGGCAGTGCCAGGGGTTGGAATAGGGAATATAAGAAAAGGAGCAGTTCTTTAGAATGAAGACCAGTTACCAGCAGAGAAACAATGGTGGTTTTCCATATTGTACTGTGCAAAAGCAAAGTAAAACAAGACTAATTCAACTGGCAAGCAACTTGTGAGCGGCTGCTCTGTGCTCAGCAGGAAATATTCTGTAACCTCTTTACCAAACTGTTGGGAAATAAACCCCTTCCACAACCCCCAGCCCTTTTATCAGATGACAAACTTTGCTCATTTTAACTGTTTTGGATAGAAAATTTCCAATCTGTATCATTGACTTGTTTTGAGCTCTGTTAAAACAAGAGTCTTATTCACCTGAATAATCCCCACCTCGTTCAGAATGCTTTGAATATGGAAGGTGCTTGGACTGAATGAAGGAGTTTAGCCTTTCACACCGATTCGGGGACACTGTTATGCCCGTCAACTATGTCCTTGTGATGCTTTAAAGCACAGCCAAGTGTGCACAGTGCATTCTCCAGACACACGTCTGTGGTGCTGACTCTGTCCTCCCTGGTACGTCTCATGCCAACTGTTTACGGTTCCTGGCCACTCTTCCTGTGCTCATTTCCGTATCCTCGCCTTAGTATGTCAAGACCAACCAAGCAAGGTAAGTAACATCTCACTTTAGTAGAGTCAGTAGACTCTGAGCGAGAACATAAGAACATGTCTTTTGAGAAACACTATGAGCTTCAGGGCCAGGAGGCAGCACCAGCACCCAGCAGCTTCACTGAGCAGGTGACACAGACTGACCGCCCGCCATGCAAGGCCACACTCAAGGGGCTTCTTGAGTATTTTCATCCAGTCCCCCTATAGGGCAGGCACTGTTATGATGTCCATTTTGCCCAGGAGGAAATCAGGCTTAATGAGGTCCCATAGTTAATAAGTGACAAAATCAAGGTTCAAACCCTGAGTGTTGGACTCCTAAGCCCATACTCTGCAGTAAGCTTATGCTGATTCATGGAGGCCTTCTGCTCTGCCTCTTTTCTCTCTACTTGTTCTTCTTCCTCTTCTTCCCATTATTCCTCCTTCCCCTTCTTTTCTCTCTCCCTTCCTCTCTTTTGTTTCTATTTTTTTGACATTCAAGGTTTTATTCCACAGATACAAATTTGCCAGAAGCCAAACCATTGGATAAGTTATATCTATATTAGCCCTCAAGTAGTTTAAAATTTGGTTGAAGATTTGGGGCATGAAATACAATGTGAAAACTATGAAAGGAAAGATAAGTTCTAACTCAGTGATCAATTGCATGTCATAGTGTCCATAAGTCTTTAATCCCCACCACAACCTGTCTTCATTCTCACTGCCCCTCCTGTTAGCCTTTGATGCCCTATATTCTGTCTAAGTCAGTTTCTGCGATTGTACTGTTTCTTTCCCAGAATGTCTTCCCTCACGTCCCTATCCTTCAGAAATTATATTTTACTCTTCAAGACACAATCCAGGTGACACCTTCCTCAAGGTGAATTTCCAAGCTCCAGCTAAAATTAATAATATCCTTCCCTGTGTTTCTTTTCTGCTCGATTGGATCTCTCTCCACATGGATTTTTTCCTTGGTTATCTTCTTTGGAGTTTTTTAGTTTGGTATGTTCCTCTCCCATTAGATTACGCTTCAGAGGTAAGAGCCATTTCTTTAAGCCTTTCCTGAGTTTAGAAGGATGTTAATGCTTCTGTGGCTGTCTGTTAGCTGAGACATTCATATGGGAAGAGACTACATCCTGTAGCACAGCCATGCATAACATCCAACAGAAACCATGCAGCACTGGGGACTTTTGTTCCCTCTTGCTCTCCAGTGTCACTACCACTAGGAAATTGCTTCTAACAACATAAGCCTTGGGATGTGCTAAATTAAGTTGAATTTCTTTTTCTTATTCATGCTACAATGGGCAAAAATGGTATGACATTTTGATTTCTCAATAAGGTTCAAGATGTTTTACACTTTAAATGAATAAGTTTTCAAAAATCATTTTACTGGGGCTTTATGAAACTTGCTTAAATTGAATATGATATTCAATGTAAATGATTTTTTAGCTTATTTGCTTGAGAATATGGCCTACACCAAAAATTTATTTATTTATTTATTTTTAAAAATATATCTTTATTGATTTCAGAGAGAGGAAAGGAGGGGGAGAGAGAGATAGAAACATCAGTGATGAGAGAGTCATTGATCGGCTGCAGCCCGCAACCTGGGCATGTGCCCTGACTGGGAGTTGAACCCCGATAGCCTGGATCCTAGGTCGACGTTCAACCGCTGAGCCACTCCCAGCCGGGCTACACCAAAAATTATAAGAAAGGCCAGCAAAATAAATTGCTGTATTTAAAGGTTTGTGGGACATTTCCCAAGAAATCTCAGCCGTAATGGTACCAATATTTTTTATGGCTGCTCAATTAATATGGGAATGGTCAGCAAGCAGATCTTTCATAATTTGTCCTGAAAGTAATCTTCACTTTTTAGTTTTGTTTTTTGCTTACAAATGACTATGACCTATTAAATAATTTTGACTAAAAACATACCTCAATAAAAGTTTTCAAAGGTTTGGCATGTGCTATTTACTTAATTAATTTAAATATTTATCAAATGTTTACCATGTGCCAGACACAATTCTAGGCACCTGCAGTATAGTAAATAGTATAGAAAATGGGGAAGTCTCTGCATCATGGAGCTCTTCTGAACTGATCCTCTGAGCACTATGCTAGATTGTTCACATTCCTGTGAAGTAGATTTATTGTGCTTATTTCATCAATGATAAACTGAAGCACTGGCAGATAGGTAGCTTGATCAAAATTAAACAGCCAGTCAATAGACAAGTCTGAATGCACATCAGCTCTTCTGGTTGCTAGTCTTGCCTCTGCTCTATTATACTCCCCAAACTTGTGTTCTGTAAATACTTCTCCAGGAGGTAAATGCTTTATAAAGATTAATATCCCAATATGTTTAGGAAATTTTTTTTGTCACAGGTTGAGTTCTCCTCAAAGCAGTTGCTGAGATGCAGTTTTGCACAGAAGAGGATTCTTAAGGCATGTTCATAATATCAACGCCTGGGGAAGGGAAAGAACAGAAGCAGATTAGACAGGGAGAAGGTGATCTAGTCTTAGGGGCAGCCTCAACTGATGCTTCAGGGACTCTGAAGATGAGGTGATTGCACAAAGATGTCCTAACATGAGGCAAGACAACCAGGCCTTTATATCTTCATGCCAATAAGTTTTTGGATGTGGTCCCTCCCAGGAAGGGAGCATGACCTTGGACAAAGTAGCTCTATTCAGCTAGCCAATCCCCAAAGGTGGCCAACAGCTGCAGGATGGCTCCCAGGGGCACTGCCAGGAGCTAGGGCCATGAATTGGGAAATCTGGAAGGTACATCCCAGGGTTCACCAGAACTGTGGGGTTTGTAAGTACAAGATTAAATAAAACTAACAGTTTCTGTACTGCTCTCCACTTAAAGCTTTTAATGGGCAAATAATGTACCGTGAATCTTTTTTTAAAAAAATATCTTTATTGCTGAAAGTATTATAAATGTCCCTCTTTTCCTCCCATTGATCCCCTTCACTAAGTACCCCTCCTCCAGGCCTTCACCACACTATTGTCTGTGTCCATGGGTTATGCATATATGCATATAAGTTCTTAGGTTAATCTCTCCCAACCCACCCTTGCTGTCAGGCTCCTTCCCAGAAGATTAATAGTATTGACATTAATCTAATAGTGCCATGGTGATTTTATGTTCTGCAGTGAAGATTAAGCAACCATATTCTAATAAGCAATTATTGGTATGAAGAATTAATAAAGCCTCCAGTTTAGGACTTAAGCCTTCTTAAGAATTTACTCCCTTCTGGATATTTTGGTTCTCTAGCCTAGTCTAATTCATCTCAAGACCTTTTTTTCTGCCTTTCTTCTCATAGCCTCCATCCTTGGCCAACAAAGGAATGGGCACCCTTTCCCCATAACTATGCGCTTCTGAATTTCAGTAGGTAGAATTAAAATTCTTCTAGTTGCTCAAGGTAGAAACTCGAGATAACCATGAACTCCTTCCTCAGCACCCAGTCTATCATCAGTTACAGGCATCGCCTTGTGACTGTCTTGAACACATCCTCTCACCTCCGTTCCAATGTCAACTCAGCAATTTACCTTTTTATAATTTCTCACTTGGATTACCATAATAGCTTCTCCCATCCCCTCAACCCATCCTTCATAGTGTGGCCACAGGGAACATTTAAAAATTCAAATGGCTCCATCCAGGCTTAAAATTCTGCCATGAAGCTACAATCCATTGTCATCTTCATTGAATGTATATTCCCAAGTCTTCTGAACTAATGGAGTCACCCCAATCTTTGTTACATGAATAAAAATGTCTCAAACCCCCATCTCACAGTGATGGAAACTCAGTGTTCTCATTTCTCTTTATTTTAGAAACTTGACTCAGACCTGGATCCAACCTCACTGTAATTTATCTGTTTTTTGTTTGGTCCAAATACCTTCAATTTAATTTCATAGTATTTTAAATTGGAAGTTTTAACTGAGTCACCAACATATATTAAGCATCATTTTCCAAGTGAAATAGGCACTTCTGTAGGATTTGCAAAAAGAATTAACCCAAAACTGGTTAAACTCTCAAGTTCTTCCCTTACTTTGAGGCTCTCAAATAAGTCGAAAGTGGATCTGAAGAAGGGTTTACGAGAACAATTTCTATGGAGAGAGAAATTCCCCCAAGCAGGGAAAGTGGGAGAAGTGCCCCCGTCACCTTGAGTTGAAAGCAGGTGGCCTATGTGAATACTCAGAGACTTTACTGTGTTGCTGGATTGGGCGGGATGGGGGGGCCAGGGCACAGCTGACTAGACTGATGTCTGACTCTGTATTAAGAACTCTAAATGGATGAGACAGGTTGGCCAGCTGAAGGGCAGATCAAAACAAGTGGAGTCTCTGGGATCAGCTTGCATGTCTGGAGTTTGTTGGACAGACAAAGTGAGAGGCTTGCCATGAACCTGATGCAGACCATGAGCACGAGAAAGACAGAGATGTCAGCTTAGAGCAAGTTATTAAAACCTCATTTTAGGGGCTGCAAAGGAGTGAATGACCAGCTGAACCAGAGAAACATCCAACCAGGTAAGAGATTTCTGTGAGGTTAATGAGGTCTTAACCCACAAAAGTCCCAGAAGATAAAGAGCTTTCAACAACTGCCAACTTCAGAAAACACAAAGCTGTATTATGACAGAGTCAGTTAAGTAAAACTTTCTTACTCCTGTGACATGTCTTCCATGCTCCCACCCCTGACCCTTCACCAACCTCAGAATAATGAAAGCTGGAGGAGAGAAGCAGAAACCATTTCCCACGAGGCAGGCAACCAGCAGAAAAGGAATTACAACTCCGAACGAAGTTGGAAGTTTTTACTGTTACATGGAATTGGGCACCTAGAATGGGGACCATATTTTACAGCTTAAAATTACTGTAGAAATTTTATTACTTAAGAATAATTGTTTAAAAGTCATGGGACAGCTCAAGATTTGATCCAGCAACAGGAGAATAACTCCCCCCAATGAATAAATCTTAAAAGAAGATTGTATTGTGGTTATACAGCATACTCCTGCTTGTTTGGCCTACGAGTTACATAATGGACCAGTTATATAATCCTTCTCATAAAACTCTTCCTCTAGACTGGGGGTTGCCAAACTTTTCCCACCAAAGGCCAGATAGGAAATGTTTGAGGCTTTGGGGGCCATGCAGTTTCTGTTGCAACTACTTAACTCTGCTGTTGTAATGCCCCAAAGCTGCCACAGACAACCCTTCGATGAATGGGTGTGGCTGTATTCTAATAAGACTTCACTGACAAATCAGGTAGAGCGCTGGATGAGCTCCCAGCCCATAGCTTGCGATCCCTGCTCTAGACTGTAGGCTCCTAGAAGGCAGGGGCTGTTTTGTTATTATTGAATTTGAAATGCCCTGCACATTGTAAATAATATTGACTGGATAAAAAAAAAATAGGAAGAGATCCTCTATCAACTCAAATAATCCCTTTTGTTATCTTTACAAAAAGTTTCAAGAGAAAAGTGCTGGTATCCTTAGGAAGAATAGTCAAAAGAGCTTCTTTCTAAGAGGAGAAAGTCACATAGTGCAGAAGCACCTCCGAGCAGGTTAGCTTATCCAGGTTATAAAGAAGGCACATTCTAGCACGTAACTGTCAGTAAAATGTAAGCTTCCCATTGGTCATGCCTTATCTTCTCCATCTTTTTAAGATTGACCTTGCATGATGTCCTGTACATAGGGGACAAAAATAAATGGAAAATAAAAAAAAGATGAGTGATTCTATTCATAAAGAGCCAAAAGGATCCTGGGAATGCCTATATGTATAATTGAAGACAGATCTTTACTGAGAAATTTCTGTTAATGAGAAGGTATGATAATATAGAAGTTGGTATCAAGCTAGCAGAAGGAAGTTCCACCTGATGCCCAGGAGGTAGTTTTATCATTTAAAAGTTAATTATAAATTTATTTTAGTCCAGGTGGGACAGCATGACATTTTGTCAATGACATGTACTTTTTATTGAGGTATTTTTTTCATTGGCCATGCTAATAGCACAGATATTACTGGTATTGAGCTCCTAAAGTCCCTGGGCTGTATAGAAATGCTAGGTTTGTCCTTGAATTGTTCAAATCTAATTAAAATTACTGGAATACCTACTATGTGCCAGGTATTGTTAGATACTTCCATGCACATCACTAAACCACTGGGATTTGACCATTGGCTCCATCTCTTACTAGCTCTCAGACCTTGAGCAGGTACCTTAATTTCTTTGTGCCTCAGTATCCCTATTTGTAAGATGGTAAAGAAAAATGATTTTTGCCTCAGAGGTTGTGAGGATTAATGATAGAATATGTGTTAAGTCCTTAATACAGTGCCCAGCACATAGTAAGCTCTCAAAATATTAGCTATTATTATTATCCTGTTTAATTTATCCTCACAGTGTTGTGATGAGTTTGGTGTGAATACCCCATCTGACCAAAGAGGAAACTGAAGCTCAAGATGTAACTTCCTCTAGGTGACAAAGGGCCAGAAGTCAAGGACAACTGGGTTAAGTTTATTATATTAGGAGGCCTGACTGAGTCAAAGGCTGTCAGACCTACATCTCTAGCTTTGGTTTCAAACTTGTTTTAGAAATAAATATAATCTCTGCATAGTACCATTCCCATCTCCTCTAAATGTTAAAATTGTGCTTTTAAGAACCTCCAAGTACAGGTTCCATAAAAGTGTTCGATTTTCCTCTATAATAAAAAAAGATTATTTTTCAAAAATAACATTGCTTTCTTAGGAATAGTCATCTTCTTGTGTAGTGTCCCTGGCTACTATTCAAAGCCAAGCTTACTATTCTTTCATTGTTTTTTTTTTTTTTTTTTTCTTTAGATCAGGAAAGACCTGAAATTTGGCTCTGAAAATTTCCTTAATTTGTAAGAAGAAATATTCCCCTGGAAGTCCAGTTGTTATGGCCAAGGAAGAAAAACAAAGCTCTGACAAGAAATGACCAGCATCGAAACCACGGGGTTTTCAGAAAGAAATTGTTGGATTTATTCATATCCTTTCTTGGCTGATCTCTAAATATATCTGCCAAAAGTAACACAAATTGTTGCTTCAAGCAGAGATCTTCATAGGTAGTGACACTGATAATGCCTCCCCATGCAGAGCCTCAAGGAAGCATCTGGACTGGGCTTAAAGACAGGGATGTGCTGAATCATCCCCCCAGGGAGAGGATTTCTTTAAAGTCCTTTCAGACAGAGGAATAGTCACCCTCTGACCCCTGAACAGCTTTCTTTGGCAATTTCCAGAATGTCTGCTTCCAGAAACATTTCTTCCTTTGTTTTATCCCCATCAAAAAGCATTCATAAGAGACCCATTTACCTCTGGGGAAGCATCAAAGATGCAGCGAATAAAATCATACATATGGTCCCTATAGCCTTGGGAATTTATCATCTAAGATGCAAACACACGCATAAAGGATACATAGACAGGAAAAGGTATTATGTCAATATGTGGCCAGACAGTAAATACAGCATTTATATCTTATCTATTTAAACCACTTATTCTTTTCCAACTTTTTATAATGTACAATAATGATGAGCAAAGATATGTATATGCACATGTGTGTATGTGTGCACATATGTGCATGCACACACATGGTGACATACATGCTCACATACATATAGGACTGATTACATAATTTGCAGAGCATGATGCAAAATGATAATGATGCGGGTCCCTTCCTTTTTTTCTGGCTGGCTGCTTGTTTGTTTTTCACTTGGTGCAAGGCCCGTGGTTATGGGGTATGAGGAAGGCATGTGTGGCCTGGGTAGTAAAGAGCAGGGACACCTCTCAATTTCCTTTTTGGTGCTTTGCTGTTTGATATAAAAGAACCCAACTGCTTCTGGCTAAAGCCTGCCTAGTCTATGGGGTGGGTGGGGTGAGGAGTGGGTAGAGGAAATGAAGGTGGGGACAAGGGCTCAAAGGAGCCTAACATCTCTGGAAGTCTGGTGGCTGGTGGTAGCCACTCAGGGTGGGGGCCCAGCTGATTAAATAAAATTTATTTTAAAGATGAAATCTAATCTAGGTCTAGGCATGACCTTGATTGCATAATTATTTTTTCTAATTATATCCTGGTAAAAAGGAAGTCATATATTCTGAAATACAGTTGGATCAATGTTTTAACAGTCTAGTCTACTTAAGGGAATGCTTTCAGTTTTTGCACATTGAGTATGATGTTTGCTGTGGGTTTCTCACATATGGCCTTTATTACTTTGAGGTGTGTTCCCTCTATTCCCACTTTGTTGAGAGTTTTTATCATAAATCAGTGCTGGATTTTATCAAATGGTTTTTCTGCATCTATTGATATAATCATGGGGTTTTTATCCTTCATTTTGTTTATGTGGTGTATCATGTTAATTGATTTACAGATATTGTACCACCTTGCAGCCCCGGAATAAGTCCTACTTAATCATGGTGTATGACCTTTTTAATGTATTGCTGGATCTAGTTTACTAATACTTGTTTAAGAGTTTAACATCTATGTTCATCATGGATATTAACCTATAATTTTCTTTCTTTGTAGTGTCTAAAGCATTTCTCTTAAGATTGGGAATAGGGCGTGGGTGTCCACTTTCACCACTCTGTTTCACATAGTACTAGAAGCCCTAGTCACAGCAATCAGACAAGGAGAAAAAATAAAAGGCATTAAAATGGGAAAGGAAGAAGTAAAACTGTTATTATTTGCAGATGATATGATACCGTATATACAGAACCCTAAAAATTCCACAAAAAACTACTAGAATGGATAAATGAATTCACTAAAGTGGTAGAATACAAAATAAATATCCAGACATCAGTGGCATTTTTATAGACCAATAATGAACTATCGGAAAGGGAAACTAAAAATACAATCCTACTCACAATAACTTCAAAAAATAAAATAAAATACCTAGGAATAAATTTAACCCAGGATATAAGTGACCTGTATTCAGAAAATTATAGGACACTAAAAAAACTGAAAAAGATACAAATAAGTGGAAGCATATACCATGTTCATGGGTTGGAAAAATTAACATCATTAAAATGTCCATACTACCAAAAGCAATCTATAGATTCAGTGCAATTTTTATCAAGATACCAATGGAATATTTCACAGAACTAGAACAAATATTCCAAAAATTTATATGGAGCCACAAAAGACCCCAAATAGCTGCAGCAATCTTGAGAAAGAGGAACAAAGTGGGAGAAATCATGCTACCTGATATCAAACTATACTGTAAGACCATAGTAATCAAAACAGGATGGTACCAGCATAAAAACAGACATGTAGACCAATGGAACAGGATAGAGAGCCCAGAAATAAACCCATGCCTTTACAGTCAATTAATATTTGGCAAAAAAAGCAAAACCATACAATGGGCTGCAGATAGTCTATTCAATAAGTGGTGTTGAGAAAATGGGACAGATACATGCAAAAACAATTAAACTAGGCCACCTTCTTACACCATACACAAGAATAAACTCAAAATGGGTTAATACTTAAATGTTAGACTCAAACCCATAAAAATCCTAGAAGAAAACATAGACAGTAAAATCTTAGACATTTCTCATAGCAATATGTTTTCTGATATATCATCTTGGGCAAGAAAGAAAGAAAAATAAACAAATGGGACTACATCAAACTAAAGAGGTTTTCCCATAGGAAAAGAAACCATCAACAAAATGAAAAGACAACCCATTGAATGGGAGAACATATTTACCTACATCTGATAAGGGTTTAATATCCAAAATTTATAAGAAATTCATAAAACTCAACACCAAAAAAACAATTCAATTAAAAAATGGGCAAAGGACCTGAATGGACACTTCTCCAAAGAGGACATGCAGATGGCCAATAAACATATGAAAGGATGCTCAACATCACTAATCATCAGAGAAATGTTAATTAAAACCTCATTGAAATATTACCTCACACCTGTCAAAATGCCTGTCATCAATAAATTAACAAACAACAAGTGTTGGTAAGGATGTGGAGGAAAGGGAGCCCTTGTGCACTGTTGGTGGGAATGCAGATTGGTGCAGCCACTGTGGAAAACAATATGGAGTTTCTTCAAAAATTAAAAATGGAACTGCCTTATGACCCAGCAAATCCATTTCTGGGAATATATCCTAAGAAATCCAAAACACTAATTCAAAGGAATATATGCACCCCCATGTTCATTGCAGCATTATTTACAATAACCAAGATTTGGAAGCAGCCCAAGTGTGCATCAGTGGATAAGTGAATAAAAAAAGCTGCATTACATTTACATAATGGAATACTACTTGGCCATATAAAAGAAGGAAATTGTACCTTTTTTGACAGTATGGATGGACCTGGAGAGTATTATGATAAGTGAAATAAGCCAGTCAGAGAAGGACAAGCATCATATAATTTCACTTATATGTGGAATCTAATGAACAAAATAAACTAGCAAAGTGAAGACAGACTCATGAATATAGAGAACAGACTGACAGCTGTCAGAGGGGAGGCAGTTGGGGGTTATGTGAGAAGGGTTAAGGGATTAAACAAAGAAAAAAAAACTCTTGGACACAGACAATAGTATGGTGATTGTCAGAGGTAAGCGGGTGGAGTGGGGGGAAGGAGAAGAAGGACAAGGGGGAGTAAATGGTGATGGAAGGAAACTTGGGGTGGTAATCACCACAATACAATAGATGATGTATTGTATTTCTGAAACCTGTATAATTTTATTAACCAATGTCACCCCAATAAATTCAATTAAAAAAACAGCAACAGTCTAACCAATTTAAAATTTTTTCAGGTAACCAGAAATTATCTATTAATTACTTAATTTAATATTAATCCAAAGATTTAATTTAACTAAAGGTTTTGAGAATTATATTTAAGCTGACACACTATAGAATATAGCAATAGTTGATATAAAAATTGTCAGAACTATACTTCAAATTACTTGAACATATAATTTTACATTTTTCTTAATTTTAAACATTACATAGAAGTAATATTAGCTTACCTAATCAGTACACCAGGAAAAAAAGCTCAGGAAGTTTATATTGTAATTAGTCTCTTTATGAGAAAACAAATCCAAATCTTTAGAGTAAAATGCATATTGTATCATATCCCACACTTATAAAATCAAGGAAAAGTCATGTAACTGTTTTTAAACCAAAATTATTAAGCCAGTTTTGATTTACTGAAAAATTTACCTTGTTTATGTAAACTTGGATTTTTAATGAAAAGATCTCTAAAAAGCAGTTTCTGTGAGAAGGCCTTTATTTTCCTTGAAAGACCAGCACAACTAAAATATTAGAAGTGCAGTTTATTTTCTAGAAATTCAGGATATATTAGATATAGGTAAGTGGTTATAATTACCTATAAACCAATCTAAATAAATTTAAAAGAATAGATAATCTAATTTATTCATATTCTCCAGAGGTCAGAATATATTTCACATGAAATAAAAATAATGTATTTCACACAGACACAATGAAAACCAGAGGTTGTTCTCAATTACACACTTGCAGACCCACCGAGGGCCTACAGTTCCATCTATAGTCCAAGCTACAGGTCAAAAGGAAGCACAGAGATAATAAAATGCATCCATCCAGATCTCAAAGAGCAGTTCTCTTATCTAGTGGGCACAAAATTCTTTCTTCATTGATTTAACTCCAAACAGATAAACAACAAAAAAGACTAGCAAACTCCCATCACCCACCCAACCCACCAGGCCATAGTGAGAACCCAACCCCTGCTCTCACCAAGGGGGCTTACTTTAGTGCTGCGCGCATACTTGACTCATATACACAGGGGGCTCTCTCAGTGCAGGAGAGACCAGCTAGTGATCAGACATCCATCAGGCTTGAAGACATGTGGCCCAGACCACGAGTTTCCTGATGCACAGGGTGATTCTTCGTTTTCCCTCAAGGCAAGCTAGTGAACCAAGAAAAGAAACACACCTACTAGTCCCTGGAAACTGCTATAAAAAGAGATTGCTGGTTATTCCCACTAATAGAGTTGGCCAAGAACCAGAAACAAAAGCAAAATCACAGAATCAGAATTTGAAACAAGCAAACAAACCAAAACCCCGAGAAACAGAAAGGCAGCCGAGATGGAGTTCTTTTGCTGCAGGAGACTCATTGGTGGAAACAGGAAATGTCAGGCCTGGGCCCAAGAGCACATGGGACTCTTCCCCGCTCCACCAAGTGAGCCCATTTGAGCCTTTCTATGGAACAATCTCTAAAACTGTCAAATTTCCAAAATAAAAACAGAATAAACATGTAAAAGATTTAAGTCACTAAGGAAGGAGCAAGCAGTAGACAAGCTGACTCAAAGAGCTTTTGAAGTACAGTACTGACAGCCCCTGAAGAAAGTACGTGCAGTAGGTCAGCTGCTAGGTTAGATTTTCAAAACTGACTCATGTCTCTCCACAGCCATACTTTTGGAGTTATCTTTTCTACTAGGCAAAAATAATTTGCATCGTTCTCTGGCATAAATCTCCAAGGAACTTCAGTGGGTCTAGGTCCTGACCAAATGGTAAATGGTGAGTTGAGCAAGCTCGGCAGGATGGCGAAGGAGGCACAGACATAACACAGTGTCCTAATAAGACAGTTGGTCCCGAAGGGTGCTCGCTCTGCAGGGCCAAGGGCCGTAGGGTTTCCTGGAAGAGGAGTCGGGCTGTCACGGCTGACGAGGAGAAGGTGGTAGCTTTACCGGGGGCTCCTCAGGCAGGACACTCAGAATGGCTTGCAGAGTTTTCTTACTCAGACCTCCTTTCTGGTCTGAGCAGTCACTGCAGGTCTCAATCAAATGAACTTCTAAAGTGTGGTCTAGCAAATGAATTCACACCCCTCTCAATCACTCATGTTTCAACAGTTTCAACCACACTGTTGCTCTCTTGTTGGGGACCTCCATGAGCCTTCCCTTTCCTGAGCAGGGCTGCCCCTGAGGCTCTCTCATTGCACAGGGAGCTCCTGTCCTGATTCTGTCCCACACCTCTACTCTCACCCCGATACCTGCACCTACCAAGACTGCAGCTCAGTTCACCAGCACTATGCCCGAGAGGTGACTCCCTGCTGCTCCCCATTGCATCTCATTGCTACTCCATGCCCCCTCCCTCTGCCTGCTTACCTAATACTTTCTATCTTATCTCAGTCCACAGTTCTTGCCCTGTCTGTCCCTTCCTCTCCCAAGCACACTCAGCTGCTTTCTGTACCACCAAACATCTCTTGGCTTGGGTACCTCTCCCTCCAACTAAATCCCCACTCAGTGTAACCCCACACTCCATGTGGTGCCTCCCACTGTCCTAAATACTCTGCTCCTGGCTTCTCAGTGTTCTAAATCTTCCTTGAACCTAAGCCTAAAGGCCTGCCCCCAACTCTGCTTTATGGCCACATCTGGCTCTCTGAGCATTCAGACATGTACCAGGTGGCCTATGGATTGGACCTGTTGCTCCCAGGAGTTACTCAGGACCTTGGACCATATTCAGATTGTATTTTCAGCTACAGCTTTCCCAGAACAGCTTCCAGATCCACACTGATCCGAGGCTGGGGTGGGCCCATGTCCAGCTGCACTTCCAGGCCTTGGGGTGGGATTTTTGGAATCAGTTCACCTGCTCAGGCTCACAGACTTCCAGAACAACCCTACAAATTACCTCAAGATAGCTTGAAAATGGATCAGGTTTCTTTTATCTGCTTTTCCAGTTTAGGGGAAAGCCTGAGGTATAATTAAGGAGATATTTGTGTCTATCCTCTAAAGCCTTTAGAAAAACTCACACAGGCCAGAGATCTGCTTAGTATGGACCAAAAGGTAAACATGAGGGAAAAGGAGATGATTCTGTGGCCTCCTCCCCTTGTGGCCCAGCTATCCCCAGCTTTTCAGGCCACAAGGGGAACCCTTGAGGGGACATGAGCTTTCAGTGTCCTTTTAGTTTCTGCTCTGAGCAAATGGCAGACCCAGTGCCAAGTACCTGGGAGGCTTTCCTTTGATGTTGCCATGAGAAATCCAGAGGTCCTGGCCCACTCCTATCAGTCTTTCCTCCTTCCAGTCAACCACAGAGGAGCTGCTGGCTCTTCCCAAAACACGGACAAAGCTTACAGGCAGCTGCCCAGAGTTTGAGTCCCAGCTCTGCATCTACTGGTTCCGTGAATTCGAGCAAGTCCCTCTTAACTTGTTATACTATTAGTAGTGTGAATAATATTGAGACCCGTCATAGATCTCACAGGGCTTTCCCGAGGATCATAAAAGATTTAAACAACTTTTCAAATAATAAAGCATCAGCTAAGTGTTAGTATTACCATTCATGGCAATAAATAAAACAGTAATACTTTAGGTGAATCACTAATACTCCTAATCATAATGACACCTATTCAATTAATACTTGCCATCGTAACAGATCTCTCTAGCAGGGTCTCAGTCTTCCCCAGACTACCTTTATCTTAACCTCACAGTGTATGACACCCTTTTCCCCATTTCTCTTGCCCAGACAAGATGTGCATTATTCCCTGAGGATTTCTTTACAGCCTCTGTCCTACCTCTTCCCAAAATTTCCTCCACAGAGTCACAACTGAGAGTGCAAGGCAGAGTCTTGTACCATGGACCACATCTCACCCCTCCCTCTGCTCCAGCCATCAAGGGCCACCCAACTCATCCTCCAGCTCAGGCAGTTTCCTCCTCAGCCAGCTGGGCATGGGCTCAGTTCCAACATCGCCTGTGGCATGTCATCCTGTGGCACATTATCCTGTGGCATGTCATCCTGTGACATACAGGTGTTACAGGAGCAAGGGTTTTGTGACCCAGCACATTTGGTAAATGCTAAACAAAGTTTTGGCTTGTTCTTTCAACACTAAGACTTTTCAGACTTTAGAATGCTAGAATACATGACAAATTTCCAAGCAGAGGTGTAGTATGTTGTTTCCTAAACTTGCTTGGCCCTGGAACCCATTGCAGCTTAGTGTCTTAGATCAGTGTCCTGAGGGCACTGCTTTCACCCATCATTTGTGACCTGCACACTGACACCCACTCTGTGAGGCATCCCAGCCAGAGGACAGAGGCAACCTGCCTGAAGCATCTCCTGTTGATAGCTCCTCCCCCCACCCCATCAGCGCTTTTCGCATCCATTGGAACCCCCCTTCTTACCTTCCACCAGGCAGACTCTCACCCTGCAGGGAGGTTTGCTCTCTGCACCGACTTCCCAGAGCTGCTCGCTGGCAGCTCCCTCAGCTCATGGGTGTCAAGTCCTCCACCTTTTTGCCCCCACTGTGGCACACACACAGCCACAGGACCAGCAGGGAGAGGCCTCCTTAGTCAATCTCAGCAGAATGCCAAGGATGGTATGGCTGGGCCCAGGGATGCAAGCAGGATCAAGTCCACAAGTCCCTCCAGCACCAACTTCTCGAGAGAGAAAAATCACAATCTGTCAGGGGTTCCAGGCCTCAGGCTCCTCAGTGGCCCTAGAGGCCCCTCCAGGGAACCCCCTGTTCTTGACAAACCAAGAGAGATTTTTCAGGCATCCCTCACTTTACTGCACTTAGAAGATATTGTGTTTTCATTAATGTACAGGCAAGACCCTCCACCAGAAAAATATTAAGATTTGTTGAAGGCTCAGATGATGGTTAGAATTTTTTGGCAACAAAGTATTTTTAAATTAAGGTATAATGCTACTGCACATTTACTAGGCTACAGTACAGTGTAAACATAACCTGTATGCACTGGGAAACAAAGCTTTCTGTGCCTCACTTTAATCAGATAACTGTGGTCTGGAACCAAACCCGGAATATCTCCGAGGTATGCCTGTGCAGTCCCACTGCAGGCCGTGCAAGGACGCATGCGTCTCCTGGGTATAGAAAAGGAACTCCCCTTCGCTTTGAACCCAGCTTGGGAATTTCACTGCAGCACTCAGTCCATCACATGCTGGCATGTGCCAAGCACTCGGGGAGGAAAGACTGTAAGAACACATGTCCCTGGGAGAGCATGATTTGCGCTTGGAGGACTTGGGACACATAGCTTTTGTGTTTTGTCCTCTGTGACAGAGATTCTAGGTACAGCCTTAGTTGTTGGGGGAACCAAAGCTTGCTTAGGCCACCAAGGGCCATTGTCCCTGCCCTGTTGTGACACCATGCCCAAAGGGTAGGTTTGCAGAGGGCAGCACAACTGTCCTCTGCTGATAACCATGGCAGAGACAGTTTACTGGAAAGTTACACGGGTTTAAGCTTCAAGGCCTCAGCCCTACACAAGCCCCTTCCAGACCCGGTCACTGGCTTTGCATTTATAATGTAGTATTTTTTTCTTTATTCCCAAATTGAGTAAGTGTTGACCCCTCAAATCCCGGACCTGCCTTTGGTGGGTGACAGGTGCATGCTTCTTCAATTAGGTTCCATTCCATGGAAAATTGCTGGACCAGAAACTGGTCCTGAACTTGATGTGGTGCGATAGCTGTGCCTATGAACCGTTCTCCGCCTCGGTGCAGAAGACTGTTTCCTGGGCAGGCACTGGAATTCCTGGGTCTGAATCACTGAGACAACCCCAGGACAGCCATGCACCATGAGACAACTGAAAACTTGCTATTGGGGGCCTTGATGATACCCAGAGCCTACCGGGTTGGTGGGCCCACCAAGGGGACAAGCCACTTGTTCCCTACCAATCTCATTTTCAGGAAAACTAGCGAGTGTTATGAGTCTCCCAGACTTCTCAGCTGGTTACTATTACCGTGTATTTCCCCAAAACTTAATTATTTATTTTTTACACCAGGGCAATGCAACATGGAGCTCCCGCATCGAGGCAAGTAACAGATGGAGACATAAGCAATGACCAATATTCCCAATGACAGGATGTTCTAGTCAAGTGACATTTGTGCCTGACCAGCTTGGTGGCTTATGTCCTTTGGCTCTAGCATTCTTACAAGATTCAGCTTCCTGGGACTCAGACCCCCTTTGTGTCCTGAAACTTTAAAGCAAATGCTTCCTTTAAACTTCTTTAGGATCTCATTCCCTACTTATTGCTTCTAAGATAAAACAGAGTCCTCCATCCTTTTGCTATAAAGCCTCCGGGACAAGAAAATCTGAGTGAAGGGTTCAGAGCTGTAACTTACTTGTGCTTTTTCCCATACCTTTAGTCGGGACAAAGCATATGCCATTGCCCAATGGAACAGCCCGGCCTTGAGCATGGGATGTGCCCCATGGGTGAGCACCAGCACGGGGGAGACAGGCAGCTCACAGAGAAGGAGAGAACCCTGATAAAAGAGCAGGCTTCGAAAAGGAACCCCTGGGTCCAGGCCCATTTGGTGGGAAACAGATGTGCCTATGACTGAAGGAGGAGATTGTTGGGTCTTGTCTCTCTTTCCGCCGCAGGCCAGCCTCCATGAGCACCAGGCTGGCCACATTCACGGCAAGCTCAGCATTTAGCCAGGTCCCTGGGCTTGTCAGAAGGGAGCTGCTCCTTTAGCTTCCAGTTACTGCTGGGTGATCAGAAATTCCCTGGGCTTGTGATGCTGCTAAAAGTTCCCAATTAAAACAAAAGTCTAAACAGGAAGCACCGAAGGGACCTCAGCTCCAGAACTTTAGGGAACAGTTAAGAGAAAGTGTCATAAAAATGTGTCCTTTGCTTTGGGGAAAAAGGAATTGATAACTCTCTTTTTCAGTCATTAAATTCTCTGCCTGCAGAAAAGTAAAAAGATTTCATGTTAGACATTTTCCCACACCAACTCTCCTCCCGTTGGTTCCTTCACTGAACAAAAGGTCACATTCAGGTCTCGTCCACCCTCAGGCACTAAGAGGGTGGGGCTCCTTCCCAAGTCACTCCTCTAGGGCCTGGACCTGAGCACCTCCCTCCTGGGCGTGGGCTGAGGTCACCCTGCATGCCAGCTAACCCTTGTCATTCCTTGCAGCTATACCTACATTGAAAAGGTTTCACTCTGGTTTGTGTTGTCTTCCTGATAGACAATATTTCAGTAGGCATGTTGACATTCTCCTGATTTTCTCTGAGTTACATTGCTAAAATGGAAGCTGGGTCCCCATCCTGGCCTGAATCTATTAAACAACAATATTTACACTGGTTCATTTCAAGCCTGACTCAGTACGTAGGTTTGGTTTATCGAGGCCAGCCTAGCTCTTTTAATGCTCGTGACCAACCTCCATCAGAGAGAGAGGGGCTCACTTCTAGGCCAAATCTGTCCAACTCCAGAAGCAAAGCTCTAACCACTGCCCTGTGCTGCTGCTTACTCTGCTATCACCCTGCTTACAAGCACAGCCGAGGGGATACAGTTACTGGAGAGGATCATAAAATTTTAGCATTGGAAGAGACCACCATGCTCCCGGACTAGCGCCATCTTCATTACACAACTGGAAAGAGTGAGTGCCAAATTGGCTTGCTCGAGGTCAGCCAGCTTATTAATTGAAGGCAGAAGTATGGTGTGGAAATCAAACAATTTGGCCATTTTGTGATGTCGCCGGGCAGAGAGAGATTTTATGAGGAAGATGTTGGAAACCATGACTGAATCTTGGGATAAAGAATGTATACGGACTGAGTTTTTCCACACTTCTTTTCCCACATGGTGAGAATATTGAGAGCTGACTACACATAAACACCCTGTAAAAATACGGGATTCCTGCGTGGCATTAGGAGGAAAGACTGCTCTCTATTTTTAGCCTGGTGGCTTTTCACATATTGTCTCCTGTAACCCTCCTTTACCTGTCCCACCTGTGATAGATCGTGTGACAGTAGTCCCATCTTAACTTGAGGCTCAGGTGCTTATTCAAAATATCTGACTTCCTCATTGACTTCTGGGTTATCCTAGCACAGGGTTAAGTGTGGCCAGAAATCAAGGGTATGAGGTGTGACTAGGATAAGCCTGGACCTTCCTGTGCCCCTCTTCTGTAATGCTCATACCCCACAGCAGGGCTGCTTCGAGGGAAAGAAGCTCTCTCTATGCTCAGAGGAGAAGCACATCCAATCTAGAAGTAGGTTGAGTCACCTCCCTAAACTTGAACACACAGTGTTTTAGGTGGATTCCAGTTTTTTCTTCTCCTTCAGCTGATCTCAGGCTGTTCATTCCTTATGGTCAAGATCAAGTCTTTTCTATCCTTGCTCCTGGACCCTTTTCTGATAAGCCAGTCACAGTGATGTGCCTCCTCCCACCTCCTCCAATTCTCTTTCTGAATTGCTCTGGCATTCAGTTTGTGTTAGCTGAAAACTTTTACATTTTATTTTATTTTGTTAATTTTATCTTTTTGCATCTATAATCACTCCACCTAAATTTGGAGCTTGTTGAGGACCAGAACCTGGCACATCTAATACCAGGTATGTCTTTTGTCTACAACAGCTCAGAAAGGTCCGTGGGGGTGATTCAGTAGTCACAACAAAACCAACCAACCTGTGTCCTGAAAGAGGAAGCCAGTGACACAGGCTTATAAAGCATCTGTCTCTCACAGGACATCGGCACTTGCAAGGCAAAGGAGGCTTTTATAGAAGAAGTGGTACTGCTTGGGGGCCGGTGAATGGGCACAATGCCAAGTGAGGAACAGGAACTGCTTTTTCTCTGCCTCCACCTCAGGTGGTGATACTGTTCCTGTCACTCTGCCTGTGGAGAGAAGGGGGGCTTCCTGCCCTGCTCTACTCAGAATCTTCTCTGGTGGCCTCTCATTGGACGAGGTGCAGGCCCAGGCCCTGCCTCAGCCAACTGCCCCAGGGGACTCTAGCCTGCTGCTCAGGCCTGTCAGGCAGGGCTTTTGTTCCTCTAATCAACCGTGTGGGAATCTCCATTTCGCTGACATTGTCAGGAAGACATTTCAGAAAAAGCCCCAGTTGAGAAGGAATGCTGACTGGGCTCCAGCCACTTCTGAAAACACAGACTGCTGCACAAAGCCCCTGAGAGGTCCTGTTCTGTGACCCAAAAGGGTGTCCCAGGAGACCAGGTGCTGAGGGAATGGCCTGGGCAGGTAACGACGTGGCCGCTGGTCCAGGACACATAAGAAGGGGCTTCAATTTGAGAGTAAAGGAATCTGGAATGTTCCTAATACAGCTATATTAAACTACTTTTAGTGTACTTTTTAGTGTGCAATGAGCCCAGCATGATGTTAGGTGATACTTAACAACCAAAAATACTGATCACTGCCGGAGTAAAATGGAGACACAGAAATAGCTGAACATGGTTCAGAAAGGCTCATGGAATTTGTGTGCATACTAAACTAAGTATAGGGGTGTGTGTGTGTGTGTGTGTGTGTGTGTGTGTTGGTGAGTACATCCCAGGACCAGGGCATGGCACTAAATGCACAGGAGAAAATAAATATTCTATGTTTGGGGGTATCAGGGCTATAAGAAGATTTAATCAGCTATAGACAAAGGTGTGACTCTGTCCATGTAAGATTAGGAAGGTAGAGCTTGTCACATTGTGGGACATTAAAAATCAAGCAAGGGAGTTTGGTTTTTCTCCTACAACCAAGGGAAAACCACTGGAGGCTTTGGCACGTGGGATGGAATGACAAGATGAGTGTTTTGGTGAGCTGACCTGGATGGAGGGGCCAGCATCTGAAAGCAGAGGTCAGAGGGCCTCTGCCATGATTCAGGCAGACCATGGACTGCAGTGCTGGCCAAGACTGCCCAGCAGGGGATGGAGAAAGCAGGTATTTTGGAGGAAGAATCAATCTCTTAACGGCCCTTCCTGTCTGGCCAATGTGTTTGCTCGCCTTTCCAGCCAATTACACACACAGTAGGAAATGAACATAAGAAACTTGACAATGTGTCACTTTAGTCTTGTTACTCTTCTGCCTAAATCCTTGCAGCTTCATTGCTCACCCCATAAAGCTCAGACCAGTGATACACTATTTTTAAGGCAGCAAGACTCTTTATTCAAAGGTGATATTACTCAGAAAATCAAGATGTAAAATGGATAGAAACAGAGCAGCTCTGCTCAAATCAATGCACAGGCCCAGTACATCCTCCCATTCCAGTCAGCACAACCCTGGACATTTGAGTTCCAATCCTCAGCCACCACACACTATCCCTATCTCTATCGGCAAAACCCTAGGGCCTTGGGGGACAGAGTTGGAGTCCATTTTCTTACCAGGTCAACTTCAATCTGCCTTTTTCCCACTGATCTTCACAACCATCAGAATTCTTGACCTTCTACCCTAAACATCCCTTGGACCTTGGCATCCTGCTGCTGTCGTTTGCCCTCATCCTGACGGGATGTCCTCACAGTACCTCACATACTTCCAAACTTCATAAGGCTCAGCTTATGCCTAACTTCTGTCAAAATCATCACCATATCATCATCATCATCACCATCAATATCTTCACCATCATCACCATCAGCCAAAAAGGTTATTGAACACTTACTATATCTATTTTATAGAGATTATCTCATTTAATCCTCACATCAACAACCTAGGTAGGTACTACCATTTCCCTCACTTTACAGATTAAAACTAAAGTTTAGAGAGGTTAAGTAATATGCTTAATGTCACCTAGCTATGAAGCAGTTGAGCCAAGATTCAAACCTGGGCAATCTAACACAAGAGCTGCCACTCTCAACAGGTACCCTATGTAGCCTCCCCAAATACATATGTGTAGATTGGTTGATGGAGCAAATTGATGACTGAAGGAATACAAACAGTGAAAAAGTAAATTCATTCATTCAGCAAATATCTACTGAGTTCCTATTATGTGCCATGCACTATGCCAGGCTCTGGGAAAATGGTGGTAGAAAAGGTGGACACTACCTTTGTTCCCCTTGGAGCTTAAAGTCTGGGGAAAGGAGTCAAAGGTGACCCTGAGTTTTCCAATGTGAGTGATTCAGAGGTAAAATGATAGTGCCATTGGGAGGGAATTCAGGAGAAGGAGTAAATTTAGAGGTCAAAAGATGATTTTGGCAGGTAGTATGCTGAGTTTCAGGTACCAGGGTAAAGCAAATTAACAAATGAAATTGTTCCGAAGGTCATGGAGATACTGGCTTGGACCTCAAAGAGAGGCTGATGTGGGTGATGTGGACCTAAGAATTACATAAATAATGTTGACAGCTGAAGATAGGAGCCTAAGGCAAGATTGATATAGAGAAAATTAAGTCTAGAGATAGGAGCCAAGCCTTAGAGCATGTTCCAGAGAGGATGGACACCTGCCAAGAGAAGAACTGATCACAGGGAGTCAAAGAAGCCCAGGACTAAGGAGGCCCGAAGGAAAGGGAAGCATGGTCAAGAGTGTCAGATGTCTGAGGGAGAGCAACAAAAAAGAACATGAGGTCTTTTCATTTGACTTAAAGCGGTTTTTGCTGATTTCTGAGAGCACAGTGTCAACAGAGGGTGAGGGTAAATGACAGATTGTAGGGGACTTGGGGGGAAATGGATGATAAGGAAAGAGCAATAGCCATTTCCTAAATACACCTCTCATTGAGGAGTTGGCATGAAAAGAGAACAGTAATGGTCAGTTAATGGAATAAAATGCTGAACAAAATCAGTTTTACTAATTATGTGACCTGACCCAAATATGAATATGTTTAAACGTGACAGCCATTGGATTTAAAATAGAGCTGTATAAACTCATGCCACCTAAAATGGGACCCTTGGAGTTGACCTACCCCAATCCCTTGAGTTCCCACACAAAAGAGTGGTGGTTTCTTCTCTCTATTTCTTATTTGGGATCATGACTGAGTTTAGTTCAGCAGGTATTCTTCTTTTTATAACAATTTTTTTTTTTTAAATAAAAGAAACAGTTAATCCCCAAATGTATTTTTTCCTTGGGGAAACATTTACATTCTTACGACCTCAAATGCTAAGCCAATAAAAGCAGCATCAGAGACCATTATTCAGAGTACTCAACAACAAAAAGCAGAAGGGAATGAAAGTTTTAAAGAATTTCAGCATTTTGGGGGGAGAAAAATAACTTTTATGTCATTATATTTTTATCTTCTCTGCCACCATAATTTAGAAAGACAGAGAACAGGCCCACTGATAGACTGGTGTCCATTAGGCCACATAATTCATTTTCCAGAGGATTTGGGGAAGACATCACTAGGGCATCTTTGTAAAAGCATGACAGGCTCAGACCCAAGATCATGGGAGATCACTGGACTAAACTGTTTCTTGCTGAAAAAAAAAATTGCTAAATTTAACACCAGAAGGCATTAATTTGGAAATCATAGAGATGCAATCTTCCTAGAATATTTATCACACACTGACCTCTGTTCTAATTCAGGCCCAGAAACTAAAGCTGTGAGGAAGTCAGAAACAGCAAAATAGTGACAGCCTGGGGTTCACAGCCACTCTGAAGAGAGGTTGAGGCGACTGAGATAGTTTTGACTTGAAAGGGAAAATGAAGAAAAGATAGCTCTTTCTGTTAAGAACAAAACAAAAAGGAATGGTTTAAACTCACACAAGAAGGCTTTCGCTGGAAATTAGGAAAGAATTTCTGACCAAATGATTTATAAACATTAAGAGTGTTGCTAAGGGTCATTGAGATAACTCTGGTTCAAATCCTGCATCCTCTGATGGGGCCTTGAGCAAAGTACTTAAGCTCTCTGTGCCTCAATTTCTTCCCAAGTGGGGACTTAACAGTCTCTAACTGTTGCAAGGATTTCATGAGTTAAAGCACTTAGCAGGAGACATTTCATCAGCTCTAGTCAGCATCATGTCCATCATGACCATTCTCATCATTGTGATACCCAAGAAAGCACTCATCTCCATCTACAAAGTCAGATGTGAAGGAAATGTAACAGTTTTTTCTAAAACAGAGTTTAATGTCTATTTTCAGCCCCCATTTGGGGGAAAAACACATCTCTGGCAACTCAAGGTCACTTCCTTTCTTTGTGGGGGAGGGTTGACTTTTGTACCATCAAGGTGTTGAGTATGGGAAGGAAATAGTGCAGGTTTGGTCCTAGGGTTGTCATCAGTCAACACCTTCATCCTCAGACATCTGGTGTAGGCTCAGGCCTCAGTCCACACAGGTAGCTTCACTTTTGAGGGCTCCTCAGGCCCAGCTAGCTCTCTTTCAGCTACTTCCATGGCATGCTTGAGGACAGGTGGCCATGGGAATCCTGGAAGGCTGGCTAGGACTTCATATGGCTCTAGTCCCCAAGCAGTCACTCCTGTTTGGGGAATCCTACCACCTCTCCAGACCTGAGCCCAAGAAATGTAAGACCCAGGGTCCCCCTGCTGACTGAGTCCCCCAGACATTTTATTGCCCTTCTATATTCCTCAGCCAACAGAGGATAGGGCATGTGACCTACCATACTTGAGATCCAAACCTTACCCCGTTTGAGTCGCTTTCCTCTGTGGATGACAAGGATAGATGGGGGACTAAAACTTTAGTTAGTTCACATTATCCCACTAGGCCCTAAAGACATTAGTCTCTCACTTCAGCCCCAACGTAAGTCTCCTGGTGTGGTCTTCTTGGTGCTTCTCTTAAATAACTTCCTACTGTCTACACAGAAGGACTGCAAGAGTCTCCTACTACCTACTAACACAAGAGGGCATCTCTCAGAGTTTATCATGGACAACAAGCTAACACGTTACATCTCCATTGAGTCAAATGGCTCTGGTAACTTATGGCTGGAAAAAGAGCTCAATTTTATTTTATTTATATATCCAAATAACTTACAGAAAATGCATACTAGATAAAAATAAAGGAATAAAAAAAAAATGAGGTGAACTAAGAAGCATTCATTTCATGTGCCAGAGAATACCAACTTGTTAAAGGATGGCCACAAAGAGGAATCACCTTCCCAGCAGCCAGGACACAAGAATCTCCCCAGTACTGAAATTCCCCCCACCACCCCTCAGGAGGGGGACAGTGTGTAATGTAGTGAATTATGCCTCAGTGATATCCATACAGGAAATAATACAGTGAGCTGCCCAAGGCTACTTCTTACAATACCCTGGCTGTGGACTCAGAGCATCTTGACAAAGATAATCTCAGTAAATGTAATTCCACAGAAATTATTATTGTGCAATCCACACATCTCTCTGCTGTTTCAACAATTAATAAATAAGCTAAGTAAGCCTTTAAAAAGTTCAGTAAGCTTCAAAGAGGTGAACAAAGTATGTATTACTCAGGCAGTCCTTCCCATACTATTCCTGTCAAGTATTTACCAACGCTAGGTTCAGGTTAGGGTGACCAATGCTGTTGCTTTCCTGGGACTGAGAACTTCCAGTGTTAAAACCAAGAAAGTCCCAGGAAAATGGGGACAGTTGGTCAGAATGGCATCTCCTGCCTCATTCAAGGATCATAGCTCATCTATGTTTCTGGTTAAGAGCAAAATTTTTAAAGTCAGACAACCTGAGGTGGGGTTAATGCCTTATGAGAACTGAGAAGCCAACAGGAAGTAGAGGGGCCAGACCTCCACCAGAAAGAAGCTGTGCAGGTAGGGCCTACATTCTCTGAAGTGTCTTCTCTCCTATAATTAACAGCTCAAGGCCTCGTGTTTGGTTCATTCAAGATGATCAGTATATACTGGGATCAAGTTCAATTAGGGTGACTCACAGGCAACATTCCTCAGCCTCTTCCAGCTTCTTTTGTTCATCTTCTCTTACGCACTTCTGGGGGGTACTTCTCCTTTGTTAATCTATCCTCAATTCTGCCCTCCATTCTGGGCCGAGCTGTGTGTCCTGGCCTCTGGGCCCCTGGAGATAGAGAGGCAGAGTCCTCTTCTCTGGGTGCCTAATGCTCATCACCTGGCCACCTGGATACTGACCCAATGGCCTCCCTTGGATTCTGCTCCAAGAAATTTCCTCAATGGGTTTCTCCTTCCCTGACACCAGGAATAGTGTCTGAGCTATTTCCTTGCAAACATTCTCATCTTTTCCTGCTGCTCAGGGACCCAAGGACCTAAGGGGACTGAGATTACATACTGGGATGTCAGACAGGATAAAACATGATCCTTGCCCATAGGGGGTTTGTGGTCTAGTTGATCAGACAAATTGATTGGTAAGTAAATGAGCCTTCTTGACTTTCTTTTGAAGACTTTGGAAATGATTTGCAATTAAAATAAAATGAAACAACAACCATAATAAAAATAAGAAACAAAACAAAAACACTCCCAGAACTCAGTTCTCATGCCAAAATAATTTAATTCTCAGAAAATTGTCTCTCACTCCTTCCCTCTTCTCTGGCTCTTGTGCTCCACATTCTGGAAAAGAGAAACAAGCAATCAAAGAAGTAGATTCTGTAACTCCTGATTCATTTATCCTATACCTATAGGTGGGTCAGTCATCTTGTCTGTGCCTGAGTTGTTTCATCAATAAATAAAAACAACAATACAATAACAATCATTTGAATACTGTTAGTTATGTGCCAGGCACTATTCCAAGCACTTCTTTATATTAGCTTATTTATAACAATATCTTTACAATAATATTGTGAGGGACATGTTATCATGCTCTCCATTTTATAGATGAGAAAACTAGGCCTCAGAATTTAAATAACGAGTCCTAGGTCACACAGTTGGTGAGAGAGGCTGGGATTCAACCCAGACTGGCTTCAAAATGTGTGCACTTACATTACTCAATGCCAAATGAATAAATGGCTGGCTTGCTGGCTGATAGATGAGTGAGTAGTGGATGGTCAGGCGAAGGCACTGTTCCCAGCAATTGCTCAGACACCTCCCTTGGATATACATGGCATCAGTATTTAAAATGCATGTTCCTGACATGGATTGTGGTTCCCCACATTCTTCTGTTTCAAAGTGAAGTGGAGGATTGTCCACGTGGAGGGCGACAGGCTGAGCTGAGTAAGAACTCAGCATCCGTGTAGTATACGTTTATTGGAAAAGGAATATTCCCCTTCAGGACTCATTAAAATATCTGTGGAATGGAAGCAAAGATGTTTTGTTTCCCCAAAATGAATTAATCTCAGAAAAGTTCTTTGAGAATCTTGGATACAAATTTCTCCTTTAGAGCCAAGACTAGCACATTTCTTACATAAAAGTGAAAAGAACATTTTTACCCCTGAAAAAATAGATGACCGCGACCAGTCAATAAGAGCTTATCTTAAACCGCCAAAGGGATAGCTAAACTCTCCTTCAATTTTATTCTTTAATAAAGAGACCAGTTTGAGGTTAGCCAGATCTGTGGCTTTGGCCTTGCAGTCACCAAACTTCAGTAACAGGCCTGTTTTCCATCTTTGTGATATCAATCTTTTGACGACCAAACATTTCTTTAATAAAAGCATTTTGTGCACCTTACTCTCAGCAGAGTCCTTGAGATTACCTAGATAAGGAAAAAAGGAAAACTCTAAGGATCTAGAAAATTAGGCATGATTGTTTATTCCACCACAGAATAGCTCAGATGCCACAGGAAACAGTTATCTTTTCAAAACCTACACATGGGGAGAGTTACAAAGATGAATAGACTTGTTTTTTTCTGATTTTGTTTAGGAGACAACAATTAAGTTTTATTTTCTTTTTAATTGTTCAATGGATGGGTCAAATTAATATTATTAGCATTTTCCAGTGATCTGGAATTTAAATGTGCTTACGTGAATTTAATTCTTATGCTTCCATTGCAGTTAGCTCATGTTCTGAAGAGTTCTGCAAGGTGAAAAGCACTATGCAGAAGACTGACATATTATTTGGGCTCTATTATCCAGAGCCATGAAACCCTATGAAAGTCACCGAACCCTCCTCAGCCTGTTTCTCAACCTCAGCTGCCTGACCTACAAAATGGATCTGATGCTACCCACCCTCCTATCTAAGCATTGTAAAGAATTCATTATTATTAAACTCCTGGCAAAGTGTAGCAATGAACACAGTTAAGTAACAAGTAAGAGTCATTCTGTTAAGCAGAGGAAATTGTGATCAAGTAACATTTGCATCATTATATGAACATGGCTTTTGGCCTGCAAGTGAGCTTGTAACCAAGCTTCATGCACTTACAAGCAAATTCCTCTGAAAACGTCAGTGAAGCAAACACAAAATAATTTACCATCATATACGGGTAATACTAAAATAAATTTTATTACAGGTACTGGTATAGCCTAGATGCCCTACAGTTAGGTCTTTTGGTTCCATCACCAAAGCACTGCCTTAAAAAAGCCCTTACTCCCTCTCTGAGCAGGCAGAAGCAGGTAGGGGACCATGGTTTTATTAGATAGAGTGGGCATTGTCAGGGTGCCACTGGTGGCCTCTTCTTCATTTCAGTTCTTCACAAAAGATAAAGCAAAAGAATTTATGAGGGTGAAGGAACTGGGATATTTGACAGTTGTTATTTCCAAGATAGTTTAGAGCATCAAAGAATCCATAAGCTTTAATTCTAGTCATCACTCTCCTCCCTGTAAATAACTCTCCCAGAGATGGCTGCCTAAATGCAGAACAAGTTTTCTCTTAGAGCCATTCAATTTGCTTCCCTGATCCTACATTAGGCCCTGCAGCCTGGCCTTCTAAAGACTATTCCAAGTGTCCTAAGTACTATTTAGGAGTTCAAACACTCTGACCTCAGAAATCTCTTCAACTCTCTCGACTCTCTGACCATGTCCTAATGGCCGAAGGAGATCTTCACAGTCTCCCTCAAAACTGGCCACTTTAGTGTGTGTTTGTGACTAGCTCCTCCCATTGAGCTCTTAATCAGCCCAGCCAATTAATTTCCAGTTTTGTTTGCTCCAGCTTAGAGAGTAAAGTGTTGGGGAATCATAACATATGAGAGAAGATTGAAAGAGCAAGAAAAGAAAATCTTAGTGGGGACAAAAATCATTGATTCTAGATACTTAGAGCATTCCTGTGAAAGAGGAATTAGATTTATCTGGCACAACATCAGAGAACAGAGTTAGGACCAGTGAGTGGAAGTTATGTAGAGGCAGATTTCTGGCTCAGTATTATGCAGAACAGCTTTAGCACCCAGAATGGGCCGCCTTGTAAGGTAGGGAGTTCCCCAGCACTGAAAGTATGCAAGTGGAGGTGCTCTGGCCACTCATTAAGAGGGGAATCTTTCACTGGAGGGAGAATTGGTCTAAGGGATGTACATGAAGACCTCTGTGGCCCTTTCAAATAGAGATATCAGGACTCCAAGTTCATTAGTAACTTTTCTCAGACCAGGACATTCTCCCATCATTTCTCAAGCCCCACCGCCCCCTTCAATCCTCGCAGAAAGCCTGAAGTAAGAATATTTCACATTCCCTAAATGTCATTCTCCCCACCTAGTTGAAAGGGTGAATGTGACAGACATCCACCTGGGAGGTGAGGTTCTTATTATTGTCCCTCAAGCAGAAATAGGAAGCCAGTGAACTTTGAAGGTAGCATTCCCTCATTTTCTCAGAAGCCTACTGCTCTTATACAAACTTTTCTTCTTTTAAGACAAAATGGTTTGTTGAATTGATCATATCTATCCCAAGAGTATTTACAGACTACAACAGGACCTAGGACACAGTAGGTGGTCAATAAATCTTCGTTGAAAGAATGATGAACACATTTTAAAAGCAAGAGAGCCTGGATGGTATGACTCAGTGGTTGAGCATCGACCCAGGAAGCAAGATATCACAGTTCGGTTCCCTGTCAGCACACATGTCTGGCTTGTGGGCTTGATCCACAATGCATGGCATGAAAGGGGCAGCCGATAGATGAGGTTTTTATCTCTCTATCCCTCTCCCTTCCTCTCTCTCTAAAATTCAATTAAAAAAAAAAGGCAAGAGAAGAAAGTGTACAATGCTTGACCTAAACATCAGATATCTTAGTCATTCCAGGCCCTTCTGTAAAATAAAAATGAATATACTGATGACACCTTGCTTCTGAGTCGTTCTGAGGATCAATGGATATAATGAAGTAATGCGCTTAGCAGAGCACTTGACACAGAACCAAGGTTTTATAGATGTCGGCTCTCTTCATTGTTATAATTGTTATTATTACTGTTGTTTTAAACAATATGATCAACAAAGAGATATTTAACATTAGAACAGCACTTCTTTTTCATTACCCCTGTGTCACACGAGGTCACATCATATCACACCATCAGAAACTGGCAAACTATTTCATGATGATTTTAAGGAGGGAAACCCAGGACTTCAGTTAGTAAAGGGATGCCTTTCCTTCCTTAGGAGAGCTGGGTTCAGAGCACTAGGACTAAAGCTCATTGCCTTGGTTACTAGAGAGCCCGCTGTGAGACTGTCGGTGTTGGAATTACAAATGGAAATGAGCCTTGGGTCTCAAAGGGGACAAGAGTTAGTATAAGAAGACTTTACATAGTAAACACTTGCTGAGAATGAGTCTGTTTTAAATTTCCAAAATACTTATTGACAGATGAGAGAATTAATGAAAACCAAAGCATGTACTTTTAAACTCTTGTGAATTCTAGCTGTGCTCTCAGCCAGTCACTGGGGTGGGGCTGGGCCCACTGCTGCTGTGTCTCCCTGCGAGTCAGAGCTTCTGTGAGCACCTTGTCTGCTGGCCCTGGATGAGGAGGAGAATGGGAACAACATGGGGAAGGTGAGATGTCTTCCCCGTGAGAAATCTGTACGTGTATTAGAGTCTGTAGAAACATCTTTCCTTTGTTCTAACATTCTAGCAAAGGAACTTTCCTCTTTCTAAGCAGTAAAACTTCTAAAGAACTCTGCTAGGTGGGTGTTTGTGGGAGAGAAACTGATTACAGACTTGCTACAGAATCAAATGATTTATTATAATTCTATTAAAAATACAAACAGATTTCATTATTTGTCAGTAGCCACAAATGCTTCAGTTGCTACAGTGCAGGCCCCTAATTACCCATGAACCCAAATGCCCTGGCGAGGCAACCTCATAAATTATTTAGTCATAGTCATGAATATAAGCACAGATAAAAGTACTTGATGGAAGCTGTAGGGTGATCTGGACCTACTAACAAGTTATAAATTGAGCCCATTCTACTAACAGTGCACAAGGGTTCTCTTTCTCCTGCAGACTGGTACAGCCACTGTGAAAAACAGTATGGAGTTTTCTCAAAAAATTAAAAATGGAAGTGTCTTTTGACCCAATGATCCCACTTCTGGGACTATACCCTAAGGATCTTGAAACACCAATCAGAAAGAACATTTGCACCCTTATGTTCATAGCAGCACAATTTACAACAGCCAAGACCTGGAAACAGTCCATCAGTAGATGAGTGGATAAAAAAGTTGTGGTACATTTATACCATGGAATTCTATACAGCTATAAAAAAAGGGGGTCTTACCCTTTGCAACAGCATGGATGGACCTGGAGAGCATTTATGCTCAGTGAAATAAGCCAGTCAGAGAAAGACAAGTATCACATGATCTCACTTATATGTGGAATCTAATGAACGAAATAAACTGATGAACCAAATGGAACCAGAAGCAGGATACATGAAACAGGCTGACCACTGCCTGAGGGGAGAGGAGTGGGGGTGACTGGATAAAGAAGGTGAAGGGATTAACTAAAGGATATATATGCATACCCCACAAAAACAGACAATAGTTTGGTGAAGGCCAAGGGAGGGGGTGGAGGTAGGCAAATGCGTAGGGAGGACACATGCAATAATGTCAACATTAAACATTTTTAATTAAAAAAAATTTTTAATTGAGCCCTTGCCCTTGCCAGTGTGGCTAAGTGGTTAGAGCACCAGTCTGCACACCAAAGGGTTGTAGGTTTTACTCCCAGTCTAGAGCATGTACCTGGGTTGTAGGTTTGATCCCTGGCCCCAGGCAGGGTGTGCGTAGGAGGCAACTAATCAATGTGTCTCTTTCACATGGGTGTCCCTCTCTCTCTCTCCCTCCCTCCCTTCCACTCGATCTAAAAAAAAAAATGGAAAAAATATCCTCAGGTGAGGATTAACAAAATAAATAATTAATTAAATAAATAGTAAACAATTGAACCCTTTCTAAATAGGTTAGTAATGACAAGTTTCTTAAGCGCCCTCCCAACATAACTGATTCCACCAGGTCCTACTGAGACATAATCAGTATCTGATAACCAACTGCAACTGCCCAGTGCAGTGTGTGATCCTCTCTTTATAAATTCAGAATGGTGCATGGATGGTAGTTCTCAAGAGAGACTTCTATAAAGATTCTCCTTCTACAAATAAATAAAATGAAGGATGAATATAAGTAATTTCCTTAATTTTAGACTATTTATGTAGTCAAAACCATATCTCAGAATAGATCCTATATAGTCATCTTTCATTAAGTATAGGTGGTCATAATATTGTTGTTCTGGAAAACAGAAGCTGTTTTTTTAAAATCTAAATTTCCCGAAGATGCTTCTTGAAAGTAACTGTTTCAATGTTCCCCATTCTGCACATGTATTTAGAGTCTGTAGTAACATTTTGATGTGAATGGAGTGTTTAATTTAAATTCTGTGATGAAGTAGTTCATTGTAATTTGCAATAAATTTTTGCCTCTGATTCACCCAAGATGATTGCCATCTAATATCCTTTTCCTTCTCCTAGACATTGGCCAGGACACCGGCGCCATTGTTAAAATAGGGCATCACAGTCATACATAGTTCAGTGATTGCTTCTTATCAGGTAGTCAGGTAGTCCATTATCATACAATCAGAAAATTCTGACTGCTAAGCAATTATGGATTAATGGAGTATGATAGGACATTTAAAGTGACCAAAGATTAAGCTCTCATTTGGGGTTTGTTTAATGACAAATGGCCACTACCATAATTTGGAGATATTACAACAAAACTCTACTGCTGACAAAACAATTAACCATTAATGATGAAAAATTTTTGTCTGGGACCAGAAGAACATCTGCAGGCCATTAAAACTGGAGAATTTTCCCTCTAAATCCCAATTGCCAAAGTTAGAATCAACCACCCAGAAACTGTGGCCTTCGTGCTAAATCAATATTTATGTTTCCTTAAAAATGATTTCAAGGAATTACATCTTGCTCTACATGGCCTAGTTCCCATGATTACAGCCTCTAATCCCACTGGGCATGTCCTGGTGCCCAGCAGCATTCCTCCCCTCTCGGTTAGGAAGGAGCGGCTTCCTGGATACTAACCCACATCTAGGGGCCCATCAGGAATCTGAAGACCATGCCATCCTGAGATCAGGGAGGAAAAGACAGCTAGGATGCAGGACCCAACAATGAAAATATTAAAATATAAAATATTACTATGCTGGGTTTTGCACTGCATAATGATGTGTTGGCCAATGACAGGCCACATATAGGACAGTGGTCCTATAATATTAGAATAGAGCTGATCTTGCGTAGTGTCGTAATACCTTAGTGCAACACTTTACTCCTGTCTTTGCGGTGATGCTGATGTAAACTAACTTATTGTGCTGCAGATGTACAAAAGTACAGCATATACAATTATGGATAGTATACAATAATAATAATGATAATAATAAACGACTTAGTTACTGGTTTATGTATTTAGTATACTATACTTTTTACCTTTATTTTAGAGTGTACTTTTTCTACTAATAAAAAAATGTTGCTGTAAATCATAGGCAGAGTAAATCCAGCAGCAGCACACACATCTTGTGTTTACTGTGTTTCTTGACTGCATCATTTTTTCTTGTGCTTGATTTAATCTCACATTGTTTTATAAATTTAGTGTAGTCTAAGTGTACAGTATATATAAAGTACACGGTAGTGTATAGTGATATACTAGGCCTTCAAATTCACTCACCACTCATTCACCCAGAGCAACTGCCAGTCCTGCAGTCTCCATTCATGCTAAGTGCCCTACATAGGTGTACCATTTTTTTAATCTTTTATTCCTTATTTTTATTGTACCTTTTCTGTACACAAATACTTATCATCATTTTACAATTGTGTACAGTACTTAGTACAGTAACATGCTGTACAAGTTTGTAGCCCAAAAGCAATAGGCTATGCCATATGGCCTAGGTGTGCAGTAGGCTATACCAGCTAGGTTTGTATAACTGCTCTCTATGATGTTCACACAGTGATGAAATTGCCTAAGGATTGCATTTCTCAGAATATATCCCCATCATTAAGTGGTTCATGACTAAATTTTTACAATATATAATAAAAATGACTAGTGAAAGTTATATAATTTCAGCTGTGTATTAGTTCACAGTTCGGTAAGTTAGAAGTTCAACACAGGACTCACAGGCCTAAAATGAAGGTGTCTACAGCGCTGTGTTCATTTCTGGAAGTTCTAGGGAAAAGTCCATTTCCTTGTTTTTTCCAGTTTCTAGAGGCTGCTCACATTCCTTAGCTTGTGGCCTCTTCCTGCATATTCAAATCCAGCAAAATTACACCTCTCTGACCCTTCTTCCATCATCACATATGCCTTAACTATTGTAGGAAAAGGTTCTGATTTTAAAGACCCATGTGATTAATTTGGGTCCATCCAAAAAATCCAGGATAATCTCCCCATTTCAAGATCTTTAATTTAATCACATCTGCAAAGTCTTTTTCACCACGGAAGGTCACATATTCACAGATTCTGGGAAGTAGGATGTAGACCTCTTTGGTTGGAGACGGGGCTTATTCTGCCAGTCACAAGTTATTTGTAGATTCCATGTAGTAAAGACATTTGAAATCAAAAGTTCATCAATCATTTCCCTCCTTGTCATTCTTTTTAGAGTTGAATTTTGACCTAAAAATAGGACAGGTGTTTTCAGTGCCTAAAGCCTTAAACATGGAACAATTCCACAAATTTCACTTGTCCACAATGAATCTCTTGGCTGAAAGTTTTCCAATATTTTCAGAGAGGATTTCAGTTTTACTGGATAACATGAGATCTATCCAGTTTTACTGTTGTATATTTATATGAGACCAATATAATGGTTTTATGTACCAATAATAGTTCTTCTGAAACAGTAAAATGTTCATTTTAGCATAAACTGTTGAGTCCCAGAATGTGTGGAAGAGAGGATGTAGTTGGTAAATGTGTTTCTTAGCATGCCTTTTCACCCTGAACTCACTCACAGCATGAATTTCTGTGCGTTGAGAGCACAGAGCAGCCTTGGCTGGTGTGTATATTCACAGGAGTTTAGTCTATTTCTTGCCTGTATTTCCTACCCATGTCTGGCAAATCCCTAAACTGAAGCCAGTTTGTCTAAGAGGAGAACACTTGCTGGTGCTTTCCAATCCACACCATGATTTTGGCTGATGCTCAGCAAAGAGCATTTCTTCTATCCTGGGAACTGTGGGTTTGTTTGTGTTTTTTAACAACCAGGATCCCAGGTGAGTTAGAGTCCAAGTCACTGTTAACGGGCTGAGCAATATCACTCAGTGTCCAGAAATGGTTTATGGGCTGCTTTCTGTCTTTAAGGAGGTGGTTCTTATTGGCAAGAACATGCATTTTGGGGCCCTAACCCATGGTCTCTCTTCAAGAAAATGTCTTGTTCAGGAGGCACATTCTGTTCCTACGCCTGCTGCCTATAGCAGCCAGTCCTGGCCACAGGAAGGTCGAGCAAACACAAAAGCACCAAATGTAGTCCAGGCCTGTGCTAAGAGCCCTACATGCATTATCTCATTTAACTTTACAAAACGCTATAACATGGGCTCTCTCAGTCATCCCATTTTACAGACAATGGGAGCAAGAGTCAAAGTGATATGCCCTGCCTCCTAGAACTGGTGAGTGATTGGGCTGGGAAAAGTCATGACTCAGGAGGCAAGTAAGGGGGCTCAAGCTGGGTACAGAATGTAAAGGGGGTCCCCAAACTCAGCAATCAGGGCAAAGAATATGTTAAAGTAATATTTTAAAAAATCAAAATTAATGAAAAAATCCATAATGAATAAAATATCAAAATTCTAAATAAAGATGGGCTCTGACCTTGTACTTGCAGGACTTGGTCTTACTCGCCGGACCACACTTTGAGAAGCACTGGTCCAGCCTACACACTGTGGGGGGCACAGGCATTTCTCCTGCCTGCACTGGTATCCTCTGGAGAACCAGAGGAGGGAAATGTTCTCAGGTTTATGTGGACTACAAATTCATTCTCTTTTCTACAGATGTATTCAGTTACCACCAGTTGCTCTTTTCTGGAAGTTATTTTACTGGAAGAATAACAACAATATGTCAACTGTGAGCTAGACTCCAGAAGACCATTTCTGTCTACTCAGTCATAAAAATTTTCTGTGCATGGGTGAAGAATCAGACGGGTTTAGGGAGAAGAGAAAATGATGAAAAGATTAGACCATTGCTCTCTGTCACACTCTTTTCAGTTTGGAGGCTAATAAGAAGAAGAAGGAAAACAAAACTCTTGACAAAAGAGAGGAAGACAGCACTAGGAGCCAGGAGAGCAAAGAGGTGTCCAGCTGCTAAAGAATGAGAAACTGAAGCTTCCCTCATTGTACGAGAGCAGTCAGTTCCTGAGCCAGCTCCAGAGGAAATGGGGCGTTTACGTTATCTGGGGTGTCAGTGAGAACCAAGTGGACACACTTCCTGTCTGATTTTCCCGGAAGATTAGCAAACTCTTCAGCAAAGATGCTTTTTCAGGGGTTTCGTCTGTTGTTTACTTTCTCCGTGGGCAGATGTGGGCCAAAGGCAATACAGCTTCCAGAATGAGGGCAGGGAAGTGGCAGTGAGCACAGAGGGCCACAGAGGGAGGCAGCCTGAGCGAGAGCAAGCGCCGCGCCGCCTTGGCTCTGCCAACCGGCTGTCTTCAGGTCGGGCTGTGCCAGGGCCAGCTGGCCAAGCACATTCACATCAGTGACCCCCATTCTCATCGATGAGGTTTCTCTGGCTTTTCCATTTATTTTATGGAAACATAAAATATGATTTCATTTATATGAAATTCTTGGGAAGGCAAAACTAATCTAGAATGACAGAAAACAGAAAGTGGTTGCCTCAGGCCAATACTGGTGGTGGTGGTGGTGGTGTGACTGCAAAGTGACATGTGGGAATTTGAGGAGTGATGGAGATGTTCCACATTTGTATTGCTGTAGTGGTCACATGAGTGTATACATTTTCAAAAATTCATTAAACTGTACACTCAGAATGGGTATGTTTGCTTGTATATAAATATATCTCAATAATGTTGATCTTTAAAAAGTGTGATATGAGGAGTCCTCTGAAGGGGTTGTCAATGACTGGTTTGGCAAAAAGTTACCTGGTAGATGAAAGAATGCATTAGGTTAGATTAAATGTCTTCAGAGTAGACAATTACTTGGAGGGGATTTTAAGCAAGGAATTCAAGGATAAGTTAGAGGATAGAATATATTAATTTCACAGGGCTGTCATAACAAATTTCCACAGACTAGGTGGCTTAAAACAACAGAAGTTTGTTCTCTCACAGTTCTGGAGGACAGAAGTCTGAAATCAAGGCATCAATAGGGTTAACTCCTGGAGGCTCTGAGGGAGAATCTGTTCCAAGCCTCTCTTCTAGCTTCTGGTGGCTGCAGGTGAGCCATACTGAATTTTGCTTGCTACATAACTCCAATCACTGCTTCCATCATCATGTGGCCTCCTGGGTTTTTTTATTGTCTGTCTGTGATTTTTCCTCTTCTTATAAGGACAATTCTCATTGGATTTAGGGCCCAGATAATCCAGGATTATCTCATTTTAAGATCTGTAACCTAATTACATCTGCAAAAACTCCTTTTCCATATAAGGACACGTTAAAAACTCCAGGTGAAGATACATTTTGTGGAGCCACCATTTAACTCACTACAGAGTAGATCGAGTTTATGATTTTTCTAACTCTGAGAGTCTAGAATCCCACATTATTTATACTGAAGACTATGTGGCTTATATTCAATACTTTCCTAAAAGAAGTATTTAAAAAGCAGTGAACATCTACTACCTGGTTGGAAGATGGGAATGGAGTAACAGGAGAAAAGAAGGGCCAGAAACAGACGAAAAATATAACTTTAGAGTTTATCTAAAGCTAACCCTGCTGCCCAATCTATGTAATTTGTAAACATTTAACCACGTGCCATAATATCACTGTGGCCTAAGGTCTGTCCACATACACAGTGAAAGGGAGAGAAACTTGACGCGATCAGAAAGTCATTTCTCCTATGAGACTGGAGAAGCAAAGGAAACATTCTACAGGTTCCAGAGCTATAGAGTTCTGCAGTTTGCAGATACTTCCTTAAAAGAGCTTGCTCTGCCCTACCCTGCCCCAAATCTGTTTTGAAAATAATCTGAGTTGTTTTTTCTGCTGCCTTGGAAACTTCTCAAACACATAGCCTTCGGTCTGATAGCAGCAGAAAGCTTTGGTTCCCATTGAACCCACTAATGAATTATAAATTCTCAAAGTATTTGGAGAGGAAAGTGATCTGTTCTAAGAGTTCTCTTTACCAATGAGGAATGAGGAGAAATTATAACTCAAAATTGCCTAGAAAATAAAAGGAGCTGATTAGATCTCACAACTATCAGCACCGCAGCTGAGTGTGGCATAATGCAACTGTGCTCTTTGCCCCATCACCACAAAAGAGAAGTTGGGATCCACTGGTCTCAGAACAACATATGGTAGCAGTGAAAAGCCAGTGCGATGAGAGGGATTTTCTCTCTGGCCCACAGACTCAGTGTCGTTAATTCCTACTAGCACTTGTCATGCTCTGCTTCCTCATTAGCTCTCATCAGCATCTATTGTCCCTCTACGAATCACTGTACTTTCCCGGCCCAGATTAATCTGGTGACTCTCATTACATGATTGATTACAACCAACATCTCACTAAAAATGGGGACTGGAGGATTAAAGTAATTAATCTAACCATTCAGGAAGGTTATTTCTATATTAGGTACTATTAATGTCTTCATTTCATCACTCAAATACAGACGCTTTTCAACTTATGTTGGGAGTACTTCCTGATAAAACCCTTGTCGGTTGAAAATACTGTAAGTTGAAATGCATTTATACACCTAACCTACCAAACATCATAGCTTAGCCTCGCCCACCTTAAACATGCTCAGAACACTTACATTAGCTACAGTTGGGCAAAATCATCTAAACAAAGCCCCCTTTATAATAAAGTGCTGAATATCTCATGTAATTTGTTATGCATATCATTTTCACACCATTGTAAAGTCAAAAAATTGTATGCAGAACCTTGGTACGGTGGGAACCATCATAATCAGGTAAAAGTTAGGGTTTGGATACATTACCCTAAGATAGCCATAATTCCCCATGGGGTTTTTGTAACCAAGCTCACCTGCCAGGTGTTGTGTGCAGAACTCCATGTGTTTTTCCATTCCCAAACAGAAAAATCACATTTGAGCCACCTTGAATGTCATTAACGGTCCTTGAGAAGGGCATCGAGGAGCCACTGAGAGGGCAGGACAGACTGGCTGGGAGCACACAAAGGGGGATTCTGGGCCAGCCTGTGAGGTCATCAGGGCACTAGGCCTTCCAGGAGCTGGGAGGGAGGATACAAGAAACCTAAGTTCAATAAAAACCTCCAAGGTGGAATGGAAAACTGCTCAGTTTGGCTACTTAGTGATGCCTCTGAGAGCCCAAAGAAGAAAGTCAGGCCATGAGGATTACATTTCAAGCCTATTCCATGGCTCGTGGCAGAAGGCAAGTCTAAATTTAAATCTCTGAGCCACAGTTTCAGAATCAAGGTTTTTATATGGCACAATGTAAACAGATCTTCAGGAAAGAAGGGCAGCTCCTCACTCGTGTGTGTGTGTGTCTGTGTGTGTGTGTGTGTGTGTGTGTGTGTGTGTGTGCACCCACGTGGGGAGAGACCCATGCTGAGCACTTCTTAACTTGCTGGGCTCTGTGGTAAAGGTAGGGATGGGGAGCAAGGCTACAAAAGAGAATGCAGCTGGCCCTGCTTTTTGAGTTACAATTTTGAGAAGCCTTTAGTCCAACAGAGGGAGATGCTACTTATGCTGCCAGGATTCACTGGCTTTGTGACTACAGATGGGGCCCAATGTGCTGAAAAGTCACACTGCAGTGAAGACTGTAATACTAGAGGAAGTAAGAGTAATCAAGCTCAGACGTGCTAGGCCAGCAAAGATTTGGGCCAAAGAGAGCCGTGCTGTGCGGCTCAATGAAGGAATGGTTTCCCTGCTTGCAGTTTTCCAGTGCTTCCCCTTTTTGTCTTGCCTGACACTCACAGCACCCTCAGCAGTGAGTATTATTATCTCCATCCTGCTGATGAGGACACTGAGATCTGAGAGGTTAAATGATCAACTTCAGGTCACACAACCAGTCCAAGGCAGCACTGTTCCTGGGTCACAGCAGTCAGTCTGCAGAGAGCCTGACACAGGAGGAGTGTGAGTCTTCTCACCCAGGACAGGCATCCTGCCAAGTGCAAAAAGCCAAAGTGTTGTCAGTGGGCGCTGCCATAAAGGTGAAGGCAGCCCCCGGCCACCTGCGCAGAGTAGGCTGGCACAGAGGCTTCTGCCTTGGGAGCAGGCGGCCACGCCCTTCCCCGGACGGCAGTACCTGCTCACAGCATCACCAGGCAGAGAAAACAAACCTCTGACAGCACCGCATCCTACTGTACTCTCCCCAAACACAGCACCCATGGCAACCAAACAAAGGGCCGCTGCAAAAACACAGTGCTGAAGGCAGGCAGGGAATGACAGCAATGGGGCCATTACTAAGCACTTGCTCGGCACCAGGTGCTGTCATGGACCGGAACCTGACTAAGGAGAGAACAGACAGTGAGAAGTGAAGGCTTTGAACCCAGGTATTGGACACCAATGCCTGAGTTATGCTACAATCTTCCCCACAGACACTCAAGTGACACATCCCCTCAGGACAGTTGGAATACTCAGCAAGTGATGAATGACAGTAGACTATTGGTCTCTCAGAGACAGAACAATCTGTCTGTTTTGCTCACTGATGTAACCCACGCTTCTAGAAGAGTGCTGAGCACATGGCAGACTTTACTATTTGTTGGGTAAAAAAACCATAAAACCATCCCCTGAGATGATGAGCTGGCCACGTTACTTGCTACTGCACTTTGGTCGCCCAACTTGAAATTCAGATTTTTCCTTCCTAAGGTCTAATAGTAAAGTTCCTTAATGAGATAATTTTGCATGCAATGTCACTGGTGGAGGACTCATCCCAGGCCTAGTCCTTCTTTCACACTGGAGAACTTTTGGGGAGTAAGGTGACGTATTTATTGGTCCCAGACAGCAGCTGGGTTGAGGTGGACTTTGTCTAGCTGGCCCTTCCTCTCACCCAGCTGCACAGGCTCACCCTACACCTTCTTCACCTCTTCATTTAACCTTCAATAATGCAACCCCTTCTTTCATGAGACTGAAGTTTTGAGTCCCACTTACTGCATTATGGTGGGACTTTCCATATCACCATTGTCATTGATCTTAAGTTTCTCACAAACAATAAGAAATGCAAATATTGCATTCACACATGACCAAGGCCTGTGGGGCTCAGATGCTTTCTGGGGCTCTGCCCACAGTCTCAGGTGTGTCCCAGGGACAGTGAGTATGGAATTGGCTTGAAATAGTAAATGCCCCCGAGCAGTAGAGAGGGTTTCACCACACTGGCATTTTGCTAGACCCACACAATCTGTCAAGTGAGTTTGTTTTGCTCTCTAGATAAATGAGGAGCCAAAGGGTGTTTTTCTGACTGTGAATTCTTGGCATTTTTTCAGGCTCTTAAATAAGCAAAGCGAACACTGCCAGTCTTCTCTGGCGCTGCTCAGGACTGTTCAATGAATAATAGAATCAGGAATCAAGGAGTCTCAAAAGTCACTTGGCGCAGGGGTTTTCAAACCTTTCAGGCAATAAAATCCTTCTTTCAAATACAAGCTTATGGTATGGTGTGGTGTGGTGTGGTGTGGTGTGGTGTGGTGTGGTTCGGCATGGTATGGTGTAGTATATGAAAAAAGCTAACAGTGCTGTGAATAAAGGCAGCTGGGGCCCCTCCCCTAAGATCTCTTTTACCTTCTTTCTGGCCAACCAGCACAGTTCCAGAAACACCAATCTCATCTAACACCTCACTGCAATGATCATAAACAAAGGGACTGAGAGGGGAAGGGACTTGTTCAAGGTTACCCAGGGAGTTAATGACCAAGCTGGTGTTGGCACCCCCACTCAGGCTCAGGAGTCAGCACTCTCTCTACGCTCAGCACCAGCCCAAATCTGCTTTCTAACACTGAGTGCTCAGACACACATCTACCTGGGACCAGGGCTTGGAGACAATGCTCACTGCCTGGTCCCGTAGCCCAGAAGGCCTTCAGCATGCGGATACATGCTAATGACCACACCTGGGTAACTTATTAAAAGTGTAGATCGTGATAAGACCACTTTAGTATAAAATCTGAACTCTAAGATAGAGTGACCCTGCTCAATCCTAGTTTAGCCATCTGACGGGCAACAAAGCTCCCACTGGCCTTAACTTCCCATCTCTTGATGTATCTTAAATCCTCAAATGTGCTCTTTAATGTCAAAAAAAAGAAACATCAAACAACAACAAAAAAATCCCCGCAAACACAAATCTTCTCTCCCAGCCTTTTATTTATGGGTCACAGATCAGAGAACAGTCTTGCAGAAATGACACCCTTGAAGTCAAGTTAGAAATGGGAATGGGTTTTGGATGGAACCTATGTTCACCCCGTGCAACCACCTCAAGGCCCAGCATCCTCCTGCGTAAAGGCAGCATGTGACTCCATGATCTCGAAGCTCCCTCCAGCTCCCGCGTGCTAGGATCCTAAAAGAAATGGGAAACAAACTACTTTTCCTCTCTCCAGGTGGAGGAGTCTTCTCCTATCTTCTCTAGGAGACAAGGAAAGAAGTGAAACCCGAGGAGCTTCTGGGAGAAGCAATGCTGTGATTAACACAGAAATGCTGCACTAGTGCCTCTAACACCAAATATCCCTCTCAGTAGTACTTTATTTTCTTCACGTTCTCAGTGACCTTTCTCCTCAGCTTCAACTACTTTAGAAAAGCCGTCAATATACAACTGGAGCCCTAGCATTTTTCTCTTATCCTTCTGCCCTGTCTGCCTTGTCTCAGCTGATAGCCTGGTGCCAGAGACTGAAATGGGAAGCTCCACTCCTTGACCCTCCTCTCTCCTCCCACACCCTCCCACATCCTCCCCTGCCCCTCCCTGCACCCTTCCCTCCTTGCTCTTTTCCCCTCCCTCCTTCACCCTCCCCCTCCTCCCCCTCCTCCCCCTCCTCTCCCTCCTCTCCCTTCCTCCTCCCTCCCTCACTCTCCCCTCCCTCCAGCACCCCTCCCCCAAGCACAGACTAAGGTCACATGGAGAGTCTGGCTGGAACACTCAGTGGTGCTCAGAAATCTTAAACACTGTGGCCTCTGCAGTGCCTGCCAGGGAGAACAGGGAGTCCTCTCTCAGGCCAGACTCAAAGCAGGCAAGATGGAAGAAGCCTTATTAGGTCATCCAGCCCAAGAACAGGGTGAGCCTCTTTCTTCTGTTCACCAGCCCACAAGAATGAAACTCCTGACTTGGAATCTGCATCCCTCCCCCACTAACTCCCCATCCCATCCTTTGAGGAATCCACCCTCTTCCAAAGACAGACCAGTTCTCTGGCTGCATCCAGTTCCCCTCCACAGCTGGAAAGGAAGCCCTGGATGATGCCTTCCCCAGGACTCAGTGGTGTTTGTTTGGGTCCTGCTATGTCCTCACACCTGGCTTTTTCAGCACAATTAGCACCTTTTGCCACCCCATATCACGTCCTTATTTATGGTGCCGTTTGTCATCTGCTTCCCAGCACTGGCATGTAAATTCCATGTAAATTCCTTGACAAGAGATTGGCTTGTCTGGGTCATGCATACATCTCAAGTGCAATTTCAATAAGCATGTACTGAATGGATTTCTTACAAAGATAACTAGAGCATATTTTCATTTCATATGCCTCATTCTTCTTTTTCTCAACTATCCCTACAGATAAAGCCACTTTATATTCATGCAGAAAGGAAGTTATCCTCGTCATTTCCAGATCTTTTTCTATGTGGGAATCAACAGCCTGCCTTCATCTTCTTGGGGAAAGTGAGCTGATCTCAGTCAATCCTTCACTCAACTCCCTCATGCCGTGAGCAGGCAAGTTTCCAAGGGCTGCAAGCCATCCTCATGGCTCAGAGAGGATGAGTGAACATCAGTACCCCACCAGCCCTGAAAGTCCTACTCCAGTATGGTGCTGGCCTCCCACCTCTGCATTCAGGCTTCTTGAACCTCCCAGATGTCAAAACTCTTCCCAAGGAAGAATCTTACAAACTGTGCCACACTGAGGCATGAATGCTTAGTAAGGCTCCACAAGTTCCCTCGCCACAAGCAGTCCCACTTTGAACAGGCAAGCTCCACAGTACCTGCTGGCACCATGTCAACATCTATGAGGGGGCTGGGGTCTGGCCAACCTCCAGTGCTGGGCCTACTCTTTAAAGATATTAGCTTTTGCTTTCTGATTATAAAAATACTACATGCTCATAGAAATTTTTGTTATAAAAGATATTTTTAAAAAGAAAACATTTAAAACATCTCCCAGCTCTACTTATAAATAACCCTGTACACATTTAAAAATTTTCTTTCTTACCCTTTAGTCCAATTATTTTTTTTTATTTTCTTCTTTAGGAAAAAAATTAGTTCCAGCCCACCTTTCCCCATTTAGGTGGCTCACAGCTGACTCCTGGGTTTCCTGAAGAAGCATGGAAGAGCTTATTTTGGTGGAAGGGCGTGGGTCCCTGAAGACAGGACTTTTATGTGGCTCCCTCAGTGGCACAGAATGGGCACTGAATCAGTGCTTTGGACTGAACACACAGCACAGCCAATCCATGTAAAAATGCAGAGGGTGGGCAACTTTGTATGATTTCAAGGATTACAAAAGTTCTCAAATTAGAATTTCTCCTCTACACATTGCTAATATCAACAGTTCTATTCAGTGTGCTCTTAAACCCAAAACTCCATTTACAGGTGATACTGAAATCCCAGAAGGGTGAAGTATCTTTAAGGGCTTTGAAATACGTTCAAATGCGTATATCCAGGGGAGTGAAATGGCTGGAGTGATTGAAGGATTAGTAAACACACATCAGTCATGAAGACTGAATGGGTCTTTCCTAAATACCAAAGGGCAGTGGGAAGAAGGTACACTGAAGGCACAGAAGCCCAGAAGGCTTGGGGGATCTGGGGACATAACTAAGAAGGAAATACAGAAGAGTGGAAAGGCAAAAGTTGGAGACGCTAAAAACTAATGTCAGGCTTCTTCCCTTCTAGGTTATTTATATTTAAAAAGAACATACCTGAGGCGTCTACCTCCAGTTCTGGCCTTAGTTAACAGAGTGACTACAATATGTAAGACAAAGGGATGGTATTAGGATCAGTGGTTCTTTGGATAGCTTAAAAAATGCAGATTGCCAGAGCCCTACCCCCAGAAATTCATATTTAAGTTGGCCTGGTTTTTAGCCCAGGCATTGATCAGTTTGGGCTTTTATTTTGTTTCCTCAAAGCTCCCCAAGCAGATTCTAACATGCAGCAAGATCACTCCTAATTCACTTTTTAAAAAATTTTTCTTTATTGTTGGGAGTATTAGATGTGTCTCATTTTTCCCCCTCAATTGACCCCCTCCACTTCGCTCCCACCCCCTCCCCAGGCCTTCACCCCATTATTAACTGTGTCCATGGGTTACACATATATGCATATAACTTCTTTGGTTAATCTCTTCCCACCCTCCACCCCCCTTCCCTCTTTCCTTTGAAATATGATTGTCTCTTGCATGCATCAATGTCTCTGGATCTATTTAGATTGTCAGATTCTTTTGTTCATTTCAAATTGGTACTTTATTATGTTACCGATTTTCTGTTATTTCCTTAAACATCCTTATAAACACAATTCTGAACTCTGTATCTGTTAGCTTGCTTGGATCTATTTCATTTAGTTCGTCTTCTAGAGATTTCTTCTGTTCTTTCCTTTGTGACATGTTTCTTTGCCTCCGCATTTTGGCTGCTTCCAGGTGTTTGTTTCTATGTATTAGGTAGAGCTGCTATGTCTCCTGGAATTTGTAGAGTGGCTTTGTGTAGTAGGTATCCTGTAGGGTCCAGTGGCTCAGCCTCCCCAGTCACCTTCTAGGTGCTCCCCTGTGTGGGCTGTGTGCACTGTCCTGTTGTAGTTGAGCCTTGGTTTCTGTTGGCGTCACTGGGAGGAATTGACCCCCAGGCCAATCAGCTGTGAGGACCAGCTGCAACTACAGCCAAAGAGCTGCTGTGCTGGAGACACCCCTATGGAGCAGGATTTACTTCAGTGGGGCTTTGGTGTTCACCAGGTGCGCCCCTTGAGTGTCACTCATGGATGTGGTAGGGTTGTAATCCAACATGGTCGAGTCTGACCACCAGGTGAACTGTCTCTGGGGCCTCCCGGAGGTGCAAAGTCATCCTCTGCCAGTGCCTTGCCCAGGGCCACCCAGCATGAGCTACACAGCAAACCATAGTTGGCTGCTACTTGTGCTGGGCTTGGAGGTGTCCAGGAGAGGCCAAGCTATGAGCCAATGCAGGCTGCCGCTAGTGCCAGGCCTGGGGCCACTTATCAAGCCACATGGGGCCCGCTGCTGCTTGTTTGAGAGATCTTAGGAAAGTCCTAAGCATGAGGCTCAAGAGGCCACTTGCACAGAAAAGTCGCTTGAAATGGCCCAGATGAGCTGCAGGTGGGGAGGGGCGGGGCTTCCGGGAATCATGGGGCGGGGCCAAAGGTGTGAGTCAGGTGCTGGAGATTCAAATAAGGTGCCTGCCTGCCGGCTGTGTGGGGGGAGGGCTTGCCAAAGGAGCAATGGCCTCTGTTAGCTCTTCTGTATGGGAGAAAGCTGCCCCTCCACCTCTCATCCCAATTTCAGGCAGGTTAGTTTCTCACCAAGTGTCCCAGGTTCCTTTCAGGCTACTGCCCGGCACTGGGCTCAGAGGGAGCGCATCTGAGTGAGTCTGTGCGCGGGCCCTTTAAGAGGAAAGCCTGGCACTCGCGCACCCCCCACAACCCTCAGTGACAGTCCCCGCTGGTTTTTACAGCCCGAAGCTGTGGGGACCTCTCTTCCCGGCCCTGGAGCCCTGGGCTGGGGGCCTGCTGTGGGGCTGGGACCCCTCACTCCTCCGGGAAACCCCCACCGCCGAGATTCCCTCCTGGGTTTAAACCGGGGCACTGGGTGTGGGCCCGCGGCAGAGTCTCCCTGATTCAGCCCGGATCCACCCAGCCTCTGCCTCTCCTACTGGTCTTGATGCTCCTTCAGTTCCCTGGTTGTAGGGCTTCTGTTCAGCCAGATTTCAGGAGGCTCTGAGTGATGGTGGTTCTGTATTTTAGTTGTGATTTTGATGTGGTTGCAGGAGGTGGTGGGTACAGATGTTATCTACGCTGCCATCTTGTTTCTCCCCTAATTCACTTTTTAGTTCTAAATCCAGACTCTCTTATGTAGAAGCCAAGGTACCTTGCATTTGCTCAATTTTCACTGCCAGAAGCACTGCCCAGTCCACTTACATGCACCTCTGGCCTTTGCAGGTGCCCACATGCATCTGCATATGGCAGGTCTGCACCTACAGAGGCTGGAGTTTCTAAGATGCAAAGTCATCAGCCAACTGCCAATGGCAACACATGCTATCATTATTCTCTTTCCTTCATCAACGGGTTTAACAAAAAAAGTGGGACAATTGTGTTCCTCAAGCCATGGGGTAAATTTGTGATTGACCTTTTGAAAAGATTGAGTTTATTTCCCAATTTACTTATCAAAAACTCTATATGCAATTTATGAGGTTGTTTCTTTTCTCTGACTATTAGAAATTCTTAAAAACATTGAAAAGCCATTTTTAAATGAAAGAAGTAGCCACATGAACACAATCCACAAATTTTCCTGATAGCCTCTGAGAATTTGTCTACCAGAGCCAGAATGACATGCATACACACGAATTAGGTAAAGTGAGTCACATTTTCAGGCAAGTCAGCCTCATAAGTATTGGGGAATTTCTTCATCCACCCTTGCAGGCCTGAAACACCCCAGAGTTTTCTTAAGCTTACGCAAATTTATATAATCTCTAGTTGCCTTAGAAAAGTGTCCATTTCACAGTAATTATTGTCTTAGCCTGAGGACATGTACGTCTATTGTTATTTGCCCATCCCTGAAGTACAACTCCATTGGCAAACTTCCACTTATGACCTCATACCCCATCTGATTTTCATCAAATGTGCTCTTTGCAATGAAAAGAAAAGCCAAGTTGAACTTTTACAAGGTCTGCACAGATATATCTTTGCAGGTGCCACATCGTGCGTATGAATGATAATAGATACAATTTCTAGAAAATAGTTTATATAGCTGCTGTGAGTTTTATAGCAGAGTGAGTATAAGAAGTCAGCCCTTGGGCCATCTTAACATCTCTTCAACTATAAATAAGGGACCTTGAGCAGTACAGATGTTTGAAACATACAATGAAGCACAATCCAGGAAAAACGAATAAGAACATGGGCTTTCTGCACACCTGACCATATGGAAAGTGAGTTAATTTTATTCCAGTTACATTACAGTCAAGTAGGAGATTGTTTTAGCCAATATGAAAAGCCAGAACTTCGGTCTGGGTGCAGCAAAGCTATTGATTTATTACAAATCTTTAAACCTAAGGGGGAAAGTAATCCAGTCCTGGGATGGGAGCCATCCTTCCGTTTCTGGAGGGGCAGTAGACAGCTGCCTTCCTGGTCTAACTTGAGCCTCAAAACATGCCACAGTGCTTGAAATCTCCCCCATTAGGATCCTCCATTGTGTTCAGATATTGTATCTTCATGGACTCCAAAACGCTCTCTGTAATATCCCTATGTGGATCCTTCGAGTGATGGGAGATATTACATAAGGCATTCATCTTGGAAAATTCTTCTGTGTATTGAGTTGAAAGCTTTAATTTCCATTCACTCATCCTAATCTTCCCCTCCTGAGTACCACAGAATAAATCCATCACCTTTTCCCTGTGACGGCCCTTCAATATTGGAGGAAGCTAGCAATCCACTCTAAGCCTTCTTGTTTCAGACCCAAAACACTGAGCTTCTGCCACCAGTTCTAAATGATGCCATGTCCAGAATCATCATCACTTGAACCAACTCTTTCTGGACCTGATTACTTTATAGGAAGCCAAACAGAAGTGGTCTAACCAGTACAAACCCCAGCAGAACTGCTGCTACTCTCACAGACTTCTTTGCTTTATTTCTCTCAATGCATTCTAAGGCATTGCTCATATTTTGGGGGAACTATATTGTGGGTTCATACAGAGCTCCCAATAACTAAAAACTCCTTATATTTGGTCACAGAAAACCCTATTAAGCCAGGCCTGCCCTGACTTAAGCTCATTGATATGTAGCATATATAACATATATAGAATATACAGCAATCTCAAGTAAACTTCCTTTGTTGTTATGTTCTGTCAAGATCCATTTCGGCCCTGATTCTTCTATTCAGGCTATCAGCGATGCCCTGCCCTCCCCAGCTTCATGTCAGCTATAATGTGATGAGAGTGTCTTTTTTCCTGATCCAAGTTGACAATAAAAATGAACCTAAACAGGACAATGAGAGGCACCCTGTGGGTGGATAGCAATCCACCTTTGAGCACAGGGATCTACAGCCAGATATAAATCTACCTGCTGTCACTGTCACCTGGTCTACATCTCTCTATCTCACTCACTATGAGGGAGTTTTTCAGAGTCCTGGCCAAACCCAAGTATAGGGCGGGGCAAAAGTAGGTTACAGTTGTTTGTACGCAAATACAATAACTAATAAATAATAATACAAAAATAAACTCTGTGTTGAATACTGACAACTTAAACCTGTTTTTGCCCCACTCTGTATGGGATGCAAAGGTTGGCTTTCCTCATTAACCTTTTGCTCTCTTTGGCCTTAATTTTCTCGTAGCTTTCTTGACTTTCTCATTGGACAAGTGAACAGATTTCCCCATTCAGGGAGCTTTCTGGAGCAGGAGAGCAGCTCTAGAGCCCTACCCACTGTTACAGACCAGGTCGTTCTTCATTAAAAAGGCCACTTTGGCCAGTGTTTTTTCACAAGCCTCAGTTCATTCTAGGTCTTCCTGACATTATTCCTGTTACTTCTGGCCTCTTGCCTTGGACTGGGAAACTTCTCCCATCCCTTGTCCCCTTTTTAAACATGATCTCTTCAGAGAACTCACTCTGCAGCCACCAGCATCTGCTGTGTCACTCCCACGGAGCTTATGTCACTTTATAAGGCATGTTTCTGATCAATACCACCTCAGACCTAGGCAGAAGGAGTCCAATTCTGGGCCCCTGTGTACTGAAGAGTTAGCCTTACCTGAAGAGAGATCTGGCCTTTTCCCATGGCTACTGGGAGGTGATCTCTAGGCCCCTGGAATGTCCACTTAACAAGAGGACCTTTGTTTGCCTGGGGGCTTTAACCACTGCACATCATAGCAATGTGATTTACCATGGGGATTTGGGGCGCACTATATCAGTTCCAACCTCCTAGAGGGCTGGAGACTAAAGGTCAGCCACACTGGTAGTATGTGATCAAGATTCAATCAAGACCTTGCACACCAAGGCTCAAGTGGGCTTCTGGGGTTGGCAATACTCCATGCATATTTTCATGGCCAAGATGAGGGAATACCCTCTTGACTCCTTGGAAAGAGGCAACTAATGGAACAAAGGACAAGAGCCAGTGCCACCATATTCTAATGTGCATTTCCAAAGAGTAGAGAATTCTAAATTTGAACTTGGCCATTAAAGGCCCTTATGAAGGTTTTTTTTCAAAGCAGCAAGATAGAACATATTTTATTTTATTTATTAGGTTTTTAGCCTGATTTATTGCCTTTAATAATTTAGACACCTGGTATGTGGGTCTCTATATGTACTCTTGCCCCAGGCTCTGAAATGTTAGGAGCCAGCCTACTGCTGATTGTCAGAATTGTGTTTGTAGAGGCTTCTTCCTGATGATAGTATCTATTAAGAGAGGCTGCTAAAGGTTAACAAAGCATCACATCTCAATCTTCTCAGAATATTTAAAAATGTATGTGCTAGGATGTTAAAATGGGATTTCATTTGTCTCATTTTCTGCTGAGGTTCCAAAAGGCTAAGAGTAAAACAGTAAATGCTAAGTGTTTCCACATTCCTAAGTGAAGTGCTAGACCCCTGCTTCAGGTTTTTTGCTGCATAACCACGTACAACAAAACTTGGTGCAGTAAAACAACAACTGTTTTATTTTCCTGAAATTCTCTGGATCAGAATTTTGTAGAAGGCATGGAGGGAATGTGCCCATGGCACTAACATCTGGGCCTCAGCTGGAATTCCCAAAATGTGAGGTGTGAGGGTGCTGGCTGAGATGGCTCAACTTGGGTCATGTGACTGGGGCCTTGATTCCTCTGTCAGCTGGCTCCCCGGTTCTCCTTTGTGCGCCCCCCACATGGCCACGGTGGGCTTCCTCACAGCATGGTGGCCTTCCTCCATGGCTCCTGAACTCCTCCCGGGGAGAAAGCAGAAGATGCAGGCCTCTGAAAGGCCAGGCTCAGAGCCAGCAGAGCATCACTTGCGCCACATGTGGTCAAGCAAGGCGCATGGCAGGGCCAGGCTGAATGAGGAGGGCAGGGCAGGAGTAGACTCCGCTTCCTGATGAGTGGAGCCGGTGCTCATACAGGGAGAGGAGCAGTGATGGAAAGCATGTTTGGAGATGACCAACAACAGCTACCTGTGCAGAACTGCAAAGAAGGAGACTAAAGACTTTTGTAGCCCTTAGCTCTATACCAACCAAAGGTTTAAAATGTCTGAATTTAACACTTAGAAAGTTTCTTTGGAAAAAGTCGTTGGACTGACAAGTCACTCTTCTCAGCCTGCTTCTTCTTCACCTCAAGCCTGGTGAGGGAAGCTCCAGGGAAACGCGATTCAACTCATTTTCCCAGCTTTGAATCCAGCATTTCTCCAAAATAAAACTCTTGGCATTTACTACCTAGCTGTATACGCCCTAGTCAGGAAGCACTAGGCTTGGGTACACCATGTTCAAAGCAGCATTGTTCACAACAGCCCAAATGTAGAAGTGGCTCTCATACCCATTGAGAGATGAATGGATACACAAAATGTGGTGTGTACATATAGTGGAATATTATTCAGCCTTTTTATTTATTTATTTATTTATCCTCACCCAAAGATATTTTTTCCATTGCTTTTCAGAGAGAGTGGAAGAGTGAGAGAGAGAGGGAGAGAGAGAACCATCAATGTGAGAGAGACACATCAATTGGTTGCCTCCTGGGGCCAGGGATCAAGCCCTTGGCTGGAATTGAACCCAGAACCCTTCAGTCTATGGGCTGATGCTCTAACCCCTGGGATAAACCAGCAAGGGTTTTATTCAGCCTTTAAGAGGAAGGGAATTCTGACACACACTACAACATAGATGAACCTAGAAGACATTATACTAAGTGAAATAAACCAGACACAAGAGGACACATATTATGTGATTCCACTGATACGAGGTAACAAAATTAGTCAAATTCATAGAGACATAAAAGGAATGTAGCTGCCAGGGACTTGGGGAATAGGGTAGTAGGAAGTTAGTTTTTAATGGGCACAGAGTTTCAGTTTGGGAACTCAAAAGTTCTAGAGATGGATGGAGGTGATGGTTGCACAACAATGTAAGTGTACTTAATGCAACAGAATTTATACTTAAAAATGATTTAAATGGTAAATTTTATGTTATGTATATTTACAACAATAAAAAAAGTAGTACTAGCCATATTAAGAGAGGTCCCTGCCAGGAAGAACTGGACAATTGTGTCTCTACTTCTGCCCATCACCAGAACTTCCTTAACCAGGGGAGAAGGATGATTAAAGGGTGTCTTAGTTCTGGATCAATTTTGTGATCTGTGTTGCAAAACCATCAGCCTCATATATCATAAGCTGTGTATCCTGAGAATAAAATAGCAAATGCTAAGTGTTCCCATATTCCTAAGCGAAGTGCTATGAAGGTGGTATCGAGGTGACTGAAATCCTCAGCCAGCCTCTGAGGTGGGAAGAAGTTGAGGGAGACTGAGGAAGGAGCTGACCTGGCTGGTACAAGTGGACTTTCATGGGAGAGCCATCAATTGCAATCATAAATTCAGAAAGATAACAAAATTGCCCATGAGGCAGGCTATTTCTCTTCATGGTATCTGTATCAGTCAACTTTTGCTTCAAGCATGCTGTGTAACAAACAATCCCCAAACTCCGTGGCTTACAAACATTTCTTTTTCTTGCTTATGGGTCTGCAGGTTGGCTGGGGAATCTCTGCATTAGATTGATGTTGGGTTTAGGTCATTTCTGTGTGTATTTTATTCTAGAACCACAGTACAATGGAGCAAGCCAAACCACACAAGCACATTGAAAGACACTGCTCATGTCATGTTCTCCCACATTCTATCAGCCAAAGCAAGTCAGGTGCCCAGACCTAGATTAATGGGACAGGGAAGTGTACTTTACTGACTCTAGTTGTGCATACTGTAAATTCACATGGTGAACACATAGAGATAATTAGATATGAAAGAGTGAAGAAAAACTCATTCCACCACAGAGTATAAAACTGTAAGACAGGAAGACCTGAATGACAGGACATTTTTGGCTAATCTAATTAAAGATATAAGAGTTTGCTTGTTGGGGAAAGGCTGAGAGGGGCTCAGAGCTCTAGTAGAGCAGGCTAGGGTTTAGAGTTGAGTAACACCAGTTGCAAAGCTAAGCCAGGTTCAAGGATTGTTGGGAATGAACACTCAGATGATACACTGTCTTCCTACCAAAGTAGGGAACAGGCATCAAGAACACATGGTGTGCAATGGGTGGGGGAGCTCAGCAGCCTAGATGGAGAGTTACCCAGTGGTCACAAGAGCTCAGAGCTATGTGCTAGAGCCTTCCACATTATTGAGAGTGAGGGCTGAGGAGCTTCATCCAGCACTCAAGCTCTCCTGTGTGTAACATAATTTTCCTATGGGCCTCAGTTTTATAAATGTGCTTTTATTTCCTGGTGCATAGTTGGGCCTATAGGGAATGTCAGTGCAAAGGGCCAGGCTGCAGCCTTTCACAGGGGTCCAGTTTATTTTATGAGGGGTGTTGAAAAGAGCCAGGAGCTGTCTGTAAGGACAGTCACATTTAGAGCCCATAGGACTGACCACACACTCTGCTCTCTGGAAGGCAGAGAGCCCTGAGAGCTGGCCAACCGGCCTGGCACCCAGGGGCTCGGGGCCCATCTGGGCTGAGTGGGCACTGACATCTGTTCCTCAGCATTCTGTGTGGGATTCTTAAGCGATACTCACCCCCTCACCTTTTATCCCACCAACCCTCTGAAATTTCATTCCTCCATGCAGGGTTTGATTGTTTTTTAAACTCTGTAACATCTTTTTCCCACCTTTTCCTTTCCTGTTTTTGTTTTGTTTTGTTGTTTTCTTCTTAATTTTTGTTGTTTTTTATTTATCTCTACCTTTCTTTTCTGTTTCAAGCGGCTTGTGAACTTTCTGTGCCTGTCGTGGTCCTCCTGCTCACTGGGCGCTCGGCGCCCGCATGTCCCAGCATGCAGACTGGCGGCACCACACTGTCCGGCCTGGGCCATGCTTGCCCTTCTGGAGAGCATCGCCTGTGACCCCAGCCTGTCCTCATAGGAGCTCACTAGTTCTCGGGCTGACAGAGGGAAGAGTTCAGGCTGCAGATTTGCTTACAGGAACTGCAGGTTACAGGGGCTGCAGACTCAGCAAGCAGAGGCCACAGGAGCCCCACAGCTGTTTCTGTGAGTTCATGCATGTGAGGGCCAGGCACTGGTGTGGGGGCAGGGGATAGTCAAGGGTGGCACTTGAGGTTTGTCGGGTGTGACAAAGAACAGAAAAGACTGGCAACTCACCCCACCGGGCTTCCCCAAGATGGGAAAGTACGGAAGGCTCTTTGTTGGGTCCTGTGAGGCTTAACATGTGAGCCTGCCGTGGCTGACCTTGCATCTCAGTCCTCAGACCACTGCTCTTGGCCCTGGCAGGCTGAAAAGCGGCAGAGATAAATCTTTTAAGAGCTGTATTTGGAACCCAGGTGAGGAAGCTGAGTGTGAATGCTAACAGTGACCTAACGAGGCTTCTCCAGGGCTGCCTCCTGCCTTCCCAACAACTCTCTTGTGAAGCCTTTCACTGGCCTGTAGTAGTTTTAAACACTACTCCCAGTTCTTTGACACCTCTCCCTGTGAATCTGGGCCAGGTGGTGGCTGCTTCCACCAATAGTGCACAAAGGGCTCAGGTATAAAAGGCAGGCAGCGTGGGCCACCTCCTGGACTGCCATGCTTGGCTCTGTGCCACAATCCTGCCGAACTTGGCCCTCCAGCCATCACTGCCCTGGTGCCCAATATGCGTGACCATGTGGGTGACCATGCCATCTCAGAGCATATCCTCCTGTCGCCTCCATCCTGTCGCCTCCGTCCAGTCCCCAGCTGGGGCCCCAGGAACCCTGGAGCAGGGACAGCCAGCCCTACAGTGTCCTGTCCATATTCCCCACCCCAATCAGCAAGTGACATAAACTTGCAGTTTTGCACAGTGTTAGTAACTAGAACACTGTCCCGGCATCTGTGCCAAAACTAGACTAAAGCGAGGTCTGTACCAATGAAATGAATGCTAAGCAGCAAGAACAAGGCCTTGCCCTAGTGAACAGCCAGGCACAATGCCTTAGAGGGGCTCTCGGCAGGACCTGGCTCCAGGTTGGACAAAGCCTGGTGTGCACCCAGCTTTGCTTGCTTTGTTTTGGATTTTGTTTTCATGAGAACATTCCTATCTCCAGGCCTGGAACATTTCCCGAGCCAGGTTTGGAAGAGGGTGGTGGTGGCCAATTCCCCTTTGTTGACGTTGCTTCTTAGAGCTGCCAGGGCCTAATGGGATGGGCACAGCTTCCTGCTGCTAGTCAATGAACCACTGCCTGTCATTTATTTAAACGTGTAGAAGGAGGGGGAAGGAAGACAACAATATAAGGAAGTTTACAAGGCAACCCCTGGAATTACCTTGGAATTTCTTTATAGAAAAAAGGGAACAACATTACTGCTGATTGTTGTGGGAGTTTTTTCCAGTGAGAGGGAGCTGGTGGGTCAGTCGGCATCCACTTTGCAGTCTGAATCAATTCTATATACAATCCACAGCTTTGAGGTGGTTCAGAGGTGCCTGAGAAGGCATGTGAACTCTACATCTCTCTCCATATCAGCAACTAAGGTGCCAGTTTATGTGACTGACGCCTTACGACAGGTTGTATTATATTTGTTCTAAGTTCAGTTGTCCAAGATCACACAGACATGGAGGGGAAGTCCTGGGGCTTGGACTGCAACTTCTTGGGTTGCAAGCAATAGTGGAAACTGTAGCATCATTAACAATAACGGGAATTCACTCGAAGGATTCGAACCTGGAACTTGGCAACAGTCTAATGTATTAAAAAATGATTTAAAAGGGCAGATTTTTTTTAACTCTTCATGAAGCAGTCAGTCTCCATTCCCTGGGGTCCAATACCTGCAAAACAGGGTGAAGTTAGGATGCTTTTATAGGATAAAGAACAAAGAATAAGGAAGAGAAAGATTTAAAACAAATAAAGAACAAAGAAATAAGAATAGAGCCCAGAGCTGGCTTTGGCATTTAGAGGACTGGCTGACAGGATATGCCGTGTTTCTGGTGCAGCAGAGAATTTACAGGGACAGTGAAGTCACCTAAATTTCAGATTGCTGACATGGCACCTGGGGCAGGAGCAGCTTCTTCATGGATGTAGAAATGAATTTCAGTAAACCTAAGTACCACTGCTCAAATGAATGAACTCCAGTGACTTCCTGTCTTTTTGTCTCTGTTCCTTGCTGTCCCCTGCACAAGGGGAATTGTGATTCAAAGGCCAGAGATGCTCCTAAACTGTGAAGAGCTCACTCAGTCCAGCTCATGTCAAATGACTGTCCCTTAACTAATGAAAGGCATAGCACCTTGAGCAACAATCTCCCCAAAACCCATCTCATGAAAGAGAAGTCATTCCATCCTTCCTCCCCCCAAATTAGGCTGCTATTACAAAGGCGGTGAAGTGGATGCTGGATTTCATACTCCTGCTAGGCTACATACATATGGGAGATATCACTCCACTCCTCTTAAGGAATGCTCCTACCAAGAGGCAAGAATGTTTAAGAGGACAGAGAGAAGGGCCTTGTCCTCAGACCAACTGTAGCCCAGCTGGAATCAACCTTCAAGCCCAGAGAAGATTGTAATTGCATGTTACTTATTACTTTCTGGGCCTCTCTTTAAAAGGCATTTTGCCTGTGCTACAGACTTGATAACAAATACAATAAAAGTGGGGCAAATGCTGGTTTAATATAACAGTATGGGATGATGATGTAAGCTATGTAGTAAACAAGAGTAGCTATTGAGTTGTAATCTTTTTATAGGAATCTTGAATAGGTCTGATACCAGATGTATAGCAAATACACTCACTTTATGAAAATGCCTTGCCTTTGAAAAGGGGAAATGACCTATACCATAGAGGTAGATGCATGCTGCTCACATGGGCTTTATTTTGTGCTTTTTGTATGATTTGTTTAACTCTTTAAGAAAACATTTTTATTGCCCTGTCCACTTTGCTCATTGGTTAGAGCATCCACTGTGGACTGCAGGGTCCCAGGTTCAATCCTGCCCAAGGGCACACACCTCAGTTGCAGGCTTGATCCTTGGCCCTGGTCGGGGCACTTGCAGGAGGCAACCAGTTGATGTGTTTCTCTCACATCAATGTTTTTCTCCCTCCCTTCCTTCCATTCTCTCTGAAAAGCAATGAAAAAAATATCCTTGGGTGAGGATTAAAAAAAAAAAAGTTTTTATTGATTTGAGAGAAACATCAATTGACTGCCTCCTACACACTCCCTACTGGGGATTGAGCCCACAAACGGGCACATACCCCAAGCAGGATTTGGACTGGTGACCTCTCAGTACGCTCAACCAGCTGAGCCACAGCAGCCAGCGCTGTGGAACTTTTCTTCAGTCACCTAAACAGAGGAGGCATAGTCTGGCATTCCCTTATTTGGGGGCGCCTAAACTACACTACAGAAAATTTGGGTCATTTCACTACATCTAGTCCTAACTCTGGCCTAGTGCTTTGTGAGTCTGAAATGCATAGTCACCAAAAGAATTGTGTCACCTCAAAAGAGTAGTGTCCTTTCTTAGACCTATGATTTTGAAGAGGTCTAGAATTTTCTCTCAATGAGCATCTTGGGATTTAGGTCTTTTAGGGAAAGTTTCATGGAACTGTGAAGGCAGAATTGTTTAATAGACTTTGGTTCATGACATCCCCTAAGAAAGCCAAAACCTGACAGTCCCCTCTAGTTATGCGGTCCTCCCCATCCTAATCCCTCATCTTCCCACATGAGGTAACCACCATCCTGAAGCCTGTGTGCATTATGCTCTTGCTTTCATCCTTATGTATCATTATCTTAGCAATATATATCTTAGGAAAATATTTTATATTTGTTGTTTTTAACAATATAATATTAAACTGGTTGATAGATATAGGAGCATGTGTTCCTATCTGAATGTCTTAAACCATTTATAAAATTTTAAGGTGAAAAGCAAAGTTAGATTTGCAAATTTTTAAAAATGTGTTTCTAAATTTTTTCTAAATATTTCTGATATATGAAAGAGAAATGCTGGCTTTGAAAGTTGAAGTCCAGAAATATCTGTGGAAAGATGTTTTCAAGATGCCATCATGTGGTAAAAATTTGGATCCTAAAATTGGGGTTTCTACTGAGATTATTTAGAAAATCTTTATAAACTATGTCTGGTGTAAGAAAAGATTCTACTATAAAAGTGTCAGGTTTATCATCACAAAACAAATGATTTGGTATTAGAAAGAGAGAACCACATCAACTTTCTGACGCCTATGCCTTCCCTTTCAGATTTTTCCCTGCCCCCACCCCCTACCCGTCACCGCCCCTCCCACCCCCACTGAGTCTCTCCCGGAGCCAAGGCACTGCGGGGGATTAAGACAGAACATCCAAGACATGCACTCATGCCTGGTGTTGGAACTCGGCATGTTTCTCTTCCAAGGAGAACTGGCACTTCTGACAAAGAACACTGTTAGGGACACTGGTGCATGTGGCCATGATTTTCAAGGACCTAGGTATGGGGGTGGGAAGGGAACACGTCTGAATACCTGACTTGAGGCAGCGGGGGAGTTGGAGGGATAGAGGGGCATAGGTTAAAAGAAAGGTCACTGTGGTACTCTCTTCCTCTCTCCCACATCTCTATGGAGAATCTCTGACGCCAATAATGAGAACTAATAGTAACTAACACCAACAGTGTAGTTGGCACAGAATTAAGTGTTTTATGGATATTTCCTCATTTAATCAACACACTTTTGTATTGAAAACTGCTTTTCACATTTTACAATGAAAGAAGCTGGGACTCAAAAAGGGTGACTTCTCACCTAAGCTTCTCAGTAAGGGCCAGAGTTAAAATGCTCACCCAGCTGTTTTTGCCCTAAGCCCAGGCTCCTCCCAGCAGCACACCTGCCACCACACCTGCAGCCACTGTCTCCCGCCTGGGATCACATGAAAACACCTTGCTTCCTCATTTCAAATGCTATTGCTTCTGATCAGAATTGTTTTTCTCCACAGCTGAAGTATGGTGAGGGGCAAAATCGTCTTTGCTTTGCTCTTCAGAGAACTATAGAATTTAATTTTTTTCCAATTATCAAGATTCCCCCAGCAGATGAGCGAGCAACAAGCAATAAGCTGAATATTAGCAGCTGAAGTCTATGGTTGCTGGGCCCATGAATCTGTCTTGGTCTGGACCTAGAATGACGTGCTAACGCTTTGCAGAACACTTTGTTCAAGGAAGCAGCTAGAACTTGCATATGATATATTTATAATACACTCCTGAATCTCCAGAACCTTTTCCAGTGCTGCAACCATATTTTTCTCTTTATCAAATTTGAACTTCATCCTATGACCCTGGATAAAATAAAAATGGGATTATATTTATATCTGCTGTTTCAAACTGCAGAAGTCCATTAGATAAATTCAAGATGGCAGACAGGCCCTTGCTTTGGAATCTTGATCCTGACAGCACTATCCCAGTAACGAAATCAAGTTTCTGCAGCTTAAGACAGAATAATCACAGCCCAGCTCAGCTTGCTTCTGCCTGCCCTGAACAGAGTGAGAAAGACGGCAAGCAAGAGGGGTAGGGGGAGACAAGGGGAGCCTAGCTACTCCCTGAGCTCTTCAACTGATAAATCCATGTGTCCTTGACATTTCCTATGGACTTGCCCTTTAGCCAGAGTGACCTTTCTCCCCGTGGGGAGTGAGGGGCCAACCCTAGTGGGCACTGGCCCCAGGTTTGCTCAGGAGGGTTGGGAGGCTGGGCTCACAGCCCTGGCTGAAGGCAGCATGCATTAGTGCTTTGCTGGAAAGCAGTGAGGGGCTTACAACCATGACTTGGGCTTGGAATCAGGACCTTGTTTTCCATTCCTCCCTGCCAGGGCCCCTCAGTCATAATCCTGGACACCCCCGTGGAGTCCACCCTGCCTGTCTGTGAAGAGCTGGCTGGTGGTGGCCAATTTCATGGGGCTTTAGGAGTGTGGGCCAGCAGTAAGGAGGGCCTGGGCTGTAGCCTCTGTCCCTGGCAGCTGAGCTGGTCCAGGAGCTATTTCCCAGATGGAAAACACCCCCTCCCGTCCCACTTTATTATCCACCCACCCCCACCCCTTGCATCGGATATAAGCTGTGGAGGTAAACTCAGTTTGCTCAAGTCATCTAAAGAGTCAGCCTTTCTGCCTTAATCCTGACCATCCCAGGGAGACTGGAACCAGATAAAGCTAAAGAGGAATTAGAAGATGAGCCCCATAGTGGGAATGCAGATATTTTATCCTTGATTTAAAAAAAATTCCTTTGATAAATCTCTCCTTGCTGGCCAGTTTACAGTTACCCAGAGTATCCTCATCTAGTCCATTCTCCAGCAAAACTTCTCAAGTGCTATAATTAACTACCAAAGAAGTAAAGAGAACATTAAGCCCAGATATTGAAGAAATAGCTGCCAAATAAATACTTTACCTCTGAAGCAGAGCTTCACACACTTTAACATGATACGAATTGGTGGGGATCATGTCCAAGTGCAGATCTGATTGGGATGGGGTGCCCAAGAGCTTGGATTTCTAATGAGCTCCCATGTAATAACAACGTGCTGGTCTCCCACCCAGAGTTCTCAAGAAACAGAAAATATGAACAGGCTGATTACTACTAATAAAATTGAGTCAGTAATCCAAAAACTCCCAACAAGACATCCTAGATCAGATAGCTTCACAGGTGAATTTTACCAAACAGTCAAAGAACAATTAACATCTGTTCTTCTCAAACTATTCCAAACTATTCAAGAGGAGAGAAGGCTTCCAAGCTCATTTTCCTCAATAAAATGCTAGCAATCTGAATTCAGCAATACATTAAAAAAAACACACATATGACTAAGTTGGATTTATTCCTGGGATGGAAGTTTGGTTCAATATCTGCAAATTAATTAACATAATACACCACATAAACAAAATGAAGAATAAAAATCCTATGATCATATCAATAGATGCAGGAAAAGCACTTGACAAAATCTAGCACCCATTTATGATAAAAACTTTCAACAAAGTGGGAATAGAGGGAGCATACCTCAACATGGGTTTGGGACTAGCCCATTTTGTTTCTCTGCCCCTCCTACCAGTTTTGACCTGGCTTCTTTTTTTATAACCTTAGTTATAGAAGTTCCATTCAGCTTGTTGATTGTTCTATAACTTAGTTGTAATTTTGGTGTAATGGGAGGGGTAAGCACAACATTTACATATTCCACCATCTTCCCATCTCTACTCCCAAAACGCTTTCTTCATTTGAATGCCCAGGCCACTACTTTCCAGGTTTTCCTCCTATCTCACCACTAGCTCTTTCTGGGTCTCTGCTGCATTCTCTTGCTCTTCCCAACTGCTCCAGAGTGGAATTGCCCATGCTTACTTCCTAGTCTGCTTTCCTTTCTACTCCAGACTCACAGCCTAGGGCTTCCCATCTGATCCCCTGATTTTAAATACTATGCCATTATGCCTCCTAGATTCTTATCTCTAGCCCTAATTTCTCCCTGAAATTCAGACCCACATATTCAGCTATCTCACTATCATCTCCACGTGGATGCCTAACAGGTATTTCAGATGTAATAGGGCCCAGACCAGCGTCACCATGTACTGTTGCCCAACTTGTGCACCGCCTAAGGCAGCCAGCCAAGGGGGCCAGAGGGGTTGGAATCCAGCCTGTGTCATGTTTGCTAAGCCGCGAGCTCTGGTGTAGGTACCTTTTTTTATGAGGAGTGCCTTTTCTAATTCTCACAAAGTCGCCTTACAGGTTAGCTGTGGCTGTGGCCAAAATACATCTTTGTTTTCTCCCTACCTCATACCTGATGCTCTCAGTATGTGGCATAATTCAGCTGGGGAAGAGGAGGAGGAGGAGGAGCTGAAGAGGGGAGAGGAGAAAAGGAAAGGAAAGGGCAAAGGAGGGGAGGGGAGGGGAGGGGAGGGGAGGGGAGGGGAGGGGAGGGGAGGGGAGGGGAGGGGAAAACCAGCCTCTTCATCTCTGCTTTATCCAATCCGATTCCCAAACGCATTCTGAATCTGACCCTTTGTCACCCTCTCTTCTACTACTCCAGCAATTTTCAACCTGCTTCATCGCATGGCAGGCATAAACTAATTACTAATATTCTGCAGCACACCAAATTATATATTATATTTTTGGCCTATTTGACACACAAAAAAAGGTATAATTTTGATTCATTCACACCTGGTGGCTATTGTTGTGCTGTCTGTTGTCATTTTTTTATTTGGCAATCTAAGGGACAAGAGATCAGTGCCCCTGACTAGTCAGGTACTGCATGTTTTAAGTTTGGGAGGCACACTGCTTGAAAATCGCTGTGCCACTCTAATGATCTAAGCCCCCATTTTCTCTGGGCTACTGCAAAGCTTCCCCGATGGCCTCCTGGTTTCTGCTCCTGACTCTCTGCACAGACAGAATCTTTCTAAGACACAAATATTATCTCACAACTCACCTAAGCGAATTCCTGACTCTACCAGGATCAACTCCAACCCCCTCCATACAGATTACCACTTTTGCAACTTAATCTTCCTCCTCTGTACCCTAAACTCACTAAGCTCCAGCCACACTGGCCTCCTTCCTGTCTCAGATACACCAAGCTCCCTGCTGCCTCAGGACCTCTGCATACGCCATATCTCTCTCAAATCTTCACAGAGCCACCTCCTTTTCAATATTCAAGTCTGAAGTATATGTTACCTTCTCAGAAAAATCCTTCCTTGACCAAACTGGCTAAAACGGTGCTCCCCTCCCTCCTCACCATCACTTTCCGTCACATTTCTCTAATTTACCTTCTTTCTTGCATCTCTCACCTCCTGAAATATCATATCTACCTCTCTGCTTCCTTGTTGGCAGTCTGTCCCACCATCTACTTCCCACCATGTCCGTTTTGGAGGTGTGGGATCTCTCTGCCAGGTTCTCATCCTCTCCCCAGTGTTGGGAACAGTGCCTGGCATATAGCAGGCACTCAGTGAGTTGACTGATTAAGTGACCTGAGAGGTAAAAATGGTGCAGACTGAAGAGATCACAAGTAGACAAAGGAAAGGAGGAAAGAATGGAGCCAAAAGAGGGGGAAGGGAAGGAGACAGGAAATGGTTGACAGGGAGCAGGCTGGAGGAGAAACAGCCTATTCGTAGCAGGGCAGAGAGAAAGAGAAGATGAGCAGAGGAATGGAGCTGTACCTTGGCAGCAGAAGGGGAGCTCCTGCTGAGCCCATGCCTGGCCCCTCTGCTGAGGCCCTGCACCCATGCGTACTGGGCTGGGGCTCCCGAGCACATTACTACAAGTGCGTCTTGTGGCCCTGGCAAACAAGTGGCTAGACAGGCTCATGGCCACTGGCACTTCATTTTGCCTCCAACCCAGGTCAGAATCTGAAAACAAGCTTGGTGAAAAAAAAAAAAAAAAAAAAGCAAGTCTATTAAGAGCTGAGTTTGTGCTGGGTCTCACAGGCTTACCCCACTGACATTCCAGGGGAGTCTGAAGCAGGCCTCAGTCGCTGCTTCTTTCCACATTCCCCAGGGCCCCTGAATCAAACTGGAAGCTTTGAGAATAAAACGCAATGGCAATGAGGGCATTTACAATGGAAAACGAACATGGTGGCTGCTTCTGTTAGAACGTGCTCTTGAATGAGGTCAAAGAAAGGTCCAGAAGTCAAGCTATGAAATCATCCTTACAGCTGTTTTCTTATAATTCTCATTGCAACATTCTCACAATTTCTTCTTATTGATTGAGGATGGAGGAGTTCTACCAGATGAATGTGCATGTTTTAAAATAAAAACCTTTTAGCAGGAATCTTCAGAAGTATTATATTTCTGGAAGAACAAAGGAGATGGGACTCCTTCCGTAAAGAAACCCCCAATGAGATCTACTGGCCACCCCTGCACTCTGTGGTCACCTCTGCTCTGCCACTCAACAAAGATTAACCAACTCAACACTGTCACTTTTCAAACTGGGGGGTATTTTGATGGGGAGTGGGGACCAAAAAAGGAAAGAGAAAGGAGATAGGTGCAGGGAGTAGAAATACAAATGCTCGGCCAAGTGCTCCAAATTCACCCCCACCCCCACCAATGAGCGATTTCCGGGTGCTGTTTTCTCCTTGGATTTCAGTGTCCCTGGGGCGCTCTGATCACAAACATGCCACTTGTAAGTCAGCACACCCTGAATGTTTATCTCAAAACCATCTCAGACTTGTTTCTGTGCCCTCAGTAAACATATTGTCATTGCAGGCATCAAATGACATCAACAGGCCAGTCATTCAGGGGGGCTCTCTGCCAATTTCCTGTCTGATTAAAATATCAGTGCTTTGCCTGAACACGGGATGTTGCAGCAAAATATGTTGTAAAGCCCACCTGGACGAACTCTCAGAGAGTTCACAGATTCTCCCTGTCAGTCCTTTCCCATGTGTCAACTGTGGTTTTATTTCCCCACCATTCTTCTTCTTGGAACAACAGAACTCTGGGTTCCTTTGAATTGCTTGTGAGATCCTGCAGCACCTAGTTAGCTGAACCTTGAAACTAAGTAGACACAAACTCTAACCTTGTATGGTCTTAAGCTCGAGAAATGACTTGCAGAACACTGAGCATTGACTGCCCACATAAACATTATTTTGATGGCAGGGACTCAAACAAACTGTGCAGTAGGCTAGATGATTTACAAAGGAGAGCTCTCCTAATTGAACAACATTGCTCAGCAGATGGACCACAGCCCAGAGCATAAATTTAGCTAGATTCTTAATTCTCAGCCTATGCTCATAGCCAGCCACATAGTGGAGGATTCTTTCTATCCTAATGCAAAGTCAACAAGAAGAAGAGATGAGTGTTGCAATTCTCTGAAAGGTAACCTGCTGTGCCAGGTGAGGACCTGAATGGTTAAATCAAATCTGTTTTGCCTTACCCAGCTAGAAAGTCAATGTCACGTCTCTGAAGGGCTCTTCTCCTCTGGACTCTAAGTTGCCAGTGATTGGAGAACTCACTTGGTGCCTTGGCTGGGTGGCTCGGTAGGTTGGAGTGTCATCCCATATGCCAAAAGGCTTGGGGTTTGATTCCTGGTCGGGGCACATTCCTAGGTTTAGGGTTCAATCCCAGGTCGAGGCACGTATGGGAGGCAACAAATCAATGTTTCTCTCTCTTCTTTCCTCTTTCTCTTAAAGCAATAATCCTTGGGTAGGGATTAAAAAATAAAAAATAAGTCAGCTGGCAATTGGCTATTGATATTGATATGGTGTACAAACTCCTCCTTACTCAAGCTCAAGGGAGCATGGCATCAGCATTCCCTTGTTCATTCATCAGATCAGCTCATATGTCTTTCCAAAGTGCAGTTCATTCACTGGTTCGAGGTGGATGTCTGTCTCTGGTATCTCTTCCCCCAGTGATGGTTGGAGTATACTCAACTGATTTTGGTTAGGGGTCCCCTTCCTCCTCTGCTCCTTGGGAATCCTGCTGAAATCTGTGTTCTTGCCTTAGAAGAGAGTGATGTTACCAGGGAAAGGGCAACAGACCCTCAGGGCTGGCATATGTGTCCTGGGCAAGAACAGCTGTCACCTTATGTTTTGGTTCCCTCACCTGAGTCTCACTGCTTCCTTGACCTCCAGTGCCTTTCACATCTCTCTTTGATTCACTTATGCTTTGGTTTACATCTCACTGTGTCTGTCAATTCTCAAACTCTCAACTGCAACAGAGCAATAGCAAGAATAAAATTATTTACACATTTGGAATGCAATGACGCTTTGTGATGGGACCACAGACTGTTATCTATTTCAAATCTTTGGGATAAAGTAGAGCAACTGCATGTGAGGCTTTGGGAGGGATGATATAGAAATAAATGTTATCTTTCATATGGACATAAAGAGACAAGTATTTGGGGCTTTAAAATGTAATCAGTAGACCTACTAGGTGGAAGCAGGGCTCTTTGAAGGACTGGCTCCTGTCAACTTTCAGTGGGAAATATATAAGAGGGGCTGAGACCTCTTGTGTCATAATGAAAAGAAGCAGTCAGAGGCTAATGAGTCATGTGAAAGGACACAGAAGCCATCCCAAAAGAGCTCCCATTGGCCAAGATGGAATGATATGGGAATAAAAAGGATTAATGAATCCAGTTGATTGAAACAGCTTGGATCCATAAAAGCCCATGAGTTCAGCTGTCATCGTCCTCCAGGGAGAGCTTTCATCTCCTGTCAAAAGCACAAGTAAATAAACCAACACAAAACAACAACAATAACGACAAACTCCTTGGCCGCCACTGGAATTAAGGAGGGCACCAAATTCTTACTCTGAAAATAAACACATAAAGGGAAAGAATTAAAGCACCTCTACAGGTTTTCCCATATGAACTACATTTGAAGGTAACCAATAGCCCTTATTAATGAGCAAAAATCACTTTATTAAGGAATCTAACTAATTCATGTGAAAAAGTAATGAATTTTTTAAAAAGCTTTTCACAACCTTGAATGATTGATTCAAGCTACAATCACCATTGAGTAATAGATATGATGATGGGCTGATGAAGAATTTTATAATAGAAGACTCGGAATATCACCTCCTGAACCTACTGCTTGATTGAGCATCACACAGGTGGACAATTAACGTCGTGTGCCTGCTGATGAGATGTGGTAAGAATGGCCCAGCTACTTATGATATCTCCTTGCCAAAACAGTTGACTCTAAACCAAATCAAGACATTAGAGGTAACTTGCATAGCCAGGAAAGGCAGAACTCAACAGAATAAAGCATATGACATTACAAAGAAGGAAACAGACAAGTCCAGAATGTGAGACATTCCACAAGACAAACAGCTCACTCTCTGTAATCAGTCCATGGCATGCGGGAGAAATAGGGGCTTCTCCAATTTAAAACAGAATTTAGAGATATAAAAAACCAAAAGCTATGTGTAGATCTTATTTGGATCCTACCTAAAACACACCAACTTCAAAAAAGAAATTTTTAGACAGTTGAGAAAATTTAATCACAGGTTGGGTATAAGATAACCCCAAGGAATTACTGTGTGATAATAGGACTGTAGTCATGTGAGAAAACACCCATATTTTTAAGAGATACATATAGAAGTCTGCAGTGTCGAAATGGTATCAAGTCTTCATACAAAGGGGTTCATTGCACTATCATCTCTGCTTTTGAGTGTGTTTGACATTTTTATTTTGTAAAAACTTTTAAAAAGTAAAAATGATAGTGAGAACTAATTAATAGAGTACCTAGCTTTGCATTTTGCTTTAAATGTTAAACTACAAGTTGTCAACATCAAGTTCTCAGCATTTCTTTTATGCATTCTAATAGGGGAGAGCATCTAGTAATCAAAATTACAGTAAAACATTAGAATTATAGAATATCACTAAGCATACTACACATTGAACAAGTTTATAGAGACATTTTTTAAAAGTTATTTTATAGGCATCAGTAACTGTTAAAAACCACACAGATGCTGGGGCAGGGCAGGGAACTGAGAGGGCCTGAGAACCATTTGTAGAGACTGGAGTCCTCTGGGGCAGACTCACTTCTCACTCTCCTGCTGAGCTGCACAAATTGTCTGGGAGAGCTCTGGGAGGAGCTTGGTGTGTGCTTCTGGGTGTTGCTGGGTGCCACTTGGCATTACTGTCCAATATCTGCTTCCCTTACTTCTGGGCCCAGGTGTGTGTATGCTCACCTCCCCCATGTCCTGCTATATGACTAGATGACTGTTTTGGCTCATGAAATATGAGCAAAAGTGATATGGGTCACTTCTGAGTGAGAGCATTTAAGAGGCAGTATCTAGTTCTCTACCTCCCCTTCCTTGATGCAACTGCAGCTGCCAGAGGAGCCCTGCCAACCCACCAGTGTGTGTGCCAGACAAGACCTGTGAGGTAGAAAGTTCCCCTCCCTCACTCTCCATCTCTTTCAATCTTTCTCTCAATCACCCTCCACTGATGTTTGGAGGGTGTTGTTACTGCAGCACAACCTACATGATACTTTCTAATACTAGTTGCAAGTGGAGTGAGCAATGAGGTTTTTTTTTTAATTTTTTATTTTGTTTTACTTTGCATTTCATGTGTTACTACTAGCGTAATATTAACAGTTAGTGAGGGTTTACTATAATAAGCACTTTACACACATTCAAGGATCACCACAAGCTACATGTAAGATTCTATTATTAGCATCATCATTTTATATCTGAGACAAACAGAGGCTCACAGAGGTTAGGTGGCTTGCCCAAAATCACACAGCTGTTATAAAGCAGAGCCAGGACCAGAATCTAGACACCTGGATTGTAGGAAACAGCTCTTACCTATTAAGCTATGCTCTCTTTTTACTCTGTGAAAGTCTCATCTTACATTTGCAGGGGTTCTATTCCTGCTTGAATCGGTTTATTAAATATTGTTTCAAAATAAACTTTGTTTCAGAGAGCAATTTGGTGAAATAGCAATTTTGAGGCTAAGTCTTTGAGGTTTACAATTAGACTCCTTGATTCAGTCTATGTTTCATTGTTTGCTTCTCTGTTGCATCTGTAACAGCAATACTTTTTTTCCAGGAACAAAAACTCACAAATGGCTGTTTTTTAGAGCAAAATTTGCCTTACAGATCACTTCTAACTGGATAAACAATCACGTTGAAGCATTTGAAAGTTTCCCAGTTTCTGTTTGAGGCTGTCTCTGTGGGTAGTTCTTATCCAGTGACTGCTCTGTGAGGGAGGAGCTGGTCTCAACTTGAGCCCCAGCCCACAAGCTCCTTTCTGCTTTTCATCTTGGAGCTTCCTTCTGAACGTACTATGTGTCAGGGCTTTTCTAAGTGATTCACATGTGTTGATCCTATGAGGTAGATACTGTTATTAGTCCTTATTTCACAAGTGGGGGAACTGGGGCACAAAACAGTTAAGTAACTTCCCCAAGGTATCAGAGCTCTTCACCAAAGCAGCTCCCTGCCTTGTCCTTGGCCCATTTTTCTAAGAACACCACTGGAGGCTGCCTAGAATGAGGCAGTGAGTGCTACACCTCCCTTTAGGGGCCCCACACCCTCTTTTTTCCTGTGTCTCTCACTGGGTTTTCTCTCCTGAGGCTGAATGTGGGATTCCTGCAGGAGTTTCATGGCATAGTTCTCAAAGTGGATGTGGGCAACAAAGTGTGGATAGTAACCTGGGTGGTCCCCACAGAAACCCCACAGGGAGGGCATTCCCTTTTGGATCGGCACCAGTGTACCCAACAAACTCCTGCCCTTTCTGATCCTTTCTGAGAGACCCCAAACATTTCTTTTGACACTCTGCTTAATTTGGGGTCAGAATTGAGAGGTCCAAAGGGATGAAAGTAAAAACAGTTTTCTCTGAGTATCATGGAAAGGCAAGGCTTTCTTAAGGGTGTCCAAGACCCAAGGCAATTTATAGGAAAGTGATGTTTTTGTTCTCACCCCTCATATATTGGTGTGTTGCTAAACTCTGATTAAATTTAGTATCAAGGGCAGTCTTGAAAAAATGTAGGATATTAATGGTCAGCCTTGGAGTGGGGTGGTATGCACGTGATGTGCCTTCTAGATTCTTCTTCAAAGAAAGTCCTGTTACTCTCCTGCCGAAAGTGCTGGTGGCTGAGCATAGCCCTCAGCCCCTTTAGGGATCACCTCAGCTTCAGAAAGTGACCTCACCCAAAATCACACCCTTTCCTGTGGCTGATCCAGGTGGAGTGCACAGACCTGACCATCTTGGTCCAACTCTGGAGAACCATTGTAGCTCCCCATGGGGTAGACAAGGCTGTCGGTAAATTTCACTGCAGCTTGACTCCTCCCTCTGCCCACTTCTGTTTCCACACTGACTTCCACAGGGGTTAATCTCAAACACACTCCCACAAACATTCTACACGCTAAATTCTGTCTCGGGGTCCACTTCCCCCAGGGGCTGATGCATTGGGATAGCCCCAACCTGTAGTAGGAATGATATGTGAAGTAAGCAGATGATATGTGTAGTAAATACAAGGTTGTATTTACTACAAGGACACTCAACTGGGCCCTGGCAGTGGGGCCACACTTACCAGAAGAAAGTCTGCATTTTTCTAATTGCACAGCAGTACTATATGGTCTCCCACAGTCCTGGTGATGGCCCTTACATCTTTGCTTTGGATGAAGTGATGAGAGGTTTAAAAAGAGGAGAGAAGCTTGAAAAGTTCCCCGATTCCCAGCATTCTTTCTGCTCCAGCTCTGGCAGCCCAGCTGCTTCAGTCACAGCCTACTCATTCTGGCTTTGGTGGGCACCTGGACCCTGGTGTGACTGGGAAAACTCATTCTGCGAGTGGCGGAATTTACTAATGGTGCAATGAAGACATTTGAGGAAGGCATTATGTATACCTACATCTTTTTTTGAATTCAAAAAGTATTTACTGACTTTTCTCGTACCCATGCAGTTATTTTAGGCACCAACCAGAGACCTTGGGACCTCAGTATGAGCCATCACCAGTGAGAGAAGAGAGGATGTCTGGGGCACAGACCACAGCCAAAATCACAAGGTTCTTTATATAATTACATATGGGGAGCTCACCTCTGTTTCTATTATTAAGAGGTTTTTCTGTGAGACACAAACCACTGGTCACAGGTAATCAAGAAGAAATGTGTTTCCTTTGGTAACAACAGCTGCCCAAGGCCTTGTAATCATTACTCCTAGTCAAGAATTGCCCCAGGAGCCTCAGTAGGCAGGCCCCAAGAAGCAGTTGGCTGAAGAAAACCTGACAGTCCAAATCGGTTTCAATATGTCCAGGTGATGCACATAAATAGAGGTTCTGAGGCACACCTTCCCCTCCCCCCTAAAAATCCTCCTCAATCGCTTATTTGTTTCCCCATGGGTCCCATTCCCTTCCATCTCTCTCCCTCTTCTTTCTCTATTTCTTCCGTCTCCTCTCCCTGTTCTACCAGAAGAAGACTGGTCATTTATTTATGCAGCCTTGTTCTAGAAAGCCTTCTTGAAAGAGAGTGCAAAACACAAGATTACATAAGTGTAAGGTGGGTCAGTAGGAGAAGGGAAAACAAGGGCTGTAAAAACATAAAGACTAGGAATAAGACAAAGAGAGACTGCTAATGCCAAGCCACACTCCTGTGCTCCATGCCTCCACACTCCAGAGGCATTTTACAGTTGTTTATGCTGCTTCCTGGGATTGGCTGTGTCATTATTCAGTGCCCTGGTCATAAATACCATATATACACTGATGACTCTATAGCAGAGGCTGTACCCAGTATCTAGAAGCCTAGTGATAGATGTTGTTAAGGGTGGCAATGCACCTGTGAAAAAATTACATTTCACATAACCCCCTGCAGCCATGTAATTAAGTTCTGAACACTGAGATGCAAGGGGTGTGTGTGTGTGTGTGTGTGTGTGAAGGAAGGCACCTCAAAGGGAGCTGACTCAACTGGAGATGCAGTCGCCCCACTCTTCCTACCAGCTGGGACATGGAATTAATGGCCAGAGCTCCATGGTCCATCCTTGAGGATGGCCACTGCATGCTGAGGATGACAAAGCAGAAAGACAGGTGCCTGGCTTTTGGTAACACTGCGATGCCCTTGTATCAGCCCTGACTTGCCATTCCCCAGATAACTGCTAATTGGGAGAGAAATAGCCCTTGTCCCTGTTTAGGTGCTGACATTTGGGATTGCCTGTTAGATGTAGCCATGCCTAATTCAAACTCTTTGTCTCTAGCTTTAATCTTTTCAGCTACATATATGACGTTGTTACTGGAGTATTGAATAGGCGTCTTAAACTGAACAAAACTCAAACAGAGCTTTTTATTTTTTTTCTCCTCTTTCTTAAGCTCAGTCCTTCCAGAGTCTTCCTGATCTTAAGTAAATGGTACCACCACATGGCCAGTTGCTCAGGACAAAAACCAAGAAGTTATTCTCAACTTCTTATTTTTAATATTTTTTATTGATATTTAGAGAGAGAGGAAGGAAGAGAGACAGAAACATCAATGTGAAAGTGAAACATCTATTGGCTGCCTCCTGCACACCCCTTAACAGGATCAAGTCTGCAACCCAGGCATGTGCCCTGACAGGGAATCGAACCGGCAACCTTTCAGTGCACAGGATGACACCCAACCAACCGAGCCACACCAGCCAGGGCAGAATTAACTTTATTTTACTTCATTTTTTTTGCTCCATCAGCAAATCCTATGGGCTTTACCTCCAAAATATACCTCCTGTCTATATACTTCTCGCCATCTCCCAGCTCTCACCATTATAGCCACTGTCATCTGAAATATCACAACTGCCACCCAACTACTCTGATTCCACCCTTTCCCCCAACAGTCCTGCCTCCACAGCAGCCAGAGCGACCTTTCAGAAAATATAAATAAGATCATAGCAACCATTTGCTTAAATCCTCCAGTGCAGGTGTCGGGAAACTTTTTTCTGCTATGGGCCATTTGGATATTTATAACATCACTCGCAGGCCATACAAAATTATCAACTTAAAAATTAGCTATGGAAAAACCTCCTAGATTTATTGAATTTCAAGTCCCACCTGTGGTTGCCTTGGCAGGGCCAGACCAAATGATTTCGAGGGACATATATGGCCCAAGGGCTGGATGTTCCCCACCCCTGCCCCAGAGGCTTCCAGTTCAATGAGAATCAAGTCCAAACTCTGAACTGTGGCCCACAAAAGTCAGAGTGAGCTGGTCCCAGCCCTGTGTCCTCCCTCTCACAGGCTTTTTGCAGAAAGACCATTCTGGGTTCTAATGAGAAGATGGGATGAGGAGCCAAGTAGTCATTCTATTTATGATTCTGTTTTATAATTAGGTTTCTTTTCTGATAAAATACATAAATAAATAAGGCAACTAAAAAAATTCAAATAGTTAAACAGGATATGCAATGAAAAGTAAGTTTCATAGCGTAATGACTTAGAACATAGACTGTAGGCAACCTGCCCAGGTTCAAACCCAGCTCCTCCACTAATGGCCTGAGTGAACATAGGCAGGTTTTTGAAACAACCTGTACCTCAGTTTTCTTGTCGGTAAAATGGAGATCACAGTCCTTACCTTAGAGAACTGCCATGACACTTAAATTTGTTAATTCATGAAAGTGCACAGAGTAGTCACAGCATATATAAGCTCTATATAATGGGAGATGATATTATCATTGACATTACTGTTTTTTTAGACTTTGAGGTAACCAGAGATAACAGATTTTTATGTATCCTTCTGGAAATTATTTATGCATTCATAAGTATATCCTCTCTTTTTCATGTGAAAGGTAACATGCACGCTTCTCTGCCTAGCAGCTCATATATATATATCTGTCTCATTTCTTTCATACATATATTCCTCATTTGACCAGTCCTTACGGATAAACATGTAGGTTATTTCCCCTGTTTTGTAATTACAGGTACATCCTTTTACAAGTACTTGGTGCATATTTGTGAGTACACCTGTAGAGTAAGTCCCTTGGAGTTGAATGGCTGGACCAAAGCTATATACATTTTACACTTTGATATGTATTATTGAATTGTCTTTTAGTCCATTTCCCACAAGGTCACTCCCTGGGGCAGCTGAAAGTGATCTTCTAGTAACACAGGAGAGGATTTTCCATGCAGGAAGCTGTTTGCCTCCCACCTGGCTGGCACCATCGTCTGGTCCTACGTCTGAAGCAGGTATCTTACATTTTCTCCACATTTGTATATTGTCCATTTCTAACCCTCTCAACTCTCCCATTGTAATGAAATATTTAAATCTGCACCATTCAGGTCTAATATGAAAATCTTTTTTCTACTTTGCACCCATTTCTATCACTCCCTTCTGACTTTATGATTTATTTATTCAGTCCTTTTCCTGTGACTTTTAAGACGCAGAGAGTCTTTATTTTTTCTTTTCTTTTTTTATTTTTATTATTGTTGATAGGTGATTTGTCCTTTTGGGGGAAGGAGGGAGATCATTTGAGTGAGGGTTCCAAAAATCCCTTATAAAAGTTATTTTTTAATTCAGGTGTCCTCCTATCACTAGCCTCACTTTTATGCTGTTTACTCTTCATTTCCTGCCATTGAACAGCACAAAGGCCTTCTAAAGTAGTTTTGTTATCCAGCATCTTCTTCCACAAAGAATGCTTTCTAGGGTTGGAATTTTCCTAAACCAACAATTTCCTTCAGAGTCATGGTGAACAAGTGGACTTTTTAGCTGCACCATGGGCCTGCGAACCATTGTTCTGGAATGGGCACTGGGGCACCTGGCCTGTGGGCCCCTCAGACAGTGCCTGGGACCTCCTCAAGGCTGTTAACGGGCCTCAGTTTCCCCACCTGAAAAATTCGAGCCAGATCATCGACCCTGCCCGGACTGAAACTCTGTAACTTTTATAGACTTCTCCAGCTGACTCTACCTGCCAGTAATGTGTTTGACTATTCTTTCTCAAAATTTGTCCTTCTTTCCAGAAAGACATACAGAAACAATTAAGAAAATGTTTAAAACACACATTAGATTTGCTCATTTATTCCACTCGACTGTGTCCTTTGAAGTAAATAAGAAGTAAACAAAGGGCCATAAGGGTAGTTTCTACCTAACAACAACCACAACAATGTACTCCCACCCAAATTTTAAGGACCCCTTTGAGGATGAAGTGTTTCTAGGGAGTGGTGAGATCAAGGTGGGGGGTCTACAATAAACTTTACTATGGAGCTTCCTTTTAAATGACATTAAGTGGAAAATAAGAATTGCTAAAAAGATATGTAAATCCTTAAAAAAGTAACAAGGGAATCTGTCATTGTTTAAACATTTCCTCTGTGGTTTAGCATAACTTTCCAAGATTTATATCTGTTGACCAAAAATGACATTCTCAGGGTCAGAAGCCTCATCATCTTGGCTTCTGTAGAACTGTGAAGCTATTGGCACGTAATTGGACAGAGAAAACAAAGAAATAAAGAAGTTCGTCTTAATGGGCTATTGGGAGCATTTTCTTTCTTGGAGTTTAGTGTAAAGATTAGTCAATGGCACTGATGCATCAAAGTAACTTTCATTTAATGTAAACAGTACAACATCAAGAAAAAAATTGGGAGAGGGAAGATGGTGGCACTCTGACAAGAAGCAGAGGCCCTTGCTTCCAGCCACAGACTGGATGTACAGCTAAAATACTGCGAAGCCAGCTTGGAAAACAAGAGAAATATACCTGAGTGGGCATATTTCGAGTAAGGAGCACTGAAAAAACATCATAGAGCCTGGTGAGAGGGGGGCATAGAGAGGCGGAGTCGCCCTAAAGCCAGTGCTCAGCTGTGAGGCCTGAGGGTTAGAAGCTGCAAACCTCTCTCCCTTGGGAGTGTGGACTGGCATCCAAAAGCTGAGATCGCAAACACAGAGTGAAGGAGAAGGGAAGGAGAGCTATGCTCAGAGGGCAGAGGGAGCCAGGCTAACAGTGTGCCTGCGAGGAGGGGACTATGCCTTCCCAGTGAAACAACACGCCTCATGGCAGCAGCTGGGACAGGAGAGTTTCACCCCGGGTACTGACCGCAGGAAAAGCTGTCCTGCACAGTTGGGCTCCAGAATAGAAAGGGGCCAGAGGGCCTGCAGTCAGAAGCTACCTAAAGGGACCTTCTGCTTTGCTGTAATGTACTGTGTAGAACCCCAGAAAGCATTTGAACTGTGTGGTGTGGGAAGGGAAAGAGAGCCCTCCCACCACCAGAGAGGGAACACAGCCACCAGCAGGGTGGATGAGGGCTCCAGCTGCAGGAGCTGCCAATGTGGTGAATCAGAGATTTTTTACCTGCTCTGAGGGGAGCCGGGATAGTGCGCAAGGAGCTGCCCCAGCTTTACTGCGATCAGCTGTGCAGGAGACCTGCATGGGGCTGACGTTGTGACCCCTCCTGCTTGCTTCTGAGGCACGGGGGTGCCGGGACCTCGCAGGGCAGGTTTTCTGCCTATTTGTTGCTTTGTGTGTTTTTGATTGCTGAACGGGCATCCACCTTCCTGGCTTGCATTGGGGATATGGACCAGTGAAAGCTGGTATTTATGTCTGCATGGTGGAGAGTTTGGACTGAGCTCCCTGTGAGATCAGCCAACCAGTTCTAGGAAGGGAAGGGAAGGGAAGGGAAGGGAAGGGAAGGGAAGGGAAGGGAGGGGAGGGGAGGGGAGGGGAGGGGAGGGGAGGGGAGGGGAGGGGAGGGGAGGGGAGGGGAGGGGAGGGGAGGGGAGGGGAGGGGAGGAGGGGAAGGGAAGGGAAGGGAAGGGAAGGGAAGGGAAGGGAAGGGAAGGGAAGGGAAGGGAAGGGAAGGGAAGGGAAGGGAAGGGAAGGGAAGGGAAGGGCGGAGCACACCTACCTCTCCCATAGGCTAGGAGCACCATCTCCAATAGGAAACAGGCTGCTTCAGCTGACTAAAGCCCCAGATATCCCCTACAGAGCACAGTCCTGAGAGGGAAGGGAGAACAGCTCACAGGACAGCAATATAAGAGTAAGAATCTCAGGGAAAATTGTTTGGGAACTTGAGGAAAAGTTTAAAATCCTTTCTGGGGGCTGGGCAGGTAAGATGCTCACCTGAGTCTTTTTTAATCAAACACTGAGCCCAGGCTGCTGAAACGGCCCATACAGAAAAGGCAACAGACTGAATTCAATCTGAACCTGCAGCAGGCAATTGTATGGGGAACTAGAATTGGAGGATATGGTAGAGACTGAGGAGTTGGCTGTGGAGCAGAGACTAACTTCTCCACAGTGAGTGCCTGAGAGTAAAACCTCTAAGTAAGGGGAGCAATAGCCAGAGCTATACTAGCTGGCCTGCAGCTTAAAGACTCTCTTCAGAAATTCTGGAGTAAGACCAGGCAACCACAAATGGGAGGCAAAATAGCTGACAGGTGGAGATGGTCCACAGAGAGCCTCAGACCAGCCAACTACCTAAAGAAACCAGAGCCAAACCTAGACAGGTCCTGACATTGGCTGACACACAAGGATCTCCCAGGGGACCCGAAATCAGCATACAAAACAGTGAGCCTCAGACAACATAAGGTGCCCAGATGAAACTCACCTGATTGACTATTTTATTTTTTAGAAAAAAGAGGGAAAAGAAAAAATATCGTCCTTTTAAACTTTTTCATTGTTTTTCATTTTTAAAAATTTTTAATTAATTTTTTAAAATATTTGTTTTGTCTTTGCTTGTTTATTTTTGTTTTGTTTTGTTTTGTTTTTTGTTCTATTATCAAGATTGTCTTGATATTCTCTGCTTTATTTCTGGGATATTATCATTATAACCAATAAGTTTATTGCTTTTCTCTATTGTTTTCCCCATATCTTTTATTGGCCTACTTCCCTGCTCTTGCTTTATCTCTCTCTCTCTTTATATATAATAAAGATATATATATCTTTATTGGTTTCAGAGAGAGGAAGGGAGAGGGAGAGAGAGATAGAAACATCAATGATGAGAGAGCTATTGATCAGCCGCCCCCTGCACGCCCTGACTAGGGATTGAGCCCACAACCTGAGCATGTGCCACAACCAGGAATCGAACCATGATCATCTGGATCCTAGGTTGATGCTCAACCCCTGAGCCACGCCCAGCCGGGTTCTCTCTCTCTTCTTGTTCCATTGGCATAACTTTCATTTTTTTCTTTTCTTTTTCTCCCCTTTTATTCTCTGTCATCCTGTCTTTTTTATATGTTTGTTTGTCTCTTTATTTTATTTTTACTTTTACTTTTTCAACCATTTTCCTATTTCTACTCTCTTTTTGCTCACCCTTGTTTTCTTTCAGAATCTTTTCTCTGCCCCTTCTATCTCCCAGTAGCTTTTCTATTTTTTAGTTTTTACTTTATTTTGTTTATTTATTTACTATTAGCAATAATATCCTTTTCCACTCTCTCTCTCTCTCTCCCTCTCTCTCTCTCTTTTTTTTTTTTTTGCTTTAGCGTTCATGTTCTCACTTCACTCTCCCAATTCTACTTTCTCTTGGGTTGTTTTCAAGTTACTGTTTGTTTCCTGGCAGTTTGGTTGTGTTTTGTTTCACCCTGTTAGCACCTTTAAAACAGCTTGCATGACATGGTTGTGGCTGAGCTTCCCAGTTAGCCAACCTGAGAGAAGAGTCCTCCCAAGAATGGGTCAACAACATTCTAGACCCAATCACAAGAGGAGAGCCCAAAGAACCCACAAAATGGACATGCCTAGAGCAAATAGCTCAGAAGTATAAGGACAACACACCTCTGGGTCCCACTATAGACAAACTACAAAATCCCACCCTACCAGACTGGGAGGCAGCAAATATAATTAATATACAGATACAAACACTAAGAGTCACTAAAATGGGGAGACAAAGAAATAACCCCCAAACTAATAAAAAAGGAAAAATCACCAGAAAATGGCCTTGATGAGATGGAGTTAAGGAAGTTATCAGAAATAGAGTTCAGAGTAATTGTTATGAAGATGCACAAGAAAATTAATGAGAACCACAAGACACTTAATTAGAAGGTCCAAGAACTTAGTGAAAACATGAAAAAAAATCTAGATATGATAAATAAAAACCAGGCAGAAGTGAAAAATACTATATCTGATTTCAAGACTATGCTGGAAGGAATTATAAACAGTCTCAATGAAACAGAAGATAGAATAAGTGAATTAGAAGATAAATAGGAAAAAACATTCAATCAAAGCAGCAAAAAGAAAAAATACTTAGAAAGCATGAGGACAGTTTACGGGAACTTTGGGACAACATGAAGTGAAACAACATTCACATTATAAGGGTACCAGAGGGGGAATAAAGAGAGCAAGAGGTAGAGAAACTGAGGGAGGGAGTAATGACAGAAAAACTTCCTATGCTGGTGAGGGAGAAAACCACACAAGTCCAGGAAGCACAGAGGGTCCCAAACAAAAGGAATCCAAAGAGACCCACTCCGAGACACATCATAATTAAAATGGCAAATGGTAAGGACAAAGAGACAATATTAAGGGCTGCAAGAGAGAGACAAGCAGTGACCTACAAAGGAACTCCATAAGGCTGACAGCAGATTTCTCAACAGAAACGCTTCAGCCAGAGGTAGTGGCATGAACTTCTCAAAGTAATGAAAAGCAAGAACGTGCAAACAAGACTGCTTTATCCAGCAGGCTATAATTTAAAATTGGAGGTGAAATAAAGAGCTTCCCAGACAAAAGAGGGCTAAAGGAATTCAGTACCACCAAATCAGCATTGCAAGAAATGCTAAAAGGACTGCTTGAAGAAGAAATACTGAAAGATACATTGGCATAAAGGGGGAAATGGCATTAAATAAGTATATCAATGATAACCTTAAAAGAAAACTTTTCATGCTCCAATGAAAAGACTAAGATAGCTGAATGGATAAGAAAATATGACCCATACATATGCTGTCTACAAGAGACCCATGTTGAGAGTAAAAGATTCACACAGGCTGAAAGTGAAGGGATGGAAAAAATATTCCATGCAAATGGAAACAAAAAAAAAGCTGGAGTAGCAATGCTTATTTCTGACAAAACAGAATTCAAAATAAAGACCATAACAATAGACAAAGAAGGTCACTACATAATAATAAAGGGATCAATCCAACAGGAGGAAATAACCCTTAAAATATATATGCACCCAATATTGGAGCACCTATACAAAATATATATGCACCCACTAGAGGAGAACCTATATATATATAAAGTTTCTTGGACTTGAAGGGGGAGATCAACAGCAACACAATCACAGTAAGAGAGTTTAACACCCCACTGTCATCATTGGACAGATTATCAAGAAAAAAAATCAACAGAGAAACAGAGGCCTTAAATGACACACTAGCTCTAATGGATTTAACAGACATTTACAGAACATTTCTTCCCAAAGTACCAGAATACACATTCTTCTCAAGTGCACATGGAACATTCTCAAAATAGACCACATGTTGGGCACAAAGCAAGATTCTACAAGTTCAAAAAGATTGAAATCATTTCAAGCATCTTCTCATATCACAATGACACGAAACTAGAAATCATTCACTAAAAAAAACACAAAAATATTCAAACACATGGAGGCCAAATAGCATGTCATTAAACAATGAATGAGTTACCAATGAGATCAAGGAAGAAATCAAAAACTTCCTGGAAAGAAACGAAAATGAACAGACAACAACCCCAAATCTATGGGACACAGCAAAAGCAGTCCTGAGAGGAAAGTTCATAGCATTAGGGACATACCTCAAAAAATAAGAAAAAGCTCTACTAAATCATCTAAGACAACAACTAAAGAATTAGAATGAGAATGGAAACAACAACAACAACAACAACAAAAACCCTGAGGAAGTAGAAGGAAGGAAATAATAAATATCAAAGCAGAAATTAATGACATAGAGACTAAAAATCAATACAAAAGATCAATGAAACCAAGAGCTGGTTTTTTGAAAAGATAAACATGGTTGATGAACCTTTAGCCAGACTCACCAAGAAACAAAGAGACAGGATTCAAATAAATAAAATCAGAAATGAAAGAGGCGATACAACAACTCACCCAACAGAAACACAAAGGATTGTCAGAAAATACTATGATCAACTATATGTCAACAAAGTAGACAACCTGGGTGAAATGGACAAATTCCTAGAAACATACAATCTTCCAAAGCTGAATCAAGAAGAGGCAGAAAACCTGAATAGGCCAATAACAACTAATAAAATTGAAGAAGTAATAAAAAAAACTCCCAGCAAACAAAAGTCCTGGACCAGATGGATTTACAGGTGAGATTTACCAAACATTCAAAGAAGAATTAACACCTATTTTCTACAAACTATTCCAGAAAATTCAAGAGGAGGGAAAATTCCCAAGTTCTTTTTATAAGGCCAGCATCATCCTAATTGCAAAACCAAATAAAGGCGCTACAAAGAAAGAAAATTACAGGCCAATATCCCTGATGAACATAGATGCTAAAATCTAAAACAAAATAATAGTAAACCAGATCCAGCAATACATTAAAAAGACCATACACCATGACCAACTGGGAGTTTTGCAGGGATGCAAGGCTGGTATAATATTCGCAAATCAATAAATATGATACATCACATAAACAAAATGAAGGACAAAAATCATATGATCATATCAATAGATGCAGAAAAAGCATTAGACAAAATCCAGCACCCATTTCTGATAAAAACTCTCAGCAAATGGGAATAGAGGGAACATACCTCAACATAATAAAGACCATATACAACAAACCTACAGCCAACATCATGCTCAATGGTCAAAAACTAAAACCATTTCCCTTAAAAACAAGAACTAGACAGGAATGTCTGCTTCCACCACTCTTATTCAACATAGTACTGGAAGTCCTTGCCATAGCCATCAGGCAGGAATAAAACATAAAGGCATCCAAATTGGAAAGGAGGAAGTAAAACTGTCATTATTTGCAGATGACATGATATTGTGCATAGAAAACCCTAAAGACTCCACCAAAGTACTACTAGATTTTATAAATGAATTTGGCAAGTTAGCTGGATACAAAATTAACATCCAAAAATTGATGGCATTTTTATACACCAACAATGAGCTCTCAGAAAGAGAAACTAAAAAAACAATACTATTTACCATTGCAGCTAAAAAAAAAAAAAAAAGTAGCATATCTAGGAATAAACTTAACCAACATTGTAAAAGACCTATATTTGGAAAACTACAGGACACTGAAAAAAGAAATAGAGGAAGATATTAACAAGTGGAAGAACATACCATGTTCATGGATTAGAAGAATTAATATCATTAAAATGTCCATACTATCCAAAGCAATCCAAAGATTCAATGCAATTCCTATTAAAATATCATAAGCATACTTCACAGAGCTAGAACAAATATTCCAAAAATGTGTATGGAACCAAAAAAGACCCTGAATAGCTGCAGCAATCCTGAGAAGGAAGAACAGAGTTAGAGGGATGACTTTACTGGATATCAAACTATACTACAAAGCCATTGTAATCAAAACAGCCTGGTATTGGTACAACAACAGACACATAGATCAGTGGAACAAAACAGAGACCCCAGAAATAGACCTACACCATTATGGTCATTAATATTTGACAAAGTAGGCAGAAGCATACAATGGAGTATGACAGTCTCTTCAATAAATGGTGTTGGGAAAATTGGACCGGTAAGTGAAAAAATGAAACTAGATCACCAACTTACTCCATATACAAGAATAAATTCAAAATGGATAAAAGACTTAAATGTAAGTAGCAACACCATAAATATCCTGGAAGAAAACATAGGCAGTAAAGTCACAGACATCTCATCTAGTGGAATTTTCACTGATACATCTCCTAGGGCAAGGGAAACAAAAAAAGTAAAATAAACAAATGGGACTACATCAAACTAAAAACCTTCTGCACAACAAAAGAAATCATTCCCAAAATACAAAGAAACCACATGGTATGGGAGAACATATTTGCCAAGGATGTATCTGATAAGAGATTAATTTCCAAAATATACAAAGGACTCATACAACTCAACAAGAGAAAGAGAAGCAGTCCAATTAAAAAATGGGCAAAGGACCTGAATAGACACTTCTCCAAAGAGGACATACAAATGGCCAAAGGACATATGGAAAAATGCTCAATGTTGTCACTAATCATAGAGAGACTCAAATTAAAACCAGAATGAGCTATCACTTCACACCTGTCAGAATGGTTACCATCAACAAATCAACAAATGACACATGCTGGTGAGGATGTGGAGCAAGGGGAACCCTAGTACACTGCTGGTGAGAATGCAGACTGGTGCAACCACTATGGAAAACAGTATGCAGGTGCCTCAAAAAATTATAAATGGAACTGCCTTTTGACGCAATGATCCCACTTCTAGGAATATATCCTAAGAATCCTGAAACACTAATCAGAAAAAATATATGCGCCCCTATGTTCATAGCAGCACAATTTACAATAGCTAAGATCTGGAAACAGCCCAAGTGTCCATCAGTAGATGAGTGAATAAAAAAGCTGTGGTACATTAAATCATGGAATACTATGCAGTTGTAAAGAAGAAGGCTCTCATACCCTTTGGGACAGTATAGATGGACCTGGAGAGTAGTATGATAAGTGAAATAAACCAGGCAGAGAAATACAAATATTACATGATCTCACTTATATGTGGAATCTAAAGAACATAATAAACTGATGAACAAAATAGATTCAATGACATAGAAAAATGGGTCAGACTGATGAATCTCAGAGGAAAGGTGAGGGCAGGTGGGTGGGTGGGAAGAGATTAATCAAAGAATTTATATGAATATATGCATAACTCATGGATACAGACCATAGTGTGGTGAAGACCTGGGGAGGGGAGTGGGAGTGGGGCGGAAGGGGCCAATGGGGGAAAAAAGGGAACTTCTGTAATATTTTGAACAATAAAAAAAAATTTGGACAGATTTCTCATTGAACAAAATATCAATGAAGCTTATAGTATTATCGAGTGTCTTTTGCTAATTTAAAAGCTATGTTCCCTGCTTTATATTTTAGTTGCTCTCTGTTCCTGAAATAATTTGTCTCTCACATCTATCATTTTCAGTTTCAATGGTTATTTCAGTGCATAGTATCCAAAAAATTGTTTCTTCTGATAACTAGATCAAGATTTTCTTTTTACTCATTTCATGTCTAAGCTTTTGCAGAACATATTTGTTCATTTATTTAATTACCTAACAAATACTTACTTAGCACCAATAATGCTCCCAGTGCTGAGACATCTGAGCTAGGGGAGGAGTCATTCTTGTCTTCCAAGGATTTAAGATCTAAATTTTGTCTTAGGAAGACATACAAATCCAAGTTACCTCGCAATATAATTCAGCCCAACAAATATTTATTGAAAGCCCTCTATGTGCTGGGAACTGAGAACACAACAATAAATAAGATGCCATGGAACTTCTAGTTCAATTAGGAAACAGACAAGTGTGAGCAGGCAGTTCTGCCACAATATGCTCACAACTGAAACAGAAAGATGTGCAAACTTCAGACAGAATGTGGAGAAACCTGGGAGGGAGTGCCTCCTTCTGCCCGGAAGAGTCAGGTGTGTCTACCTAGAACGATTCACCCTGGGCAAGACTTGAAGTCTGATCAGGACTTTGCCAGGTGACATGGACATGAGCTGGTTACTAGGCAAAAGAAATAGAGTGAGGGAGAAATCATGACAAACGATTCCTCATGTCTGGAGCCCCAGTGCAGTAGATGGTGGAACAAGGTGAGATGAGGCAGGGTGGCCAGGGACAGACCTTGGAAGCTGATTTTATCTTATAGTTTAGGGGATGTGGAGCTATTGAAGAGTTTAAGCAAAGGAGTAATATGACAAGACAATAAAAAAAAGATGTAAGAGGTGGTACGGGACTGACAGCAGTTGCTGTTAGGGTTCAAACTGCAGCCCCACAGCTTACTACTTGTAAGACCTAACTCAAGTAACCCAAGCGTTTTAATCCTTGGTTTCCTTATTTGTGAAAATAAAAATGAAAGTTATGGAGAGGATATACAAGTTATTACATAGGTGTTTAGAAAGGGGCCTGGAACAATAAGTGTTCATTAGGTGTTACCTGTTATTTGTTAGCATGATCATCATAATTTTAGTAGTGATATCACTATGGAGTTTTATCACAAAGCAAGTGGGATTTGAGCTGGAGTTCCCACCGAGAAAGAAGAGCATGTTTTTTCTATCTGGGTTTTTGATGCAATAGTCAAAGCCAGAGCAAAAGAAAAGTCTTGGCCTCTGACAGCATCTATTGGGTTCTGTGAACCCCTGTTTCTCCCCATGTCACAGTGGTGGGACATGGTTCTTGAGCAGGGTTCCAGGAGCAATAGCACCTTTATTTTGCCTTTGCTGGATCTTCACCATGGAGTGTGGATCCAGGAAGGACTCCGTAGATTACTCACTCATTTTACAGGTGGGAAAACTGAATCATAGTCCTCAACAAGACCATAGTCTTCTGTGGTTACACCACCAGTTAATATCAATACTTCAACTGCAACTCAGGGGTACTAATATCCAGGTCAGTTTCCTTTGTACCACTCCATGCCAGCTGGGCTAAAAACACTTCCTAGTCTTGGTTAGGGTTTTACTCTTTTTTTCTGGGACATCTCCCAACTGGCCTAGTGAATGAATACTTGTTTCATAACTCATAATTAGAAAAAGACTCTCTTAGACCAAAGTCCTCCTAACATCCCACCCCCTCTCTTTTTTAAAACCATTTTATTTTTTAATTAAAAAATTATTTTTTAATTTTCAATTAAAGATGGCAGTCAATATTATATTAGTTTCAGGTGTGCAACATAGTAATTACACATTTATATACCTTACAAAGTAATCCTCCCTATAAATCTTGCACCTACCTGACACTATACATAGGTATTACAATATTATTGACTATATTCCCTATACTGTATTTTACATCCCTATGACCATTCTATAACTACCAACTTGTACTCCTTAATCCCTTCACGTTTTACACCTAGCTCCCCAACCCCTCTCCCATCTGGCAGCCATCAGTTTTTTCTCTATATCTGTAAGTCTGTTTTGTTCTTTTATTTTGTTTTTCAGATTCCACATATAAGTGAAATCATATAGTATTTGTCTTTCTCTTTCTGACTTATTTCACTTAGCATAATACCCTTTAGGTTCATTCATGTTGTTGCATATGGCAAGATTTCATTCTTATAATGACTAATATTCCATTGTATATATGTACCACTTCTTTATCCATTCACTTTTTTTTTTTTTTAATATATCTTTATTGATTTCAGAGAGAGGAAAGGAGAGGGAGAGAAAGAGATAGAAACATCAATGATGAGAAAGTCATTGATCAGCTGCAGCCAGCCACCCGGGTATGTGCCCTGACCGGGAATTGAACCCCGATCGCCGGGATCCTAGGTCGACGCTCAACCGCTGAGCCACACCTGGCCGGGCTCCATTCAGCTTTTGATTGGAACATTTAACCCATTAACACTTAGAGTAATTATTGACAGGTATGTAGTTATTGCCGTTTTATTCTTTTCTGATTGTTTTCATGATTCTCTGTTTCTTATTCTCTTGCTCTCTTGTATGCTGATGACTTTTTGTAGTGTTGTTTTTAGATTCCTTTCTCTTTATTTTTTGTATATCTCTTGTAGATTTTTGTTCTGTGGTTAACATGTGTTTCATATATACCAAGCCATGTTTATGGCTGACAATTTTAAGCTGATGGTCACTTAAGTTCTAAAGCATTCTACAATCTCTGCCATTTTTACTCACCCTCTTCACATTTACTTTTTGTCATTATTTTTTACTTCTTTGGTGTATGTGTTTGTGTGTATCCCTTAATTTACTGTTGTAATTACACATGATTGTCTTACTTTTGCCTCTTAACCTTAGTATTAGCTTTAGTGTTGATTGGCCCACTGCTCTTATTGTGTATTCACCTTTGTCAGTATGAATTTTTTTCTTTATATTTTCTTATTCATATTTTAGATTACTTTTTTCTTCTCTTCTTGAAAAAGTCCCTTTAACATTTCTTGTAATACTGATTTGGTAGTGATAAACTCCTTCAGTGTTCTCTTGTCTAGGAGACACCTGTCTCTTTTAAGGAGAAAAAAAACAAACTTGTCCTTTAACTAAAGAGATTCTGAATACTAAGAGTCTTTCTCAAATTCTTCCAGTAACCCCTTTGGAAGACTTTCCCTACTGCCTTCCCCCCAGGGTTGATCACTTTGATTTTTCTTTTTCTGTCCCCAATTGCTTGTCTCCACTGTTCCCTGCAAACAGCCCCTGATTTCCACACATCAACAGTGACACTGGCTCTTTCCTTCTCCTTCTCCTCAAGGAAGGTTGTTGATGATAACACTCCAGCATATTACCAGGAGGCCTAGCCCTGGTTTAATTGTTGAGCTGGGTTCTGTTTGTACTGGAGTGCATTCCAGTCTCAATTTAGTTTGGGACAAACCAAAAAGGGAATGCACCTCAAACATAATAAAATGCCATTCTCAGGAGAAAAGAGACTTAGTTCCAGGCCTCTGGCCAAATTAAATTCATTCTTTGCTACCACCACCTCCAGATTATGCCTCACTCATTAACTATATCTTATCTTCAGCTTTAAAATGGTAAAAAAAATGGCAAAGTTGGAAATGATGCCTATTTAGACTACACTGTTGGTAACTTTCAAGTTCCCCATGTAAGGCTGAGAATAATGCAAACCAGGATGATTACCAAGAGCACAATTTCTTCTGTAAAATATAAGAGAAATTATTAAATGATAGGTAAACATCATTATCACTAAACATATAAATAGATGTTTGTCTTGCTGTCTGGCACACCATGCACAGAGAACTTGAATTGCATTATGTGGCTAATTCTGTCTGAAAGTGTGGACAGCCTTATTAGGAGAAGGTAGTGCTTTGTTATGAAGGGTGCTTTCAAAGGAACACTGATCTCTCCCTCTCCCTCTCCCTCTCCCTCTCCCTCTCCCTCTCCCTCTCCCTCTCCCTCTCCCTCTCCCTCTCCCTCTCCCTCTCCCTCTCCCTCTCCCTCTCCCTCTCCCTCTCCCTCCCCCTCCCCCTCCCCCTCCCCCTCCCCCTCCCCCTCCCCCTCCCCCTCCCCCTCCCCCTCCCCTCCCCCCTCCCCCTCTCCCCCTCCCCCCCTCCCCCTCCCCCTCCCCCTCCCCCTCCCCCCCTCCCCCTCCCCCCCTCCCCCTCTCCCCCTCCCCTCCCCCTCCCCTCCCCCCTCCCCCGCCCCCTCTCCCCCTCCCCCTCCCCCTCCCCTCCCCCTCCCCCTCAATTGGAAGCAATGTGGTAAGTGAAAAGAACATTGTTTAGTGAGCAGATTCTAACAGTCCACTGTGAGAGTGAGACACAGCATATTTTGTGGCTCCTGAACTAGGACCGGGTTTGAAATAACTAATAATTTCTACATGAGGTGTTTTTCAACAGTCATGAATTGTTTTCCCATTCAGCTGCTCAATTTCAGTGCTGAGCCCATTCCTTTAAAGGCAGTGCATTAACCCTAGGGCAGCATCATGCCACCTCTGAGAAAGATACATTAGCAAAAAAAGATGCTTTTCCAGCGTAGTTGGGCCAAGGGGGGAAAAGTACAAAAAAATCTTTTCTAGCTCTCTAATATGTAAGGCATATTTAAAAAAAAAAAAAAAAATATATATATATATATATATATATATTTTTGAAACAATCACTAACTTACAGAAAAGTTACTAGTACAAATAACTTGTTTCCCTTTAGACTGTTTGAGAGAAGCTCCTGATCAGGCGCCCTGTTCCCCTGAATGAGGATAAGGACATTCTCCTCCACAGCCACCATACAACCATCCAAATCAGGAAATGAACAGGGAACATTACCACCACCTAATCCTCAGACCCATTCACATTTCACCAATTATCCCAGTGTTTTTATAGCCAAAGGAGTCAGTTCAGAATCACACATCGCTTCTTGTTATCATGTCTCTTTAGTGTCCTTCAGTCTAGAACAGTCCTCAGTCTTTCTTTGACTTTAATGACTTTGACACTTTGAAGAAGACAAGCCAGGTATGTTATAGAATGTCCCTCAGTCTGGATTTGTCTGATATTCCCTCATGATTAAATTCAGTTCTGTATGTTTGGCAAGAATACTGAAGAAGTGATGCTATGTTCTCGTTGCATTCTGTCCATGGTCCATGATTTCTATTTGTCCCATGACAGGAGTTCTCACTTTGATAACCTGATGAAGGCAATGCCTGTTAGGCTTTCCCCCCATTTTGTATCAGTAAGTATTTTAAGGGGAGTGACTTTAAAGACATACTGCTTTTATATTTAACAAAGAGACATAAGTTCCAGATTGGTAGAAACAAAGAAAAACAGCTCTCCCAACAGCAGAGCCCCATTAGAGAGGACCCTGGAATGGGGACAGGATTGGTGTTTCAGCAAGAAACTTAAATTGTAAAATCTCTTGAGGTCAATAATACAGAGGGTTTTGTAGGGGGATGGAATCATTGGAAAACCTCTTTGTCTCTGTCATTTAGTTTTCACCTGGACGTGTGGTATAAGATGAAAAACTTTATTTGATAGTGTAGTGTTACTTTTTGTTTAGATGTAGCCTGTTCTTAAGTCACGACTGCCTTCCAGGAGCCGGGAATTGAACTTGAAGAAGTTTAAGAGTGTGTCTGAAATCATAGTGCTTTTGCATCTTTGTGAAAAATCAGTTGGACATATTTGCATGAGCATATTTCTGGGTCCTCTATCCTATTTCAATGATCTATGTGTTTATCTCTCTGCCAACACCACTGTCCCTATAGTAACTCTTAAAACCAGGTAGTCTGACTTTTCCCACTTTATTCTTTTTTTTGAACTATTTTAACTATTCTATTTCCTTTCCATCTTATATAACTTTTAGAATAATCTTGTATACACTTACAAATCTTGCTGGGATTTTTATAGAAATTGTATTAAGTCAGAATATCAATTGGGAGAGAATTGATATTTTTACTCTTAAGTTCCCCAACTCCATCAACATTGTCAGTTTCTCCATTTAATTAGATCTTTGATTTGTTTCATCAGCATGTTGTAGTTTTTAGCATACAAATTTTGTACATGTATTGTTAAATTTATACCTAAGTATTTTATTTTTTGAGCAATTGTAAATGATGCATTTCTAAATCCTCACCTGAGGATATGTTTTATTGGTTTTAGAGAGAGGAGGAGAGAGAAAAAGAGAGAGAAACATTTATTGATTGCCTCCTGTATGTGCCCTGACCAGGGATCGAAACTGCAACCCAGGTATGTGCCCTGACCGGGAATCAAATTAGCAACCTTTTGGTGTATGGATGATGCTCCAACCAACTGAACCACTTGGCCAAGGCTGATATTATATTTTTAATATAGTGTTCATGTATGCATTGGTAGTATAGTATATTGAAATACTGTACAGTTTTTTTATGTTTATTTTGTATCTTGCAGTCTTGCTCAACTTTCTTATTAGTTCTAGGAGTTTTCATGCCGACTACTTGTGATTTTCTATGTAGATAATTATGTCATCTAAAATTAGGCTTTTTTTTTTTGGATCTATATAAGTTGTATTTCATTTTCTTATTGCACTGGCTATAACTTCCAACAATATATGGAATAAAATTGCACAATCTTGCCTTATTCTCAGTCTTAGGGGGAAAATATTAGTCTTTCATCATTAATATAATGTTATCTGTAGGTTTTTATTAATATATTCTATGCAGTTGAGGAGGTTCTCCTCTATTCCTATTTTTCTGACCATTTTATCATGAATGGGTGTTGAATTTGCCAAATGTGTTCTGTACCAATCAATATGATCATGTGATTTTTATTCTTTAGCCTGTAAATATGGTACATTACACTAATTTTTGAGCGTTGAACCAGCCTTCAAGTACATTTTCAGCCTTACCCTATTTCTCACTGCTTGCAGGGTTCCAATGACATAATTACTAAATCTTTTGTTATTATCTCATAGGTCCCTGAGGTTCTACTTATTTTTTCTATCTATTTTCTCTCTTTGTTCAGATTGCATAGTTTCTATTGTTTGATCTTCAAGTTCACTGATTATTTGCTCTTTCCCCTCCATCCTGCTCTTTAGCTCACCCACTGGATTCTTTTATTTAAATTATTGAATTTTCAGTTCTAAATTTTACATTCAGTTTTTCTTTACTTCTATTTCTTTGTCGAGATTTTGTATTTCTTGGCTAGACTTTCTACTTTTTTATTTGCTTCAAGTGTGTTTGCAATTACTCATTGAAATATTTTTTATGATGGCTGCTTTGTCAGATAATGTTAACATCTCTATCATCTTGGTGTTAGTATCTATTGATTTTTTTACATTTAATTTATAATCTTTCTAAGGCTTGGTATGACAAGTAATTTTCTACTAAAATCTAGTTTGGGGGAATATTATGTTATGAATCTCTGAATCTCATTTAACCCCTCTATGTTAGCTGAATCTTATGATATCCTTCCTGTAGGGGAAGGGGTGGGTGCTGCCTCATTATTGCCAGATGGGAGTGGAAGTTAAGGTCCCCCATTACACCTCCATTGATAACCCCTGGCTAGAAGCGAGGCAGGATAGAAAGAAGTTAGGGAAAACTCCTTACAAATAGAATGAGGAAGTAGGAGTAGACATCTTAGGCTGATAAGCTGCTAGGCCCCCTCATCAGAGCTCTTACCTCCACACATGATCAAAGGGAAAATAGCTTATGGCAGAAAACTCTTGCTGTGGTCTCAGAAGTCAACAGCCAGGACTGGCTAAAACCAGATCATTCCAAGATGGAGGAAAAATTGACCCCAAAACTCATTATACCATCATTATAATGAAAACTGACACAAGTAGAAGGTGGGCGGAGGGGGATGAATGCCATGACAGTTCTGGAATGGGCCATATTGAGAAAAAGGCCCTCTCCACCCCACAACCAGAAGGCGGAATCAGAATTTGGCACCACAAGGTTCAGAAATACCCACCCTTGGAAACACATAAAATTCCAGGAACTGACTGTCCACAGGGCACAACTCACTTGCGAGTTTGCCTGCATCCATTTGTCTGTGTAGTTTTGCTTCTTTCACAGTGGAACGTTCTAGCCTCTTTTCTGTACCTGAATAAAACTTCCTTTCATTCTCACTCCAACTCATTCTTGAATTCTTTCCTGTATGAGTCAAGAGCCTGGAAGTCCCTGGCATGGAACCAGTCCTGTGAAAGAAGGTGTAAGAGTCCCTCATCACTCCCTATGTGGCCTCCACTGACATCACAGGATAGTGGCTTAGCTACCTCTGAGCAGTAATAACATCCTGACTTTCTAATAAGTCTCCTCTGACACCCCCTCAGCAGGGGTGGGGGTACTCATTACTACTGGGTGGGGGGTGGAGGGGTGAAAATTCAGTTTCCTTGCTGTCTTTGCCTGCATGGGTGGAAGTGGGACCATAGTCTTTTCTGTGGTGTGTAGCTGGAGTAGAATGATTATTGTCTAAAAGTTTTCTCTCTTACCAGGCTGCCCCTTTCTTGGTCCTTTGGCTAAAGAGAGCAGGCTGTTGGGGGACCTTCTTTTTTTGTATCCATTGGCATTTTCAGATTCCCAGGTTCTTCAGCTCTAAGGCTGGGATACACAAAGCAACAGAAAACCTTTCAGGTTTTTCTTATATTTGTTCTGAATGTAATGTCCAGGGATTTTAGTTGTACCTCATGGGATGAATTGAGAAAAGAATGGCTATTCCAACTTCCCTGCAATGTACAATATTTTTGACATAATATTTGATATATATACAAAAGAATATATCTGAGTATATGTGTGTGTTATAAAGTATAACAACATGAACACTAAACCTTTTAAAATGCTAAATATTCAAAATGAGTTGGACTTTTTCCTAGAGAAAAATGAAAACCACACTGCTCAATCCCAAATTAACTCCTTTTGGCTGAAGATCTAAAATAGTTAGGTTTTTTTGCACTCTGAAATGTTCTTTGGTTCTGGAGTCTGCTGAGGAAGGAATCTTGGCCCCATGACCTAGTTAGCATATCTCTGTTGGTTGATGTTTTTGTTATTTAAAAGCCACCTTTCTTCTGTTCTGAAATTTCCTGTCTCCCAGCCACAGACCAACATCAAGAGTGACACAGCTTCCAGCTTGGAAGACCTTTAAGCTAATGACTCAGGATGACTAAAATTAACACTTCATAGCTAAGGACTCCCTAGTTACAGGATGCTCTGACCCACTCTTCACTCCATCCTGGGCTTTCTGTCCTTTGTCTTTCTCCTAGACCCTTTCTCATTCTCTGGTGTAGCTTGATGAGTCTATCACTCAATTTTCTGCCTATATGATGAGCATCAGTTGTCTGGGAGAGGTATGCCAAGAACTGTCTTGTTCATAAAGAACCAGAGTGGGTATACAGGGAACAGAATATACAAACAGGGCTGGAGACCCCGACCAGGAGAAAGGACCTGATAATCCATTGACGCATTACCTGGTAGGGCTCCAGTTTTGCCACCACATCTCTCCTTCCTCCCTTCACTCTTCTAGACTCTTTTTCTTTCTCCTGGCAGCTCTCACAGAGCTTCAGGAAGTGACAGGGTAGAGGAAGTGGACCTCATGCTATTACTAAACAGATGAGAGTCCCTGAGATCTAGAGCTATTCCTTCTTTAACAAGCACTGGGAGCCTTAGCTCCCAGCATGCTGAGTGGCTCTAGGGAGGTTGAGCAGCAAGGGGTGTGTGTTCTGTCTACAATACACTATTTGGGTTGACTCTGGGAAAAGCTTCAAACAACTCTCACAAAGAACAAAGGGTTGCAGCTGCACTGTCTTACCTACTGAGGAACACACCAGCTGGCTCTTGCCTCTGAGGCTCTGTGACTGCTCTCCACTTCTTCTGCTTCTTCAGCATGGGAGCTGTGGTGGAAAGCACGTTGCTCTGTGGTCAGAGGAGCCTGGATCTGGTGTAATGCCCTTCCTGACAACCATATGGCCTTGAGCTCATCATTTTTGTCTTTGAGCTTCAGTTTTCTTATAGATAAAAAAGTGGGAAATGATATTTTACAAATGACTATTTATTAAATGACATAAAGAAATTACTTATAATTTTTATAGTGTATTAATGGCACCATGAAAATAATGTTACCTGGAATTTGCTATAGAATACTCTAATGAAAAAGAAGGGAAGTAGAAGACAAATGAAAGAGGATTGGCAAAATGTTGATAATTTTTAAGGAGGATGCTTATTTAAGGGTCTGTGTTTTTGTGTTTGAAATTTTCATAATTAAAAATTAAAGAGTAAGACCCATTTTACATTCCAATAGGATCAACAGGATAATAAATAGGAATATCCTTTTGGAAACAGTATATTGCTATAGAAGAGGTTGTCTCTACACTGGGGCTCTTAACTGAATAACTGGGAAGATGCACTTCTCTCAAATTTAGCTGTAAGAACTATAACATATCTGGGCAAATCCATAGAGGAGCCCATACTCCCTGCCCCTGTCACCAGCTCTCTAAGTAAAGGGAAGATCAACAGCTTCTTGTGTGGCACAAGGCAGAGTTGTGTGTTCACCCCAAAGAGGTTTTATCTGCCTCTCACTCTTTTTCTTCTGCTACAAATTTGTGGCTGCCTATCATTTCCTCTTAGATCTCTTGCCTCCTGTGCCTGGGGGAGATTTTTCAGTTTCCTCCTCTCCTGGGTTCTCCTTGCTCTTGTCCTCATGTTTAGGAAAGGCAGAGCAGGTGGACAAGGAAGATGCTCAGACACAGAGAGCTGGGTCAGGCCAGGGGCAGGGATCAAGGTCAGCTAACTTGTATGCAGTGAGGTCTCTGGGCTACTGTCAGGTAGGTGACAGTTTGGACAGCATCGCTGTTTTTGAACTCTAGGACAGCACCATGCTGGGTGCTGGTTCTGCACAGATGACAAAGACAAATCCTTGTCCCGAGAAACTTGCCACATCTAGTGCAGGCAAAAGGTAGATAAACAGGTGGTTATTAAATGAACTGAATTCCAGGATAAACATATGTAGAGTGGATTAATAGAGTCTCAGAGAAAATTCCCTAATCTTGCCTCTGGGCATTTAGATGGTTGGTAGGATTGGGAACTGTATAGTCATCAGGGCGGCTTCCCAGAAAGAATGACTCCTTACCTCCGTGTTAAAAGATGAGTAGTTGGGGGGGGGGGGGGATGAATTGCAACAAACCTGTGCCACATATAGAGGTGAGGGGGTACCTAAGTGAACAGACATTCTTCTTCCTTCTCTCGTTCTCTAGCCCTTCTCTTGGAAGAATTCTGCAATCAAGTCTCAAATTCCCACATCAGTCAACAGGATGACTAACTCACTTGATTCATCTGATGAAATTTAACCAGAGGTTGTTAGCAAGTGACAAATGATTGTAGATCCACAAAAGAGCCCAGGTTGGTTTATAGAACGAGAAAAGAACGACTTTTTCACATGGGTCATGAAATAACTGAATAGCCCTCGAACCACACCCTGGCTAGATCACTGGACCATACTATCCATCCAGGAATAAGGATATTTTCAAACATTTTAGGTTCTTTTTGTTACTTTCTCCCAATAACAGGAAAACCCATTTGGTTTTAATGTAGTGCCGGTCACTTCTATTTCCTGGGTTTATTTTGGATAATTGAGTCTCATGTTTCTCTTCATTTTAATTATCTTCCTTTTACTCTGAGGTCTATTATCTTGTCCATATTAGCAATGTTAGTTTATTATTCATAAGTTTTAGAAAGCACAAACAGAACAGAGTCATTAAAAATGTTAACACTTGCTATGAAAATGTGGCTCTTGCTGATTACCATGCCCTGGGCACAGGCGATGCTTTTACTTCCTGTTCCCGAGAGGCCTGCCCTTGGGCTTCCTTCCTCTCTATCTGTCTGCCCCAGCAGGATGGTCTGATCTACTCCCTACCTTCATCTCTGTTGATGTCTCCCTTAGCTTCTCTCTCTCTCGAGCTCCAGGCCTGTCTATCTAACTGATATTGGACATCTCCATTCAAATATTCCGTGGGGTCTCCGGCTTATATTTGCCATCTCAAACTTGCTCCATTTCTTATATTTTTCCATTGCCAGGTACTCAGCCCCATGCAAAACATGTAGGAGCCATGCTGGGCTGCTCTCGACAGCTTGCTCCCCTCTCTACACCCTTCTAGTCCAGCACAAAGGCTGTCCACACACTTCAGAATGGAGCAACTTTCCCTTGGGCCAAACATGTCTCTCTTACTTTCACTTTTTGCCACTCATCTCTCACCTCTTAAGTCAATTGTTGCCACCGCTTCCAAAGCAATTCCTTTAAAATTTTGTATCAGTTAGTCCTCTGCTTTACATAAACCCATTGTCTCCTCACTGCTTCAGGATAGGTGCAAATTCTTTTCTGACATGTAAGGCCTTTCACACTCAGGCACTGATCCCTCTTTCAGACCCATATCCTCCTTTCCTCCCAGGAAGTCAATACAGTCCTCACCCTGAACTCTCAGCCTTTATTTGAGCAGCTCTTTTCTCTCAGACCCTCTGCCCTTTCCACCTTTATTGACTCTTCTCCCTGGAATAGCCTAATTCTTCCTCTCAGTTTATCCTTTATAAGAAGAAAAATTACATTAGACAGTCCCCAGGACTCCTACTTATTTCATTCTTTCATTTATTCATAAATTCAACAAATATTTACTGAGCATATACTACACATGAGGCATAGTTCTAGGCAGCAGAGCTGCAGCGGTTAGCAGAACATAAAACCCCTGTCCACTTGGAGCTTATAGTCTAGTTTGGGGAGAAACAAAAAAAAAAACAAGCAAATAGAAAAATAAGTCATGTGTTAGATTGTGATGAGTGTCGTGTCCACAAAAGAAATGTCGAATCTAAACTGAAGTAAAGCATAAATATGATTTTGAAATAAAATTATTCTCTGCCTATTTACATGTTTTGCTTCGGGTTCCAAAGTAAAACTCAGTTGGCCATCCTGCAGAGGCTGGGGGCTGTCCAAGGCCTGAGGTGACTTTGATGTCCATCCCAACACTCCCTCACAAGGCAGTGATCTTTCCTCAACTACGTTTTGACTACAGGGGTAAAAGGGGGAGGAGAAACAGCTCAACAAGAGTGGATATTGGGACATGAGTACATGGCTCTGGAAAGGCTCTGAGTTCTGCTTACTTCAGTGTCGCCCACATGTCTGTCACAACATCAGCCCTTCTCAGAAGCAGTGAGAAAGCAGGGTTTGTGGTTATCAGAAGCTGCTTTTTTTATCTCTTCAAATTTCACTCTAAACAGAAGGAAAAAATATCTTACACCATAATAGCAAATTGAACCCAATAATTGATTGAGCACAGTGCTGTGTTTTATATACATTATCTTCTTTAATTTTCAGATAGCTATTGCTAATATTTGCATTTAATAGATGGAAAAAATACTGAGGCTCAGATAAGAATTCACATGGTCACAGCCACCAATGAATACACCATTGATGACACATGGGTGGCAATTCCTTAGAGAAAGTACTTATATTTTGAAACATTTGTTTACTTCATATTTTTAAAATTAAATTTATAATTTCTACAACACCTATTTTCAACTTAATACAGCTGATAAAGTGTTTATAAGACTTCCCCTTATTTCTGAGCACTTGTTTACTTCATTGGTGACTTTTACACATTTTTTGAGTATTTATTTGCTTAAAGGTTTAGAAGTTTTTAAAAATGTAAACATGATTAAACAATGCATAAAACTGAAGACTGGTAGAGAAAATGCTTACAAAATAGTAGAGGCACAATCGGACAGAGACCCAAACCAGCAAAGAACACCGAAGAAGGAAAAGGAAAATCAGAAATGAAGCAAGAAGAGAAAATGGCATAAAGCTTATTGAGGGCAAGTTCCAACTAATAAGCAGTAAGCCAGGAAGGGCCCTGACTGAGGGAAGATGGACTTGAAATGTGAGACCACAGCATGAAACATCAAGAACAGAAGCAGCCCTGGCCAGTGTTGCTCAGTGGTTAGAGCATCTGCCTGCTCATCAAAGGGTCTCAGGTTTGATTTCCTGTTAAAGGGCACATACCTGGGTTGCAGGTTCGATCCCCGGCCCTGGTCTGAGTCTCTCTCACATCGATGTTTTGATCTCTCTCTCTCTTTCTCCCTCTCTTCTTCCCTCCATCTCACTCTATCTAAAATCAATGGAAAAATGTCCTCAGGTGAGGATTAACAACAACAAAAATAGAACAGAAGGAAACGTGTTGCAGACACTCACTGGAGACCTTCATGCAGGAAAGGTTTCACTCAGGCCTGTTTTGAGAGCACTCTTAAGAGCTCTTTATGCACAAAGCAGCCAGAACTATAGCAATCATGTTTAAGTCCCCTTAGCACTGGTTTCACATCAAAGACACCACTTTGGTTTTGGACTCTTTCAATGTGTGATCTGAGAAAAACATGATTGTTTATTGCTCTTGCAATAAAATAAATGAATGTAAATTAGGTGCATGAATCCTTTATCAGTATCTGCTTGACTACTTTATGCTACTGGAGCGTGGCCAAGAGTTTTCCACCTGTCTTTGACTAGATGCCTTGAACTTTTAGATGACATGCGCTGGGACTGAAGTTGAGAGTCCTCTGCTTGTGTGACCATTTTCTATGTCTCTGCTACATCTGCTTCCCTTCTGAGTTTAATTTAGTCAGCCTGATTGAATAATCTCCCACCTCCACAATTCAGATAACTAGCAAGATTAGTTAACTTCATAAAGTATTTGTTTTTTGTAGGAATATTCCTGGTACAGAAAGAAAATCACAAATTTGCCAACATTGAAGCTTTCTGATTTTCACTACCTACACAGTAATCTATTTTTTAAGTTTAATTTTGCAAAGAAGAAAGCATTCTTCTTGATTAGGGTTCATTACAATGCATCCACAGTGATTTAAAATAAAGTATCTACTTCACAAAGAAGGGATATTGTGTTAGTAATATTAAACATTTTTAAAAATTTGAAAGTACCATAGTATCTGAAGGTGTCTGCTGAGTCATGTCATACTGAGAGGTGACAAGGTAGCACAAGGCACGTCTAGCCCGTTTTGCGGGTACCCTGCCCATACTCCACTTGCAGTGCGTAGGCCTGACCTTCAGCTGTCAGCATGCCCATCACTTTGCCTGAGGACTTCTCTAACAAGTGGAGACCACTGTGTCCTCCTAAAGTGGGAGGTGGGAAGTTCTGGAGACAAAACATCCCCGAGAGCAGCTCTCAACCAACCACTCATAGGAGGTGGTATATAAGTAGTCTAGCTACCCACCTTGCATGCAATTTTTCTGAGGAGAGTCTTACACTGGCTCCCAGAGTCCCCAGCAGTATTATGTTCACTTATCCACAGTGATGACCTGCCTGAAAACATGCTTTCTCTCCTCTCTCTTCCCCCTATTTCTTTGGTCTCTCCTTCATCTGTTAACTAAACTATCTGGACTCAAATCCTCGTGTATCAGGTCAGCTTCTGGAGAAACCCAAACTAAGACAAATTAAGTGTCTCAGATATTAATACTTAACATGGAATCTAAAAATTTCTAGTTCTTATGGGCCTATAGACTTAAGCAATTCTCAATATCCTCAATCATAGTCAAAATTCTTGATTTAATTGGTCACTCTAAGTAAAATTTAACTGTGTCTGTTTAAACATTTCCATATTTTCTTATCAAGCAATTCCTTCAGTAAGTATCTCTGAGTACTGAAAATTATCATTGTGCTACCTGATGTCTTAACTGATACTGTACTAATCAATAGGACAAAAAAATATTCTAAGCAGCACAAAGTATCTTCGTAGTTACCAGGAAGCGATAATGGTTGTGCAGGACCTCTTTCTCTCTCTCTCTCCCCGCCTCCCTCTGTCTCTGCAGAACCCCAAGCCCCTCTACTTTCAGACTTGGATAGAACACATCACAGGGCCTGAAATCCAGCTTCTGGAGGAACCACTGATGCACAGGAAAGTATAGGATTTAAGCTCCTGGTGGATGAGAGTATGGCTCTTCCAGAGAAGTCCTGACTGCCCAGTGAACATGCTCCTGAGCCTTTACTATCTCTGGCTTGTGCAATGCACCACATCACTGCCCTGCATCCTTCCAGCTTCACTTCCCTTCTGCCTGCGTTCCAATGTTTTGGGCTCCCACCTCTTGCACCACTGTCAACAACTTAATCCTGCCTCAGGCTCTGCTTTCTACAGGATTCAAAAACTGTGATGATGATCCAATTCCTTTGCATGTTTCTTTTTAATGTCTGTTTTAGGCATGAATTCTGTGTTTTGTCTCCAGAATTAACTTACTTCTAGACTATTTTTTGCTTTCTGGATTATTCATTTGGATTCTGCTTATTTGGGTCAAAGTATGGTTGGAAAGCACTTTAAAACTTTAAGAAAGTTTCTAGCAATTCTAATTTTTAAAAGTTTGGATTCCTTTGGTCAAGCATTGCCTAGAAGATTGAGGTCCAGAACAATTTGCCAGTTGACTATTGACACTGGTTATTTGCTGATTCAACAGGAGTCCATTTAGGGGCTTCAGTTTCAAATGTAAAGTGGTGTGTAAATGGGGTGTTCAAATTGATTGTGAGAGTCTCATATAGTGGTTGTGAAATTTAAATTTTTAAAAATATAAAGCGGCCCTAGCTGATTTAGCTAAGTGGTTAGAGCACCGGCCTGAGGACTGAAGGGTCCCGGATTCAATTCCGGCCAAGGGCACATACCTCAGTTGCAGGCTCAATCCCTGGCCCTGGGCCACACCCGAGACAACCAAATCTATGTGTCTCTCTCACATCAATGTTTCTCTCTCTACCCCCTTTCAACTCTCTCTGAAAGGCAAATGGAAAAAATATCCTTAGGTGAGGATTTATATATATATAGTAATTTATATACACACACAGGGTTGTTATTGGCATGCTGAAATATGTGGAATAAATGTTTTCTAATCCATAGTAGATCCTTAACACATCATTATTGTCTCAGCAACATTAGATGTCAGAAAAGTAAGTTCAGGGGCTGACTTTGACAGTGAGCATCTCTTCCTTTAGTCCTTTAGATGCTTTTTGCTCTGCTTTTTGACAGCACTCTAGTGAGGTTTGCTAACATTTCAATTCCTTCACCCATCTAGTCATGGTCATCCTGCTGATCAAGGCCCTCTCTGGTCTCTGGACCAGGCATGTTGATTCTCCAATCAGGTCCTTATTACTAGTTTAGAATCAAATGTTCCTTATTTTACAAGATAGTGGTAACAGCAGAGGATAGGTTTTATTTGTTTCTCTAATGTAAATTAAGAATTGCCAGTCCCTACACTGTCTTTCTTTATTTCTTTTTTTAATGAATATTTTATTAGATATTATCTGGGCATCACAGCTCTGGCTTTCTTCTGCAAATGGTGCCTCAGGTAATGGTTTTCACTGCTGTCCACCTGTTTGGCTGTCCATACCCATTTAAGGTTTGTTAGTTTCATGATAAGCAAGCTACCTACAGCTGGTTAAAGATTCATCATTTGCCCAGCCAGGAGTGGCTCAGTGGTTGAGCGACAACCTATGACCCAGGAAATCACGGCTAGATTCCCAGTCAGGACACATGCCCGGGTTGCGAGCTCGATCTCCAGTAGGGGGTGTGCAGGAGGCAGCTGATCAATGACTCTCTCTCATCATTGATATTTCTGTCTCTCTCTCTCCCTTTCCCTTTCTCTCTCTGAAATCAATAAAGATACATTTTTAAAAAAGAAGATTCATCATTTGGTAAGAGGCACAGTGTGAATTGTCACTGCTGGAGTGGTTTGTAGTCTCTCTTCAACATTCAATAATTTGAGCCATCCTGCTGAAGGAGCTTCTCACCCGAAAGCTCTCTCCACAGCCTGTGCCTGACTTGCTATTACAGAGCTCTTTCCTTAGATTGAATCATTCTGCTTTATGAAGTCCAAAAGCAAGGTGCAAGAGCAACATAATGTTCAGTCTACTTCTTAAATTAAGAAGACCTTGCACTCTGAGCAATGAGTTTAAATGTCAGCAGAAATTTGGATGGCTGAGCAATGATGAAAGGTTCCAAGCTAGAAGTAAAGTTGACATCTAACTCTCACACAATCCTGTTCTGTGCATAGTCTTGTATTCTTCACCAGGTGAGGATGAAAGAAAGAGAGAGTTCTCTACAGGGAAATTAGGCTGGTAGACCCTTCCTCTGCAGAATAGTGCAGGGCCTAGAGATGCTGTTGACTTAGGAAGGTGTCCTCTTTGTCCAACCTTGGGGAATGAGCTGCCTCCATCAGGACAGTTCTCAGCTCAAGAAGAGATGTGATATCAAAAGGCCTCCATCCTTCCCACAGGGTGCTCATGCTTAAGGGATATTATCACACAAATGCCACCAAAAGGTGCACCATTTCCTAGATCCATAAACACTCCTCTCTCCACCCTGTTTCATCTTGTAAATTTCAAACTTAGAAAAAAGTTTAAAAAGCACTTTTTAAGTAGTACAATGAACACCCATGTGTCCTCCACCTAGGTTGAACCTAGAACAACCGTCCACCTGGACCAATTCTCACCTAGAACAACTTACCACCTGGAACAACACTCACCTAGAAGAACCCTCACCTAGAACAACCCTCCACTTAAACAACCCTACACCTGGAACAACCCTACACCTGGAACAACCCTACACCTGGAACAACCCTACACCTGGAACAAGCCTCACCTAGACTTAACAATTAACAGATTTGCCATATTTATTCTCTCTGACTCTCACACTCTTTCTCATTATTGGAAAATTAACAGCATACATCATATTGCTTTACTCCTGATTACTTTTGCTCATATCCCTGAGAAGAGGAACATTCTCTTGAAAACCACAGTGGCATTATCATTCCCAGGAAAATTAACAATAATTGCATAGTATCACTAGGAATCAGCCATACTTCAGTGTCTCCAGTTGACCCCAAATGTCCTTGAAGATTGACCGACCTTTATTTTATTGAACAAGGAGCTAACTGAGGTTTGCATCTTGGTTTGGGGTTTTATGTCTCTTTAATCACTTTTCATCTAGGACAGTCTCCCAAGTTTTCCTATTTGAATAACCCAGGTCAGTTTTCTTGCAGAATGTTTCACCTTTAGGAAATATCCAGTGTGTGCATCTTGGCGTAATTTAACTTCACTGCCTCCTTTATTTTCTACAAACTATGTTAGGTCTGAGGCATGATATCTCTTTAATCTTCAATGGCATTGAACCTGTTCTCCCTATAATAGCCTCCCTCAGTCATATTCCCAGATTACATAATTCTTTTGAATTTATAATTTGTTACTTAACCAGCACAGACTTGGTAGTTATCTCTTTGTAAATCACTGCCTCTGGGAGCCGATTAACTCTGCACCAGATGGAAGGCATCCCATTAGAAACAAACTATCTTGTGAGTGAGGAATATGACATGAATCACCTGAGAGAACCACTGATTTCTGCCTTCTTTCCTTTGTTACATGAAAACAATTAGTCTGGGGCTTGAAAGCAAAAGGGACTATTTGATCTTGGAGAAACTTCTCTCCAACTCTTAATCTCTTTCAACCTGAGCCTGTCCAGTGAGCAGGGCATCTTCTCCTCACCAAGATCCTACATCTGGACACCATTTACTCCAAGCTCTTCATGAGTGTAGGTATCCTGAGTCCACAACCACCATTGGTAGGCAGTGGAGGAGAAACTTCATCATGTGCAGTGTGCAGAACTCCATGATGCTGCTAAACAGAGCCTGAGCACCTTCCTGCATGAGTCCTGCTGCTAAAAGATTGACTCTTTGCAGGAAAACTAAGTGAGGCAATAAACCAGATCACATAGGCCAAGAAAGGCAAAAAAAAAGGAGATGATTTCTGATAAATCCTAGAGTTTCTAGTTTACTATTACTCAGATCTGTAAGCAGATTATAGGTTTTCCATGTCAGGATACTTGAAGTGTCACAGGTTAGTTGCACTAACACCAGCTAACATTTATTGAATGGGTGCTTTAAGCCATCTTGTAGGTAATTATCTTTTTTGAAGCCTCATAGTCTATGAGTTAGTTATGATTATCATCTGTAAGTCTGAGAAACAGTGGCTTTCTCTAGGTCACACAGCAATTAGTTAGAGGAGTTGAGATTCAAATCCCAGCATATAAACACTATGCTACATAGTGACTTTTCCATATGGCCCAGGAGAGACTATTGGGGAAGGAAGAGGCTGCTGCTGCATCACTCTTGAATCAGGACCAATGCAGGACCTCAAACATGCCTGTTGTTTGGTGCCCTGACCTGATGAGCCACCAGATACAGCTGGGGGCACGTGGGTGAGCAAGTCAGTTGTGTGTCATTCTCTGTCACATCAAAGGAAGTAAATGTAGTCTTGAAAAATGACCAAAGAATGTGGCAAGCAGCTGGAAATCTGTGTGCAGCTTTACAGACTCACTTTCCTCCACCCTTACTTTCCTCCCCTAGACCTGCTCATTCTGTACCTGCTGTGACACCCAGTAGGATCACAACAGGGCAGGTGCAGTGAGATAAAGAAAACAAGCAGAATGTTAATCCGTGCCTTATAGATGAAACTCTAAACAGGTGCTCCCCCTGCCAGCCCTCAAAAGTAAAAACAAAGGGGTGCTTTGGGAGTGTGAGTATAAGGTGAACCTGGCTTTGCTAGGCACTGCCAGGTCAGAGCCCAACCACAGGGTTCTGCTGTCAACAACATTCATGCAATGAATCCCCTGCGGACAGGATGAGAAGAATGGCAGAGTAGGAACTGCCTGGACCACATCATCAGAGTTTCTTCTTCAACACACCATCTCTTACCTCACCTGTGTTGTATTTTCTCAAAACCCACCTGCTTTGTGAAAATATCTGGGTAGTGGAAATAGTGAGGTCAAGGGGCACAAAATATTGTTGAATACAAATCACTCTTTTTTTTTTTAAATATATATTTATTGATTCAGAGAGAGGAAGGGAGAGGGAGAGAGAGAGTTGAAACATTAATGATGAGAGAGTCATCATTGATTGGCTGCCTCCTGCACACCCCTGACTGGGTATCAAGCCCAAAACTGGACATGTGCCCTGACCAGGAATCGGACCTCGATTTCCTGGATCCTAGATTGATGCTCAACTGCTGAGCCACATCCGGCCGGGCCAAATCACTCATTTTATGTGATCTCTACACAATGTGTTTTGCATTCTTTTTGCTAAAACATTGAAATGGAGACTTAAGGAAAAAATGCAAATTGAAACAAAAAGGACATCTTCTTTGTTTGCATTTTACATATCCGATTGACAAATAACTCACAGTTTAATAAAACCCAGGGTAGGTGATGGTGTAGGGAAACAGTCCCTTTCATGGATTGTTGGTCAAATATAAAGAACTCCATGGGAGGGCATGGTAATATCTGTAAAAGAATTTAGTCATATAACTCTGACCAGGAAATTCCACGTCCTGGGATTTAGCTTACAGATATATATGCACAAAAATATATGAATAAAGAATGTTCCTGCCCTGGTTGGTGTGGATCAGTGATTAGAGCATCGACCCACCCACCAAAGGGTTGTGGGTTCGATTCCCAGTCAAGGACATGTACCTGGGTTCCAGGTTCACTCCCTGCCCCTATTTGAGTGTGCGTGGCAGGCCACCAACTGGTCCATGTGTCTCTCTCACATTGATGTTTCTCTCTCTCTCTGTCCCCCATTCCCTTCTACTCCCTGAAAAACTTTGGAAAAATATCCTCTGATGAGGATTAACAACAACAAAATGTTCCCTGCAAAACTATAATTTAAAATCATCTATATATAACTTAAATGTCCATCAATAGGAGACTGATATATAAATTATAAAGTACCTCTATTAAAGAACACAACATAGCTGTAAAATAAATCTGTATGTGTTGAGATAATTATTAAATACATAATAAATAGTCATTTAAAAAGCAAGTATCATAATAGTGTGTACAGATATTACAATATGTATTTTTAATGTTTGTGTATGCATGGAAGACTCTGGAAGAATATATAAGGAATTGTTAATAGTGTTTATCTTTAGGTAGTGGGCTGGCATAAAGAAAAAAGACCTTCTTATTTCATCTTTTATAGTTTTCTCTTCTATTTGAAGTTTTAAAATGAGCATGTACTCCATTTATCATTTTTAAACAGACTGTCATTTTTTGGAAGTAGTGACACTGGAAATTCCTGGGGCATACTCAGAATTTCCACACTTCTCTCTTCAATAGAACAGTGATTTTCAACCTTTTTCACCTTGTGGCACTCATAAACTAATTACTAAAGTTCTGTGGCACACCAAAATGTATATTTTTTGCTGATCCAACAAAAAAAAAAATAGGTATAATTTTGATTCATTCACACCAGCTGGCTATTGTGTTGGCTGTTGTCATTTTTTTTTATTTGACAATCTGAGGGAAAAGAGGTCAGTGCCCTTGACTAATTAGTCAGGTATTGCATGTTTTAAAAATTCATGTGGCACACTGGTTGAAAATCACTCTATAGAACATATAAACCACAAACAGCTCCCAAGCCTAAAAAAGAAACAGTTGTGAGAGATTAAAGATGGAGGCAGACTAAGTGGAAGCTACAATGACACTCTCCCAGGACCAAACTGGAACTACAACTAAAATATAGAAAAACCATCCTGAATAATCAACTACAACTGAAGATGAGCTGGAGAGCACCCTCATAACCAAGGAGGAAAAGTGGAGACCACATAGAGACTGGTAGGAAGTACAGAGGTGTGAGAGGGCTGGCGGGGCTCCCACAGGCAGCAGCTGAAAGTCCAGAGGGATATCTCGGCTGTGGGAGGTTCCCACTGAGGACTCTGGGGCCTAAATCCCAGGCTGGGCTCCCCAGCCCAGAGCACCAGAACTGGGAAAGGAACCCACATAACATCTGGCTGTGAAAAGCAGCTGGGTTTCTATCTGCCAGGGAAAGAAGGCTGGAAATGCAGGCACCCTCTTAAAAAGCCAATGCACAAAGTTTCATGTGCAGCCACTCACCTTGGTCTCCCCCAGAGGGAGGGCAGAGTAGACTGGGGTTGTGTGAAGAGAATCTAGGGTTATGGGCTCTGGAGATAGAGCTCAAGGGCACCCTGTGCACAGAGGGATTCCTGTCCAAGTCATTGCCCCATACTTCAGAGGCAGACATTAACCTTCCAAGCAGCATTTGCCTCAGGGGGAAGCAATTGCCCCACCCTTATGGAAAATTTCTAGCCCTACCCTGTGGAGTTTCTACAGCCTGAGGCTCATTAAGAGAATCAGATTAATCAACCTGCAGGCAGAGGCAGACTTCAGAGTGCTTTGAGACTTTATCTGATCTGTTCTGGACCTGGGCCTTGAAAAAGCAGATTTTGGTGTGCATCTTGGTCCTGTCCAAATGCACCCAGCCCCGACAGAGGGGACCTCAAGCCATGGGTTGTTGATAGCTCCAAATAGGCTCAAGGCCAGTCACAAACAGCATCTGACATTGGCCTGTGCCAGAAACCTTCCAAAAAGACTGAGAGTCCTAGCAGGCCTACCTAATACATAAAAACAAACCCAAATAAGCAGCCAAAATGAGGAGACAAAAAAAACAAGCCCCAAATGAAAGAACAAGAAAAGTCTCCCAAGAAAGAGCTAAATGAAATGGAGATAAGCAATCTATCAGATATAGAGTTCACAGTACTCATTGTAAGGATGCTCAACAGCAAGAAAAGAGATATAGAAACTATGAAAAATGACCAGTCAGAAATGAAGAATGACATAGCAGAAATAAAGAATGCATTGGAAGGAATAAACAGCAGATTGGGGGAACCTGAGGATCAGTGAATTAGAAGACAGGGTAGAAAAACATCACTCAATCAAAGATCCAAAAAGGAAAAACAATTAAAAAATAGGAGGACAGTCTAAGGGAGCTGTGGGACAACATGAAATATAACAATATTCACATCATAGGAGTGCCAGAGGAGGTTGAAAGTAAGCAAGGGTTAGAGAACATAATTGAAGAAATAATAGCAGAAAACTTCCTTAACCCAGTGAAGAAAAAAGTCACACAAATTTAGGAGGCACAGAGAGTCCCAAGCAAGAAGAACCCAAAGAGGCCCAAGCCCAGGCACATCATAATTAAAATTCCAAAAATTCAAGACAAAGAGGGAACATTAAGGGCAGCAAGAGAAAAGCAAGCTGTGTTACCTACAAAGGAGCTCCCATAAGGCTGTCAGCTGACTTCTCATCATAAATTCTACCAGCCAGAAGGGAATGGGATGAAGTATTCAAAGTAATGCAAAACAAGGATCTAAAGCCAAGACTGCTCCATTCAGCAAGGCTATCATTCAAAATAGATGGCAAAATAAAGAGCTTCCCAGACAAATAAAGGCTCAAGGAGTTTATCACCACCAAAACAGCATTGCAGGAAATGTTAAAGGGACTGCTGTAATTAGAAGTAGCAATAGAAACACTGCAAAAAATGTTAAAGAGACTACTGTAATAATAAGAAATAGAGAGAGAAGCATAGGCATAAGGACTTAAAATGGCAATAAGTAAGGACCTATCAATAACCTTAAGGACTTTCAGGGAGAGATCAACAGCAATACAGTCATAGTAGGGGACTTTAAGACCCCACTGACTTCACTGGATTGATCTTCCAGACAAAAAGTCAACACAGAAAGTGACTCTCAATGACACACTAGGTCAGATGGATTTATTGATATTTACAGAACATTTCACCCCAAAGCTGCAGAATATACATTCCTCTCAAGTGCACATGGGTCATTCTCAAAGATAGACCACATGTTAAGACACAAAACAAGTCTCTACAAATTCAAGAAGATTGAAATCATAGCAAGCATCTCAGATTATAAGGGCATGAAATGAGAACTCAACTACAGTAAAAACATTCAAGCACATGGAGGCTAAATAGCATGTTACTAAACAATGAATGGGTTACAGACAGATCAAGAAAGAAATAAAAAACTTCCTGAAAACAAATGAAAATGAATACACAACAACCCCAAATCTATGGGACACAGTGAAACAGTCCTAGGAGGGAAGTTCATAGCACTACAGGCCTACCTCAAAAAGCAGGAAACATTTTTAGTAAACTATCTAACCCTACAACTTAAAGAATTAGAAAGCTCCTCTGTGAAGCCATCCGGACCAGGGCTTTGTTTGCTGGAAGTTTTTTTTATTACTGCTTTGATTTCATCAGTTGTTATTAGCCTATTCAGTTTTTCTGATTCATCCTGATTCAGTTTTACATGATCTCATTCATATGTGGAATCTAATACACAAAACAGACTGAGGAACAAAATAAATCCAGAGACATAGAAGCATGGAACAGACTGATGAATCTCAGTGGGAAGGCAGGGGTGGGGGAGTGAGTGGGGAGAGATTAATCAAAGAACTTACAGGCAGATATGCATAACCCCTGGACACAGACAGTAGTGTGGTGAAGGCCTGGGGAGGGGGAATGCAGGGTGGAGGGAATCAATGGGGGAAAAAGGGGTGAATATCCATAATACTTTCAACAATAAAGATAAATTTAAAAAAAAGAAGAAACAGTTTCATAAAAGGGAAAAGAATATATGTCATGGGATCCTAAAGGGCCTGTTTTCCTACTGTCCTCAAAAGTCCTTCAAGTTCTTCTGTTTATTGCAGAAAGTTCCATTACGCACTTATGATTACCTGTTCCACGGACTTTCTCACTTGTCAGGTGAAGTTGATCTGGAGTTCAGATCCGCAATGGCCCTTGTGCAGGCAACATGAATAATGGTTGGGGAGGTTCTTGCACTAGGTTTTCCTGTGCCCTTCCTTTTGACTCTGATACTGAAAGGGCCCCCTGTGCTTCCTGGGGCCTGGGCACAGTGGGCCAGAGGAAAAGCATGTTTACTGCTGAACTGGTGGGAGAAGCAGAGCTGGAGCAGTGGACTGCGTAACTGTTTCTTTTTGTGGGTGGATGCACATGGCTGTGGCAGAATGTGATCATCGGGTTCTGATCTGACTGGAAAGCTTGTGCTCGCACTCTCTTCAAAAACAACTTTAGCAGGAAAAAACATTAAATTTTGCATTTCAAACAGTCTATTTATCCAGCCATTGTGGTGATTATTTCTCAATATATACAAATATTGAATCATTATGTTGTACACCCAAAATACAGTATTATATGTCAATTATCCTCAAAATAAAAATTATATTCTTTACCACTGAAACTATTATATTTCTGACATAGTGGTTAATGTTTGCCTTTTCATAGGATTTAAAATAATAATGTTAGAAGTGATAAGTATCATACAGTACTTATATAAATAATAATAGGTAATTTTCCAATTCAAGAGAAGATCCAATTGATGAGATACTAAGACCAATAATTTCCAGGCAGGAAAGGGGGGCCCTGTGCCTTTTGGGAAAGCTCCTATACTAATTTCAACAGCCCTCCTCCCTACATCCCCCTCTGTCCACTCTCTCACCCCCCCCCCCCATAATGGGTGGGTGTGGGGAATCAGATTCGACATGGGGAAGGCAAGAAGTCAAATCTCTAAAGAGGCCCTCATCCTGGTATTCCTTCCCACCTCTGAGCCCCAGCCCTCATGTGAACACCACTGACAGGATAACCCACTATGAGATTTGGTACTACCCTTCCCTTTCTTCCCCATCAAGTATCTCAAAGAATATTTCTTTCTCCAGACACAAGAGGGACCAGACTGTGTTAGTAAATTTACAGAGCTGGAAGGGAATTTGGATAACCATTTATTTCCCCATTCTCTTGCCTCTAAGCAAGGCTATACATGCATTCATGGTCTTTACTTTTTATTTTACATCAAAGTCACCAGGTCTTATTATTAAATACACAAAGTCCTGAGCACTTTCTCAGAGATGCTGATCCAATAGACAGAGGGTCCAGAAGTCTGCATTTTAAGCAAGCATGGAGGGGGATTCAGATAGCACTTGGAGAAACACTGACCTAGCACAAAAAACAAAGTTAGCGACTGAAATAATAAACTGATAAAATGACCAAAGAAGAAAGCAGGAAACTCTAAAGTACTGATTTTTCAAACCTTTAATGAAAACATTTGCTCAAACAATTTTATTTTAAAGCCTACTATACGAAATAGATAACAACCAACTCCTCTGCTTATTGAGAAAGGCTGCCCCAGGGCCCTCCTGTCCCATGATTGATAGTCCCTGTTCTCACATGGCCGGGAAATGCCCAACAACACCAAGTTTTGGTGAAAGTGAGCGAAAGACTCATGAGAAAGATAAAGTCAAAAGGCCTTTCTGATTGCATCAGTTTTCAGACACAGGCACAGCAGGGGTGGAAATGAGGATGCATCACTCCCTAGACAGCCTTTCCAGCATGCCCTAAACTGCTCATGGCTCCTAGTTCATATAATTAATCCCGTTCTCTCCCTGGAACCCCAGACCCCTACAGCAAACTGTCTACGCCACAAGTTCATTAGCCCACAACCAGTAGACACCATGGACTTAACTTACTGATTTTCCCAACACCCATATACACCACCACCACTTTCTTCCCTGTCACAGTAAATAGCACCACCAGCCATTTAATTGCTCAAATCAAAAATCTTGTTTCATTTCTATAGCAGAGATAATGTCTTGTTTCACCAAATCCCATTTCATTTCTCAATTCCTGGGCACATAGGAAGATCTATTTTCTAGCTTCCTTTGCCACAAGTAGGGCCATGGGTAGGGGCAGAAACTCCACTTAACATTCCTGCATCTCTTGCTCTGCCTCAAAGTTCACAGAGACACCATATTCTGAATGGAGTACACAATGGAGGAGGCTCTGCCTACCTGGGTCCCAGAATGAGTGTGTGGGGTAGAGCGCCCCTCCCCTACTACTTACCAACCAATGCTTGGAAACATAATATGAGCTAGAAATGAACTTCTGTTGTATCAAGTCACTGAGATTTGGGGGGAGGGGGGGATTGTTACCACACTCTAGCCCAGCATTAAGTATCCTAATATATTGTCTTTTCCTTACCCCAAACATCCAACTAATTAGCAATCCTACAGACTCTAAAACCTACTCTGGATTTTTCCAACCCTTGTAGGCCAGTGCTACCACCACAGCAGGCCAGGGGCTCTTCGTGCCCCACCTAACGGTAGTGATGGTGTCTTGATTGTTGCATTGTTCCAGCTGGTGGGATACCAACCACCAAAATCCCACTTTAAAGTGTGCTTTCTTAGGCCATTTCTGGTGCCATTACTCAGAGGCTGGAATCCTGGGGAGCTGATTCAGAGATGGAAGTTAGCTTGCAGAAAGTATATTAGGGAGAGAGCTCCAAAGGGCAATTACATTTAAATAGATTATTTTTTGGGTAAATGGCCAACTGCCATTCCTCCATTTCTCAAGATTTTTGGATGAAGGGAATAAAACAGGATTGTGCTTCAAAGGCACCAATAATGTTCCACTTCATAAGTTGAGTGATGGGCGTATATGTATTCATTTAACAGATATTCTTTTATTTTTTAAAAATATGTCTTTAGTGATTTCAGAGGGAGGAAGGGAGAGGGAGATAGAAATGATGAGAGAGAGTCATTAATTGGCTGCCTCCTGCATGTCCGCTGCTGGGGATCAAGCCCACAACCCAGGTATGTGCCCTGACAGGGAATCAAACCTCGATCTCCTGAATCATAGGTCGATGCTCAACCACTGAGCCATGCCAACAGGGCTAACTGATATTCTTTCATTTATTTTACATATACTATTTTAAATGAATGATGTATTTCACAATATTTAAAAGTTTTTTTAAAAAGTCTTAAGAGTGGTGGGTCACAGTGGGTAATTTGATCAAATAGGCTAACATCAAAATCCCTGGCATTCCTGCTATGTTGCCTTAGGCAACCATATAAGTTCTCTATACTTCAATTTCTTCATGTAGAAAATGGTTATTGTAATAACATTTACTTTATATAATTGTTGTGAAGATTAAATGAGATTATGTATATATAGTAGGTTAGTGTCCTTCCAAAATGCACTTCCACATGAAATCTCCAATTTAGACATATAGCCTTGGCAGATGTAATCAGTTAAGAAAGGTCATACTAGATTAGGGTGGGCCCTAAATTCAGCAACTTTTGTCATTATAAGAAAAGGGAGAAAAGGGGAATAGACTCAGAGATATGTGCACACACAAAGGGAAGAAAGTCATGTGATAGAGGCAGAGATTGGAGTGATGCAGCTTAAAGCCAAGGAAGGTCAAGGATTGTCAGCATCCACCAGAAGCTAGAATGGGTAAGAAAGGATTCTTCCCCAGAGCCTTCAGAGGAAGCACGACCCTGCCAACACATTGATTTTGGACATCTAGCCTCCAGAAAACTGAGAGAATAAATTCCGGTTGTTTACAGCCACCTAGTTTGTTGTGCTTTGTTACAGCAGCCACAGTAAACTAATACAGTGTATAAATTCTTAGCTGGTCCTTGGCAAGGAGAAAGTACTCACTAAAAATTAACAATGATTATTAGATAAATTCAAACTTCTGTGCCAATTGTTTGACTCCCAGTCCCACCCAACATTTAAGCATTACAGTTACGTGAATATTCAACTCTCTTCCTGGCTTACAAAAAGAGAGCTGAATATTCACATTTAAGGCCGAAACTAAACCTTATGAAGTTTTTGCATCTCTTATAGTACCAAGCAACTCAGTAATAAAGATTAGAGTGCTTACTATGGTGAGGAGCTGTGCTGGGCATGGGAGTTAAGAAAGATAACCGTGCTACTGTCTCTGACCTTGGAAAGCTGGACATTTCTGTGGAGAGAGTGTAAGACAGTTGAGTCCTGTGGGACTCTGTGATAAGTGCAGTTGCAGAGATAGCTAAAGAGCTGGGTGAGGAGGACTGGCTCATGCTCACTGGGGTGTGCAAGGCAGATTTCACACAGGAGGGCACTTTTCAGCTAAGGCTTAAAGTGTCACCAAGCAGGGTGATTGCAGGGTTTCCAGGCATATGCAAAGACTACATTGTGACGGCCTGGTGGGCAACACTAAGTAGTTTGAACTCTATCTTGTAGAAATAAGAAACAACCAAAGTGTAATCACATTTAAATAGATTATTTTTGGGTAAATGGCCAACTGCCATTCCTCAAAAGAAGCTTTCACTGTGAAGTCTCAATATGGCAGGCATTGCCTTGGTAGCTACTGTCTTGTTTGCTGCCAACCCATCCTTTCCTGAGTCCTTAGGTGACTCTGAAATCAAAGGGAAACCTTGGAATCTTTCCACATACTGCGTCATGGGGATTTTGAGACATGGAGTCAGGGGATGGGGGTAAGAATTAAGGAGGCAGAAAGGTTCAAGGAGAGTCCAATAGAAATAGAAAGTAATGTGGGATGCTAGACAGACAAAGTAGTGAGTGTTAGACAGACATGAGCAGAGCAGGGACAATGAGCCAGGTGTAGAAACTCACCAGGGCAGAAAGCCCCGGATGCCTAGCAAGGGGCAAAACTGGGAAAACAAGAACCTATCCCCAGGGTAACCTATCCTCCCCTAGCATATTGCTGGTCATTCGGTTTAGACCCCCGTAGCATTTCCTCCCTAAAGATAATATCTAGGCCTCAGTTGTATTTTAGCTCCAGGCCCAGAAAAGCAGCAAAACTAGACAAATGATGCCATAGTCAAGGCTGACCTCAGGACCAGCTACTAATGACACCCTGCTCTGGCTCCAACCAATCAGTGGAGACCATGACCCTGAAAGAGCACACCTGCAAAGTTGATGAATATTCTATTGAGACCCTCCCCTAAGACCTCCCTGAGATTTCCACCGAGAGAGAGAAATACACTCAGGACAAAGGGCCCAGTGTGCACCCCACCCCCACCAAGGGGAGCACACCAGCACCATTTCCTTCTTCCCTCCAAAGGGTGAGACTTGCAACCAGAGGAGCAATGGACAGTGGCAGCTCGTCCTGGGCTAACCCCCTGAACCTGTCCCCAAAACCCCTTCTCTCTCTCTCTGACTTCGCAGTGAGCCAAAGCAGCCCAGCCGAGGCTCTCCTGTTGCTTCTTCTATGCTCTTCCTTGTTTCACTGCCCTAAGTATATCTTTGCTGCCATGATGGACCCAGTGCCTTTGACTTAGTGCTATGTAGCCCTTCCCTTTGGTTATCCCCACCCTTCATCCCCTTTTCCTCAAATAAATTCAATTTTTCTTTATTCACGGTCTGAGATGGCTATTTTGCCTGCCTGCGCACCACTGATTTTAACCTTTCAGCGAGGAGAAGAGAAAAAAAGGGCAAATGAAAACAAAACTAGTTATGCTCCCTCTCTCCATGAACTTTGAAAAGACTTCAGCTTCAGGTGAAAAGTCAGCTAGGCAAGCATTAGCTTGTTCACACTGGAAGCTCTGGAAGGTAGCAGCTTACTAAATCAGCTTACTAAAAGACAGCAGCTGACTAAATCAGCCAGTCAACCAGGGCTTGTAAGAGGAGGCAAGGTCCACCAACTAAGGGCTGAAACATGATTCCTAGCTCATCCCAAGACTCAGCACAAACAATGAAGTCCCAAGGTGGCAAAAGGGCCAGGTCCCAGGGTGTGTCCCTAAGGCAGCTCCCAGGAGGACTTGGGATTGCCATGAATATAACATTTTGTTATTACTCTCTTTACATCTATATGTAGCCTTCTCATAATTTGATATTTGTGTATTATAGTATTTTCTACTCATTTACTGTTTTTTCTTTTAAATTGACTTTATTGAGATTTAATTTAATTTAATAAAATGCACCTACTTAAAATGTACATTTTGATGGGTACTGACAAGTTTGTACAACCAACTAACCACCACTACTATCAAGATACAGGACAATTGCTTCACTCCAGAAAATTCCCTTGTGTTGCTTCCCAGTTAATCCTCCATCCTCAGCTCTAGGCAACCATTGATCTGCTTTCTGTCGCTGCAGATTAGATTTGTGTTTTCTGGAATTTCACATAAGTGAAATCATGGAGTACATATCATTGGTGTGTCAGGCTTCTTTTACTCAGGATAATATTTTTGAAATCCACCCATGGCTTTGTGCAGAGCAGGAGCTCTTTCTGGTTTTTGGTTGCATAGCATTTCATTATATGCATATACCTCAATTTGTTTATCTACTTACCTATGGATTAAATTAAGGTTGTTTCCACTTATTGGCTGTTATGAATTCAAGTTCTATGAACATTTGTCTACATATCTTTCTATGCATATGTGTTTTCCTTTCTCTTAGGTAAATATTAGTTATAGGGTTCCTGGATGTATGCTTTAAAGTGTGTATCTTTGTAAGACTTCTTTCTTTTTTATAGCCATGTAGTATTCCATTGTGTAAATGTACCAGAGCTTTTTTATACATTCATCTACTGATGGGTACTTGGACTTTTTCCAGATCTTGGCTATTGTAAATAACTCTGCTATGAACTAGGGGTGTATATTTTCTTTCTGATTGGTGTTTTAGGATTTTTAGGTTATATTCCCAGAAGAGGGATCATTGGGTCAAAAGGAAGTTCTACTTTTAATTTTTTGAGAAACCTCCATACTGTTTTCCACAGTGGCTATACCAGTTTGCACTCTCACCAGCAGTGTACTAGGTAGGGTTCCCTTTTCACCACATTCTTGCCAGTATGTGTCATTTGTTGATTTGTTGATGGTAGCCATTTTGGCAGGTGTGAGGTGATACCTCATTCTAGTTTTTATTTGCATCTCTCTGATAATTAGTGACCTTGAGCATTTTTTCATATGTCTCTTGGCCATCTGTATGTCCTCTTTGGAGAAGGGTCTATTCAGGTCTTCTGCCCATTTTTTAATTGGATTGTTTGTCTTCCTGAGGTTGAGTTGTAGAAGTTCTTTATATATTTTTGAAATTAATCCTTTATTAGATATATCATTGGTGAATATGTTCTTCCATAAAGTGGGTTCTCCTTTCATTTTGTTGATGGTTTCTTTTGCTGTGCAGAAGCTTTTTAGCTTGACGTAGTCTCATTTGTTTGTCTTTTACTGAGTTTCCCTTGACCCCAGAGATATATAGGCAAAAATATTGCTGCGAAAGAGGTCTGAGATTTTACTGCCTATGTTTTCTTCCAGGATTTTTATGGTTTTGAAACTTACATTTAACTCTTTCATCCATTTTGAGTTCATTCTTGTGTAGGTGTAAGTTGGTGATGTAGGTTTTTTGTTGTTTTTTTTTGCATGTACTTGTCCATTTTTCTCAACACCATTTGTTGAACATACTGTCCTTACTCCATCATATGCTCTTGCCTCCTTTGCCAAATATTAATTGACCCTAAAGGGGTAGGTTGATTTCTGGACTCTGTGTTGTGTTCCATTGGTCTATATGCCTGTTCTTGTGCCAGTACCAGGATGTTCTGATTACAATGGCCTTGTAATATAGTTTGATACCTGATATTATGATACCTCTAACTTTATTCTTCTTTCTCAAGATTACTGAGGCTATTAAGAGTCTTTTTTGGTTCCATACAAATTTTTGGAATATTTTTTTCTAGTTCTGTGAAGTATGCCATTGATATTTTAATAGTAATTGCATTGAATCTATAGATTGCTTTGGGTAGTATGGACATTTTAATGATGTTAATTATTCCAATCCATGAACATGATATATGCTTCCACTTGTTTGTATCTTCCTTAATTTCTTTCTTCATTGTCATATAGTTCTCCATGTATAGGCCTTTTACTTCCTTGGTTAATTTTATTCCTAGGTACCTTATTTATTTCTGTTGCAATAGTAAATGAGGTTGTTTTCTTACTTTCTCTTCCTGAGAGTTCATTATTGGTTTATAAAAATGCCATAGATTTCTGAGTATTGATTTTGTATTCTTTAACTTTGCCAAATTCATTTATTAGATCTAGTAGGTTTTTTGGTGGAGTCTTTAGAGTTTTCTATATACAATATCATGTCATTGCAGATAACAGTTTGCAATAGTTTGGATGGACCCAGAGAGTATTATTCTAAGTAAAATAAACCAGTCAGAGAAAGACAAATACCTTATGATCTCACTAATATGTGGAATCTAATGAACAAAATAAACTGATGAACAAAATGGAACCAGAAGCATGGATACATGGAACAAACTACCTGGTGTCCAAGGGGACAGGGATGTGGGTGACTAGGTAAAAAAGGTGAAAGAAATAGCTAAAGAACATATATGCTGTCTAGCCAGCATGGCTCAGTGGTTGAGCATTGACCCATACACTAGGAGGTCGCCAGTTTCATGCTCAGGTTGCAGGCTCGATCCTCAGTAGCAGAAGGCAGCCAATTGATGTTTCTTTCTCATCAGTGTTTCTATGTCTCTGTCCCTCTCCCTTCCTCTCTCAGAAATCAATAAAAACATATTAAAAAGAAGAGCATATATGCATACCCCATGGACTGATCAATTATTTGGTAAAAGCCAAGGAAGGAGGAGGCAGGGAAGGGTGGGGGTGAGCAAAGGGGGTAGGTACGGGGACTCCCACAATAATGTCAACATTATAATTTTTTTAAGTAAAATAATTAAATTAAATAAAATAAAGTATATCTTTGTAAGGAACAGCCAAATTGTTTTCCATAATAGTTACACAAGTATGCTTTCCCACCAGAAGTGTATGAGAGCTCTATTGCTCTGCATCCTCACTGACACAGGCTATGGACTTTTCATTTCAAACATTCTAATGGGTAGGTAGTATTTTCTCATGTGTTTTTAATTTACACTTTTATGATAACTAATTATATTGAGCATCTTTTCATGGGCTAATTGACAATTCTTGTGTGAAATGTCTCTAATTTTTAAATCATTTTTATTGAATTGTTTCTTATTATTGAGTTCTAAGAGTTCTTAATATTCTGGTACAAGTACTTTGTCTGTATTGCAAATACATGTATATGACTAGCACCCTGAAAAGTGTATTATTTTCCTCATTAAATTACCTTGGTGAAAAAATCAGTTGTCTGTATACATGTGGGTCTATTTCTGAACTGTATTCTGTTTCTTCAATCTGTCTATCTATTCATGCATTAATACCACACTGTCTTGATTCCTATTGCTTTAGGGTAAGCCTTAAAATTAGGTAGTGTAAACCCTCCCATTTTGCTCTTCTATTTCAAAATTGTGTTAGCTATTACAGCTATTTTGTACTTCTATATACATTTTAGAATCAGCTTGTTGATTTTATTTTAAAAACCTGCTGGAATTTTTGTTGGAGTTGTATTAGTTGTATAGATCAATTTAGGAAGAACTAATATGAAAACAATATCTTCCAATCCCAGAACATAATATTTTTCTCCATTTATTTAGGTCTTATTTATCTCAGCAACATTTTGAGGGTTTTGTTGTTCAGGTGTTGTGTATACTTTGCAAAATTTATCCTGAGGTATTTCATGGCTTTTGATGCCACTGTTATTGTAATTTTAATTTCAACCACTATTGCTAGTTTAGTAGACATTTTAATATGACTTTCTGCTAAAATCGTCCTATTTTTAGTCTGTAACAACAGCAATGGGCAAAGGGTATGTGGTATCCAGAAGCATTATTGAACCTATCTGAAGAAATTCATGAAATGTGTGTATAGATGGAAATACTGCCTAAGAAATGGCTTCCCCAATAGTAAGTCCTCAATCAAAAGCTAGCCAAGGTAAGAGGGGACCCTCCGTGGTAATTTAGTCATCCTAGAGACCCAAATTCAATTAGTATAACTCTATGGAAAGAGGAGTTAAGGGTTTCTGAACAGTGGTTCACAAACTTGGGGGGAAAGGGAAGAAAGAAGTTCTTCCCCTAAGCTTCTCAGAATCCCTTAGGCAATTTCTCAGAATCACCAGAGAATTTGATATTTAATCCTCTGGCAAGTGTCTTGCCTCCTGTTCCCATTTTTATAATCACTGTGAACTTAGGCCAAGTTATTGATAGGAGAATAGTGGATCTCTCAGTGTGTGGAGGTGGAAAATAATTCTGAATGGCATGGGGTCATTTGCAATATGAGTACTTCGTGTGCGGCCATGAAAAGAAGTCGTTCTGAACCTGTAATTCCTGCTCCAATGCTATTATTGTTCCACAATTTGGAACTGGTTCTGGTGGGAGTGCTTAAATCCCTTGTTAAAATGGAAATGCCCTGGAGGGGATAACCTAACTAAGTCATTATCAAATGGTAACACATGAACCAACAAGTAATATTTGAAGGAATCATCACCTTGGAAACAGTCTATATAGTACCTTGTGGATAGGGTTTGGGAATTTTTTATGGGAGGAGTATTAAAAAAGGGGGACAATGAAGAAAACTGGAGCATTCATGCACTGCAGATAAGATTCAAATTCACCCAATAAGAGAAAAGAACAAAGAAAGATCAGTTGGAGAACTGAAAACACACTGCCTGCCGCCTTTCTACTTGTAGAGCTCAGATAGTTAACTAAGCCACTACCTGTTAGCTGGACCTATGGGGCTGGATTTGCCTACTAATTAAAGAAATAAAGGAATATTCATGCAGACTGTCCGAAGATTCTGTGTTAGCCTAAAAAACTTCTGTCCATCCTTCTAAGCTCATCCCAATAACACTTCCTCTGTGAAAACTATTCTCAGTTATTCACATTAGTAGCTATTCCTTCCTTCTCACACAGAACTTTATTCATAACTCAATTTTGCACTTCATTGAATAATTCTAACTATTTTGTTTGCATGAATCTCCTCCACTATTCTGGAGGAAAATTGCTTCAATGATCAATTTTTATTTCCACCCTAGACTTTGCCCCTGAGCTTGATTCTTCTAAAATCCAACTGCCTTTACTGACACCTCCATTTGGGCCCATGGAAGGGACCTCAGACTCAAAGTATCCAAGGCTGAACTCACATCTCTTCCTTTTTCAGGGTTTGCTCTCTCTTGGTGAAGAGCTTCTCTGTTTCTCTTGTTGGCCAACCCAAAAATGTACAGTCATCCCCGACACCCACGTCTCCATCATTCTCCACACCCACACTACTCTATGATTTTACTTCCTTAATACTTCTAGGATGTCATCATGTTCATCCATTCTTGCTGGCATCACCCTAGACCAAACTTGCAGCATCATCTCTCCTGCACTCTTGCAATACCCTGGTAATGATCTCCCACATGTATTCTGGCTGCCTCAAAACCATTTTCCCACTGCAGCTAATGTGATCTCTGCAAAATGCAAATCTGATCCATCACTGCCCTGCTTATAACCCTTTAATGTGTTCCTTTCCTCTTGGGGTAAAGACTCAAATCTGTAACATCACCTACAAATTTCCATGTGGTCTCAGGCTGCCCATCTCACCAGCCTCTTCTCACTATCTACACTCCAGCTGCACTAGTCTCTTTTTCTTTAACTCCTATTTTTTAGCTTTTTATTTCTAAATTATTTCTGACATGCAAAAATAATACAAAGATTTCCCATATACCCTTTACCCAGCTTCCCTAAATGTCAACGTCTTACATAACCAGAGTATAATTATCAAAAAGAGAAAATATAGCCAGGCCGGGTGTGGCTCAGTGGTTGAGAGTCAACCTAGGATCCAGGCGATTGGGGTTTAATTCCCTGTCAGGGCACATGCCCAGGTTGCAGGCTCGATCCCCAGTCGGGGGCGTGCAGGAGGCAGCTGATCAATGACTCTCTCATCATTGATGTTTCTATCTCTCGATCCCTCTCCTTTCCTCTCTCTGAAATCAATAAAGATATATATTTTTTAAAAAAAGAGAGAAAATACACATTAATATGCAATATTAGTAAGTAATTTAAAGATCTTACTTGAATTTCAAAGGTTGGTTTAGGGTGCAATGGATGACTCCTCATTGCACGTGGATGTCCTGTCTCCTTAGTCTCTAATCTGGAGGGTTCCCTTTCTTCCTTTGTTGTTCATGACCTTGACAATCTTGAACACAGGCCAGTTATTGAGTGGCATAATTTTCAGTTTGGATTTGTCTGATGTTTTCTCATGTTTAAATTCAGGTTAGACTTAATTTGTCAGGAATATCACAGAAGTAATGTTATATCTTTCTCAGTGTATCACATCAGAAGGCACATGATACTAATGTCTCATTACTGATGAGGTTAACTCTGAGCCCTTGGGTAAGACAGTGTCTGTCAAGTTTCTCCATTGTAAAATTAGTCTTTATTGGGGAGGTGGATAGAAAAGGAGATATTTTCAATTTATGTAAGTATTCTATTTCTCATTATATGTTTACTCACCAATTTTATCATCAATTGATGATTCTTACATGCAATAATTATTGCTGTGATTTTTCAAATGATGATTTGTCTACTTCCTTCATCCCTTTTACTTTTATTAATTGCAATTTTATTGTAAGAAATAGGTTTTCTTCCCCATTTTTTTCTTTATTCAGTTGTTGATTATCACTGTGGACTGGTGAATATTTATTTTATACTACAAGTTATAATCTATTGCTATCACTATATATTTTGTTGTTCAAATTGTCCCAAATTTTGGGCTTGCCCTTTTTCATTGCCTTAAAAGTAACAAGTAAGCATGGCACAAGGCTGTTGAGCATGTTGGTTTCTTAGTCTGGAATAATCTTCTAATGTCCACACTGTTTCCTCTGTTCCATCCCCAACTTCTTTGAGCAGTGAATCCTTTTGAAGCTTTGAGATTTTAGCTCCAATGTCCCATGGTCAAGCAAGTCTTTCTTGAGTCTCCCAGAAGTGATTAGGGCCCTTGTTATAAACTTTTTACAGCACAATGAACTTTTTTCTCAGTACTTAACATATTTTGAAGTTAACCCTTTCTTGTGGGAACATTTTTAAAAAAAATATATATCTTTATTGATTTTAGAGAGAGGAAAGGAGAGGGAGAGAGAGAGAGAAACATCAATGATTAGAGAGTAATTGATCGGCTGTTTCTTGCACGCCTCCAACTGGGGATCGAGCCCGCAACCCGGGCATGTGCCCTGACCGGGAATCGAACCCTGATCTCCTGGATCCTAGGTCGATGCTCAACCGCTGAGCCACGCCCGGCTGGGCTTGTGGGAACATTTCTAAGGACAGGGATTGTATCTTTTGTAGCCTAGCACATTAAAAAGCATTCAGTAAATCATTTGAATTGAGTTAATGATTGAATGAACTTAATACCTGAAAGGAAACAGGTTGAGGTCTTTACAGAAATGCCATGCTGATGTCAGTTTTACTCCAAGAGAAGATTTTCCCCAGCATATCTCATAGTTTCAGAAAAAATATGGTTGACAGACAGTTTGACACAATGAAGACTCATTTTTAAAAGCTCAGTAACTTGGGTAGATTACTTCCTGGATGGTCTCAGTTCCATGCAGGTTGTTTTATTTTGTCTTTGTTTCTTGTAAAAGTAAAAATATATGTGCATCTATTTTTCATGTATGACTTATCATAGCTCTATAGTGTCTTATAAGGAATTATTTAAACTTTTCGCAGTGAATTGTGAGGGCCAAAGTGTAACTGGGTGCAAAGAGCTCTGCAAAATCCATCGTTCTCTCAGCCCTGATTGCCTGTAATAGGTTTTCTTCATTCAGGATATGTCAGGTAGCCTATTTATAAGTTAGATGTTAAAGCCTGTATGAAACCCTTATAATCAATCCACAGTCTCTTTGAATAAGATTCTTACTGAGCACATTTCATCTTCAGTTTGAGAACTTGGAGTGCCAAGGTTTTCTGATATTTGAAGACAGAAAGCAGGGGCTATAAGAGAAGACAGGCAGTTTGAGAATGATATTCCAGGGCTGCATTCTGGTTTATTTTCACAAGGCAGTTGCCTAGATTCTCAAGTGGATGTGAAGAAAGAGAGAAAATGCTCCTAACAGGTGAGAGCAGCTGAGCACATCTGCAAAGCAGGCCAAAGGCCATACAGTTCTTGGGGTTTTCAATCATTTGAGTCTGCCAGGTTTTAAAAAGGAATATAAAAAGTAATATTGGAAAAAAATATTAATTTATCGGTGCAAAGTCCTGAGGTAAGCAAGGTTTCTCTCTAATGTCTCTCTTTATACTTAATTGGAATGTTATCTTCCTATAAATAACCACAGGTGTCAGGAACTATGAAAGGTCTAAGATTTACCCTACTTGCAAGCTAATAATTCAGCCTGCCATGTTTTGTGGTTGCTGCCAGGAGACATGAGACTCCTGGGTCAGAGAACAAAAGACTGTCTATTACTCACAGCAATAACAGTAGCTAGTGTATCAGAATTTTTGCACCACAACAATTCCCACAGAGTTATGACAGATAAACATGCAATGGGTTGCATTACAGGAAAGAAACCCTGTGTTTATGGAGCCCAACTCTTTTATAATGGTCACTAAGCATACCTGCTACGCTATGGAGAAATTATCTTTATTAAACTGGAGAATAAGTATGGCTACCTTTGCTTCAGAGAAAGATACTGTCTCTGAATTCCAAGGTGGTAGATAGACTTCATCTTTGCTCTAGGGGAGACTGTATCTCTATCCTTCAAGTTATTTCCTACAAGCATCCTTCACAATAGATCCAGAGACATTGAAGCATGCAACAGACTGATGTATTTCAAAAGGAATGGGGGCAGGGTGGAAAGAGATTAACCAAATAACTTATGTTCATATATGCATAGCCCGAGGACAGACAATAGTGCAGGGGAGGGCTGAAGAGGGCCTGGAGCGGAGTGGAGTGGGTCAATGGTGGGGGCCTAAAAGGGGGCATCTGTAATATTTTCAACAATAAAGATACTTTTTAAAAAAAGACATTTGGAACAAAAGGCAGTCAGTGCATTGCTCACAAGACAAGCACAAACACAAGAAAGGCATGAAGAATTTTATTCTAACAGCATGTTTATTTCTTCCTTCTCATATTGAAGTCCTACTGTGTATATATATGAATGTTCCTCATCCCTTTCTTACCCCTACACACACTTACTTTCCCCCCCCAAAAAAAAAAAAATTTGAGCCTGTTTTCTGCTCAAAATCCTTAGGACACTTATTTGTTATGCAGCAGGGCAATATGTACATAAGTGCATCTTAGGCAACTGCCAATTGGTACAAATGCCTAAGAATGAAGTAACATGAGGGTGTAGGTAGATGGTAGGAGCCTCTACCACTCTTCATTTCTTGTTTCCACAGCAACTAGTGATCATGTATTACCACATACCTGGAACCCAGTAAACACTCAGGAGATGTTAGCCATTGTATCAGTCAAATATGCTGGGCTTTTGCTGCAGTAACAAATTATCTCAAAATATCAAAGTGTGGTTTTTCTTTATTATGCTATTTGCCCATTGCAGGTGTCCTAGAGGCTCTGCTCTCTACTGTCCTTACTCCAGGACACAAGCTGAGAGGCTAACTGTTGTCTGAAGCATTGTTGGTCCCTGTGGCAGAGGAAAAGAACTCTCTGGAGAGACTAATGCAGGCAATTAGATGCTCTGGCCCAAAAGTCACACGCATCTCTTAAGTACACAGTCCACTGGCCAGATCTAGTGACATGGTCCCACAAGGCAGCCAAGAAGTATAATGTTACCATGTGCCCTGAAGGCAGAGGAACAGAATATTTGGGGAACAACATAAAAATTACTCTAAGTTTTATTGCTATTATTTAAAATTATAATAAAAACATATCTTGTGGCAGAGGACATCATCACTGCCTACTTGGCATACTTTTTTTTTGTAATAGAACCCCAATTTTGTTCAAGTCTCTCTCCTTTCCCCTCATAGTCACAGGGCCTCAGGGGAACATGACTGACACTCTCAACACCAGAGGTGGACCTGATTGGTCAAGGGGCACTGCCATTTCTCTTGCTGGTGATTGTTTTAGGAAGGGGCACATGGAGTTCCAGTCAATAGCTTCCAAATAGGGACTTCAAGTTCCTGGGGGCTTAGGAAAAATTTATTTCTCTGTCTTCTTAAAGAGCTTCCAGAAGTGACTTTTTCTTTCTTCTTGTGGACATTATTGCCAAACACAGAGAGGAGGCCTGGAACCAGCTTGAGGATGAAGCTTACAAAAAGAACCCACAGAAAAATAGACCTAGAGCCACTGGACTGAAAGTGACTCTTAAAAACCTCTGGAGTTCCCTTTATGGGGCCTCACTATTGAAGCTAACAGGAAGAGGATTTTCTGTTACTTTGAGCTGAAAGCAACTTAACCAATGCTACTATCTTCCTGTTAACTTTGGGAAATAAAGGGTAATATGGAGTGGGGAAGGAACAGAGTTGGGACAACTAGTATCACAGGTGACAAGAACCCAGCAGTAGGAACAATCAGAAATGTGCCCTACCAACTCTGTCCACCACCCCCAAAAACTTAGCCATGAGCCCTGATAATAGGCATTTTGCTGGCCCACTCTTCAACTCTAGTCTTAATCTCTTAGGAGAGATCTATTACACTGTCTGTAAGAAAGTGCTATTCTTAAGACCCAGGATTAACCCCAGATTTTGATCTTCAGCATAGATTTCCTGCAAGATTTTTTTTTTTTTTTTTTTTTTTAGCCCTCTTAAGGGATGTGCCTGCAGGGTTTAACTGCAATTTCCAGGAGCAGGTCATAACAGCAGTCCTGTAACTTGACTGCAAACTTCCTGGTTGTGTCAGCTGAGCTCCTGCATACAGTCCAAGCATGATAGGGGCGGTCTTTCCATTTCCATAGATTCAGGCCGAGTGACAGCCTTGGATGGTTTGAATATACTTTATGTCATAGCTAAGCAAGCTTGTTGGTTTAATTTTCTGGAGTTGAGTTTCTGTAAGACTTTTCTTACATCATCTTCTCCAAGACTTATCAGGTTAGGGTTAGAAGGCATGTCTTAGATCAGCATCCCCTGCAGGAAAAGGCTCTACCATCCTCTGACTGTGTGGCTGGTCTTTTATTTCCTGTGCTGTTCTAGTTCATACAGAAGCGGAGAATGACTTGGTTTTTGTCCTGCCATGTTAAATACAATCCTGGTATAGAGTCAGGCAAGTTTTATAAGGAGGATAAAGGGGCTGTTTTTATTTTTATTTTTAAACATATCTTTATTGATTTCAGAGAGAGGAAGGGAGAGGGAGAGAGATAAGAGACAGAAACATCAATGATGAGAGAGAGTCATCGATCGGCTGCCTCCTACAGGCCCCTGACTGGGGATCGAGCCCACAACCCGGGCATGTGCCCTGACTGGGAATCGAACCATGATCTCCTGGATCCTAGGTCGATGCTCAACCACTGAGCCACACCAGGTGGGGCAAAGGGGCTGTTTTTAATAAACAAGGGTGGAATGATAAGCATCTTCTCTCTGCAGTATCTCAGTGATAGAACAAAGACACTAGAAACTCTAGCTTTGTTAAGAATTATTGTCTGCTGCATATTCAACAATTAGTGGTTTGCTGTCTTGTTCAGGAATAGAATTGGAGGAAATGGGCTCAAATTGAGGCACATAGGCTTTGGGTTAGATTGGGCTTGAAAGAAGTTCAGGAAACTTTCAAAACAGCACAGATTGTTGTTGGATTTAGTCTGTTCCCCGCAGTTGTGGCGATCACTAGTGAGGGGAGTGGCACTCACCTGTCTCATGGAAGCTGGAAGGATCCCCAGATCAATTTTGCAGCAGGTAGGGATGGCATTTTCAAGGTCACTCAGGTGGTCTTGTGCTGGCAAATAACATGAATGTTTACTCTCTGAAGCAAATAGTTAAGGTAACAAGACACTTGAAATGCTTACAGAAGATCTTCTGAGGTTTTCTTTTTTCCTTTCTTCACTGGCTAATTTCTATGCATCTGTCATGACTTAGTCCCTTGCAGGTGTCCCCTGGCACCTCTGTTTTCATGTCCCTGCTTTAGCAATGGCACATGACACTATGGGAGGCACCTGCGCCCAGCCCCTGACACATCTGGAAGTCAGAAGTTGTGAGATGAGTTTTAAGAGGCACCCCTGAGAGGCTTCATTGATGGCAGGTGGCAGAATATAAGATAAGCAAGCCTGGGGATCCTGGGAATTACTCAGAAAGGAAATCAAGGGCAACATGAATTTCCTTTCAGCCAGGGCAGTGGAGGTTGGCCCGTAAGAGGCTTACAGACTATTGGGGAAGGCAACGTAGAAAAATAACTCAGACATCCTCAGACTTCACCTATTGGCAACCACAAATAATGACTATTTCCTTTGTTATCTCAAATTCAAAGGTGTCAGTCTATAACTTTCTTTTAAAAAAATTTTTTTTAAATGACTTTCTACCTAGTGCCTGGCACAGGGCCTGAGGAGCTCAGTAAAAATTTGTTGCAAAAAGCAGTGAAATGCTTGCGATGGTGCATAAAGGGGCCATCCTAGCATCCATAGACTGCTGACAACATTGATCAAGTCTGAAGTGGTCTTCATTCAAATAAGTGATTAACTGAGAGAATGATGACTGAAGCTTTCATTTATCATAACTAAGTCAATAGTCAATGTTTATTAACTACTTAACCATGTTTGAGGCATTGCCCTAAGTTCCCTACAAAAGTCCTGAGAAGGGGGTGTTCATATACCCCCAGTTTATAGATGAGGAAACTGAGGAACAGAGAGGTTAAATAACTGGCCCAAAGTAACACAGTTTTGAACCCAAGCAGGCTGGCTCTGCACCTTCAGAGGATAGAGAAGCAAGTGAACTTCATTGTTAAACTAGAAACAGGCTGCAGCCAATCGGAGGCTGGAAGGGGGAAGTGAAAGGTGAAGGAGAGAGTAGGCAAAAATCAAGTAGACAAAAGATGAAGATTTACTACCAGTTACAACAGCCAAAAAACTTGGCTGTGCCAAAAGAGGCAGAGGCATAAAGGAAATAGGTACGTGGCCTCCTACAGCAGCTGCTTTGAAGGAGATAAGGAACTTCTGCTAAGCTAGTTCTGCCCTACCTATATTTTCCATTTTTATTAGAACATTCAGTTATATATTCTTCTTGCTATCAAAACTACTGTTCACTTTCAAGGTATTAAAGAAGGGCTTATCAATTATAAAATTACACAGAATAAGGAGTAGAGATTGAAATATAGCTAAAGAATCATCTTTGTATTTAGGGGGAAAATTCAGTAGACACCTATTTAGTATAGTTTAGATGTTTGAGACATGCACAGTGTTATAAATAACATCAAAGACTATTTCAGCCTTTAGGAATTTTTCAAAACAACATTTTTTTTGCCAACCCATTCTGTTGTGTGTGTGTGTGTATTTTCTAAAAGCTGAAGAAGAATCTGGAACCTGTTTTAAAGTTTTGTTAAAACTCATGCTTGCCACAGTCTGATTTCTTTCAGACTTTGTTCATCTTCCATGATTAAATATAATTCTATAATCATACTCATGGCCAAGTGTATTTCCATTTAGAAGGAGGAGAATAGAGAAGTCATCTTCTAGAATGTTTTTAATAATAATTTTGGCTATCTTTGGTCCACCACATTTGTCTCTCTTTTTAAAACCTTGTCTGTATTCCCCTAGCCCAAGTTTGTATTCTTCTAATCTGCTTAGACAAAAATGACTTAAGCAATAGAAAAAATAGTAGCAATAATATGTATTCTTTATTTACATGGCAACATCCTTCTACAGATTCTAAATTTTAGACTAGAGAGTGAGAACATCGCCTTCTAAATATTTGTGGGCTGGATCTAGGTTTCTTGGTTGAAGTCATTTACTATGGATGAAAATACTTGGCATAACTCTCAAGGTTATAGTTTTATAAGGGCCACTTGTTATTTTCCTTTGTTACATAATTTCATCTCATTTCTGCCCCTCTCTCAATAGGCATTCCAGACTTGTGGACTATCAGCTATTAGAAAACTCAACTTTTGAACTGAGCACATTGTCTGAGCAGTACCTATTGCTCTGGGCTTCTTACATCTCCACCTTATGTCTCCTCACAGAGCAAGTGATACTTTTATTTTAGCAAAAGTTATCTTAATAACATGCTTTTGATCTTAGAACATTTGGATAGATTTGGGTTAGGAAATTCCATGTCACTGTACCTCTTGCTCATGTTTGTAAGACTCGGGGAACACCAGCAATGTCTGGTGACAAACCAGTCCTCTCTCTTCTTCTCTGTGTCACTAATCTCATTTCTTCTTATTCCCTGACAGACCCCAGCTGAGATAATGTAGCACATAAATTTTGCATATTTTCACTCATCTCCACCCATATACCAGTCAATAAAAGCATTTATGAAGTACCTACTATATGCAGAGAGAGCACTGTGTTTCAGTCTCCACTCTGCCAATTCCTTGATTAAAAGACAAGCTCAGAATCTCTCTTTAGAAAATGTTCTTTGCTTAATGCCACCTGTCTTCAATGTCTCCATAAATGTGTGTCTTCTAGTGAGCACAGCCCCAGCATTGCTTGAGATAGGGTCACTCAGGCTTTTTGACCATGACCCACAGGAAGGAATAAATGTGACAGACACAATAATCCTGTACACACACACACATGCCTCACAAATGAAGTTAACTAAAACAAATGTTTCATGAAAACAATTCTTACTATGTAAGATACAGTTGAGTATTTTTAATTCTCATTCTATTTCATAAAGCAAAAATGCGCATCTTTACCCACAGAATTGATTTCATGACAGCATTTTGAAAAACTCTAAGGAACCCTGGATATTTAGGAAGCATAGAAGTCAGAGGTTATAAAGGATGAATCCATAATTCAAACAGAAGATGACTTAAGGGTGTTCACAAAGTATTATCAGAAAAGTGAAGATTAGTCCAAATAAGGTATTTGTGAACAAACACTGAGTTTGACCAGATCCTCTGAATTTCTAAGAACTAATTCATTCTTTAAAGTGAATTTTTTTAGAATGTATTTTGAGCATTAAGTCCCATCTAGATTTCAAACATACAAAAATGGATAAGGTTCTTATCTACCAGGAGCTCATGGTTTAATGGAGGACACAGAGAAGTGATACGGAAATTATGGCTCAGTGTTCTAAGGACTATTACTGAGGCCCACATGGGGTGCTGTGGGAGCATCAAGGGGGTCCCTAATTCAGAAAGGATTGGGTGGGCTTCCTGGAGCTGGTGACTCTTGGAAGAGGCTGGACAGGGAGTGACACCTCTCTAGCCAAGAAAGTGCTCAGTGTTTGTGTTCAGAGGATGTGGGGCATCTTAATTCTTCAGGGCATGGTGAGGGGTCCCTATGGATGCAATGAAGGGCACAGAGATGAAACTCTGGAGAGAAGCGAGCAAAGGAGCTTGAATTTTCTGTGGAAACATAAGGGGGATCAATTGAGGGGTTTCTCATCTTGAAAAATTCCTGAAGAAGGGGTGTGGAGAATGCTGCCCAGAAGCTAGGCTGGAGCAGCATATCTATTTAGGAGGCTGGTGTTGAAAACCGGAGGAGAAGTCATGCAAAGGGCCTTGGGCAAGGCAGTGGGGGTGGGGATGGAGAAGAGGGAGACCTGTGAGAGTCACTAAGGACACAGTAGCAGGTGGGTTAAAGCAGGTCATGTCTCCAGTGACTTCCAGGTTTCTGACAGGCATGACAAGAGTGGCCTTTGTTCCACCCATGCAGACAGGAAATGCAGAGGGAGGACAATGATGGACACACTAAGTCTGGAGTGCTTATGGTGGTACAATACCTACTCTGATCTGGAGCTTGGGGAGAGGTCTGACCCAAGCCACAAAATGAAACCACAAAGTAGAGAATGAAATAGGACCAGCAGAGAACTGGGGATGTGGCCCTAGGAAGGCTCCAAGTTCAGGGCAATTACTGATTTGCTCAAGATCAGTCATTCAGATGGTTCTGGTTAGTGTGGGGTCAGTGCAAATAGGCCTTGTCCTCACTTCCTACTGCCTCCTCTAAGCTGTAAATGCCACCAGAGCTTTCATAAATAGCATGAGGAATAAGAGTCTCTAACATATTTATCCCCAGAGTACTTCCTTCAGATGACACAGGTGCCAGGCAGAAGGCATAGGTTCAACATGGCAGGACAAAGGTAAGGGTGACTCTGTACCTAGTAATTAACACAGAGTAAAAGACCAGTTCTGAAATGTTTGCTGGGTAAGGGTCCCAAATTCCTGATAGAGTCCTAATATTTTCACAAATTGGAGTGTTGTACTAATGTCTTCCAGAGGATCATAAACTGAGTTGCCAGGGCTGTTTCTTTATGATATATATATATATTTTAAATGTTTTTATTGATTTTAGAAAGAGAGAGGGGAAGGGAGAAGAAGAGAGAGAAATATGGATTGGCTGCCTCCTGCATGTCCCCTACTGGGGATGGAGTCCTGCCCTGACCAACTGGGAGTCCACGCAGTAACTTCTCTGTGAATGGGGTGATGCTCAACTAAGCCACACTAGCCAGGGCTCTTTATGAGATTTTAAGTCCTTCCAGCTCAAATCACGTGACTGTCTGTGTGGGAGTCCACAGCTCAGCCTTTAGTGGAGCATAGGGATGGAGGAGGGACTAGGGAAGGCAGAAGTTCAATTTCTGTTCTAGGGTCTGAGGGGCAGTGAAGCTCACTGCTATGGGCAGAGTTGTGTGCTCCAAAATTCATCTGTTGAAGTCCTAACTCCCAGTACCTCAAAATGTGACTATTTTTAGAGATAGGGTATTTTAATAGGTAATCAAGTTAAAATGAGGTCACATGGGTGGGCCCTAATCTATCATGAAGAGGAGATTTTGGATACTTGCACACAACAGGAAGACCAGAGGAAGACACAGGGAGAAGGTGGCCACCTACAAGCCAAGGAGAGAGGCCTCAAAAGAAAGCAGCCCTGCTGATACCTTGATCTTGGACTTCTAGCCCTCAGCAGGCTAATCCACTCCTCACATTTCTTTTTCTGTTGGGGGCTTACATATATACGTTTGGTGTATCCTCAAGAAGAAAAATGAAAGAGTTTGACATTCTGAGGAAAAGAAGAAAGGGCTGGAGGAAAATTAAATGTGAACTCTACCTACTGAAACAGACAAGCAGCACAAGTGGATTTAACATGTTTAAATTTATTTACTGCTTAGCAGATTACCAAGTACTTCACAAACCTAACTCATTTAATCTTCACAGCTGTCTCAGCAGCACCAGGGAACTTGTTAGAAACTCAAAGTCTAGGCCCTTGAAGATTTGATTCAAGAATCAGAAAGGGAGGATGGGGCGGGAGTTGGCCACAATGTGCGTTTTAACAAATCTAGGAGATTCTGATTAGCTAAAGTGTAACGTGCGAGAACCACTGAGATTGGGCATGGTCTCCTGTCCAGACCGGCAGTGAGCGGGGCGAGGTGACTTTTTTCACGATTGTTAGTGGCCCAGCAAAGAAGGTCTCCTTGACAACTGGCCCGGAGCGCGAAGGACGACAAAGTTCTAACACCTTGGAGGAGCGAGCGGCGGGAAACTCAGCGCGCCGCTCGGGTCTCCAGGGAGCGCCCGGCCCTGCAGCCTCCGGGCGCGAGCGGCTGCGCGGCTGAGCGCGGGGAGCGGGGATCCCGGGAGCCCGGCCGCGGCGCCTGCGCGCGGGCGCGAGCCGAGGGGCGGGTGGCGCGGGCCCGGCCGCCTGGCGTGCTGTCCGAGCCACTCAGAGCGCCCGGCCGCCGACACCCGGGGGCCATACAAGTAATACCCGGCGCCGCCCGCCGCGCCGGGACTCTTGAGCCCGCAGTCGGGAAAGGAGGCGCCGGGTCCTGCAGACCAGCGTCGCAACTCGCTCTGCTCGCGCTGCTGCCGCGACTGGGGCCGGACAGCCTCGCTCGGGCTCCTCGCCAAGAGCCAGGTAGTACGGTGACTGTGCCACCGTAGCCAGGGCACGCTGTGAGTGCCCGCCCGCGGCATAGCTGCCACCTTCGCCACCGCGGGGAACTTTGTGCACGCGGCCGGCCCGACAAGTGGGCAAGGGAGGCCTGCGCGGCTCAGGCTCTTCAGGGGCGAGCGGAGGTGAGTGGGTCGCGAAGTTGGGGTGCGAGTGTGGAAGCGCTCTGTGACTGGACCGTACGTTCCCTTCCCGCCCCCAACCTGGTCCCCTCCAAAGTTTTCCTCAGGACTTTGGGGGCGGGTCCAGGGGTGGGGGCTGTAGGCAATGCGTTTGCTCGGGTGAAAGAGCGAGTCCCTGGGACACCCACTCGTGCTGGCCGGGGAGCCACACGCCGGCCCGGGCCTCCAGCCCCCATCCAGGCCGTCTGCTTCCGCGGGACTGGAGAGCCCCGGCGCTGCGGCTGCACCTGGACCTCACTACAAGCCTCTTCCCAGCCCCAGGACCCGGGTGAGGGGAAGCGTGACAGGCCGCCGCCCTCCCCTCCGTGCCTTTCATTCGGGCAAAACACACACTTCGTTTGCACACAGCACTTATTTTCCAGTGTTTTAAAACAGGATGAGCGTACGCGAGTCGTCGCGATTTCCTCGGGACAGCCCCTGGAGGCGGGGCCGAGTGGGGCGACTCAGGGCACAAGTGGGTGCCTTGGGGCGCGGGGACAGCCCCGGTCCTCTTCGCCCGTGTCTGGCTCCGGCCGGGCTATTGCGGCTCAGGAGGCGCCCAGAGCGCTGACCTCTGTTCTGGAAAGGGGTGACTTGCGGTGGAGGCGCGGGGTTCCTTGCACTCGGTCGGGCTCCATGTTCCCGACCCTCAGCCCTGCTCCTCGCTGTCCCCAGGGTGCTCCCGCCTGGTGGCCCGGCAGGGGGCGCCAGCGCCCGGTCGTCGAGCGGGCGGCAGAGGGAGGGGACTTGTGCGAGCCTTCAGGTGAGGAGCGCAGTGAATCACCCCGAGACGGGGACAGATCCTCGCTCTGAGAAAAGGAGGCGGGGAGTGGTGGTGGCGCTGTTGAGAAGAAGTCGGGACTGGCGCCGCGGCTCTGTTGCCGTCAGGGCCGGCGAACCGCTGTCGGCGGGAAGCGGCGGTCCTGCCCAGCGGAGGTCTGGGGAGAGCTCAGGAAGGTGAGGAGCGTCCCTCCACGCGGTGGCCCGGGGCAGGGAGCGCGGCACAGGGCTCAGGATGGCGACTCTGGGACACGAGACGCGTGCTCTTCTCCGAGGCCGGTTGTGGGGTCAGTTTTACTACGGCGGGCTGGGAGGGGGTGGCTAATCCCCGCGACGCGGGGACCGGGTGCTCGCGGCGGCCCTCGGGGTCCCCGAGCTTGGTAACAAAGGCGCTGCGCAGCCACTCCTCCCACCCACTTCCGTCCCCGGCGCGCCCGGGCGCGCGCCGCCCCGAGGAGTAACCAGGATCTGGGGTTCCCTCCGCCGAGTTTCGGGAAGTTAGCCGGGCGGCCCGTTACGCGGGGAGAGGGCGGGAAAGGGGGCGGCCCGGGCACGCGTGGGTTCAGAACTGCGGCATCGCTTGTTCCTTTCCCGGCGAGCGGCGAGGCTGCGGTGGCCCCGCGCCTCTCCTGGCCCAGGGTCGCGCGCGACTCTGAACTGCGTGCGCCGCGCGGCGGGCGGGCGGGGCACGCCCTCCCTCAGGTTCTGGACTCCCGCGGGCGCCCGGAAGGGAGTGGTTTAGTCTCCGGTGGCCGCCCGCAGCCCCCGGCGCCCCAGCGGATCTCCCCGAGGCGGTAATTGCATTACTGTGAGTTAGCGGCCGGGAGGCCGCGGGCCAGGCCGCAATCTGGGTCAGGTGCGGGGTTAAGAGCTTCTGGCTCAGACGGTACAGCTCTGGTGAAGCCTGACAGTTTATTGCCATTGGAAGTTCCCCAGAAGGGGAGAGGACAGCAGGGGAAATAAAGAGAGCTCCTTGTTTTGCACGAATTTGGGGTAACTGTACAAACCCCAGCACTTGCACAAGTACTGCCAGTGGAATGGCAGGGGCAGGGCGGCCTCTTCACCACCCAGACCTTCTGGGTGCTGGAGGCAGAGGAGGAGGTGCTGCCGAAGGGAAGCCCAGAGCCCTCTGCTCAGGTGTGAAACCATATCCCTCAGTAATCAATGGATAGAATTCATTTGTTTCCTTATCTGCCGCCACTCCCTTCTCCTGTAGTAGGGAAGGTGCAGAAACTGGTTTTTCTAAGGAGCCTAATGTAGGAGAGGATCTTAAAAGCACACTTTGGAAGTCTCCTCACCTGTCTTTTTTTTCAACCTCACAGCTTCCTCCAGAGACGTTTTCTCTTACAGATGAGGAAACTGAGGCTTAAAGATGTTTACAGGGCTCAGACTCTCCTCCTCCAAAGAATGCTGTTTGCTCGCCCCAGTCTTTGCCAAAGGCTGTTCCTGAAGAGTTTTTGTGGCTGGCCGAAGAGTTAGGGTATATGCTGTCGCCCTAGGTTCCGTTTGATCATGGTAGGCATTAGGGTTAGATGGACTTTCCACCTACTGCTGGCTTTTGTTAGGGCCAGCACCTCAACTGAACCAATCTTAGTGTAACGCTTACAGTATATGAAAACAACTAAAACCCTTAGAATGATCTGACAACTGCAAAGAGTCAGAAGCAGCTGTCCTTCGCTCTATGTGGCGTCTCCTTAGGCAGGTGGGCCTGGGTCAGGAACTCTACAATGAGTCCTGTTGCCTTCCCTGCAGCAAGGAGCTATAGTTCCTACCCTGTTATAACTGTGTTTGCCGCCTTCTCAATATGTATTTACAGTTAAGTGAAGTCTGCCTTGGAAGTATGGCCAACCTTAATCAACTGTCTGATGAGTTAAAACTCCAAAAATCCAAAGGCTGTGAAGTCTGACAAGTTTATTGCCTGAGAGGCATTTTAAGCTTCTAAGAACCTGGTGTTATTCACACATCTTGATCCGTTATCAAATTCAGGTTTATGGTATGGGGTGTTGGTATTATCTTGCATGTGCTTAAGATGGAGTCTTAAGATGCTGTTTGAAAGTCCGGAACGACAGTCCGTGACTGAGAATGTCCCAGTGCACTATCGTCGGCTGTGGAGATGGCGAGGCATGGTGAGTAAGGGCCAGCCTCTGAAGTCCGAATGGCCAGCTACAAATGCTGCCTGCACCATTTATAGCTCTGTCATGTTGGGCAAATTGCTCAGCCTCTCTGAGCTTCACTTGGCTCTTCCAAGACAGAGATGATATAATAACTTCTGGTTTCAAGCTGTGTAGCTGCGCATCACATCTTAACTAATAACCATGGTGTTTACGAACAGAATCTTTTTCTTCCTTCCCTCAGCCAGAAAAGTAAAATGGTAGACACTTGTCTTGAACTCCCTTTTCTTCTTTGTTAACACTGAAGTGTAGTGTAGTTAGTGGTTCTTTATTGTCAGAAAATGGTGGTGGTGATGGTGGGGGGTAGGGTGGTACTAATGGAAAACTTTGTCTAGTTGCCCAAGGAATTTACAAGAGGCTCCGGAACTGTAGAGCTTTCCTTTGAGTTTTACTACTGTGTCATTTTGTGGCCAGCCCTGCAGTCATTTCTCTTTCTTTAAATTCGAGGCCAGTATTCTAATGACCAAAATGACAGGACTTAAAAACAAAAGGACCAAAGCCAAACAAACTGGAGAAAAGGAGGCAAGTATTTTCTTTGCTCATTCACTAGACATTCATAACACTAAAGAAAATTATCTGCTTCTGTGAAAATTGTGCTGGCCCAGTCTTGGTTTAAAGGTGAGCCACCAAATTGATAGTGAAGGGAGGAGAGTTTAGGATAACATTTCAAAAACATTTGTTCAAATAAGGTAAACTATGTGTGATCTGAAAATTGCTAAGCTAACTTGTAGAAGGTAACAAAGACACATGTTCAGTTAAGCGAAACAACTAGTCAACAGCCAGTATAGCTATTTCATGTGTTACAAAACTGGGAAGCTTTGCCACTTAGCAAATATAGGTGGAGAAATGGTTTCTTGTGATGTGTCAAGTTGTTTTTGAAAGACCTCTTGCACTGCTGTTTTATAATTCTTGATTTGACTTTTGCATTTATCTTTTAAACAGTCATGGGCTAAAGTACTGCAAACCTTATAATGTCCTTAAACACTAATGGATCATGAAAGTTGTCACCAAGAAGTGCATAGCACTGGAACACAGGGAGGGATTGCCATTTAAAGCCTATATAGGTTTTATGCTTGGCTACAAAATGCAGCTTTCTCCTCACTGGAAAGTAAGCTGCGTGGGTAACCAAGTGACAGTATGCAAAGGGTTAGGAGCAAGGTCCCTGCTTTTGTGCATCTCACTCCATTTGTAGCTACTTGTTGAGCTCCCACTGGGAAGAAAGAAGCAGCTGCAGGGCATGCACCAGACCTGCGCTGGGCTGTCGGCTTCCATTGTAGGAAGATGAACAGGCAGCTTGTTCAAGAGCATCTTGCATTCCCCAGCTGTTCCACAACTTCTTTGCATATGGGAGAGAACTTGCCAGCTGCTGGGGCAACTGTACTTACATTTGCTGCTTTTGTTTAGTAACCAAGGAAAGTAAAAATCCAGATGCCTTTGTTAAACTGTAGCCATTGTAAATAGTCTTATTTGTTTTTGTTATGTCAATGTTATTCCAGATACAGTCTGTCAGAGGAGAAAGTTTAAAAATAAATGTCAGAATTAACATTTTTTCTGAATAAATTTTTTAGGGATAACCAGCATGTATAGTTTTTCCATACTTAAAACCTAGGCTGCTTTTGTATTTCATTGACTAACAAACGAATGGGTCTAATATTAAAATTAAGTGTGTTTTTTTTTAAATAGCCATATGAATCAGGTTAAGTTATATACATTTTTCTGTTTTATGAAATATACAAAAGTTACAAAAGTTACAACATATAAAAGGCAATGTCTAGACATCGCCTTTTTGTTTTCAGAAGATTAGGTTACTTTGCATATGTTAGAGCTGAAGGTTAGAAGGTACTTTGCCCACCCACTCCCCTTGCTTGTCTTATCCACGAGAAAACTTGAGTTTCCAAGCAGTTTTCAGGTATCCAAGATGGTTTGGCTCTTGGTTTAATTCAGCGAATCGTCTGTTGAGTGTTTACAGTGCTGCAGGCCTGAAGAACTCTGAAGATGAGTAAGGGCCTGGGCCTAGCCCCAGATGGACTCACAGCTGAAAAACAACAGTCATAAATGAATACCATCTGAGGGCTGTCATAGAGGCAGCAGCTTTTTGTGAAATTACCTCTTCAGATACCTTTTTTGTAATAATGTTGGTGTAATTGCGTCAGCTCAAATAAAGCCTGAGCTACAAGTTGACATGCCAATAAAAATTGAGAGTCTGGGTACAGGAAGATAGGAGAGGCATTATATGGTTTATCAAATTGTGAGCATCCCTACTGGAAAGAGAAGGCCTTGTGTTTGCATGGAGAGCCCTTCTCTACTTCAGCCTCCATGTCCCTGAATTCCTGCCCAGCACTCTAATGCATTTTGCCCTCCTAATTAGTGTGAATGAAGGTGAATAAATGCTCTCTAGAAGTTACAGCATAAATCACAGCCCTTTATTGGGATTCAGTCAGCTTCAATCTCTGTTCTAGAAGAGGTTATAAAATAAATCATAATCACTTGGACATGTATAAAACCCTCTGATTCTGAATCTCAGCTAATTCTTAGGGGCCCTTGTACTGGAAACTGCTGTTGCTTCAGATCCCCAGCTACTCATGGTTGCTGGGTTAGACCCACAATTTTAAATCTTTAATCCCTTCTGGGCTCCATTATACATCCATGTATCTTTTACTTCATTGGTATTGCACAGTGATATTAGATTTTCACAGTGTTTCAGCTTTCAGTTGGTTTTACTGCCATTTTCTTTGAGACTCAAGAACTGTTGTTAGGCTCTCAGGGTTGATGGCCCTGGGGGCACTGTTTTGCAGAAGAGGAAACTCAGGCTCAGCAGTTCAGCACCTTGCCTGGACTAGGATTAGAATGAAAGTTTCCTGACTCAAAACTCAGCATTCTCATGGCCCTAGTCTCCCGGAAGGATCAATTTACACAAAGCTAGAGAGGTTGAGTCACCTCCTTGCTGAGGCTTCACTGTGTATGCAGACTACAGTGGTCCTCACTAGGCTCTTTCCCAGAGATAACTGTTTCTTATTATAGATCTCTGCACATTTTACTTGTTTATTGATCATGTTATGTTTTTTAAGCCTTGGCTCTCAAGTGCAACTGCCAGCTTTCTAACACATGGATCCCTCCTTCCCATCACACACGCATATACATAGATACACAAGAGGCCCAACAATGGCTGTTGGATCCATTACCCAGCCCAGCTCCTTTGAGAAGATGACCTCACATTTATTTCATCAACATGTTTATTCCTGATTAATGATTTGGAATGCTACACAGTTCTTCGTGGATGTCAGCTATAGGTGGATGGTCAGAGTTAACCAGTCTTTTTTCCACAAGGGGGACAGTTGAAACATGAGCCAGTTCCCCTTGGTAATGGTAACCGTGCTGTCCCTTCAACAACCTGCTCCTTAGAGGTTAGAAACCTCTAAGAGGTGATGAGCTTTGGGGGTGCAGTACAGAGGGCCCCCCTGTGCTCAGGGCTCCTCTAGTACTCCTTGTGCAGCCACTGTGCTGTTCCTCACACACACCCTAACAGTCCCCCTCCCACCTCCTAACTTTGGCAGCTTCCTCCCCTTCCTAAGACCCTTTGTTTTCCCTCCGACATGCTGCCCTTCCTGCTCCTGGTCTGTTCCTGCTCGCCCAGTCACCTCCTGGCGGTCTTGGGTTTCAAGTGTCTTAGGGACACTTTGCCTTGGATGTCCTTATCTCCATCTGTCATTGGTGTTTAATTGCTTTCCCCCACTTTCCAGCCTGCTCTTTGACACAGGGTAGGTTTTCCTCCTTGCTGTTTTTTCTGTTGACTTCTGTCAGCTTTTGCACCAGCTGATCAGGCTGTCCCTTTGTGTCTGCACTTTCCCTGGGTTTCCAGAATGTGTCTCGTGTCTTTGTTTCTACCCAAGACTGTCCTACTCTTTCTCCCCTCCCCGCTTTTTACCTCTCTTAGTTTTATGTATTGAGGTATAATTGACATGTAACATTATATTAGTTTCAGGTGTATAGCATAATGATATGATCTTTTTATATATATTGCAAAATGATCACCATAATAAGTCTAGTTAACATCTATCATCACATATAGTTATAAAACTTCTTTCTTGTGATGAGAACTTTTAAGATTTATTATCTTAGCTACTTTCCAATGTACAGCCCTTCCTCCCCTTTTGGACAGTGCTTCTTAAGAAGTAGATCCTTTCCCTCTTATTTGTTCTTCTCAACAATTTGCAGGCGTGATCCTGAGCCAATCCCATTTGGCTGCCACCTACATCAGATGTAATAATTAGGCTAATACTCTATCACAGTTTTTATTTAGAGGAAACTTTGCTTTTAAAAAACGGTTCTTTGGAATTGAAACGTGGAAACACCAGTTTTGAAGTTGGTCAGTTCAGGGCATTTCAAAGGCCTGAACTTTAGGGAAAAGGGTTTGAAATTTATTTTGGCTTTCCTTTTGCATGGCAGTACCTGGAAAGTAACTGAAACATAAGCTTGTTTTTGGATAACCTTTCCCTTGCAAATGGAAATTGTACATACTTAGAGCAGAATTAACATTTACTTCTTTTTTTAAATTATATTTCTGAAAGATTTGGGAGGCAGCTTGTGCTCTGTGGCCACTTTGGCTTGCATGTAAGTTATGAGTGATTGGTCCTATTAAGACTGTGCTGGGGCCTTTGTTCCAGAGGCTCATCTGGGGTATTTCCTAGCAGGGATCCTGTGTCCATGAAAATATACTGAAGAGTAGTAGGCCTGAGGAGATCTTTGATTTAGGAATCTTTATTTTTCTCTCCAAAGCTTTGAACACGGAGGGTTGTCCTCAGAGTCAGGATTGGAGCAGGTTGGCTGTTGGAAGCAGTGGGAAAGGATGTTCTCAGCCTGCCTTGAGCCAGAGCTGCAGGGATAACATCTGGGCCTGGTGATGCCCCAGCCTGGTGTGTTTGCCATGAGCTCCTGGGCCATGCCAACTGGTACTTAATCACTGCATGGAAGTTGCTCTTTTTCTAACATATATGTGTGTGTGTGTGTGTGTGTGTGTGTATGTGAGAAATATATATATGTGTGTGTGTGTATATATATATATATATATATATATATATGTGCTAATTTACACCAAGGATTTTTTAAAAAATATTTTTTAAAAATGATTTTGAGAGAGAGGAAAGGAGAGGGAGAGAGAGAAGCATTGACATGAGAGTGAAACATCGATCAGTTGCCTCCTGCCCGCAACCTGGGCATGTGCCCTGACCTGGAATCAAACTGGCAATCTTTTGGTACACAGGAAGACACTCAACCAATGGATCCACACTGGCCAGGGCTCTCCTTTTTTTAAGTTCTAGCAAAAGTGAAAAGATGCTTATCTGTGCCAAAATGGAGTTTGGTTCTTGAGCTTCCCAATTATGAGGGAGCCCAGCTGTCTTGCCCTAGTAGATACAGGAGTCTGTATACAGCATTGGGATTGATGCTTATGTTAGTATAGATTGTAACTCACCCAGACCAAGGATTTATTGTTTCAGTAACATTCTTTAATTGGTATTGCAGGAGGATCTTGATGTGGTCACCAAGTTCAGTTGTCCATCTATAACAACATCAGGAGAAAGGTTTTAAAAGTTGGAATTACATAAAAACAAGAAAAGAAAGTGATCACACAGATTGTTCATTCATTCACTGGTTTGTTCAGCCAGCATTTGTTAACCACATGGTGTGTGTGTGTGTGTGTGTGTGTGTGTGTGTGTGTGTGCATGCTTAGTATTGAAAATATAGAGCGAATCCTGTCTCAAGGAGCTTACAATTTGGAGAGACTTTTGTAAGCGCAAAAGCATAGGAAGGTGTCATCAGTGTTGTGATGTAAGCATATTCCAGGAGTGAAGAGACATAGGATGTGATGGAGGGGGTGCTGAGATCAGCGTCATGCGTTGACTGTAACATACGCCAGGCCCTGTGCTGAGGGTTTGACGTGCTGTACCTCTTTTAATCAGCAGGATCATGTAAGTGGAAGCCTTGATAGGTTAAGTGCCTCAAATGAGGTAAGGTGATTAGAATCTAGGTTTGAACTCAGATCCAAAGTCATGAACCGTACGCAATAAGAAGATGCATCGGTATCTTTCTAGGTTTCCTTTCCTGCTCTGTCCATCTCCATCACTGTATGTAATGAAGGAAGAATAAAGCTGGAGAGCCATTTTGTGTAAAGGATGTACAGTGGGGATCTAGACTATGCCCACTGTCATTTAAAGGATATACAGTTTACCCATGAACAATGCAGACTTGGGGTGCTGGACCCCTGCACAGTCCATAATCTGAGTATAACTTTTGACTCCCCAGTCATCCCTCAGTATTCGAGGGGGGTTGATTCCAGGACACCTGTGGCTATCAAAATCCGTAGATGCTCAAGTCCTTTATGTAAAATCGCATAGAACAATGCATACAGTCGACCCTCCACATCCGTGACTCCCAACTGCAGATCAAAAATAGTGTTTTCCAGTCGTAGTTTGTTGAATCCGAAAATGTGGAAACCTGTGGATAACTGTATGTTTACTGAAAAAAAAAAAATCTACATACAAGTGGACCCATGCAATTCAAACCCGTGTTTTTCAAGGGTCAAATGTATCATGGGGATCCAGTCTAGACAGTGACTCTGAGTCTGTAATTATGCATTTTCTCAGAGGATCCTTTATAGTCAGTGTTTTGCCAACTGTATTTCTAAAGAGGCTTTCTTTTCCCTCTGCCAAGCTTTGCAGAAACTGACTGCCAGGCTCATTGTCATCCAGGAGGGACTGTACCCCACAGCTTTCTGCCTGTTTTCTTGGTGCAGCATATCATAGCCAACAGCCTCTGGTTTCTGCCTTGCTGGTCTCATCTGTGTTTGGGTGAGGAAAAAGGTTTTATTTTGGGCTTGTCAAAAGGAAGAGTAACTTCCTCATCAAGCAGAAGCATGTTAGTGCGCACTTTACAGCTGTTAGTCTTCTCTTCACATCCAGCAAGGTATAAGCTTCATTCTCTTATCTCCCGTTTTCTGTCTTGTAAGGATTGCAGGTCTGTATTTCTGATCAAACCTGTTGTGATTATAAGGAGAGGCTCAAAAGAGAAGTGAGATACTGCCTTCTTCCCAAGGGAAACAGTGGGGACAAGGAGTGGCCTTCTTCAGGGTGAATCACTCGGGCTGAAGAAGAAACTTTGGAAAGCATGTGCTGCTCTGGGGCTGTGCCTGTATGTCGTCACTCAGATGCAGCTCTTGATAGCAGTGCAAGCAGAAAGATAGACCTCTATTCCTGAACTGTGCCACATGGGGAAATCCCATGATTGAAAATTAGGAAGTAAACATGCTTTTCTTTAAAGACTGCTTTTTTTTTTTTTTAAATAGTCCATTGGATTTTAAGTCAAAAATCTCTAAGAATAAAGCCAAGTATCTGCATTTCTGGAAAAATTGATAGACCATAAGCTCAAGTTTAGACAGAACTTACTTCAAGCAAAGTTAGACCATTTCCATCCCATTTCTAAAAATGAATTTAATGTAAGACTTTTAGATTTTATATATATATATATATAAAATTCTGACCTCAGAATTATCCAATTATAATTATCTGTTGAAAAACAATCATTATATACGTCTGACATTGATTTTCCAGGAAAAAGAAAAACATATTACATGCTTGACAAGAAAATCATATGGTAGAAAAATGTTTTGGTTGATTATTTATGTAAACCCAACATCTGTGTGTTAAAAAAAAAAGACTTCCTCATCACTTTAAAAAAAAAACGCTAAAAGCTTTCATCTTGTGGCATGTTTTCTATACTTGGTTCTCACAGTGTTGGAAGAAAACACAAGTTAGTTACAGCAGGCAGTGAAAGCACTTTATTTTTTTCCATGAACAAATTAGTTCCATCTCTAAAGTCCAGGCTTCTTAAAACACACACACACACATAGAATTAAAAAAAAAAAAAACTTAGAGGAAACTGCAGTCTTGTGGAAAACTTCTCACTTTCGTTTTGAGCACAGATACTGGTTCTAGGTTCAAATAGTAATATCCTTCATCTGGTAGAAATACTAACATTTATAAACTCACTCATGTTTCATTTGCCTCATAACCATACATTTCCACTATACATTTTCTTTGCCAGCATTTCCCATTTCAGCTAGAAGTTGACTTTAAAAAGTTAAGTGAAATGTTTGCATAATCAGCACCCAAATCTTTTTCTTCAAGACTTTTATCCTCTTGGTTGCCAAACTCACATGGATTGCTGATAGTTACCCAAGAATCGCTTTTCTGTTTCATCTTATATTTTCCAAGTAGTTTTCTCATTGTTTTTGATTCTAGGGACAAATGGAGAGAGTTAATGAGCTGTGGAAGAGTTGCCTCCCATTGCATTTAGGCTTACCTAATGAATTAGCTATCATCACCAAATATGAGGATCCTGGAGATTGAATATTTTTAGTTTCAGTATGGATAGGAGAGTGGAGACAGTTGAAAAGATGAAAAGATTTCATAGTGTGAGAGAATTTTTCTCTTTAAGATGCTTTTTCTTTTATTGTTACTGTCATTATCATTACTTGAAGTATCATTAATAGAATGGTAGGACAAATAGCTCATGCTAAGAGTAATACCTTGTTAACAATGAATATTGGAAGTTTAAGTTAAAGTACAATGAAAATGACTCATCATGAATAACCATTGTTTATTCGAGTTTATAAATATTTATGAACACATTGATGTGCAGGGCACTCCATTGGGCTCTTTCACATTTCTGATGTCATTTAATCACAACCACCATGCGAATAAGTAGTGTTATTCCCATTTCATAGGTAAGCAGTTTTGAGGCGCATGGAGGTAAAGTGACTTGGCCAAATCATTTATCTAATGGGTGACAGGCTTGAGATTCAAATCTACATCTTCCAACTCTAAAATCATATCCACTCCCCAGTGCACACTAAGCTGGTAAATAAATGGTGGTGATATCACAGTGAAGGTCACGCGTAATAGGGGATTTTAGAAGTACAACTTGAAGCTAATGTAATAAATTTTAAGAACGAAACTATCCAATTGGGGTTAGAATTTTGAGTGCTCTTATGTCCACTTTTGGTTTGGAGAATAACGACTTAATGTTTACCTGCTTTTTGCTAAAGACATCAGTTGTCTCACATCTGTATCACAGTTTTGTTGTGGTTCTGATGTATATATACTCCAAAGGCCACTGCCACTGTTTTTTCTTTTTCTTTTTTCTTTCTTTTCTTTTCCCTCTCCTTTCCTCCCCTCTCCTCTTCTCTCTCCTTTCCTCTCCATTCCCCTCTCCTCCCTCTCCCCTCTCTCTCCCTTTCCCCTTCTCCTTCCTTTCTTCTTCCCTTCCCTTCCCTCTTCTTGTTTCCTTCCTTTTTTATAAACAGCTTTATTGGAGTATAATGTTGCCATTGTTTTCTGAACTTTTAGCAGGGTTTTTAGGGAAAATTTGGGCCAGTGTTAAGCCAAAATTTCTTAACTTCTAGACTTTTTGATACAGTATTGGCTAAGTTACTCAAACTATTTCTTGTTAGTACACTTCTTTATTACATTCAGAGAAATCTTTCCAGTAGTAATTTTGGAAATTTTTTTAGTTTTATAAAGCCCACTTTATATATAGTATAAAACCTTATAATAATATACTTCCATTTTGACCTTTGTATTATTGTTGTCATACATTTTACTTTTACATATGTAATTAACTCCACATAAATTGTTATTATTTTTGTTTTAGAAGTCACTTTTCTTTTAAAGAGTAAATCATATGTTTACTTAGATAATTGCTTATTTCAGTCTCTTCATTTCTTTGTGTATATCCCTATTTCTACTTGATACAATTTTCCTTCTGCTTAAAAGGACTTCCTTTAACATTTTTTAGTTTGCAGGACTGCTGATGATGTATTCTTTCTACTTTTATATGTATGATAAAGTCATAAGTTACTTTTATTTCTGAAAGATATTTTTGTTGGGTATAGGATCATAGATTGACAGTTTTTTCCTTTCAGTTCTTTAAATGTGTTGCTTCACTGTCTTTTCACTTGCATTGTTTTTGACATTAAATCTGCTGTCATTCTTATCTTTGTTCCTCTATGATGTATCCTTTAACTCTACTTCTAAGATTTTTTTATCACTGCTTTTGAGCAATTTGATTATATGTGTCTTGGTGTATTTTTCTTTGTGTTTCTTGTTCTAGGGGATAGTTGAGCTCCTTGTTCTTTGGATTTACATTTTTATTATGTTTGGAAGTTTTTCAGCCATTATTTCTTCAACTATTATTTTCTAGCCCCCACTGCCCCCTCCCTCCCCCGCAGGTTTTCAATACATGTATATTAGCTTACTTGAGCTGTCTCTACAGCTGATACATGCTCTGCTCATTTTTTTAAAACTATTTTCTTTGGTTTTTCATTTTGGATATTTCTATTGCTATGTCTTCAAGTTCTCAAATCTTTTCTTCTCTGATGTCTGCTCTGCCATTTATCCTACCCAGTGTGTGTTTTATCTCACACAACGTAGGTTTCATATCTAGAAATTTAATTTGTATTTTTATATATTCATATCAATACTTAAAATCTTGAATATCCATCCCTGTCTACTGATTCTATCATCTGTCTTAATTCTGGGTCAGTTGCAAGTAATTGACATTTCTCCTTATTACAGGTTGTATTTTCTTGCTACTTTTCATGCCTGGTAAGTTTTGATTGGATGCCAAACATTGTGAGTTATTTTCTTGGGTTCTGGATGTTTTTGTATTACTAGAAATATTCTTGAGCTTTGTTTGAGACATAGCTATATTAGTTGGAGACCGTTGATTCTTTGGTACCTTGCTTTTAAGGTTTGTTAGACGGGAGCAGTGCTCAGTCTGGGGCTAATTATTCTCCACTATAGAGGAAAGAGCTTTCTGAGTACCCAGTGCCCCTGAATTATGAGGTTTTTCCAGTTTTTCTGGTGGAAATGGTACTATTAGTAGTCCTGAGAACCAATCATGGTTATCTCCAATGCTTTCTGGCATTTTTCCCCCCTAGCCACAGGTAGTTTACTCACACATATGCACTGGTCAGATACCCAGATAAATACTCAAGGGTGACTCTGTAGATAGCTAGAGTTCTCTCTCTGTGCAGCTATCTCCTCTAGCCTCCAAACACTAGCTGCCTTGTCCACTCCAGACTTTCAGCTTTATATCATCAAACCAGGGAGTCTGCTGGACTTTTTTAGGGTTCTCCCCCCCCTTGTATTCGCCAGTAAATCATTAAGGCAATAAGCTGGGACCATCATAGGCTCACTTCATTTGCTTCCTGATGTCCTATCTCCTGTTTATATATTTTGTGTGGTTGCTTTACATTTTTTTTCCTTATTTTTTTAAAATGTCTCAGACAAATGGATAAATTGTTTTTTATTACTTCATCTTGGCCAAATGTGGGATTTTTAATACAGTTCAGGTTCTATTCAGTTGATTTCGGCTGGAGCTTAAGATTCTGCATTTCTAAGAAACTTTGAGGTAATATTGATGCTTCTGGGAGAAGATTACTTTGAGTAGCCAGGGTCTCTAACTATTCAGTGAAAATATAACATGAGCCACATATGTAATTTAAATTTTCTAGTAGTAAAATTGAAAAAAAAAAAAAAGAGATAGGTGAAACTAATTTTAATAATATATTTTCTTTAACCCACTCTACCCAAAATGTTATCATTACATGTAATCAATATAAAAATATTAATGAGACATTTTCTTTTCTTTTTATTGTACTGGCTTGAAATTTGGTGTGTATGATAGAATTATAGCAGTTCTAAAGTCAGACACTACATTTTCATCTGAAATACTTGGTCTATATTTAAATTTCATTAAATTTGTACAGGCAGACTTCATTTTACTGGACTTCAATTTATTGAACTTCACAGATGTTGTGCTTTTTAAAAATTAAAGACAAGACCCTCCACCAGCAAAAAGATTATGACTCCCTTATATTGTGATACTCACTTTATTGTTGTGGTCTGGAACTAAACCCACAGTATCTCTAAGGTATGCCTGTAGTTGAGAAAGAAGACTCGTGTAACCAAGTTCAAAACATACTTATGTTTTCAAATAACTGAATCAAGTGTCAAAAATAATTTTTCTTAATATTTGCATCCAAATTGACAAAACTTGTTCATCATTTTTAGAAGAAGCATATCATTTTTAAAGCTGTGTCTGCTTAAATTATGTAAATTCACTAACACCAACTCAGAATTACTAACATAAAATTCAAAACGGTATTGTAAAAATTGAAAACTCTAAATTTATCAGTCTCATAAAGTGTTCTTCAAATTTTTCTTGTAGATTTTAAAGGCACTTTATATAGTGCTTCTGATTCTAGCTAAATCTTCTGCATATTGATTTAAGTTGAAAATATATAAAACCATTATATTTTACTTGTCATATGACAAGTATACATGTGTTTGAACAGCTATTTTTTTATTTTTATTTTTATTGATTGATTGATTTTAGGGAGAGAGAGAGAGAAAGAAAAAGAAAGAAAGAAAGCTAGCTCAATTTGTTATTCCACTTATTTATGCATTCACTGGTTGATTCTTGTATGTGCCCTGACTGGGGATCGAACCTGCAACCTTAGCATATTGGGACAATGCTCTTACCAACTGAGCTACCTGGCCAGGGCCTGAAAAGTAAAAATTTTGATATAAATTCTCATATTTGTCTAGCTAGATAATAAATAAGCATTTCCTTTTTTTGGAGCTTCAGATTTAGCTTGTTTATATATAGTGTGATATCTGTGAGAAATAAAAACTATTTCTTTGTCTTTATTATTTGGCAAGCATTCATTTTGTTTAATGAAAAATGTGAATTGGAGTTAGCTCTACAGTGAATCTTTGTAAAACTCTTCCATTACCCAACCAAAGATCATTGACAAAGAAGATGTAATTATTGAATTAATTGTCTTCAATTTCTTTCAACAATTTGATAAACTGGTGAGAATGCATAGCATTTATATGTATATACTGAACAATTCTAACAGTATTGATGACAGTTTATATAGACTGTACTTCAGAAAACTGTCTATAAATTAATATCATATAGTAGATTAAAGCACTAAGAGAAATACCAGTTTTTTGTTTTAAAAGTTGAGTAAGTCTGAATTTTTGACCCAACTTAAATGGAACACAGTCTGTCATTATGAAGCTTTTTGTTTTTGTATCTAGCAGAAATTCTTCTTTGGCAGATGTAACAGATTTGCAAGTACCTATTCTATGAGTGTTTTTAGGTGGTAAATTGACAGTATCGCTTCATAAATGTGGAAGTCTTTTGAGACAAAAACATACCCAAAATACTAACTGGGCAGTATCTCTTGTTTTATATGACTCATCTAAAGCTAAAGAAAATTGTTTTGTGATTTTTCAAATTTAGAATTTATTTACCTTCATATTATTAGAAAGATCTTGTATTCTATGGACTATTGTTTGGTTGCTTAATTTAAAATCTTTCACTTTTAGTACAATATGTTTTTTATCTTACAATTTTCTGACCAAACTTCCATAGCTAAATAAAAATTTCTTTTACCATCTCTCTAAATAAAAATGGGGGGGCTTAGTTTTGTTGTTGTTGTTGTTGCTGTTGTTCAAGAATCCAAGGTGTTTTGTAGCTGACCAAAGTTACAAGCTCAGATTTTATTAAAAATCATTAAAAATTTTTTTGGGGCCATTTAATTCTGATTTCAGTTGACTAATTTCTTTGATTTCTTTTTGACTATTGAAAGGAAATTAAGCATCAAATTCACTTGTCTTTGCTGAAATTGTCTGCTTTATGTTTGATTTTTTTCATGCAATAAATAGCATTTTCATTTTTTTCTGCCATAGCAAATTATAATTGTCATTGATCATTAAAATTTTTTTCTTCCAGTCCCTTTTTTTACTGTTCTCATCATAGTACTAGCTTTTGTATCTTCACTTGATTTTATATCAGTACTAAGATTTTGGTTTAAATTAGAAAATTTTACCATATTTATTTTATAAACAATTATCTTATTAAAACAAGTAATTTTGATTTAACTACTAATTATGATTTATGTAATTATCACTATAATTTGTACGTCTGCATAAAATAGTCAAATTGTACACATGATAGTGTTACATCAGTATGTACAAAATATCATTTAAACTGAATCATCTTGTTAACACCTAGTAGATCAGTGCTGTGTTTGTGTGTAGACTCATACACTGCGATACACTAATACCATCTTAAGCAATATAGCATTAAAAGTGAAATATAGTCCTCCCAAAGCAACACATTTGTGTTTAATGGGAAAACATTTTACACTGCCTCAGATTTTAAAAACAAATAAAATTAATTAAAATTTCACATTCAGCCTGGTCGGACAGGGCTCAGGGGTTGAGCATCAACCTAGGATCCAGGAGATCGAGGTTTGATTCCCGGTCAGGGCACATTGCCTGGGTTGCAGGATCAAGTCCCAGTTGGGGGCGTGCAGGAAGCAGCCAATCAATGACTCTCATCATTGGTGTTTCTCTCTCTCTCTCTCTCTCTCTCTCTCTCTCTCTCCCTCCCCCCCCTCCCTCCCTCCCTCTCTCTCCCCCCCCCTCCCTCCCTCCCTCTCCCTCTCCCTTCCTCTCTCTGAGATCAATAAAGATATATTTAATAAAACAAAATAAAATAAAATAAAATAAAATAAAATAAAATAAAATAAAATAAAATAAAGAAAGTTCACATTCAATTCCTCGGTTGTACATGCCACATTTCAAGTAGCCTTGTGTGGCCAGTGGTTCTTATATTGGACAGGGCAGGCTAGGGGCTGATCACATTTAAATATAGGGACCTCGTGTCAACACCTGGATGGGTTCCCACTTTTCTTACTCTACAGCTGCTTCCTCGTCCAATTCCACAGCACCCAGGAATTCAGTCTTATATAATTAGTGGTGCCTGAAGGATCTGATGAGCATCCCTCAAGGGCTGGACAACTTCCTACTGTGTTAGGCCATGAGGACAAGTCTTAGGGCAGGAGTTCTGACCCCAAAGACAGTTTGTGGCTTATAAGATTGGGACAGGGCCAAGGCAAGGTCTGTAGGTCAACTGCAGCTCCTCTTCCCCTTCCCATGGGTTACTACTAACCAATGACCTCTGGAGCAATCTGACCTAGACTTAGTTGGAGTTGGATAGGAATTCTGTCAGCAAAGGTAATCTTCCCATGGTTCTGGAAGAAACTGGTTTCATTTTTACACCATTAATGAGGGTGTTAGGGGAAAGCTGCCCCTAAGCTAAGTTGGCTACGAATGTTTTCAGAACCCCATCTCTATGAATATTCACAGGCTGAAATTGTTTTATCCAATTTATGTCTGGATGTGAGTCTTTTCTCATTCATTGTGTGGTAGTCAGTGGGTGTATCAGTCAGGGTCTGTTCAGGAGAAAATCACAGAGAAATTTGAACAGGAAGTTTAAATAATTATTAATTAACAACACAGAATTATCTACTATGTGTTAATGGGATTAGCTACTAAACTGGAAAAGAAAATGGTAAAGAATACAGGAATGGCAGATACAAGGAGCCCCTACTACCTCTAGGGACATGGCTCTGTTGCCATTGTGCTAACGCAGTTCAGTGAGGTGGTGCACATAGGCCGGTAGGATACCACCTGCTAAGAATTTGTTGAGAATCCCCCAGTGGGTGCCTACAAGACTTTTTGGGTACCTACAAGTTCTGACTGGGGAAAAGTTCCCAGGTTTAGTGCTGCTGCACCTGACCAGAAGCAGCCGTCTGGGTGCCTGCCAGACTCAATGGAAACTACCTGCAAAGGTATTGCTAGCCACTAGGCACCGCAGGAACAAGCTGGCAAAGACATACCGGACAGAGAAGCCCCTTCCTCCTGCACTCCCCCTCCAGCACCTAACAAAGTTTAGCTTGATGTCAGCTGGCAAAGGAGAGAGAGTCCCAGGTCCAGCTCCAGGATCACAAAGGAGGCCAGAGAAGGGTGGATTGGTGCTGAGAGCCAGTACCACCATAACCACAGCCCACACAGCCTTACGTTAAAAACTCAGTCTCTTTAGCTCTGGGAAGTTTTCTTACACTATTTCTTCCTTTTCTTTTTTTCCACATTTCTGTGGTTTTTGAAAAGTTCTTAGTCATATGTTAGGCTTCCTGGATTCGTCCTCTTTGTCTTTTATCTTCTCCTTAATTTTTCATCTCCTTGTCCTTACCTTTATCTTCTAATCCTCTATTGAAATTTTTCCTTGATAACCTTATTTTTTAATTCCATTAGCTCTTTTTTTTTGTTTCCAGATTGTATGTTTTTCTAAACATTCTGCATCCTGTTCTTTTTCAGTTGCATGTTCCTATGGTTATATTCATCTTACCAAAATATGTCAGAATCTTTTATTTCCTGATGACTGATTCCTCTTTCTGCTAATGTAAGCTTACACATTGTGAAAAGTTGTTTTCCCCCTTATTTTAGTGGGTGAGTCTACCTGAGTTTAAATCATAGCCCTGATATAGACTAGCTATGTGTAACTGTTCATGTGTGTATGTATATGCAATATGTGTACATATGTAAGCTATGCCATATATGACTTTTTAACATCTTAATTTCTTTATAAAATGGGGATGATAAAAATACTTATTTCAGAAGTGTTATGAGAGTAAATGAGATACTACATAAAAAGTACTTAGCACAGTGGCTTTCACTATTATAATTTTAAATATACTACATTACTTTTGACTGGTTATAATCTATTTAATTACTATTTAAAAAGCACGTCTAATCTGTAAAATACTGGGGGGGTTGGTTCTTGACTACAGCAGTGGTTGCTGCCGCTGTTATTACCTTACTACCATGAATATCTTCAAAACAGCAGACATAGTTGTTAGCAGAAATTAACTTAAGACAAAAGTAGTTGCATGAGATTTGAAGACATTTAAAGTTTCCTTTCTTTGGAATTTTTTTTCAAACTTTTAAAAATTTGAAAATGTATAAGCCTGTACAAAAGTGGGATGAACAGTTTAATCAGTCTCTTCAGCTTTTCACCTAGATTTCTCAACTGTTATTCATATACATTTTTTTCCCTTGCTGAACCATTCAAACATAAGTTGCAAGCACCATGAAATTTATCCCTAAGTAAATACTTCAGGCATTTCCTAAGAATAAGGACAGTCTCCTCATAAGCACAATATTGCACCATCATCACACTGAAGCACATTAACATTGATTCAATTATATTATCTATTATACAGTTCCTTTAAAATTTTTCCAATTGTCTAAAATGCCTTCTGTACCCCCTCAACCTCAGATCCAGTTAGTGTTTATGAATTTCTTTTGGTTTACTTCTTTAGTCTGTTCTGATTAAGGATAGAGCTATTGCCATTATTTGTTTTTTATGAAACTGTCCCTTTTTCAAACTCTGGATAGTGGTCATGACAGATGTCCCATAGTCTGGGTTTGCCTCACTGGCTCCTAATGACTTGATTCAGGTTGAAGACTTTTGTTCAGAAGGTCTGCTGTGTACTTCTTGTGTGATCACATCAGAAGGCAGGGGTAATGAGGTTATCCTACTTTGGGTAACTCCAAGTGTAGTCACTTAGGTGCCAACCATAAGATATCTCCATTTTTAAAGGAACAATGTAAGCTTTAAATTCGTATCATTTTTCCATTACCACAGATTTGAAACCAGACATTCTTCCATCGAGCCTGGTTCCTTTTTGGTGGGTGGTACTTAGGTATCACAATCTGGGTGCCATGTGTGCTCTGTGTTGATAGGTACCCTTGTTTTTATGCCTTTTCTGTGGAGAAAAAGTTATCAGTTCATACTGACACTCTCCCATCCAAATCCACTTTCACAGAGCCCTTCCTCACTAGTCTCTAATTCCATATTTTATCTTCCTTTACCCACTTGAAAACTTGGGTTCTCAAGAGGAGGTGTAGATTTAGACATTTGCTTTATGCTGCCTATAGTACACATAAAAGTACCTGAATCCAACACCAGTGGCACTACCAGCATCAGGCTGCTCAGGAAGGGGCACAATTTCCTGCAGTTCTTTTTAGTCACTAGAAGATACACTACTCAGAATATACAATCAAAGCACTCTGGTCCAAAGTTACTGATTTTATTTTCTCTATTCATTCTTAGAATGTTAAACTCTTACATATTATTCTTATTAAGCAAATATGGGGTTATTCTCTTTTGTTTATTATTTTGGTTGTAATGCTTCATATGTTTTCCAGATAAATCATAGTATAAGGTTCTGAAAAGTTTTATTAGCCAGTACTTTAACCCATTTTCTCAAGTCAGACAGACTCTGTATAGGTCAAACATTGGTTAGTTACTACTGCAACAGTTTCTAGAAGCAGAAAGCAATGTGTATAACATTAATACGATTAATAAATTCTGAGTTCTCATTCAAACTTCTATGTGTATTATTTAGCCAACAAATACAGCCTTAGACACATTAGAGCTGATCAAAGGTAAGCTATATTCTTTAAAGTTTGGTGTGTCTCTTTTATTTCTAATTTAAAATTAGAGTTGAAATAATTACAATAGATATTTCTAATCCTAATATATAATAATATCTAAGAACTAAATTAACACTATAAGATTTTTTAAAATATCTTTATAATAGAACAAAAATAAAATACAGATTTCCAATTATATCCTGAATAGGATAATAATGAAATGGTCTTGGTCTGAAATGGAACTAGAGCTCTAGCTTCTGTAAAGAGAAAAGGCACATAGAACTTACTAGGTTAAACTTAGAAGTTTACATATTTGGGTATGAAAATCTGTAATTATTTTTTGAGCTAGATTTTTGATCAAATAATTTGGAATAAAACAATGATACCTTACTAGTTTGTTACACTGTAACAAAGTGCCACAAACTTAATGGCTTAAACAACACAAATTTATTCACTTACAGTTCTGGAGGTCAGAAGTCCAAAATGAGTCTTTGGGGGCTAAAATCAAGATGCCAACAGGGCTGGTTCCTCCTGGAGACTCCAAGGAAGAATCTGTTTCCCTGCTTTTTTTAGGTTCTAATGTCTGTACGCATTCCTTGGCTTGTAGCCCCTTCTTTCATTTTTCAAAGCATATCACTCTAGTCCCTGATTCCAGCCTCATAGAGCAGTTTCCTCTATAGTTAATCTCCTTCTGCTTCCTTCATTTAAGGACACTGGGGGTTATGTTGGGCCCATTTAGAAATTGCAGGATAATTTCCCCATCTCAAGATCCTTGCATTTATTACATATGCAAAATTTTTGCCATATTAGGTAACATTCACAAGTTCCAGGGATTAGGACATGATATTGAGGGAGCATTATTCAGCCTGCCACACGTCTTTTATCTTTTGATCATGACTATTTATGCCGGCTGCATTATCTTTGGCTGTACTGCAGATCTCTGGGAAAGTTGCAAATTGAAGGAGAAAATGCCCTCTCCCCCCAAATTTTTCAGGGATAAAAAACTTCTAACACTTCATGGTTTATACTATGTGTATTCAGAAAACAAATTGTGAAGCTCTCATTTCCTTACATTTCAAAAGATAAGAATTTCTTAAAAATTGGCACTACCTTTAAATGGTTTAAACAGATCTGTTGCAAGCATATCAATTTAAATGCTAAACTAGTATATAAGTGAGGGGTAATTTTTATAAAAATTGTTTCTTTCAATGTATTAAAAGTTAAAGTAGTGTCCTACCCCTAGGACTCTTGAGAGGTATCTGTCTGTGTTTTGTTTTTGGAGCTTAGGTCTTGAATTCCTCTGGGTTATCCTTGCTAATGGAGGAAAAGAGGGAGGGAGCATCGAAATTTAACAATTATCTGAATCACCAGTGGGGGTGGGGGTTCAGTCCCAATTCAGTATAAGCTCCAGTTTGCCATCTGTTCATGTAAACCCCCTTCCTTCTTTCCACCTGCCCTCCCCCCACCCTGTGCCCACTCTTCTTGGTGACCTGGATCAATTAGAATATGCTGAGGAGAATTTTATGTTTTGTATGTGTTTCCTCCAGATCACCTGCCTCAGGAAAAGAGAGGAGGAAGTGGCATAATTACTCAAGTACTGTGCACCAGGTATATGTTAGGGGAATTGACAGTGAACCCATTAGGTGGCTGCTATCCTCATTTTATGTAAGTAAAAGGAGGGAGAAAGATAAACCCCTCAGGCCCCCTGATTCTTCTGTTCCTATGGGTGATTATTTGCTCCCATGAATATCCTCTGTGATTTGGGACAGCTTCTCTGACTCTTCCACCTTTGATCTTGGTGATGGGATTGGGCATCCTGGCATTTGTATCCTTATAGCATTCATTTGTTCACACACCTATTCTCTGTGCAAGGCACTGTGCTAGGTGTAATGGGGTGCAGAGAACAGGCCTGGCACTGTCCTTAAAGAGCTTTCAGTCTAGAAAGAGAGACAGACATGAGCAGTAAACCAAGAAACCCACTATTACAAATATGTTTTCTGCCTCAAAGTGAGCTGTGAGGAAAATGGGATTGGGAGGGGCCTACTTTAAACTAAGTGGTCAGGGAGTGCCTCTTAGAGGAGGTGCCACTGAAGCTGAACTCTGAAGTTTGAGGAGGTGGACCCATGAAGAGTATTGATGGCAGCACCAGGTGTGGGTGCAAGAGCCCCTGGGTATTTACACTCACAGCACAGATGGAGCTTCAGTGCACTTTTGGTTTGGGCATCCTCTGAGACAGAGGTGATGCATTTGTCACTGTCTCTGCAAAGCTGCATGTGTTTTGGGAATGAATGATTAAATTCTCAGATAATGTTATTATTAAACATTGACTCTTTTATCCTGACTTTCTCATTTGAGGAGTTTGTTCTAGGATCACCTTTCCCACATTCCCTCAAATAAAAGTTAATAATAGTTAATTTTTCAGTTTCACTAGTAAATGATTTTCTTAGTTGTATATGAAGAGTACAATTGGAGGAAATGATCAATAACCTGAGAAATTAAACTTTAGATGGAATTTGGTGAATAACTGAGAAACTACTCTATATGAGGGCCTGTGTTAGATGCTTTGGAGATTTTTTAAAAAGTGTATGAGAAAATGTAAAACAGTGTATTTTATGTTACAATTTAGTGCATGCTCAGCTACTAAGTGAACACACGTAAAATTCTATGTGTTTAGGGAGTGGCAAGAGCTCTGTGGACTTCGAAAACTTACTGGGAAATAACAGGTTTGGCTGAGGAAGAAGTGGTTGCAATTTTCAGGTGGCAGGCTGAGGAACCTAGCCCAGGGAAGCAGGAAATACCAGTGACCGTCAACATTAATAAATGTCATAGTTAGTTCAGGCTGCTCTAACAGATTAACACAGACTGGATGGCTTAAGTAACTAACACTGATTTCTCAGTTTTAGAGGCTGGGAAGTCCAAGGTGTTGGCACCTTTGGTGTCTGGTGAGGACCCTCTCACTTCCTGATTCATAGAATGTATCTTCTCACTGTGTCTTCACCTGGGGGAAAGTGGAGGGAGCTCTCTGGGGTCTCTTATAAAACGGCACTAATCCCATTCATGAGGGCTCCATTCATTACCTAATCACCTCCCAAGGGCCCCACTTCCAAATACCATAACACTGGAGGTTAGATTTCAACCTTCCTCTTTGTCTTTACCCCTGACTGGGTCATTTCTCAGGGCCCCCTGAGGAATTCCATATGGGGTAGGAAGTACCCCATACTTCAGGGCATTCTTACCTGCAGGCAGGTCCAGGGATTCTCCACTGACAACTCTCTTCACCCTTTGAGGCCTATGATGTCTCGCCCCTTCACTTAGCAGAGGTCTCCTGCCTAGGTCCCCATGTCCGCCCTGCTGGCCCCATGCTGGGGTCTTTGTTCTGAGTCCAGAGCCCCAGTGGCTGCCTGAGCACCTTTGGAGAACTGGCTGACAGAGGGAGCTGTGTTCTCTGCCCTGTTCCTGCTTCACTTGTCATGATTGAGCAGCACATGAGTGGAAAAAAGGAATGCATTTGGGATGGAAGATGTGATTTTGAAAGAGGGGTTCCTGATACAAGTGGCAGAGATGGCTGAGGGGCTAATGGTTTCTTAGCAGCAAAACTGGCCTGTGAGGGGAAGTGCAGATGTGCTCAGTATCTGGTGTTCTACCCCGATTGACCCAAGTTACCTTCAAATGCAGTATTAGGAGGGAACCTTAAATAACTGAACCCAGAGGAAGTTTTAAATACTGATGAAAAACTGTGAAAATGGGGGAGGTATCCTGGATCTGTTTTAAAGTTAGAATTTTTTTTCTCGTTATAAAAACTAAACTTTCTCTTTTTCTGTATTAAGACTAAATGTCTAGGTTATTTCACATTACCCCTAGGCATACATTGGGTCCCCTCACATTTTTGGAGTATCTTATTGAGATCCTAATATCTAAGGTTTTTGTTTGTTTGTTTGTTTTTACAGCAAAATGAAAAGAAATACAATTTATCTATTTAATGAATATTTATTTGTTAGGCAGCCTGTCCAGTTCTGTTAAAATCCAGTCCAGTGCTGAATCGAGATCAGTAAGACTCCATCCCTGCCCTCCTGGAGTTCCAGGCCCACCATAGGAGGCAGGCAGGCCAAAAACAGGGTGTCAGCTGTGAGTCCTAAGTTGGAGGTTTGTACCAGGAACAGGAGCAGTCCAGGGCAACTCTATGAGGAGGTGAAATGTCAGGTGAGCAGATTGTCCACAGAACTTTGAAACTCATTAAAGGTCAAAGTTCTGTGGGCTGTGTCAGTATAGGGATTTATTTTCAGTGTCACCATAATAAATTTTGAGCTGATGCCTGTTAGGGTTGCCTTGCTTGTGAAATAGAGTAACTTTCTTGATTAGTCCTACCACTTTTGATAAATGTTGGTTTTCAGTGGATGGCTTTGAGTCATATTCCCAGGACATTTGAATGCTGCCTGAAGATGTCTAGTTGTGCTGCTGGCTGTGAAGTCTTTTCTTTCAGTAGCTTTTGTTATTTTGATGGAACATTTATTCAAGAAAGTAGTACCTAGGAAAAATTCCCCAGAAAAGTAGCACCTACTCCACTCCTTCTAGAAATCTTTACAAGGCTTTATCCTGGGACAGTTCATTGTGAAACACCTTTGCTTACTACTTATTAAGATGCCACAATGTCCTGTCTGATATGATACAATTCTTTAAAAAGTCCTTTATGTGACCTTTCAAATTTATTAGAATGTTACAATATATTAAAAGATAACTTGGAGCCTTGTAATTAAACCATTTATTTATAAGATTTCAAGTATTAAATTAGAACACTTTTCTGCAAAACGTATGTGACCGTTATATGAATGTATTTGTGACAAATTATTTCCTGGCCAAATGAGAAATCTTTTTATAGGAAGTGGTAACTAGATATATTATTAGATATAAAATTTTTCTTTTTTAAAAAAATTAACTGTTTAAGTTTGTTGAGGAAAGCTGGAGTTTACACATCTCCCCCTCCCCAACTCCAAATAGCTGAAGCATCTGTTGACTGTCATGCTAGGAATATTCAAGGCTGAAGCTGGCTTCCTTGGGGACTCAGGTGCCCTCTGCATATTGGCCTCATGTTCCCTTGTAGTGAATGGGTCTGAAAGATGGCTGATGGCAGCTCTTACAGCTTCAACCAAAAACGAAAGAGGAGAAACCCTCTTTCCTCTAGTACTACTAAATCAAGTCTTTTGATTTGGCCATATGCCCATTGCTGTGGACAGAGTACTGGGTGGGGCGTGGTGCTGGGGAGAGAGGAAGTGTTCCCATATGAAAAAAGGGTACAGGGCAGACAAAACCCACATCAGATATGCCAGCAGGGCCTGCCTTCTGTCATTCGGGGTAGCCTCTTTGGGCTGCTGCAGGGCTGGATATGGAGAAGAGAAACATGGCGACAACATTGGTATCTACTGCTTTTCCTCTTCTTCCTCTTGGTAATAGTCAGGAGAGCCTTGAGGTTATGCACTAAAGTACAGTGCTCCTCAAACTTGGTTTTATTTAAGTACCCAAATAGCCAGGAAAGTTGAGCTCATGATTGGTGGTGGAGGGAAGCAGTCAAATAGTGTCTCACATAAATAATGGAAATAGTACAATTTCTTCACTGCTTTAGAAATTATGGGAGGGGATTCACTTGGATGATGGTGCCCAGAATTATTCTTGAGACATTTTCAAGTCCTGTTGATAGAAAGATTTTGCAAGTGTATCATGTTTGTGAAAGGGTGCCCCTGGCATCAGGTGGTGGGTTAGAGTGTTTTCAGGGAAATATTCATCAGTAGGCTTTCTCAGTGAAAGCCTACCATGAGTTTCTATCATACATAAATGAAGTCAGAGTCTCAGGGCTTCCTCAAGCACCATCTTCGTTCAGCTCTCAAGCTACCTTTTTATTTCAGCAGTTTTATCTTATGCAGTAAACAATCTGTCTTGGCAAAATATCTGATAAAGAAGCTTGCATGTTTATTTCAGGTGAGTTAATTTACTCCACTTGTGTCATTTTTTTATTTTCTTTTTAAAGAAAAATAGCATTTCCACCTGGGTTTGGAAACCTACCTTCCTACATCTTTAATTGGTAAGCCAGAGCCCATTAGTGTAGAGCAGAGGTAGGGAACATCAGGCCTGCTGGCAGTATAGGGCCTGCGAAATCATTTGGTCTGGCCCTGCCAAGGCAACCACAGGCAGGACTCAAAATTCAATAAATCTAGGAGCTTTTTTCATAGCTAACTTTTTTTTTAAAAAATATATCTTGATTGATTTCAGAGAGAGGGAGAGGGAGAGAGAGATAGAAACATCAATGATGAGAGAGTCATTTATCGGCTGCAGCCCACAACCTGGGTATGTGCCCTGACTGGGAATCGAACCCCGATCTCCTGGGTCCTAGGTTGATGCTCAACCGCTGAGCCACGCCCAGCTGGGCTCATAGCTAACTTTTAAGTTGATAATTTTATATGGCCCGTGAATGATGTTATAAATATCCAAATGGCCCTTGGCAGAAAAAAGGTTCCCCACCCCTGGTATAGAGTAAGCTTTTGAAATCATTTCAAATTTGTCTGAAGGGAGGATTGGGAACCCAAACCACTGTTCGCTTTGGGTTGGGTTTGTTTTCTTCAGAGCTACCATTTCCCCATAGAGCCCTGCAGAAACCACATGGTTGGTGTTCTACAGGGGGGTGTGGGCCTGCCTGTGCCCTCAGGGGCGCTGAGGCCTGTGCCTGTGCCCCTTCTGCTCTTGCCTGGGTATTTGGCCCCCTCTGGCTTCACATCTTAATGCCCTTCCTTCTCTCCCAATTTCTCTCGCTAAAAAATTTAGCAAATCTTGCTGAAAAAAATCTCTTTGCCAGTTTGGCCTCAACATGTTCTGAGCTATCATTAAAAATATGGTGACTGACCCACAGTTGTTCAATTATTAAAATCCATTTTTTATTCAGCTATCAGACAAAGGAAAGGGCTGAGTTAAATTCAGCTTATCAACCAGTTGTTCAGATCTGTCTTTTGAGCACATTAAAACACATAGTTTTCCAGTGGCATTTGATTGGGGTGCTTTCTCAGCTGGGCTGTCTCCTGTTTGCTTAAACAGGTGTCATCGCGTTGGGCACAGAGCCTCACCTCTTATGGCAGTTTTCCCCTCTGTCTTGATTCTGCTGTAGAACTTGAAGAAAACTTCAAGCAATTTGTATGAATATGCTTCCCATTGTCTACACCTAGCCATCTTGTTTTAAATACTAAATACAGGATTTATTTCCTTTCAAAATCAGCCCCCTCTTTTGGAGTGAGATGTTTCATGCTGGAGGCGTTTCTCATGCGAGACATCACCCTCTGAAATTACAAATTGCAAATGAGTTTTTTAAAACAGCAGGCAGTCCATTCTGAACAATTAGGTTGGCCACTGCTTGTGGCGGCTGCAGCCTTGGGTTTGCAGCAGTGCATCTTCGTTCTATTCTGTCTTCATGCGTGCAGGACCTTTGCTTGACATCTAGCAGAAGTTGTTCTCTAAGCCCCTGGAGTCCTGATTCACTAGCTTCCTCATTTCTGTCCCAGAAACTCCACAAGTTGTTGTTTGCAGAAGAGCCTGTCTCTAGAGATTCCTCAGTCTCCTCTCTCTCTAGCCATCTTTCCTTCTAAATTCAGTTACTCCAGTTCCTTTAGGTTTAGTTCATACTAGTTAGTGTGTCAGTCTCTTTCCTTGATGTTTCCCACAAATTCCAAATTATTCTTCAGTTTTCCTTTTTCCTTTTGGTTATATTAAGAGAGCATTTAATTGTATTTGGGTAACCCTGATGCAACCATAACTATACTAACTATAACTGCAGTGGTAACTGTATTAATTTTTGTTATTCCCATTCTTCTCTATGCAAGTATATATCTTTTTACTGGGGTGCACTGGTCACCCATCACGGTTCTCAGGGGTCTCTCTATGGGTCAGGGGAGGTGGTAGTCTTTCAGGAACCTCACTGGACTCTTTGGCCCATCATAGCTTCTGGAAGATGCAATTGCAATTGCATGATATATATCTGTCTCAGTCAGTCTGTGGCTTCAGGCAAAATACTCCACCTCTTAAGTGTGCCTCTAAAATGGGGATAATATTTAATGATGAGTGAAGATTTGATTAATGTTGGTAATGGATTTGCACAGGCCAACCACATATATTTCCATACTTGTTTTAGTAGCAGCTACTGGTATTCTGGCTTTTCTCACCTTTGAAGGCATTATATTTAGGAAGAATGGGATTGTTTCTACAGAGGGAGAAAGGTCTGGAATTCACAGGTATGTTGTGTTTGTGCAGTTTGTTATAAACAATGCAGCAGTGCAGTTTGGTTCTAGATTATAATAAGATCTAGAACAAAAACCTCCTCTCATCTTTCTTTTCTTTTTAATCCACATCTTTTCCATTAATTTTTTTTTTTTTTTTTTTTTTTAGAGAGAATGTAGTGGAGGGAGGAGGGAAGGGGAGAGGGAGAGAGAAAGAGAGATTGAGAAACATTGATGTGAGAGAGACACATCAATTTGTTGCCTCCTGCATGAACCTGACTGGGATTGAGGCTGCAACAGGGAGGTATGTGCCCTTGACCGGGAATTGATCCGAGCACCCTTCATTGGGGGCCAACACTCTAACCATTGAGCCAAACCGGCCAGGGCCCTCCTTTCATCTTTCTGTGCCACTTGCTGCATGACACCATTTCTGCCTCATCTCAGGCCTTTCTTTTCTCCCACTTCTCTGTATAACTCTAGGAAAATACTGTCCTTTTAGTAAGAAATTGAGCATTTTTATTTGAAGAACCAACCAGTGAGAATGCATTTGGTGATGCCTTCATAGTTGAAATCCTCTTACTATGAATGTGTGTGTTGGAGGGGAGGAGAATCTTCCAGGATGTTTTGTTTTGTTTTTTTTTTCCTTTTTTCCTCCCTGCCTTTCCTCCTCCCCATCCCCAACCCCAAATAAATACACAAAGCAGAGGCCCTGTGTGGACTCTGTGTGGACTCTGGAACTGCCCCGCCTGGTTTGAATCCTGACTTGGCTCTGACACCTGGACAAGTTGCTTCACGGTTCTGTCTGTTTCCTGATCTGTAACATGAGGATGAGCACAGTTCCTACCCCAGAGGACTATTATGAATTTTAAATCAGTTAACACATGGAAAATACTTAGAGTGCCTGGCACTATGTCAGTGTTAGTGACTATTAAACCAAAATCATATGAATCATACCTGTACTGGAGTAACTGTTAGGAAAAAGGATTTTAGAAGGCTGCATTCTAAAGTATTACTTTTTCTGTAATTTTACAGTAATAAAAAAATTCCTAGTCACAATTTTGGGTGGAAAGGATCAGCTTTAATTAGAGAAAATTTCTAACATGGCTTCCCCCAACTTCCAGAGAAAGTAGAATGTTTTTCTAGTCTCTAGGTATCAGGAAAAAGAATAAATAACCACCTGAGCATTGTGTATGCCAAGCGCTGTGATGCATGCTCGATACTTAAAGCTGTAAGAATCTTAAGAGTGTGTTCCTACACTCATTTTACAGAAGAGTAAAGTGGTTCGGAGAGGTGAGGAAACTTGCCCATGTTTGGAAGTGGCTGGACTCTTGATTCCTGAACCCACCTGGACATCCTGCTTATACTGCAGGAATACTCGGCCTCCCTCATGTGGCTAGAAGGTTGCTGAACAGAGCAGGGGAGAGTTAATTTGGTTTATTGTCATCTTAATCATAGTATCTCTTACTGATAGTCTAGTAAATGCATTTCCTCTCAAAGGCAGTTTTAATGTTGACAGACATCTGCTTCTAAGTCCGTTGGCCACAAATAAAGAGCCAAATTCATGCTTTCTTTTTTCCTATGTTTGATCAAGCTTCCCTGCACAAAAACCACCTTTTACAGCTGTAAACAACCAAAGTTCTTCACTGAGGTTGACAGTAACTTACCTGAGTGAGCTAGAGCAGGGAGTCTCCTGGGCCTAGAATTTCCAGTTGCTCCCTAATTCCACTCAGGAGGGACCATAGCAGAGGCCTCATCTGATATGCTTGGCAGGAGCCTCAAGTATTTAAGAGGGTAATCTTGAACAGCTTCTTCTTCTTGTTCTTAGACCACAGTGGTGACATAACTTAGTGTCTACAGTAGAACATGGCAGGTATTCCACATCTTTGTTCTCTGGCCTGCAGTGTCTGGAGCTGGGGTTTTGTTGTCCTTCCTGGAAGGAACTATTAGTCACATCTTAATCCTGAGCCACACATTTACACTCATTGGAGCGATAAGCAAATTTGACAAGCAAGACTGAGTTAATAATCTCAGTCTTGACTTTCGAGACAGGATTAGTAAAGGGACTGAGTCATACATTGTTTATTATTTTGGTCACAGAAGCTGGAAAGTCCCCAATAAGTAAATCTTTAAAAATTATCATCCCACATACTTTAAGTTGTTCATTATTGATTATTTAGCCTCCTAATATTATTACATATTTATTAAGTAAACAAAAAAATATCTACTATAGAATGTTGCAATTTTATTTAATGGAAATCTTTTTTTTAATGTTCTCATTCTTCTAGAAGAAAATGTTCCACTGAATAATTGATGCCTCTAAAATGAAGCCTTGTGTTTTTATGGTACTAGAATAGCTTTTATTATCTAAGTGAATGTTAGACATTCCGGAATGTTAACTATTTTTGTGTAGTAAACATTTTGAACATAGGAAAACTCAGCCAACTAGATTGTTCTCAGGTGAAGTTCAGATCATGAATTATACAGAACCACAGATAATTGCACAGAGTAGAATTAATCGTAATATGCAAGTAAGCAACTATTAAGAACTTTATGAAGATTTTTCCATGGTTTTGTTCAAATAAAATAGAGTATAAAACTGGAAATTTAACTATTTACTTCAGGATGGTAAATACATTATTATATTTTAACATGTTTTAAAAAAACTGAAACAAATATAGTCAGTTATGATTTTATAACCTTTTTATTTTGTCTAAAGTAAAAAATTAAGTGCATTATTTTTGATGACAGAGGGGAAAATAAAAGCATGGTGTCCCCTAGTATTTCATATTCTGTATCTGAAGTTCCTGCTTCTACAATGTATACTTAGCTTGGAATGATATAAATATTGTCCATATTGCTGATTTATACTTAAAAAAATTCTAAGGATTCTACAGCAGTTCCTTGTTATCCGAGGATAATTAGAAACAGAAAAAGGCCATTTAAAGTGAATCCACTTAAGGGGGACCAAAATTTCTTAATACAATGAAAAAAAGCTTTGGGACTTTATCCTGCAGAAAACCCACAAAAATTGTGAAAATATATTTATTTTAGTTTATATTTAACAAAATTTAGATGATCATTTTGATCATGGCTCTCTTAGAATAAGCAATGCAAAAATCAAATGTTGATAGTTTCCAGAGGAATATATTTTTGGACAAAATTGTGTGATTGTACATGTAGTACTTTAAAATTTTTTTATGTATTTATTATTTTATTAATAATACATTTTTATTATAGCAGTTGTAAAAATTTTATTTTTCAATTATAATTGCCACATATTAATTTCAGGTGTACAACATAGTGATTAGACGTTTATGTATTTGAGAAGTTATCACCCGATAGGTCTAGTATCCATCTGGTACTATACATAATTATTACAATATTATTGACTATATTCATCATGCTGTACTTTATATCCTTGTGACTATTTTTATTTTTGTTGTTTTGTTGTTTTTTAATCCTCACCCGAGGGTATTTTTTCCATGGCTTTTCAGAGAGAGTAGAAGGGGGAGAGAGAGAGAGAAAGAGAAAGAAACATTGATGTGAGAGAGACACATCAACTGGTGGACTCCTGCATGCACCCTAACCCAGGCCAGGGATCAAGCCTGCAACTGAGGTATGTGCCCGTGGCTAGAATCGAACTCCAGACCCTTCAGTCCATGGGCTGACACTCTAACCACTGAGCCAAACTGACTAGGGTCCCATGACTATTTTTATAACTGGCAATTTGTGCTACTATTTTTTATTAAAAAATTTTAATGTTGACATAATTGCAGGTGTCTCCCTTTTCCCCTCCCTTTGCCCACCTCCACTGACCCCCACCCCTTGACCTTCCTCAAACTATTGTCCATGTCTGTTCCATGTATCCATGTTTCTGGTTCCATTTTGTTCATCAGTTTATTTTGTTCATTAGATTCCACATATTAATGAGATCATATGGAGTTGTCTTTCTCTGACTGGCACATTTTGCTTAGTATAATATTCTCCAAGTTCATCCATGCTGTTGCAAAGGGTAAAAGTTCCTTCTTTTCCACAGCTGCATAGTATTCCATTACATAAATGTACCATAGCTTTTTAATCCACTCATCTGCTGATGGGCACTTGGGCTGTTTCCAGTTCTTAGCTGTTGTAAGTAATGCTGCCTAGCCAGCATGGCTTAGCGGTTGAGCATCTACCTATGATCCAGGAGGTCAAGGTTTGATTTCCTGTCAGGACACATGCCTGGGTTTCTTGCTCGATCCCCAGTAGGGGGAGTGCAGTAGGCAGCTGATCAGTGACTCTGTCATCATTGATGTTTCTATCTCTCTCTCCCTCTTCCTCTCCCTCTCCCTCTCCCTTCCTCTCTCTGAAATCAATAAAAATATATTTTAAAAAATTAATGCTGCTATAGACATAGGGATGCATATATTCTTTCTGATTGATGTTTCAGGATTTTTAGAATATATTTCCAGAAGTGGGATCACTGGTTCAATAGGAAGTTCCATTTTTAATTTGTGGAAATTTCATACTGTTTTCCATAGTGGATGCAGCAGTCTGCATTCTCAGTACACAAGGGTTCCCTTTTCTCCACATCCTTGCCAGCACTTGTTGTTTGTTGATTTTATTGATAGTAGCCATTATGACAGGTGTGAGGTGATACCACATTGTAGGTTTGTTTTTGTTTTTTTTCAGAGAGACAGAGGGAGAGAGAGAGAGAGAGAGAAACATCAATGATGAGAGAGAGTCATCGATTGGCTGCCTCCTGCATGCCTCCTCACCAGGGATGGAGCCGACAACTCAGGCATGTGCCCTGACTGAGAATCAAACTGTGACCTCCTGGTTCATAGGGTGACACTCAACCACTGAGCCGTGCAGGTCAGGCCCTCATTGTAGTTTTTACTTGCATCTCTTTGATGATTAGTGACCTCGAGCATTCTTTCATATGTCTATTGGCCAACTGTATGTCTTCTTTGGAAAAGTGCCTATTCAGGTCCTCTGCCCATTTTTTAATTGGATTGTTTGTATTCCTGGTGTTGAGTTGTAGTTCTTTATATATTTTGGAAATTAACCCATTATCAGATGTATCGTTGGTGAATACGTTCTCCCATACAGTGGGTTCTCCTTTCATTTTTGTCGATGGTTTCTTTTGCTGTGCAAAAGCTTTTTAGCTTGATATGCTCCCATTTGTTTATCTTTTCCTGAGTTTCCCTTGATATTGTATATACAAAACCCTAAAGACTCCACCAAAAAACTACTAGATTTAATAAATGAATCTGGCAAAGTTGCAGGATACAAAATCAACATCCAGAAATTGATGGCATTTTTATACACCAGTAATGAACTATCAGAAAGGGAAACAAGAAAACAACCCCATTTACTATTGCAACAACAAAAAAATAAGGTACCTAGGAATAAATTTAACCAAGGAGATAAAAGACTTGTACTCAGAGAACTATATGACATTAAAGAAAGAAATTAAAGAAGATACAAATAAGTGGAAGCATATACCATATTCATGGATTGGAAGAATTAACATAAATGTCCACACTACGTAAAGCAGTCTATAGATTAAACACAATTCCTATTAAAATACCAATGGCATATTTCACAGAACTGAAAAAATATTCCAAAAATTTGAATGGAACCAAAAAAGACCTCAAATAGCCCAGCAATCTTGAGAAAGAAGAACAAAGTTGGAAGTATCACATTAGCGGATATCAAACTATACTACAAGGCCATTGTAATCAAAGCAGCCTGGTACTGGCATAAGAACAGGCATATAGACCAGTGGAAAACAACAGGGAGCCTAGAAATCAACCCACACCTCTATGGTCAATTAATATTTGACAAAGGAGGCAAGAGCATACGATGGAATGGAATAAAGACACTGTCTTCAATAAATTGTGTTGGAAAAATTGTACAGGTACATGCAAAAAAAAATGAAACTAAACCACCAACTTACACCATACACAAGAATAAACTCAAAATGAATAAAAGACTTAAATGTAAGTTGTGAAGCCATAAAAATCCTAGAAGTAAACATAGGCAGTAAAATCTCAGACATCTCTCGCAGCAATATTTTTGCTGCCAGTGGTACTATCTGAATAATATTTGACATTTACATCACATCTTCAAGATAGCCAATTTTATAAAAAGAGTTGACGTCTTACTCATTTTTCTTTACACCTTTTAGATTCTTGAATATTAAACTCCTTCTGTACTGAAATTCCTATCTTGCCATCAACTTAAAATTTTTCTCTTAAGTGATTGTTTCCTCATCAAACTGCTCACTCTGCATTTGCCATTGTTTCATCTGTTACTGGGCACATTCCCTAATGTCATTTGATTAACCTTATAAAATTCTGTATTTGAGGGGAATATTTGCAACTTTACTTTGCAGTGGATATCTGTGCAGTACTAACAGGATCAGGTATAGACGCTGATGGTAAACAAGGACAGAATATGCGTGGGGATTCAAGTCATGAAATGGTTGGTGGTTAGGAAGTATTTTAGTGTTTTAAAGGCATGCTTCCTTGGAAAAGCTCCTAACTATGCAGGGATTTGGGTAATGACTTCTCTAATAATGAAGACACCCTGATTTATTTGCATGAATTCATTGCAGTGTGCTCTGTAGGGAGAGGACAGATCATGACTGTGGAGATCCCTGTGCTCGTCGCAGTTCTGCCAGTGAGACGTTGTATGATGATGGACAAGTCACTTAATTTCTTTTGGTATAAATTCACTACTCTGTAAAGTGAAGGTTGAGCTAAAGTCTCTTTTAGTCACAACATCCTGTGATTTGGATATTTTAAGCCTGGCAAGAGCTTTATCACTGTTTTCATAGAATCGTAGAATTTAATAGTCATCAACCATTTCTTCTAGTTATATATATATAATATTATAATTTCAATAGCTACATCCATATGTAATCGTACTTTTGGTAAAGTTGTAATCAGCACTTTCAAACAAATTTAAATTCTGCTCTTTTCAATAGTGTTATATCTTATAAGTGTTTTTCTATTCACTATAAACTTTAATAGCTTTCTCTTTTCACATTTATCTGTTTTAATGGCTGCTTGATAGTCCATTGAGTACATATGTTTTAATATATTTAAATATATCTTGACCAATGTATCTTGGCAACTGAGCATCTCTGTACTTTAGAGTTTGGAGGAGTTTGGGGGCCATGTTACTATAGACATCTCTGTAGTAGACAATTTTGTCAAAAAGCATCTCCGTGTAGCACAGTCTGGATGCCGTGCATTTCAATACTTAAGTGCCTTCCACTGCTGCTGTAAACAGGAAGACACAAACTCAGGCAAAGTGTCTGGCTCAGTGAAGCACGGAGAGGAATAAGGAAAACTGGAAGAACACTGTGTTTTGCTGCTGCCAAGCAGGGACAATCCTGGGGAGTCTGGCATTTAATAATAAACGAAGCAGAAAAGAACTCAACAAACTCGCATTTTGGATGGCATCTTCAGGTGCCTGGCTGCTCCTGCACACCATGCCTGGTATCCAGTCACCCAAGAAGGTTGGTGACTGGTGGCTCCTGAAGTCGCACTGTGCCTGGTCCAGAGAACAAAGCCAGAGGGGAAACCATCTCAAGAAGCAGATGTGTGCGCAGCAGCAAAGCATCCACAGACTGAGCTAATCCTACTTTATTAAAAATTCTAGCACTTCTCATTTTAACTCCAGATCTTGGAGATTTTCAATGCATCCTTGGGGAATAATAGTTTGTTCATCCATTATAATTGGATCTGCTCCCTCTTATCAAGATAAAGGAAGCTTGAAAGTAATACAAAATAATATTAAATGTACACTGTAATTTTAAAAATTTAAAAATAAAAATGTTAAAAAAATTGATAAGCATACTTGGCACTTTTCCCTTCCTACTGTATCATCGACTTCGGTTTGTGCATGTGGTCACTTCCTCTGTGGGTGAACTGTTTGCAATGCTTGTTTGACATAACTTGCCACAATACTGAGGTTGTTATTGGGCAAGAAAGGGAACTATGCTTTGGTGAAATTGGTGTAACCTGGTTGTTTACAGTAGCTAATGGCAAATGTTTCAAGTTAAGTCAGGTTAAAGTAGATGCAGTCAAGGCAATTTTAGTCATGATTCAAATTGCCAACTAAAAGAAAAAACTAGAGAATTATAAAAATTGCATGACAGTTTCAAATTTCACTGTGCTGGGTCATATGGGAATGAAGCATGCTGAGAAACTAGGATGAAGTTCAGTATTTTCAGAGGTTAACTTAATCACAACCAATTTATTCTGTCTCATGTATGTATATATGTGTTTCTCAGCTTTGGACGTTCCATCCTACAATTTCTTAATATTCTTTTCTTTTTTTTTTTTTTTTCCAGATTCTAGCTACATTGAAGACTGGTTGTTTTCTAAAACTAGAGAAGAAGCCCTTGAAGTGATGGTGACTTCTTTTTGAGGTTTGAGCACTAGAATAAAAAGTAATTGTTGATGGTTTCAGAATTTGTTTACAATACAGTGGTGGAGTCCAGATGCAATAGCAGCAAACAAAAAAACAAGAGTTCAGATATTTTCTCTCACCAAAAAATAACTAGTACCATTCTGATTTAGTTATGTGATTTTTAAAAAACAAAACCTAGCATATTCTTCTTAAATCAGCTTTTGTGGGAGGTATACCTGATGATTAAGGTGTAACCCAGCTATGCAGTTTACTCCTTTTCATAGACCACATCCCCAGGCATGCCTCCTTTGCCTGTTCTGTGTGATATCTCACATTTAGAGAGAAAATGTGAGAGTCCAAGACATAAGTTATAGAAAGACAGCAACAGTGTGGGGACTCATTTTAATGACACATAAATTTGGTAAAACTTAATAACCAGCTGCTTTACCACTTTCCCCAGTCCCAGCTCATTTAAAGCCTGTGGCAACTGATGCTCTCACATTACAACACCAGTTATTTCTTTGGCTGGGCTCCAGGAGCAGCTCCTCTCTCCCAGCTAGCTAATCCTAAACTGGTTATCCTCTCCAGGTCAGAATTTTTTATCTAGATGCCCTCAGTTCTCCTGTTCCCCAGAACTCTCAGCCAGGAGCTCAGTTCTCAAACTGTTTCCCAAAATATCATCTTTCTAAAATCTATTCACAATATTTTTTCCTTAGGGACAATCACAATTCCTGTTCAGTAGTTTTCAAAGTAGCAACTTATTTTCCTCTTCTTTAAGTGTTCTGCTTAATGGTTGGATTTAGTTAAAAAGAAACCATATTTAAATTCATACTGATATACTTTTTAAAAAAATTGATTTTAGAAAGAGGAAGAGAGAGATTGATGTGAGAGAGAAACATTAATAGGTTGCCTCCCACACATGCCCTAACCAGGGGTTGAACCCTCAACCTAAGTATGTGCTCTGACCGAGAATTGAATCCACCAGCTTTTGGTGTACAGGGTGATGCTCCAGCCAACTGAGCAACAATGGCCAGGGCATACTGATATACTTTTTGACCATGTCAGTCCCAGGGCCAGTGAGCTGAGGCTATAAAGAAATATCAGGAGAATTTTTGAAATCCCAACTGTCTAATGTCCAGGTTACTTTGCCTGGAGGAAACTCCCTGGATGAAGATATTTTTATAGAAATTGGACACTCATCTGACCAGGTATTGCCGAAGGGTAGCCTGGCTGAATTGGAAAGAAGGTTTTCTAGGTCTGTTTTATGCCACAGGAGTTCTACAGTTTCTCAATTGATGGCCCAAAGGAAGCAAAGTTGTCTTTTTCCCTCAGATGTTTAAAAAATTAAGCAAAGATATTAAACTAGATTATTGCACTTGTAATTTCTGGTGCATCTGTAGTGCTTTGGGGGTGATTTTCTTGATACTCTCATTCTGAAGCATATTTCCTGAATGGCTCCCTCTTAGCCTTCATGACCTTGGAGGACTGTCCAGAGAGAATGATTTTGGGGACACACTTCTGAGGCCATGTGGCGCTCAAGGGAGCTTCAGGGAAGCTGTCTGAAGCATGTGTGTGGTTTACTAGGTTGGGAGGTAGAAGATTACTACGAGTTGATTACACACCTGGCTGTTAGGATCTTAGCTTGGTCTTTGAACCCCACCCACTCTGCCACCGTGGTACTCCTAGTGTCTGCCTTCCTCAGCCAAGCCTCCCATTGACCATTCCTTGGGGACAACATTAAACACGAGATAAAGCACCGTGTGCTAACCATTCTTGAAAATGTCTAAATGTCTCTGGAGATAATATACACTTGAGATTATAAAGGCGTATTTGAGTTTTAACCCAGTTTTTATGCTCCCATTCCTCATGAAACCCCCTTATTCCAGCAGGAAGTATTTCCTCCTCCTTCCTTCTAAATGCAGGTTCACTTTGTCCTTACCTTATGTCATCAATTTGGTTCCTTTTATTAACTATTTGTAGAGAAGGTGTCTCCTCATTTATCACTAGTATAGTATCACTAGTATATGAGCTCCATGAGGCAAAGCATTTCTTTCTCTTTTGTTTGCTATTTTATGCCAAATGGCTAGAAGTGTCTGGTGCATAGTAGGTACTCAATGAACATTTACTTAATGAGGTAATAAATGCATCTCCCAGACCAAACCAAAAGTTCCCTGGGGACAGGACCAGGCCCTTCATCCATGAATTTCTCACTAGGCTGAAACAGGAGCTGCTCTTTTCACTGACCACCTGTCTGTGGGGTATGATATCACACATTTGTCCCCTCTCTCTGAAGAGTTGAGGAAGTGTTGTGTTGTATTATCCCTATATAGGTGACCATAGTTTAAACTATATCTATCTTCTATTTAAAGCATAGAAGATTCTTTACAAGATGCTTACAGATGAGATGTGGAAGGGGCGTAAAAGCTAGGAACCAGTGTTGGTGTCCATGCACGCCTCTTTTTGTTTGTTTGTTAATCCTCACCTGAGGTTATTGTTTTCCATTGCTTTTCAGGGAGAGTATAATGGAGGGGGAGAGAGAAAGAGAGAAACATTGACCTGAGAGAGACATATCAACTGAGTTGCCTCCCTCACACGTCCTGACGTGGGGCGGGGAGCAAACCCGCAAGCCAGGTACGTGCCTTTGACCTGGAATGGAAGCCATGAACCTATGCTCTAACCACTGAGTAACACCAGCCAGAGCCATGAAGGACTTTTTAACTTCTGTGTTCACCAGCCCCTCCCAGGAAACCTCTCTGATGGGCTGTAATGGGGTGGGGTGGGGCTGGGGAGGCAGGAAGGGCGTGTGCTGGTGTCACAGTGAGTCTTCCCCTCTTGTCAGGTCTGAGAGGAAGTGTGTGGTAAGTCACATGGAGACAGAATGTCAGTCCCTGACAGGGGTTGAGGTGGCTCTTTGGTTTCCCTTTCATGCCTGTGCTTGAAGCCCTGCCTCTATTTAAATGAATGAATGGACACAGAGAGGAGCTTCACTGCAATGTGCATAATCTGATAGGTAGCAGATACAAAGTCTGGCTGATGGGAGAATCAAATCTAATTCTGATGATCTAATATCTTTGAGTAGGTACCCTGAGGGTAACTTTTGGTCTTTTGGCTTCCCCTCGAGGTGCTCATAAACAGGAGGAAAGTGGCCAGATTTTTCCAGAAGTTCTATGCTAATTGAGTTTATCTGGAAAGGAAATTTTAGGTACAAGGACTTCAAGGCATAATAATAGTTGTCTTTATGTCAGCTGATGAATAATTTTGAAGTAGTCATGAGATGTTAATTTAATGAAACCATGTCTTTATGCTCCCCCCCCACACACATACACACACACACACACACACACACACAGAGTATTCAGACTGTAGAAATTGTCATGCCTTTGCAAGGCAGGTTTTGTGCTGAGGTAAGCTAGAGTCTCTCTGTTCCTCACCCCAGGTATTTATGAAGCTCTCATTCTTTGTCACGTAATTGGTGCCAACATATCTTCCTCTTCTCCTACACATGCCCTAAGGCTTACTTTCCAGCCTGGCTGTGCTCTCCTGCTCCAGCACCTTCAGTTACCAGCCAAAATCCTATTCTATACAATGCCAATTGCAAATGCAAGACCATGTGAAAGCTTTCCTGCCCCCTCCTCCATGGAGACTCTCCTCATTTCAACCCTGCAGTGCCCTGTGCTTTCCTCATGATCCTCATGTTCTCCTCACTGTGACATCTAGTGGGGCGAGCCCAGCAGGTGATGCCCAGCATGCTGGCCAAGTCGGCACCTCACCTGTGACCACCTTTTCCCTCCCTCTTGCCTTGCCCTTCTTGATCTGGCACTGCCCTCTGTAACCCTTCTTAAATGCATGGTGTACTTGTTATGGCCTAAATCTTTGTCTGTAGCCTCAGAGCTGACGTCTCAGCCTGGCATGAAGGGCCCTTCTGATGCCGGCTTCCATCCCCCATTCTGTTGTACCACGTTCTAGGCATGTGTAATTACTATCAGCTTTCTGAAAATCCCAGACTCAGTCTCAGCTTTATGGCCCTGTATATGCTGTTTCTGCCATCTGGAGTGCCTTTCCCTTTTTTTTCAACAGGTTGAACCTGACTGATCTCTAACAATGTCATTCAGGTGCCTCCTCAAAGAGGCCATCTGGGTCAGCTGCACCTGTTGGGGGGGGGGGGGCGGCTTCTGGCCCCACTGGACAAAACTCATATTAGAGCATGTCCCAGACTGTATGTTTTAGATGTTGAGCTCCAGCTAATGGACTGCCGTAAAGGCAGGACTGGATCCTTGGCCTCTATCACTGCACCTAACACATAGGTATTTAGAAAATATCTGTCTTTCAGATCATTAGTGCTTAAACCTGCTAACCTATATGCAGTGCTTTTTTATTTAGGTTGTTGTTTCTCTAACAGTATTTAATGAAGTCCCATCTGATGCAAAAAGCAACAGAGTTTGTACATTGAAGTCACCATTCTTTCTTGAAAAAATGGCTTCAGTGGCTTTATTCACTGCTTTTATTCTCACGAGGCTCCGCCACATGCATTTACCACCACAGTTGAGAATTGAATAAAAGTTAGTGGAGCAAGATAATTCCTCCATTGCCTACCAAACTAGGTATTTTTAATTTTTTAATTGATTTTTAGAGAGAGAGAGAAAAAAGAGGGAGAGAGAGAGGAACATCAATGTGAGGGTGAAGCATTGGTCAGCCCCCTCCTTGATGTCCCCTCCCTGGGATCTAGCTCACAACCCAGGCATGTGCCCTGACCAGGAATCAAACCAGCAACCTTTCAGTGCATTGGGCCATGCCCAACCAACTGAGCCACACTAGCCAGGGTGGTATTTTTAATTATATAAATTGGCTACTGTAAGAAAACTACAGCAAGAAGATGGTTGTGCCCTGGCCAGCATGGCTGAATGGTTAGAGCTTCACGGGTTTGATTCCCAGTCAAGGGCACATACCTGGGTTGCAGGTTCGATACCTGGCCCAGGCCTGTGTACATGCAGCAACCAATCAGTGTGTCTCTCTCACATGGATATTTCTCTCTCTCTCTTTCTCTCTCTCTGTCTCTCTTGCCCCTTCTCTCTCTCCCCCTCTCCCCCCTCCCTTCGATTCTCTCTAAAACATCAATGGAAAAATATCCTTGGCTGAGGATTAAAAAAATAATAAGAAGAAGATGCTTATGAATTTAGCTTCAATCAACTCAACTCCTCTGCAACTAAAGTGTGAGGGGAACCATAGGAGGAGCAGAGGATGAGGAGGGATTGGTGTTTTAATGGCCACCAAACTCTGAGGCGGCTTCTGTGTTTAGTCATTTCTGTTTGGACAGGAGCTTGCTCTCCACACTCAAGCTTAGTTTGCTATGTGCTGGATGTAACTCCACCAGGGAACAATCTCTTATCTTGCCTCTGACACACAGATGCAGGGCTCCAGCAAGATTCTAGACCTGTTGTTTTCCAGATGAGGTCTGCTCTGGCTTCACTGCTGGGATCTGTCTCAGACGAATGACTTTCTAGTGATGTTTGTCTCAGGCCTTTTTCACCCACAGCTGAGGAGGTCTCTGCTGTATGGCCTTTTTGCTTGCCTGTTTTGGAGTTCTCTGGGATGAGTGTAGAGCATAACGGGGTGATGAATGCAGAAGGGAGCATCAGACATGAATGAGCTTCTATTTACCTGAGAGTGCAAATAACAGTGCTCCATAGAAAGGGCAGTTATGTTCCCTTTTTCTTCATGGAATTTGGGAGGTTGACAGTAAGTAGCCAATAAAACTGTGTTCAGGTGTCACTTTTAGTGACACTAACAGCATATAGGGCTGAGCAAGGCCTGGTTCTCCTGGTAGATTTTTTCCCTTTGGTTTGGGGATATTTCAGTGCATAGCCAACAAAGAAGCAAGAGAAATGGAACTCTTCCATCAGCTTTCACTTCTCATACATAGAAGCATTACTTGGGGCGGAAACTGAACACATCTTTTTGGCATCTGTGTTCCCAGGTCAGGGGTGGCAGTTGAGTTGACGGAGGAAAGAGAAGAGGGAGAATTCATGGAAAAGGACATTGGGTGTCCAGGAGAGTCACATGGAGACTGTCTTCTTAAGTTTAATTTTTTTTAATTTGAAATTTTGAAAATGATCACAGTTAAATAGCAGTTGTTAAACACCCAGTTGATCAAGATATTTTATAAACCTTTGCTTTGAAATGTTCCTAAGGTAAGTGACTCTATTTAGTGGACAGATGGGTCTGATGACCTTGGAAGAACTCTTGTACAAGCGACTAGGGCTGGTTCTCAACAGATGCTTCCAGTACCCAGGGTTACAGCTTTGTGCCAGCAGGAAAAGAGAGCTGGAAAATCTGTCCCCTGCAGCCAAATGGGCGCTAAGTCTTAGGCACATGCCAGCTGAAATGGAGCACCATGTATGACCAAAGGCTGTTGTCAGAAAGAGAAGAGCTGTCTTCTAATTCCTTCAAGCCAGAGTCCAACTCTGTGTTCCTGGAGCCAGCTCTTCTTGCCCCCTAAGGTGACATCTCAGGGCCCAAAATGACCTCCCTTTCCCTGCTGCAGCCAGCTGCTTCTAAAGGCTCTTTCCACTTACCTTTGAAAAGAGGAAATCTCTACAAGGCTGTGTATAGTCTCAGAGCACGTCTTGCCTTATTTTCATGGTCAAAGACTGCTTAGTCTTTGGTTAGCCTAGTATTCACTAGGTATCTGTGTTTAGCAACTTAAATATTCTTAGCTCTCCAGTAGTTTATATCACATGCATGTACACACACACACACACACACACACACACACACACTTATTCTTTTAACTTTAAAAACAGAAGAATGAATGAACACATGCATGCTTAGCTAACCCAGCAATAGGACATAGGTGAGTAAATCTTGACTATCATTAACAAATCTTTGTGCAAAACAAGCTACAGAGGTTTATCCTTCGTTAGAAGAGAAAAATGGAGGAGAGGGCATGGTTTTCCCTTAATTTGGAGGAGGGCAAGAGAAAAATCATCAGTTATATTCTAAGAAAAGTTGAGGCCATGGATAGGACATGGTTTGATAACTAGGAAATGGCTCCTTCCTCTGGTGGAGCTCATAGAAGAACACAGGTGTGTGCTGCTTTGAAGTGCAAGTGGGAGGGCTGGTTCCTCATGTTGTCTCAGGTTTCATGTGGGGTCATACCTGTGACTGGGCTCATTGACATGATTGCTACAGAGATATGTGTGGTGGAAAGAACCATGGCTCACATCCTAATCCTCAGAAGCTGTGAATATGTTAGGTTACATGGTGAATAGGAATTGCTAGTCAGCTGACCTTGAGATGGGATAATTATCCTGGATAATCCAAGTAATCCAGGTAGGTACAATGTAATCACAAGTGTCCTCTGAGGTTGAAGGAGTGAGACAGAAGGGTCTGTGTCAAGTGAGACCATGTAATAAAGTCTCCAAACCTTTGTTGCTTTGAAGGTGAAGGAGGGCTATGAGCCAAGGAATGCAGGTGAACTCTGGAAGCTGGAAAAGGAAAGGAAATGGATTCTCCTCTAGAGCCTTTAGAAGAAACGAGCTCTGTCCATATCTTGGTTTTTAGCCCACTGAAACCCATTTCAGACTTCCAACCCCTAGAATTCTAAGATAATAAATTTGTGTTCTTTTTTAGAAAAAGCAAAGAACCATATGATTTCTCTCATATGTGGGATATAAAACTGAAACTCATAGACAGACAACAGTATGGTGGTTACCAGAGAGAAGGTGGTAGAGGGGATAGTAAAGGGTAAAGGGGGCCAAATATATGGTGATGGAAGATGATTTGATTTTGGGTAGTGGGCACACAGTGCAATATACAGATCATGTATCATAGAAATGTGCACTTGAAACCTATAGGATCCTATTAGCCAGTGTCAGCCCAATAAATTTAATTAAAAGGTTAAAAATAAATTTGTGTTGTTTTAAGCCCCCAAGTGTGTAGCAATTGTAGCAACAATAAGCTGTAATGCAATTCAGAAATATGTCAGTATTTTGGAAACATGAGACCCTCTTAGTTATTTATGATATATAATATAATGGAAAATTTATGGAATGTAAATAACTCAAAGAAGAATCTTATCAAAATTAATTCTGAGATTTCTCTAAGCTCATTTATTTTACAAGAGTGAGGGCAGGATTTCTTCACTATTATATCCTCACTGCCTAGTTCAGTGCCTGACTCATATTTAAATGAATCTCTTTTTACTAAATACATGAAAAACCAAAACAACTGTCTTTTCAAAGGTGTTTTTTTTTTTATAGTGTATCACTATTATTAGAAATCTTAAATCCAGGCTCTCGTCATAGACAAAGAATATCACACTTTACATTGTCATTCAAAGATGAGAGGTTTGGTTAGAGAACTTTTTTAAGTTGTTGAGTTTAAACAAGAGTCATTATTGCTCTCTTAGGTTCTAGGAACTTTTTTTTATCTACACATGGCTGGATGGTTGGAGTGTTAACTTTCTTCCCTTTACCTGTTCAATAAAACTTCTGTAATATGTAGCAAATTGTAACCTTAAATCAGTGACCAAAAATTGTTCATTATTTGTGAAACTCGGTTTGGGAAGCCTGGTATTATTTACTAATATTAACAATATTATTAGTGATCTTTGCATGGCATCTTTTAGAATTAAGCATATTGCTAGTATTGATTTACTATTTCTTCACTCACTCATTCTCTGAAAAAATCTTTGCTGGGATCTTAGTGTGTGCCAGGCACTGAGGAAACAAAAGGAAATAAGATAAGGCCCTTCCCAGAGGAATCCACATTCTAGATGGGAAGAAAGACGAGTGGGTAGGTAATGAGAATATGGAATAGCCAGTGTTAAAATAAATTGTGGTGCCAAGAGGAGAAAACTTCCAATTCTGCAGGGAGGATACAGCAGAGAGGAAGAAACTTAAACCAGGTACTGAAGGACTGGAAACAGCTTGGCAAGTGAAAGAATGGGACAAACATTAATTGCTCATTGAATCTTAGGCACTGTGCTGGGCACTTGTATGGGTAACTCTGTCATTTAATTTTTACCCTGAGGAAAATAATATTCTAATTAAGTAACTTTGCAGAACCACATAGAGTGGGATTTATATTGTCTTTGAAGTCATGGGTTTTAAAGTAGAGGTGGGCAAACTTTTTCTGGAAAGAATGAGAATAAATAAATTAGGCTTTGTGGGCCATATGTTCTCTGTCACAACTATTCGACTCTGCTGTTTTAGTGTGAAAATAACCATAGATAAAATGGAAACAAATGAGCATGGCTGTGTTCCAATAAAACTTTATTGATAAAAGTAGACAGTGGGCTGGATCTGGCCTGTGGGCTGCAGTTTGCCGACTCCTGTTCTAGAATGGCAATTATAGCTACCATTTTGTTTTGGAATATTTCTGGAGAGGGAGCTTTTAGTTTCTATTTGCTTGTCAACTGGTCAATGTCAGCTTCAGAATGAGCTATAGCCTCTCACCAAGAAATAACAGTAGACAAGATTCATAGTGGAGGTTCAGATTGACCTAATTTTCTAACATTTCACATTGTTGTGATTAATATTTAACAGACCTCTGAGAATCTAGATAGAATACATCTTTAGGTCATTATAGATGAGTCCAAAGAGAAACTATACTAATGCAGGCTTGGCAGAGGATTTGACATTGTGTGGGTATGTCTGTGCTTTAAGATTAAAAAAAAAAAAGAGATTTGTCTGGAGCCATTGGGAAAAAATAAAGATCTGAACTGATGACCTGGGAGAAGCCTAGGGTGTGAAGCCTTGATGCTCTGTCTTCTGGAAAAAGGCAGAAACATCTGGTTAGTGTAATGCTGAGGGGCTGTGTGAAAGGAAGTCCTAAATCCAGATTAAAAAGCAAAACACATCTTGACATTTTAAAGCAACAAGCCAGAAAACTGTCTGAAATAGCTGATACTGTGGGAAAAGTCACTAAATTCTGAAATCTGAGTATGGAATCCTTTAGTACAGTGATGTTCAAGCTTTTTCATCTCATGGCACACATAAACTAATTACTAAAATTCTGCAGCACACCCAAAAATGTATTTTTTGCTGATCTGACAAAGATGAGAGGTTTGGTTAGAGAATTTTGATCTGACAAAAAATAGGTATAATTTTGATTCATTCACACTGGACAGCAATTGTTGTGTTGGCTGTTGCCAGTTTTTTATTTGACAATCTAAGGGAAAAGAGGTTAAGAGCCCCTGACTAAGTAGATATTGCATGTTTAAAAAAATTCTCATGGCACACCTGTTGAAAATTGCTGCTTTCAAGCAAAACCGTGAGTTTTTTTGAGAACAGATCTTTCTAATAGTATATCCTAAGAACTAGAGAGTGGTAGGAAAACACCTGAAAAACCATTAAAGGATTTCAGAAATGTTACTGAAAGGAAACATTGGGAAGCCATGTAAGTCACCTGTTCTGGCCCTATGTGACTAAAAGATTTTATTCTCTCAGCTAATGAGGGAGCTGGATGAGTATGGCTACTTTGGAGAGCTAATTTTTTTTGAGTAAAACTTTTGAAAAATCAAGAGCAGACTAAGTTATGAGATTGTTTCAAGTTTGAATGGTTTGAACTGGATTGATTGAAAGTGATGCCTGGCTGTTGTCTCTGGAGGTCCCTGTGCTAGGCATCCCAAAGTATTTTGATCAGCTTCCCTATCAGGCTCTGTGCTGTTGCTCTTAAGGTTGAATTGGGGGGAACTGGAAGAAAAGATGGAAAATAAAGGGAGTTGATATCTCCCTGGAAGACATCATACATGTTAGCAGGCTACAGTTATTTCAATCAAAACTATTTGAACTTTTTCTTGTGTTTTGATGAATCTTGTCTTGAATTTTAAACAGATGTGATTTGGAATATGCATGTCTCATAATGTGGCAGCTGAGCTTTGCTGGCTCTCCTGCTGCTGTACCTCACTCCGACTTGCAGGCATCAACTTTGTGTGTTGTTTTTCTGGCCTCTTTCTAGGTTAGAAGCAGTTCATAAAGCTCAGAAAGAGCTTCCTCAACATGTACATCTTAGGGCAGCTGAAGAAAATAATCTGTAAAGCAGATAAATGCCTTGATGTGGATTATGTCCAGCAAACAGTGTTTATATAAAAGGCTTTAACATGTAAACCAATTAAAGAGTCTTTTAATTTGACTTCCCATCGTGCAAAGCTTTTTTATATTGTAAATTTAGAAAAGAATATTCATATTCTACAATCTGGCTGACATTCTTTTCTTTCAGTAAGGGTTAAATAAAGGGGATCTTCAAAGCATTGTTGATATATTATAGGAAGCTTTGAAGCTTTTATTAGCTTCGCTGGAAATCTTTGTTTCCTGGAAAGTTCGCTAATGGAGTGTATAGTTTCTTACAGAAATCCTTTTCTTAGCTGCATGTAGTAAATAACCTAATCAGTGGGGTTGCTATTGCAAGATAAAATTAGTTATCTAAGCTGGTCCTGAGTCAGCTATTTCCATTGTAAAGAAAGTCTTAAGATATACTGTTCTTTGGGTCCAATTAACCTTTTGTTTATCTTAATTCACCTCTATGACTCTCTGATAGCAATATTATATACACTTTCCAGTAACTCAGACAGCAGCTGTTAAATATGGAACTAACTGGCTCCATCTCAGCAACTTTCATCTCAGTCAGTGGTACGTCTGACCGCTTCTCATCTCCTCCACTGTCACCACCCAATATAGGGCTTACTGGTTCTGCTTTGATGGCTGTGGTGGCCTTCTATCAAGTTCACTGCTTCTTCTTGTCCACTTCCATATATACCTACCCCCAAGGCCTATTTTCCTAGGAACAACTACAGTGACTCTTTAAAACTAAATCAAGATCGTGTCACTCCCTTGCCCACACCCAACAGTGGCTTCTGTTGACCTCAAATAGAACTCAGCGTCCTTCTTTGGCACAGGGCCAATATGACCTGTGCTCAACTATCTCTCACCAGCATTTCTAGGCACTCTTCCCTTCCCTCCCTCCCTCCCTTGCTAGTTCTTTGGGCAGAGCAGTCACACTTCCACCTTAAGACTTGAACATTTGCACTGGTTCTTCTTTCCTCCTCCTGAACACTCGCCCTCCAGGTATTCACCAGCATGCTTCCCCAGTTCTCCCAGGTCTGTGCTCAGGTGTTACCTCCTCAGAGACACCTAACCACTTTATCTAAAATAGAAGCCCCCCATTCTCTTACCCTGCTTTTCCTTCCCATCTATTAGCCGACATTCAGTCTATTATTGATTGATCAGTTTATTTGTTCATTAACTTACTTATAATTTGTCACTCCCAAGAAAATGTGAGCTCCATAGTGATGGGGACACGGATTTATCATTGAATCTCTTGTGCCTAGCACACATAAGCAATCAGGATGTACCTGCTCGGTTCTGAGTGAAGGAAAGAACCAGAACCATTCACATTGATTGTGGTCTGCATATGGAGACCAAATCATAGTGCTGTTATGTTGTTCATTAGTACATATGTTGTTTTTTTAATTTTCTTATCCTACTAAAGGTTTGCCATTCAACAGTTAAGGTTTACCTTAGATTTAGTTCCCTAAAGGTTTCAGCAGTAACCTGTGTTTCCCTTTGATGTAGTTCAGTGTAAGGGTGGCCGTATCTGAACTTCTTGGCAATTTAATGGATTTATAGTAGTGATCCGTGTGGACAGTCAGCCATTGGAATCTTACTTGCCTTCTTTCCTTGGTGATTAGCAGGCACCTTTTTAGCACCAAGAAAAAGAGCCACGTACTCGACTATTTTTAATATAGGAGAGTTCACATAATTATCTAAACACTCAGAAGTTACTTTAAGAAAATGTATATGACTAAAGGAGCCTTTTCTCCTACAAATGAGCAATCAAATATCTTCCTATAAATACTGTATGAGAAGAAATTGGAGATAGGAGCTAATAGAGGAAGTTGGATAAATGGTTTGTAGAACCTTGTAGAAGATAAAATAGCCCCATTCCATGAGATGATTTTGCCAGCATAATTGCTCTGAGCTAGTTTTAAAAAGGCAGATGTATTGATATATAATTTTCATATAGTAAAGTTCATTCTTTTTGAAAGTGTACAGCTGTGAGTTTTGATAAGTGCATACAATCGTGTAGCCACCATAATCAAAATACAAATTTCCATCACCTTTAAGCATTCCTTGTACCCCTTTGTAAGCAGTTCCTCCACTCAGCCCCTGGCGGCAGCCACTGATCTGTTTTCTATCCTTATAGTTTTGCCTTTTCCAAAATGTCATATAAATGAAATCAAACAGTATGTAGCTTTTTGAATCTCACTTAGATTAATGCACTTGAGATTCACCCATGTTGCATGTTTCCAGTAGTTTGTTCCTTTTTATTGCTGAGTAGTATGTTGTTGTGTGGATATAGAGTTTGCTTATCCATCCAACAGTTGATGGATATTTGGGTTATTTTTAGTTTATGGTGATTATGGATAAAACTCTCATAACACATTTTTATGAGAACATACGTTTTCATTTTTTCTTGGATAAATATGTAGGAGTGGGTTTGGTGAGCATATGGTAAGTATATGTGTAACTTTATTGAAAAAATGGCCAAACTAATTTCCAACTTGGCTGTACTATTTTCCATCCCCACCAGTAAGGTATGAGAGTTCCCTGAGTTGCTTTTTAACCCTCAAGTACTAATGCCCACAGTGCTTTTCCTCCTTGAAGTGAAACCTTGGGATTTCTCCCTCCCCCTTCTCCCTTCAATTTTGTGTTCCAATCTCTTATACTTGGACCTTTAAATTACTTTTATTTAAAAGTATTTAAACTCTAAGTTCGCATCTGTTTGACTTGGTTGTAGTGAACTAAATTAAACTCAGGCCAAAGGTAATGGCAGCCCTGAGTGGGACTTTGGTGCAAATGTAGCTGTCTCCAGGGCATCTGCATAAGGTAGCTGAACCCTACCCCAAATCCAGGGAGAGATGTCAAGTGTTTCTCACCAGCTATGGGATAGACAACATACTTGGACTTTCACAGTGGTGAAGATTCATTTGATCCTAGGCAGAGAAGTCAGAAAAAGATCTGTGGTTATCAAAAGGTATATAGATTTATCTTGGAGATACTATGAAGTATGTAGAATCTTGTGAACAGGTTTTTCTCTCACTTAAAGTTTTTACATTATTTTTAAATTAGTGATGCACATAGCATAGTGGTTAAGAGAGCCCAATGCTGCTACTACCCACCTGGGTGACCTTGGGCAACCTCTCTATGCCTTAGTTTCTTCATCTGTAGAATGGGTATAGTAAGAGTAGCTAGTAGTGGTGGTGAAGTGGTTAATATGTATATTGTGCTTAGAACAGTGCCTGGCAAATATTAAACGATATGAGTACTAGTTGCTGCTGTTATTGTTATTAACTAAACTTTATCCCCAATAAAATGTGTTTTTCATGCATTTGTCTCACTTTCACAGCTTGCAGGTACTAGCTGCTTGTTCAAAGAATGACTAAAATTCAGTTAACACTGAGAACCAGAATTTTATGACATTATCTAGAATAATGTCCAGTTTCTGATTGTCCTCAGATGCATGTATTTATACTCACATATGTTGACTCGAGTCACATTTTTAAGTGGCATCAGTTCTTGGGTCTAGCTGGCTTATTTCTCTTACTCTTGGAGGCTCAGGAGGAAGTGGTGATTTCTGAGGTACACTATCCTCCTCCCCCATTCCCTGCCTCCTCCATTTGAGGGGGTGAATTCGCCACAGTTTGGTCACTGTGTCAGGGTTAGAAGTTTGGGCACAAGATTTTTGATCATGTCCCTCTCTTCCTAGTTGTTTTTGTTGTTGCTATCTCCATACAGAAATGGTTATCTTTTAGCATAGCTTATCAACTTTTTTTTTTATCCTCACCTGAGGATGTTTATTGATTTAGTGAGAGAGTAAGGGAGGGAGGTGAGAGAGAACATAAACATTCATGTGAGAGAACACGCCCTGACCATGATCAAACCTATGTATGTGCCCTGTTTGGGAATTGATCCCGTAGCCCTTAGTGTATGGGACGACACTCCAAGCAACCAAGCCACCCAGCCAGGGCAGCTTAGCAATTTTTTTTCCTGACATTTCTTTACAGTGGCCATCTCTCCAGGGAATAGGCCTAGCCTGGCTTTCCCATTTGGGACCTGTGATATGTGGAAGCGCAGTCAGGTTGCCTCTGTTTGGGCGTACCGCCTCAGTGCTAGAGCATGTGGTCCTGGGCGCAGTGAGCATGCACACAGCCAGCAAGCAGGTCCACCTGTGCCCCTCAGGCACTGGAGTGGGCCTGCCCCATGTGTGCACCGGCTTTCACACAGTGCTGCTTCATTCATGCACTTCAGAGTTCTCGCAGGGAGTGAACGAATTTATGTTCTGAGCATTGTCTGCGGGCTGACTTGGGTCTCACAAATGCACTGTTACTTTAAATGCTTCTAACAGCTGTGACTTATAAAATGTAGTTGTGAGATGCACTACTGAATTTATAGTAGCCTTTCCCTTTGTCCTACTAAACCTGCAACTACTGGAATGGAGGGGAGGTGGTAACAAGAAAGTTATAACATTACAGAGGAGCTCCTTATACTTGAAGCTCTTGAGATCCACCTCTGTAACATGCACCCAGACTTTACTTAGAGATGAGAGAAAGCAGTTGAGAGAGGCCCAGAGGCAGGTAGGACCCATCACCTCCTTACCTGTTAGGAGGGTTGATAGGCAGAGTATGCTGGACAGGGAACTCCAGCCCTAGTGCACACTGTTCTTATCAAATGCAACTTGCATATCAATAGGTGGTTTTTTAAAATTTAGTGTTATCCCTATAAAAAGAGCAAGGCCTAGCATAATCTTATTTTTGGGAAAACTTACATGTGCAGCCAGTATAGAGCAATAGAAAATATTTGTCTTCACCAAGTGCTGAACTGCATGGATTCACTGTGCCTAGGAGACTGGAGAGGGTTCAGAACATCATGGTTGCTTCGAGCCCTTGACCATCCACTGGGAGCCCCCACCTGCCACTGGCTGAGGAAACAAGGAGTGCCCCATGCGTGAAGAGTCTTAGTTCTCTTGTTGTGGCCGCTATACATTTGCAGTGCGTCTTGAACTGCCTGTAAAAATATGTTCATGTGGTGGATTTCAGACTTGTTGAAGTTTAAGGACAATTGGAGAGAGTCGTGGTGCTCCCTGAGGCACACTGCAGGACCATATTTGAAAATGTACAAGAACCTGACATTGCCTTTTAAGAACCTGTGCTAATGCAGTATGTGGAAGCTCTCCAAGAGCAGCGTAAAGCTCAAAAGGTGAGAAACGTGTCCCGTAGGAAGATACCCCAAGGACAGAGGAGTGGTGGTGTTTCTGGATCTCACCAGGGAGGATCATGGTGCCTATTTTAGCTCCTTCTCCATGTGCCCCCACGTCAGTTGCTATTTTCATAGTGAGCATCTTCCTGCAGCTGGTGGTATGTTGATTGCCAGAAACCCTCATGTGGAAGAGGAGGGTGCAAGGAGTTGCCCCTGTGTCCACCGGTGCCCCTGTAAGCATCTATTTTTTGAGCACCCTACGCATGCCTATGAAATAATAAAAACATACAGTACAAGATAAGTCCTGCTTATAAAAACCCAGTATCTTTTCAGAGAAAAAAAATACATATGAAATACAGATAACTCTTAAGACAAGTAGAGTGCAAAAAGTTGTAACAGTCAAATTGTACATTGAAAGTCATGTTAATACACTCTTATTTAGTGAAAACTATCAACATTTATTTAGTAAAAAATCCAGTATTTAGGAAAAAATTCACTGTTCTGTGGATATTATCCTAATGTTTAAAAGTATTATAATAATAATAGTTCAGGGTCACAAAATCTCTCCCATAAATTTCTTTTTCTTTTTTTTTTATATATCTTTATTGATTTCAAAGAGGATGGGAGAGGGAGAGAAAGCTGAAACATCAATGAAGAGAGAGTTGTCATTGATCAGTTGCCTCCTACACTCCCCTGACTGGGGATCAAGCCCGCAACCTGGGCATGTGCCGTGACCAGGAATTGAACCACGGCTTCCTGGATCCTAGGTCAATGCTCAACTGCTGAGCTACGCCCAGCCAGGCGACTCCTATAAATTTCTTAACAAGTAAAATGGACTAGTGGTAATACTCTTAAAATGTTCTATTGTTTGTTTTATTTCAAGCTTTCTGCAACCCTCTCTCCCTCAATATTAAAATCAAGCCTAGGCAGTTTAGCATGTCATTGAGAGCTGGCTTTTCCTCTTTCTAAAGGTGCTACACAGTGGGCCCAGTGACCTTCGATGGGAATCCCTCCCGCTCAGTTTCCCTGCTGCCCTCTCTCCTACAGCCCTTCCCACCGTTGTCATTTCTCATTTGCCTCTAACCTTGACTCCTGCACATGACAGTCTAGTCATTTACTAATAGTTTTCTCATCAAGTTGTGTGGCCCTAGATTTAATGCTAGCACAGTGACACCTTGGGCACCAATATAGTAAGTACATGTCTGAGGGACGATGGAATGGGGTTGTGCCCACACTGTTACAGACCCATGGTGACATCTGTAGGCTATGGTGTATTTCCAGTCAATAAATAACTTCTAATAGGTACATGGTTTTGTTGACTTTAAGGTATTATATTGTTTTTTTATGAATGTTAAAATAATAATCACTTATTTATTCATTCATTCATTCATTCATTCATTCATTCATTCATTCATTCATTGCTATGGCTATTCCAACCCTGGATGATTGAGAATTAACTATATGGTCATTTATAATCAGATGTTTGTCATGGATTCAGAAGAGAGAAAAGTCCTTGAGGAAGAAGTTAGGCAGTCAGAGAAGGCCACATGGAAAAAGGAGGTATCTGAGCTGAATCCTGAAATGTGTCTTGAGATTCACAGGAGGGTAGGGAGGCAATGCCCATTGCTTAGGGAGGTAGTGCTCATGGCTGTGGGAAAATATCTTGGAGAACTTCCTTCCTTGCTCTAGGCATCTAGGGAAAGATGAGTGAAGGCAGCCAGAGTAGTAGTTGGGTCTCGTGAAGGCCTTGTGCCTAGGGTCTGCAATGGAGGACCTTTCGACACCTGATAGTGTGGGGACAAGACCCTGTCAATGCTCTGGACCTAGAGCCACCTGTCACTGTAGTAGTTAAGTAGTATGTGAATAAAACACTGGAAATGTCCCTTCATTGTGGGCAACTTCACGGGCACCTCCTGTCAAACCCGAGTCTTTTGAAACAGGTAAAAGTATGCCTTTCCCTGGCATGTCTTCCCTCCAGATGTCATTGGTCTGGTTTGACTCAGTGTTTTTGCATAGGGATAAGTCATTGTCTGAAAGTCAAGCATAAGTTTATTGTTTGCCTAGAAGAAAGGTGGAGAAAGATCTGGAGAGAAAAGACAAGGTCTTAAGGGTCTGACCTTGAAGGGAGCTCCTCTTCTTCTGCATGAGCCATTTTGATTTTTCTTTCCCCAGTGCCCTGTTTTCCTTGGAGTTTTTTCTACTTTTTTAAAGGTTTAATTAGTTAATTAAACTTCAACCTGTCATTTGTATCCTTTCCTGATTGTGGTCTTGCTCTTTTCTTTTTCCCCAAGGTATCTTGAGTGTATTAAAGCTGACTTATTGTTTTGTTTTCTGCAAGTGACTTTATTCTGAAGTTTTATTATCTAGAGATTGAGGTTTTCCTTGTCTTTGGGCAAACCAGATTCCTAGACCCAAAGTTTCAGGTAAAGGCCTTTCAAACTTCTTCTAGGTCCTTGGGCTTTTGATCTCTACTATAGATTTTCTTCTTTCAGACTGACAGCTATAGAGCCCCAAGGCAATCTCTAACACTCAAGTTAGAGAACCCCTGCTCTAGAGTGGGATTGAGGGATGGGGCCAAGGCCAACAAGAGACAGATGTGTGAGCCTACGCAGAGCATGGAGCTATCTCAGGAGAGGGTGTGGTGTGAATTCCTCCCTACCCTTGCCGCTTGGCTTCTTTTGGTTCTCTTGGCATTTTCTCCTTTTGGATGCTTTCATTTTTTCTTTTTTTGTGTGGCCAGAACAGAAAGAGGGTTTCCTTTTCCAAGGCAGGCAAATTCTTCCCCAATTTAGTATCCTGAGGAGAAGTCCTAGAGGAAATAGAGGTTCAAATTGGTATAGCCCAGTTTACAAGGCTGCAAAGCTTTTTAGTAATAAACAGGTTTATGGGGGTAGAGGGAAAATAATTTTATTTTTGGCACCGAAAATGACCTACTTAAACCCAATAGTTTGTGTTTACTGCAACCACCTATGTGGTTTCCAGTCATGAGTTCATGGCTGTCTGAGTTTCACCAAGCAGTGGTGACAATAATGGTTTTTTTTGCTTTGTGGGAACTTCACATGGGTTAGCTCTCCTCTGTCCCCTCAACACCACAGGCTGATTTCCTTACAAACTGCCTTAGCCTGGGCTTCTGGAAATGAACCCCATTCTTGCAATACAAGGTAAGATAGGCACTGACACCGTACCTCCCATATGGTTCTAAAAACTGAGAACTGATCCCACTTCTGGTCCTTTACAGTGCTAGTGTGTCACTGGCTGCTGCCCAGTTCAGGGCCCTCTGTGCTTGAGCAAACCCTTTCCTAAGATGATTTTTTTTCCTAAAATGACTTTTTCAAAAGGCAATCAAGCAAGTTCTGAATAGACATTGGGAAGAGATAGGAGGAGCTCCTCAGTAGCTTAAAATAAAATATCTTCCAAAGTCAACCCTAACTACTAACCAGCTAACCAACTAATAAACCTAGGACCTTTCCTCTGTAGTCAGGATCTCAGAGCTGGAGCCTTGCTTGTGTTCATTAGCACCCCTGTCTCAGGCCATGTCATCAGAATCCCACACTGGCAGTCAGCCATTCTGGGTGTAAGGAATGAGTCTGTTACCATGTGAGTCACCTTGCCTACAGATTACACGCACTTAGGAAAACTTCAGGGGGAAATATATGTTTTTCTTAGTCCTACTCCATTGCACTTCCAGTATGAGTGAGGCTTTCCTTTATACCCCAGCCTTTTAGGAAAATCAGTGTTGCAGATTTTGTTGCCCTGGAATTAATGGCATGACCAAGTTCTAGCCTAGCCATTCTGGACACCCTAGGCCGGTTACTCTAGTTTCCTAACTTTTTTATCCACCTTCTTCTTCCAAGGAATTGGGCCTCTGTCAGTTCCTTGTGGCTATACATGACTAGTTCCAACCTATCCTCCTTGGTTTCTCAGGTCTCCCTTTGTTACAGGCTTCTCTTCCCAAAGCCCCTTGTTTGGATCTGATGTGAATCTGTGTTTTAGAAAGTACTCGTATTTACTCAAGATAATTCTTTCCTTAAGACCAAATATATAAAATTTTAGTCACCACAGAACTATTAGAGCTTTAGAGAATCATTACATAGAAATGATTTCTCCATTTTAATGGAGAAAATGTATTTTTATTTATTTATTTTTTATGAGGTTTAAAAAGATGCTCTAACCACTGCCTATAATTTGTAGCTGCTGATGTAAATAAATAATTGAAAGGGAGAGAGCTCTTTAAAAGCAGAAAATTAATCACAGCAGTGTATTCTGCTTTGCTCATACATATGGTTGTCTTATATTATTTGCTTTTTTTTTATTTTTAGATTTCAGAGTAGACATTTTTCTTTCTCCTTTTTCAGAGAGAGAGTAGATGACCTTGAAGACTCAGAGCTGAGATAGGAAGATTTTGAAGTTGTTCTACTGCTGAAGACATGATTTAAATATCGGCTTTACGGTAGGTATTTAGGGAAGAAATACAACAGTTTTGTGGTTAACATACCGTTGGCTTTTGCCTGCATTCTGAGGCTAGTTAAAAGGACACCATGAAAGGGGAATGTGTTTGAATCATATTCAGCAAACCAGAGCTCTGAGAAAATTAAAGCTACCTCTGTGGTTGGGTTTTCTTTTTGAACTGAGCGGTGTCTAGGGGAGAATTTTCATGGACTCTACATGGACTCCGTGAGTGTGTGTGGTCACCAGTATTTCCCAGAGTCTTGTGGCACACTCTTTTTTTTGGGGGGGGTGTCATATTGAGACCAGTGTTTCATTTGTTCATTAAACAAATGAGAGCAGAAGCTTCCTCCCAGGAACTGTCCTATCTGAACTGCCTCTGGGGCAGTATTTCTGAAAGTGTGTTCCCTAGATTATTAGTTCAGTGGGGACAGGGGTAAGAAGATAGATCTGTGCTCAAATGAGTTTGGAAAACATGGGGTTAAAGTTAAACAGTCTTCCTTATTGAAGGATCTCAAAAATGAATGAGACTTGTGAACATCCATGAGTGTGTGTAGTCGCCAGTGTTTACCAGAATCTTGTGGAATTCTTTTTGTATGGGTCATCTTGAGACCAGTGTTCCATTTGTTCATTAAACAAATTATTGAACACGAGCCATTTATGGTGTTGGATTCTAAATTACAACAATAAATGAGATTGGCAATGTTTGTATATAGATAGTAAGGTAAGAAATAAGAACAGTTATTGATAGGCATGATATTTAAGAGAATGGTCTGGGGAGCTAGGGAGCCTAGGTTTTAATCCCGAGTCTGCCACTTATATACTGGATGACCTTGAACAAAACTAATTTCCACACCTGTAAATTGGTAATAATACCACCTACCTAATAAGGTTGTTGTGAGGATTTAAATGATGACTACGTATTGGCAATTACTAAACCTTTTATAAGTGTTATCAAAATTTGTGCTTATAATAATAGTGGCTGAGTGCTCTGAAGGTTATATGATAGACTGACTGGGGAAGAGATAGTGGTGGAGTGGAACTTTTAAATATGATGGTCTAGGACTATCCAGAAGTAGATACCTGTAAATATGAGAAATACTGAGCTATGGAGATAGTATATAGAGAGCATACACAGAGAAAAGCAAGTGCAAAGGTTTATGTTTTATGCAGAGAAAGCATTTGACAAAATCCAATATCTCTTCATGATAAATCAAAAAAAATCAAAAAATCAAAACAAAACTAAACAACAACAACAAAATAGGAATGAAGAGAATTTCTTTAACCTGAGAAAGGGTATCTGTGAAAAACCCACAGCTAGCATCATACTTTATTGTGAGGACTGAAAGCTTTTTCGTGAAAATCAATAACAAGACAGGTGTCCATTGTCATCACTGCTATACAGTATGGTACTGGGGAGTTCTATACTGGGCAGTTAGAAAAGAATATGGAATAAAAGATTTCTAGATTGGCAAGAAGGAAGTAAAACTATATTTGCAAATGACATGATCTTGTATATGGAAAATCCACTAAACTATTAGAACTTCTAAACAAGTTCAGATAGGTTGCAGGATACAAATATTAATTGTAGTGCTAAACACTTATAATGAACCTCTGAAATTATTAAGAAATAATTTCCTTTACAATAACATGAAAAATAATAAAGTGTTTAGAAATAAATGTAACCAAAGAAGTGTAAAACTTATATTCTTAAAACTACAAAACATCATTGAAAGAAATTTAGGAAAATCTAAATAAATGGAAAAACATTCCATGTTTATGGTCCAAAAGACAATATTGTTAAATGATAATATTTCCTAAACTGATCTACAGATTCAATGCAATATCTATCAAAATCTCAGATGGATTCTTTGCAGAAATTGAAAACCTGATTCCAAAATGTATATAGAAATTTAAGGGACCCAGAATAACCCAAACAATCTTTAAATATAGCAAAATTGGAAGACTCAAACTTCCCAATTTCAAAATTTAACACAAAGCCACAGTAATCAAGACAGTGCGATATGGCATAAGGACAGGCATATAGATCTTTGGAACAGAATTAACGGACTGGAAATAAAACCATAGATTTATGATAATTGATTTTTTTTTTTTTTTTTTTTTTTTTTTACAAATGTTGCAAGGCAGTTCATTGGGAAAAGAATAGTCTCTTCAACAAATGGTTCTGGGACAAGTGGATATCCACATGGAAAAGAATGAGGTTGGACTTCTACCTCACACTATATACAAAATGGATCAAAGGCCTAAATGTGAGAGCTAAAACTGTAAAACTCTTGGAAAACAACATGGGTGTTAATCTCTATAACCTTTGCTTAGGCAATGAGTTTTAGTTATGACACCAAAAGCACAAATGACAAAAAAAGAAAAAAAAAAGAAAAAAAAAAGATAAGTTGGACTTCAACAAAATTTAAAACTTTTGTGTATCAAAAGACGTTATCAGAAGAGTGAAAAGACAACACACAGTAGGGGAATATATCTGCAAATCATATAATCTGATAAGAAACATATCTAGAATATATAAAGAACTCTTACAACTTAACTCTAAGAAGATAACCCAGTTTAAAAATAGGCAAAGATCTGAATAGACATTTCTTCAAAGAAGATATGCAAATGACCAATAAGTACATGAGAAGATTCTCAATAGCACTAGTCTTCAGGGAAAGGCAAATCAAAACCTCAATGAGATATGTAATTCCACTGTGAAAGACAGATAGTAACAAGTATTGGTGAGGACATGGAGAAACTGAAACTCTCTTACACTGCTGGTGGAAATGCAAAGTCTTTCCAGAGAAGCTGCTTTGGAAAACAGTCTGGCAGTTCCTCATACAGGGAAATATAGAGGTATTTTATGATCTGGCATATCCACTCCTAGATATATACCCAAGAGAAATGAAAACTTATGTATATACAAAAAGGCAAATGTTCATAGCAGTATTATTTTAATTATCAAAGAATGGAAACAATCCAAATGACCAGCAAATTGATGAAGGGACTAAGAAAATGTTATATGTCAATATGATAGGATATTATTTGTCTATAAAAAAGAATGGAGAACTGATGCATGCTACAACATGGGTAAGTCTTGAAAATTGCTAAATGAAAGAAGCCAGACACAAAAGACCACGTCTCGTATGGTTCCGTTTATATGAAATTTCCAGAACAGGCAAATCTGCCATAGAGACAGAAAGTAGATTAATGGTTGCCTATGACTAGAGTGTTTGGGGGAATTGAGAATGACTGCTAATGGGTACATGGTTTCTTTTGGGGTGACAAAAATGTCTAAAGTAGCTTTGGTAATGATTATATAACTCTGAATATATTAAAAACCATTGAGTTGTATACTTTAAATTGGTAAATTGTATGGCATATGAATTATGTATCAATAAAGTGGTTGTATACATAAAACAAGATATGCTTTGCAGGTGTAACTGTCAGCAGTTGGTGATAGATGACAAATGGGAGCTAGGACAAGGGAGGAATTAACAATGACCCCTAAAGTTTGGCCATGGCAACTTCTGAGATGGTGAGGAGGAAAGACTGAGAGTTGTTTCTGTTTTTTGAGGGTTTTGTTTTTTAAATGGGGAGTGCCAGCTTTGAGGATCAGAGTTCTGTTGTGGACATATACTAAGTTTGAGTACCTGTTAAATACCCAATTAGAGATTTTAAGTAGACCGTTGAATGTGCATCTGGAACTCAGTGGGACAATTCTGGCTGGAGATAAAATTTAGATAGGCAAATCCATAGGCAAGGATGAAAATGCGGAGAGAGGGGAAGAGAAACAGAGAGGGAGAGAGAATGAGAATAAACAAGGCTAAGGATGAGGTGGAAGGAGGACAACTACAAAGAAAACAGAAGCAGCACCAGCCAGGGAGAAAGGAAAGTAGGAGAATGCTATTCCTGCCAGACTTGAGAAGGAGGGTGGGGTCCCTAAAGCTGGTGTGACTTAGAATCAGTAGGAGGAGGACAGAAGTGTCCTTTGGAACTGCCAAGATAGGTGTTGTTCATGACTTTGATAAGAGTAGTTCAGGAATGAAGACTCCAGGTCAGAGCAGGGTGAAGCGGGAATATGAAGTGCTCAAGTGGAGAGAGTTAGGCAATAGATGAAAATTGCAATAGAATCCTTTCCTGCTCTGCTGAAACACCCAAGTGCTGGTGTATTTTGAAGGCTATCTCTTTCTTGGAGCCAGCTTTTAGAGGTGGAGCCTGCATCTAGGGAGCTGCCAACCTGTAGGTAGTGGTAGGGCAGGAGGGTAGTGCTGGGCTGGGGTCCAGAGAGGAAGATTATTCTTTCCTTTGTTCTCTTTATTTTCTTTTGCTATTTTGATTGGGAGAAAGCTGAAAGCAGGATTTTACTAACGTGCTTTTTTGAAGTTTAGGTCAAATTGTTTGAAAATCTTTATTAGAAATGAGAATAAAGAGAAAAGACATTCCATGCTTTCAGATGCAGTCTTTATAAAGTAGAATCCTGATTTTATACTCATCACTGCTTTATATCTCTTCAGATGTCATGGGAACCCAGTATTTGGACCATCCAGACTATAGTGGGTCTTGAAGCAAGGTGGAGGGAAAAAGGCGCACACAAAAATGCTTGAGGCATACGCATGTCCCAGACCTCAGAAGTACACTCACCATGCCTCTTAACATTGGCATTAGCACATTCTTTCCTTCTTTACTAATTTAGATTGTGTGGAAACAGCTTTTATTTATTTATTTATTTATTTATTTATTTATTTATTTATTTATTTATTTATTTTTTAAATATATCTTTATTGATTTCAGAGAGGGGAGAGAGAGAGAGAAACATCAATGATGAGAGAGTCATTGATCAGCTGCCTCCTGCACGCCCCCCACTGGGGATCGATCCTGCAACCCAGGCATGTGCCCCGGCCAGGAATCAAACCCTGATCACCTGGATCCTAGGTCAATGCTCAACTGCTGAGCCACGCCCGGCCAGGCATGGAAACAGCTTTTAAAGATACATATTCTTCAAGTAACAACCCAGTCTTTACTTTCTCTTGAGAAAATGGACTGCTACTTAGGCTGTAAAGCCCGTTTGATGTTTTAGGCAAAAATCATGTTTTGAGCACACGTCTGTTGACTGCTCATTTTGTATGAATCCAAGCAGTGTTTGTTTTTTCTTATATAGGATGTGTCTGTGTGGTGTGTATGCATGTGTGTGAGTTCATGCACTTGGCACAGTTTGGTGAGTCATATTTTTAAAGTTATATCTTAGTGTTCTAGCTCAAATCTCTGATCTGATATGGCATATAAATGTCCTATCATAAAACAGTATTTAAAATCCACTGTTTTCTAACTGACTTGGCACAAAATTAGAAAACATCTTTGTTTTGAAGCCCTGGTTAAAGCCTCCTTTATAAGAATTTTTCTTACGTGTGCATGGTTTAAAAAAAATTATATGGTTGTTGTTTGGTTATGTTTTGTTGTATATGGAGGAGACATGTATTTGGGGATTTTGAGGGAAGAATTTTTCAGTATTACTTTTTTCCTCTGAAAGAAGCATCTTAATTTGTTCTAGAGCACAGATCCATACAGTGTTAAATTTATTATAATGAGAAAACAATATTTGTAGTGTATCTGTTTGGTTAGAAGCTAGACTGTCATCCACAAGGAAATAGGAAATCACCAGCTTAAAAACAAAACCTCTGACTTGAGAGTCCTGATTTTTTCAGCCATCCTCTGCCCTAGGTTTAGAGATTTTACTAACTTCTGGCAACTTCCTATCATGGGAGAGTTTGAGTGGTTATCTGGGAGGAATCTTTGAACCTCACTCAACCTGTTATTTTGCCTCCAGGGCTATGCTAAAGGGCCCTTTTCATATCTTTATTTTATTTTTTTAAAGAAAATATTCTGTGGTTTAGTATGATTTTAAAAGAGTGAAAGTGGTTATAGAGAAAACGGGTTTGGTCTGCTCTGTTCACAACTAACCGCTTTCTGAGAGAAGCCTCTCTCTGTAGGCACATCTTGACTAGGGCCAGGCCAGGTTAGTTTCAGGCTCCTGAGTATTTCACAGACTTGGACTGCATTAGGCAGGTGCTAATGACAACATCTTAGATTATTTTGTGGAGGAGAATGCATCGGGTTTTTCTGCTCAGGGTGGATCTGTGAAATTTTCTTTGTTTCTCAAAAAATGTCTTGTTTGTTTTGGGATGCAGCCAGGCCTCTCCTGTGGGTGGTTTGCTGTGTCACAGACCTCGGGCCTGGAGCCTGCACTTTGCTTTGTCTGTCAGATCAGATGAGTTGTAAGAAGCAGCCAGCTAGTGTTTGGGACAAACACGAAGTGATGTTCGTGCAGGCAGAACCTTTGGGAAGACTGCTTTGAGATGTGGGAGTCTGAGTGACTCGAAGAGAGATGGACAGCAAGGATAGGTAAGGGACTGCTGGTTTGGGCTGCACATGGGAACCTGGTTAGCATTTCAGGGGTCGATGGGGCCTCATGCTCTCTTTTTGGTATGTGTGTGGTGATGATTTGGGGATGTTAATAATGTACTTAGTGTAGAATATTCTAACTAAAAGTGCCAATAATTTGATTTTTTAAGTAAAATGTAATTTTATTTTTTAAACTGCTATCCTACTACCAAAATCGTATTACTATCCAGCTCTCTAAATAGGAAAAACAAACACATGAAACTCCTAAAGGAATCTCTTTCTTTGTGATCTTCTATTAAATTCCATGTAAGATATGGGCCTATTTATAATAAAATTTACCATTTAATGGGAAACTGAAAACATGGAAGAATATAAATACACCTTTGGACTTCTCAATTTTTTACCTGCTCCCTCTCCCCCCCATACACACACACATGTATTTGCACGAAAAATGGGTAGCAAACATCATGTCAGGCAAACAGAAGGAACAATACAACCGAGTAAGGTTGAATATAAATTGGAACAACTCTTAACTTTTTTTATTTCACTTTCATTTGGATACTTTTACTAATTCTCTTTGCTGGGTTTAGGCTTTTCAAACATTCTTTGGCTCTGGGAGAGGGAGTTGTATAACCATAAAACTTGAGAATCCTGGCTGTAGAATAAATGTTCCTTTAAAAACCCCAAGGACAGAAAATTGAACACAGCTGTGCAAAAGAAAAAGGGGGGAAAAGGCAAGGGATGGTTCAGGGCTGCGGGCACCCTGACCAACTTCCCAAGTGCACTGCAACTGTGGTTTCTTGGTGGGGAGCTTCGGTGGTCCTTTTCAGAGTTGCAGGAAAAGGCCAGAACTGGATGTTTCTGTGATGTGGTTAAGAGAGCATTCTGACTGGATTTGTTTTTCATTGTTCTGCTGTCCTGTGCATATTCTCTTGTTTTCCCCTGGAGAAAATTGGGGTTTCTGGTCATTTTCTGAGATGTTATGATTACACATTTCCACTTGTAAGTAAGCTTCAGAGCTGAAACCATTTCCACCAGTCAGAAGATAGAAGAGGCAAGATTTCTTAACCCCCAATCCCCCTTCTTAACCCCCTCAGTCACAGAATTTCCCTCAGAATAAACAGTTTTAAAAGTGTGAGCCTGAGAACATGCCATTGTTGTTCCTTGCTTCTGCTCCCCTGGGACACAGACTTCTCTGGTGTGGGCCCCGCCGTGGACCCTAACCTCAGTGCAACCTTGGATTCATCATTATGCTCCGTGTCAGACAGTGTAATGATGATTCATACTTCTTCCTCTACAAGATTAGATTACTGTAATTTTCATATCCTGGACTGTGCGCTAGGGATTTGAATTAATTCTTGTTGGTATAGAGAGCAGTGTCATGTTTCTGGGCAGAAAGGACTGAATTTGCCCACTCAGCCATCGTCAGAACACATTTCGGGCTGGCATGTTGTGACCCTGTCTTCAGGTTTACCACATCAATGAGCTTACCTCAGAGGCTGCAGGCAGGGCCTGCATGCACTTGGTCTGGGTGCAGTGGACTTGCATACGTGATGCCATGCTTAGATCAGAATGCTTGAGAGATTTGCAAGGCAGTCAGTCCTGTGTTGAAATCAAGCACTTCTTAATGAGGAAAATCTTCCCCAAAGAGGTACATGGGAAGGAAGTAAAATAATTGAAGCTTTGGAATGGTCTTTCTAAAGCCAGCAGGGACTGTGATCATAGATTGCAGGGTGGTGGGAGCAATGAGAGGGCAAGTAGCCTTTGTAAAACCTCCATGTTTTGGTGTTCTTCCTGTAAAATATGTATTATTCATTCTCTTTCTTCAGCAAATGTTAATTGAGCACTTCCTGTGTCCTAGGCACTGTTCTGGGCACTGGAGTTTAACAGATATCTACAAAACAGACAAAAATCTGACCTCATGGAACTCACATTGTGGGGCAGTGACACTGCAGTAGGAATGTGGGCTGAAGAAAGCCACAGGAGGAGTTAGGAGTAGCAGGAAGAACTCAGTAAGTGTCGTTGTTTGAGGGTATGTTTGCCTATTTACTTCCTGTTTTTCCTTCGACACAATGTACACAATCCCACTCATTTTATATTTTCTATAAATTCCTCTGAAGGGAGTCCTTCATACATGCTAATAAATAGCCCACTCTGGTATAAGCAGTCCATGAGATAACTTCAGGGTCTTTGAATACGTTGTCTGCTGTAGACTGAGTATGTGTTAGAGGGAAGCTGAAGCGGGGTCAAGTGTTTTTATTTTTGTTTACTATCCTACCCTGTAATACTTCTCATTCCAGAATTACTTGTGTTAACTTACTTTCTCTTTCCTTGTGTCCCCTTCCTGTCTTTATTCCCTCCTTTCTTTTCTTCCTCCTGATTCTCTCTACTTTTCTTTGGTGAATGTGAGACAGCAACACTTTGCTGCAGAATTACAGAATCTGTTTCTTAGAATTGTATGAGTCTATGGGAGTCTTAATCTAGATATGTGATTTTTCATCTCTAGACTGAAACAAAGTTTTTACCTGATGCAGCAAAATTAAAAATATAAGAAAATGAAGTAGGTATTTTATAAAGCTAAACTTCATTAGTTGATTCCTCTATCTTCTCATTATTTTCTTTTCTTAAACTTTTTAGTTCTTAGTGTCTTCCACCTACCCCAGCAATTACTCATCCTCCTGAACTCAGCCCCCATCCCTTGCCCTGCTGCCTTCACAGTTGACTTCACCCCCCTACCTCGTTCTCCCACACTTTGGTCTTCAGACAGTGCCTTTCTCAATTTTGTAGCCCCTGCCCCAAAACAAGAGTCGCTGCCTAAACTTTAGGGTAGGAAGTCACCATTTGTGCTGCCAGGATCCCCAGTTGAAGCCACAAGTACATTTTAAGCTATAACACATAGTGGTTCAGTTTTATAGAATTATCGGTACTGTGGTTCCACTTTATTACAAGTTTATCAGGCTTTTGTGGGTTGGCCCAAGTGTGCAGCCATCACTTACGACTGTTCTTGGAGGAAAATGAGAATGAACTTTATGGTAGGACCCATACTGAGCTGGAGAGCGAATGCACAGTGCCTCCAACCAAGGGTACGTGGGGTTTCTTGGTTTGTGGAGGCAGGGGAGCATGGTTGGAGAGAAAGCTACCCAGGTCCTCCCTGTTTCCAGTGTACTTCTGAGGTCTGGACATTGCTTCTGGACTTTGTAACGTGGGCCAGATGTTTGCCTTTTCACACAGTCCTTAAGAAGAAACATAGGTTCTTTGTGTTTTTCATTCAAGAGTAAGAATTGTTCATTCCCTCCTGGTGTTTGGGATCAGCAAAGAAACCACTATAGTGCAAAGCTTTGTGTCAACAACAGCATGGAAAAGAAAGAGCCTTTAGAGTCTTTGTTGGATAGGAGATCCTCACTCCATCAGCTGTACCACTTCAAGCTCATGTTTCCACTTGAGAACCTCTGTGGTTCTTCCATGAGAGAAATTGACAGAAATCCCATATTTTTAGATATATAGTAGCCTAAATGGATCATGTCATTCTTTGTACATCTCCAATTACTCTCAAGACTCTGAGCCTGGTGTCCAGGAATGTGATGTTGGTCCAGCTGTGTGAGAGGCTGCATCCCTAGAGTCAGGACTCATAAACACAGTCCAGACTCCCCCTTGGCAAACTCACATTTCATTTTGACTGTGAGGCCAGCAGTTCTGTTCATGCTGAGCATTGCTACACACCCATGCTCTTCAAGCAGCAGCCTGGGAGAAAAGAGTTGGCTGGCTCATCTGTTGTTCAAAGCCAGTGACCTACACATGACCTTGGAGCTTAAAAGATAGTTATCTGAAGCCAGTGAAGTTCTTCATAAGCTTTGAGAGAGAGACGGACAAAGAGACACACTCATTGCTTGGTTGATTTAGATTATCTGGAAGAGGGAGATTTGTTGGTTGAAAAATATTGTTAACCAAAAATAATATCACCCCTTTTTTGCTTTTAAAAAATCTACCCAAAAATAAAATTATTTGTCCATGGTGCAGAGGCCCCAATCTCAGACTCACAGTGGTGCGTCAGTGTAGATGTTAGGACACTAAGGCATGTCCCTGTCTTTACTTATAGACTTCACAATTTCTTAGTTTATGGAAAATGAAAAACAAACAAACAAAAAAAAAAAACAACTGAAATGATTCCAAGTCTGTTCCTGTCATAGCAGAAATTAGGACATAATATGTACAGATCCTGTTTGCCAAGTCTTTTTATCCCCTGGAAATGAGCAGCTTAAAAAATACTTCTAATGAATTCTCAATTTCATTGCCATTTAGAAAGCGGAACTTTTCAGAAAGCAGAGCAGGTAGAGAGCTTTTTTGCCTTGCTCTCCTTGCACTGACAGTTCTGGCCAATGCTCCGACATCATCCTTCCTCAGAAACAGGTGCTTCACAGAGGGAAAGATGGAAACTGAGGCTGTTGCCTAAAAGCACTCGAGCTGGCTGAATCTGTTTTATCTTCTACCTGTAAACTGAGAAACCAACTTGTCACTCTCCAACTTCAGAGGGGTATTAAGTATTGATTAGTCAAACCTGAAAAAAAAAGAGAATTTTGTTGCTGAATTAAAATGAGACAAAAAAAGAAGTAACTGCAAACTATTTTGATTCTAGTTTTCAGTCTTTATATACAAACATTTATGACCTTTATCAAGTGGCAGACATTGCTAGTTTGTATGGGTACAGAGAAGATGGATTCCCGAGCTTCTGGACGCTAACAGAGTAGAGGTTAGAAATCATAGACCATAACAGGGAAGGTTTTTTAGGGGAAATAATGTCAACTGAGTCTTAAAGAATGATTAGGGGATTTCTAAGTGAGAAGGAAGGAAAGAGTACAGCTTAGACACAGCGACCATGGTAACTGTGGTTTCTCATGGTCACCTGCTGGGGGAGGAGTGGTGGGATATGTGGTAAGAGGTAGGAAGAGGCTCAGTCACAGAGGCAGGGACTTGGGAATCTCTCCACTAGGCCAGGCATTCTTGAAGCTCCATTTCCCCCCTCACATGTATGCTGGATGCTGTCCTTGTGTCACACACACCCTGGATGTGTCCACATATGACATTTGTAATAAAGCATGGCATTAAAATACTTTGTAACATCTCACAGTTATTAGCAGTACATCTGTAAAGTAAGTCATCCCAGATCTTGGTCTAGATGAGATGATCTCTGGGTTACGTGCCATTTCCCAAGTATTTATTCGTAACTTGATCGTTTTCTCTCCTCCTGATGAATATCTAAATGCAAGAGGGTGAAAGGGCTCTTTTACAAGGACATTCTTATATTTCCTCTCCAAGAACATTTAATTCAAAAAGTTTGTCCAGCAGCTTCCATCACTGAGAAGAGACTGGCTGCCCGGCCCACAGCTGCCAGGACCTCGGGGAGGACCTGCTGCTGGAGTCAGCGCTAGGGTTTGGGTTGGGAGTGATGTGCCAGCTGGGCTGGGTGGAAGGCATTCTGGAAGGAGTGGGGAGGATGTGTTTGTGGAGCTGTGGGAGAGGCAGTTGGAGGCTCTTGCAAGAGTCCTGACAAGAGGCAATGAAAGCATGATGGAAAGTGGAAGTAGGGAGGAAGGCTGAGCATTAGGAAGCAGGACTTGGTGATGGATGGCATAGGGGTGATGAGCCCGAGTGAAGCTACAGTCAGTAAGGTAAATGGGCATGTGTCATGATGGGAGAGGACGCATGTAGCATTATATGTCTTGAGTCGCATGTTCCTGTGAGATATCTGGTATTCTAAACCCTAGGGAATACCCACCATCCTGAATTCTGCCTCAGGTGTGGCAGAACTCACTCTGGGAGAGGTAGAGTGAGTGACTGCCAAAGTCAGAGTCCTGGGAAATAGACATTTGAGGGAGGGGAAAGGTAGAAGGAGCCAGGAACCAACTGAGGATGGGAGGGGCCAGCAAGGCATGGGGAGAGGCAAAGAAATGTTTCAAAAGAGCATGTTCCATGAAGCTGGAAGTAGTGAGAAAGGATCAGATGCCTTGGAGAGGTCAAGTCCACTGAGAGTGCATGTTGTTGGGGGCATCACTTTCTGGGTGTGAGGGAGCTAGATTTAAATTGGAAAACTGATAGGGGAGCAAAAGGGGACTGGGGGAGGGGAGACAGAGGTTGTAGAAGATTAATCCTGATAAAAAGCTGGGGTACATTTACACAGTGGAATACTACTTGGCTGGAAAAGAGAGGGAAATCTTACCCTTTGAGACAGCATGGAGGGACCTGGAGAGTATTATGCTAAGTGAAATAAGCCAGTCAGAGAACGACAAGTACCATATGGTTTCACTTATATGTGGTATCTAATGATCAAAATAAACTAACAAACAAAATAGAAACAGACTCATAGATACAGAGAACAGACCGACAGCTGTGAGAGGGAAGAGGGGTTGGGGAGCTGGGTGAAAAGGTGAAGGGATTAAGCAAAAAAAATACCTCAAAGACACAAACAACAGTATGGTGACTACCAGAGGGAAAGGTGGGATGGGGGGAGGTAGAAAGGGTAAAGGAGGGATAAATGGTGGTAGAAGGAGACTTGACTTGAGCTGGTGAACACACAATGCAATATATAGATGATGTATTTTAGACTTGTACACCTGAAACCCATATAATTTTATTAACCAATGTCACACCAATAAATTCAATTTATGGACACAGACAATAGTGTGGTGAAGGCCTGGGCTGGAGGGGGCAGGGTGGGGAGGATCAATGGGGAAAAAAAGAAGACATCTGTAATACTTTCAACAATAAAGATAAATTTTTAAAAAAAGGACCTGGAAAATAAATAAATAAAAAGACGCACAAGGCCCCCAAGAGCTTGGAGAGGGGGTGGGCTGAAGGAACTTGGAGGGCAGGGGAGAGAAGCCTGAGCATGTTCTTGAGCTATTGTTCTGTCCTGCAGTGAACTGAAAAGAAGCTTCGTGTCCCCTGTGGATTCCATGGCTGTCCCAGGGTGAATCTTTCTAACATGAACATCCAGTGTGAGTAGGTTGGCCCTCAGCAGAGACAGTTCAGGTTTTGGATCTGGTTTTATGGAATCTGAGAGGATAAGGGGTGCTGAAGCATTCTCAGCTGGCCCATTCTACCACTTGGAAGGCTGAACTTTTTTCTTTTCTTTTTATTTTCAAGAATTTAACCTGCAAGACTCTAGAACTCTGGAGTTCAAAAACTTGTTTTCTGTAATACTTATAGTAGCATTATATTTGAGGTAGCCCAGCCTCCTCCCTTTCTTAAGGAGTTGCTTTCTTGTTATTTCTCAAATACAGGTCAGGTTTTGAAAATTAATCATCTTGCACAGTTGATTGAACTTCTGAAAATTATGTGAAGGAATCCTGCTCTATGTTAGAGATGCCCTAGATATTAGAGGTGCTCTTTTAAGTGCCCATGCAACCTGCCAAATAAACATTTTTTTAATCCTTACCCGAGGATATTTTTTCCATTGATTTTTTAGGAAGTGGAAGGGAGGGAGGAGGAGGGGGGAGAGAGAGAGAGAGAAGCATTTATGTGAGAGAGACACATCAATAGGTTGCCTTCTGCATGAGCCGAAACCAGGGCCGGGGATCGAACCTGAAACCGAGGTATGAGCCCTTGACCGGGAATCGAGCCCACGACCCTTCGGTCTGTGGGTCAATTCTCTAACCACTAAGCAAAACTGGCCAGGGTGCCAAATAAACATTTTTAATTGGAAAACAATGCTTTTATTTCTTATTCAGTATCAAATACTTTATTTTGGATCAATGACTTTCTTGTAGAAACATTTCCAGTTTGGATTTCTTAAGATGGCACTGATGACAGGAAAATCTACTTAGATTTATTTAAAGAACAATTACAGTAAGTGGCCCACTTACAAATGGGTTGCAATTGGAAGTTTCTTTGGAGTAGATTTTTCTTTAATGTTTAAACTTTTAATTTTGAGATAATTATAGATTCAAATGCACTTGTAAGAAATAATACAGAGAGAGCCTGTGTACCTTTTACACATTTCCCCCTGGTGGTAATATCTCGGGAAACTAAAACAATACCATTACCCATATACTGATGTTGATCCAGTCAATGGAACAGTGGAAGAGTTTCAGAACAAGACTCCCTCGTGGTACCCTTTGATAGCCACTTCTTCCCCAACCCTAACCTCTGATTACCACTAATATTTTTTTCATTTCTGCAAAGTTGTCATTTGGGGAATGATGTATAAATGGAATCATACAGCATCTAACCTTTTGGGATTGGCTTTCATTTGCCCAGAATAATTTCCTGGATATTCATGTTGGTTGGTGTGTGTATTAAAGTTCGCTTCACATTATTGCTAAGTACTATTCCATGGGATAGAGGCACCACTGTTTATTTAACCATGTATCTGTTGACGTAGATCTGGGTTGTTTCCAGGTTTGGGCTATTATGAATAAAACTACTATGAACATTTGTATTTAGATTTTTGTATGAAAATAAGTTTTCATTTCTCTGGAAAAATATCCAGGAGTGAAATTGCTGGCTCATATGGTAGTTGGGTTTGGCATGTTTAGTTTTCTAAGAAGCTGCCAAACTTTCTGAGAGTAGCTATGCCAGTTTACATTCCCACCAGCCATGTGTGAGTGATCCAGTTTCTCCTTGGGAGAATTTGGTATTGTTACTGTGTTTTATTTTTACCATTCTGATAGGTGTATAAGGATATCTCATTGTGGTTTTAATTTTCATTTCTCTAATGGCTAATGATGCTGAATGTCTTTTTGTGTTCTTATTTGCCATCTGTGTATCTTCTTTAGTGAATTGTTTCTTCATGACTTTTGTCTATTTTCTAATTGAACTATTTGTGTTTTTTGCTGTTGAATTTTGAGAGTTCTTCATATATTCTAGATATCTGTCCTTTTTCAGATATGTAATTTGCAAATATTTTCTCCCACTCTGTAGCATGTCTTTTTATCCTCTTAACTGGGTCTTTTGCAAAGCAGAAGTTTTACATTTTCTATTTTTTTCTAAAAGTTTTATATTTCACATTTAATTTCATGATCCATTTTGATTAATTTTTATTAAAGGTGTGAGGATTAGGTCAAGGTTATTTATGTATTTTGTTTTCCAATGGATTTGTTGAAAGGCAACTTTTGTCAAAAGTCAGTTTGGATATATTTGTGTCGTTCTGTTTCTGGGTTTTTCTAGTCCATCATTGTAGTTGTACAATAGACCTCCATAAGGATAAATTGATTACTCTCACTTTATTCTTCTTTTTTCTTTTTCATCCTCACCTGAGGACATGCTTAGAGAGAGGAATGAGGAGAGAGAAGGAGAGACAGAGAGAAACATTGATGTGAGAAACGCTGATCGGTTGCCTTCCATAAATGTCCCAACCAAGGATCGAACCCACAATCTAGGTATGTACCCTGACTGGGAATCAAAAGGGCAACCTTTCAGTGCACAGGATGACACTCAACTAACTGAGCCACTCCATCTGGGTACTTTATTCCTCTTTTTCAAGATTGTTTTAGCTATTCTAAGCCTCTGCCTCTGCATATAAATTTTAGAATAAGTTTGTCTAAATCTACCAAAGATCTGGCTGGGATATCAGTAGGAATTGCATTAAATCTATGGATGCTTTTGGAAAAAATGGACATCTTTACTATGTGTGAACTCTTCCAATACACAAACACAGTATTTGTCTATTTATTTATTTAGATCTTCTTTGATATCTTTTGTCAGCATTATGTAACTTACAACATAGAGATCCTGTGTAAGTTCGTATCTAAATATTTTATTTTCTTCAGAATGATTGTAAATGGTGTGTGTTTTCAGTTTTAGTTTCCACATGTTCATTGTTGTCATAAAATAGGAGTTATAGAGATATGAATGTAGTTTCTCTTAGAAACAAATATCATAAAATATATGGTTCCTGGATTAGCTAACAAAAGCCAGATTAAAACCCATAATAAAGCCGATATAATGAACAGTGTTACTAGAAAGAATAGTAGATTACCATATTGTTATAATACTAATATTGAATAATAGCAAATGAGAAATACTTATCAAATATCTCGAAAACATCTTAAGTTTAGTATAAGTCTAGTTTTCATTTTAATTTTAATTCATAATACATGATTTTTAAACTTTCTTCATGGGTATATCATGAAACCTACTCTCATGAATATCAAATCTGATTACTGTCAGTTTTTGGAAAGAAGTGTGTGTGACTAAAGTTTCCTGAGTTCGGGAGATAGCAGAAAAATTAACGAAAGTATTTAAACAGATTGCACAGGTAGAATTAACTGAGATTTGAACAAAGACAAAACAAGCGTCTGAGGAGAATTATTCTGTTTTACTCCAATGCATAAGTCTAGGCCAGTTTGGTTGCTCCAGGGAGCAGTGAGCCACAACTTAAGAGGTATCCAAAAGTTAGATGTTTGCTTTGTATGAATGTATCTCTAAAGAAAATAACTGCATCATTGCAGTAATAGTGATTCATTTTCTCCTCCTATCTTTTCTTAAGCACCCTATGGTCAACCGTTTTACCTAAGTTTAGATTTATTTTTATGCTGTTTTGCTCCAGGAGGAGTTTAAATCAACTTATATTAATATATCAAGCAAGACCAAATAAAATTAAAAGTTGATGAAAGGCAAAATTGGTCAAAGGGAAAAGAAGGTGAGGGCTGGGACTAAGATTCGGAAGCAGAAGTTATGCTGTGAAGTTTTATTTGTCATCTTGAAATGAGCTAAGAAATTGTCTCGGACAAATTGTTTTTAATCCTTGCTCAAAATAGTCAGGAAGCTGGTGTTTAATTATTATAGCTGTCCAGGGTTTCTGCCATCTTTTCACCTGGCCCTAGGACTTTCTGTTTAGGGCAGGGGTGGGGAACTTTTTTTCTGCTGAGGGCCATTTGGATATTTATAACATCATTCACAGGCCATACAAAATTATCAACTTAAAAATTAGCTATGAAAAAAGCTCCTAGATTTATTGAATTTCAAGTCCCTCCTTTGGTTGCCTTGGCAGAGCCAGACCAAATTATTTCTCGGGCCATATGCCTCCTGTGGGCCAGACGTTCCCCACCCCTGGCTTAGGGGGAGGCATTGTCCTGCAGGGTTAATTAATAACAGGAATTCAGATCCTGCTTTGGGAGGCCTCTGGTGACTGATGCAGCTGGTGGTCTGAGAAGGGACACCCGGAGGCATAGGACCCAGGTCTGACAACATGAAGCACAGCTTTTGCTGTAGTCCAAGAGTTCTGGCTTTGTGATTTATATTGAAGTTAGGGTGAACAATTCATTCTTTCTAACAACAAGGACACCTACAACTGTAAGTATTTTTGTAAGCAGGGTTGTAATTTAGTTTTAATAGCTAAAACAATGCAAATAGCTTTTTAAGGAGTGGTTGTGCTTAATAGGTTTTTGTTTGTTTGTTTAATTTTTGTTTCTTTGGTTAAAGTTAATTAGTTAAGGTTCCTCTAGTTTTTGAGCTGAGTGACCTGAGATCCATCTGAGGATAGATCTTGCCAATTTAGAGCATTGTCTTTGGCTTTAAGACAAAATATTCGTATTGTTTTAGAGAAAGTACTTCCAGCACAATTCTTTCTTCTGATGACTCATTTTCTACAATTATTGGAAGTAGGAAGAAATCCACAGATGTCTACACAATTCTAAACTTGTAAATAGACCCGTGACATTCTAGCATGCTGCTTCATGTACATACATATATATGCATGTTACTTTTTGAGTAGTCAGCTTCTGAGCTTTATCAATGATTATGTGTTGTTGTTTTTTAAGTGAGAAACTAGAGTTAGAGAAATGTGTGACCACTCCATTCTGTACTGTTGTTAGGCTGTTCAGTAGACATGTTGCATTTTTTATTTCTCTATTTAAGAAGCTGAAAGACAATGTGTTAACAAACTCATTTCATTTGAGGTAGCTGCTGGCCAGGCCTGTTGCAACAGCTGATGGGCTCTTCTGAGTTCCAAGAGCTATTTTGGTAGATTAGCTGGGATCAAGGCTCTCCAGTTCAGGCCATAAAAGGCCTGTCTCATGCGAGTTGCTCACTGCTTCTGCCTGTGTCCTCCCAAGCTGAAGTGTCCTCAGGTTTCACGTGGATTTACCCAGTAATGGATGGCCACGCCAAGGCCAGATTGGGGAAGTTCAGCATCAAGGACACCCGGGTACTGACAACTTCAAAAAGAAGATTCTTTTTAATAATATTTTGGCGATCTTTTTTCAGAGAAACTTTTGGAATATAGCCTTCACCTGTGTACTGCAGTTGGCACTCAAATGCCTTGTGGAGAGCACCGTTCTAAATTTATCCTGTTCTGAATCATCACTTCGAATAGATGCGCTTGCCTGGTTTGCATTGTGATATTTGATTTTGTACAGTATTTCTTGGCCTAACTTTGGATATTTTACTTTTTGTTTAGAATTTGAAAGTAGTGTTCATTGAAAGGAGGAGACCCAAAGAAAACACTTGAGGACACCCAAGCCAATTTGAGGATGTACTGTGTTTTGTTTTGTTTATTTTTTAATTAGAAAAATAAGGAAGTACAGTTTGATTTTCCCCCCTTTAACATAGAGGAACAAGGATTATACAGAAATTTGAAGTAAGTGAAAAATCTTCCTATAAGTCTAAATGCAGTGGTTTCTCCATGCTGTCTTTCTGAGCGTGCTCCCGAGGCTGTGTTGACTTCGGGCACTGCATGTTCTGCCAGGGCTTGCTAGTTAATGAGTTACTCCTCTAGGTACCTAGGGCATGTTTTTTGGCTTTGGAATGAGTGGATTTTTTTCTTTAAAAAAGAAACTTACTTTATAGTACTGAGAAGTTTATACTAACAATATGATTAATATAATTTTGTAACTAAATTTTGTCTAAATGTTAGCACTTGAATCCTTGGAATGAAAAGTGTATTCACAAAAAAAAGTACTTCAATGATTATATGGGGGTGGAAGTCCGAAAAGCAGGTTCTATTCCATTCCTATTATTAATATATCTGGAAATACAAATAGCCAGTGAGCCTTTTGTGTGATCTTTGTTTTGAGGGTTCTTTACCTTGGTACTCGGATTCTTCAAGCTTGATTTATGGAACCTCTAATGTTCCAGAATTTATTTTTAAAAATGCTTTCATTTCTATATTTTGAACTGTATTTTATTTCTAAATTATTCAAGACAAAATGCTGTAGCAGACTTGTTAAGTCCTAGTGATAGCTGAGGTCTCTTTGTAATATAACTTGGTGATTTGCTTCTGCTAAAAGATAGCAGTGAGCCATAGGAGATTTATGGCTTATTTTACATATTTCTCCTTTAAAAAAAGGGAGGGAGGATTGTTTCTGAATCCATACTGAATCAGATGGACCAGTAGGAGCAGTAATTATTTTTATCAGGTAGAGAAACAGAATATTTATAGAAATGAGCTTCATCGGTTAATGCTGCTGTGGTTCTTAGCCAGTGGTAGTACCACAACTCTGACAGGCATTTGGAAATGCTTGGGGGTGTTTCTGGTTTTCACAACAATAACCAGGGCTGCCATTTGGGGGAATGTGGTTAAGAATTGTAAACGCCCTGTCACGTGGGCCAGTCACATATGACAAAGCATTGACCTGGCCCAAATGCTGGTGGGATCCCCTGCTGAGAAAAACTATAAGGTATAAATGTCCTCCCCAATCCCAGGAGAAGCAGCAATTGGCTGGGATTATTTGGGCTGCCTCTTCTCACCAAAACAGGAGAACTCTTGAGGTGCCAAGCAGTTGGGTGTCCTGCCAGGAGTGGATCATTCCTGTCACTCCTCTGAAGAGGAAAGGGGGTGACACAGATAAGCGGAGAGAATCCTTAGGAAAATGTTTTTTTGAGATTAGTCTAACTGGTACCTGGAGCATAACTTTCAAAGGAAAATTCAGTTAAAGCACCCAGCTTACATCACTTCATTCAACAAACCCAGATATCTTTGCTTGTCCTTTCAGAAATACTGTTTTTTGGTAACCTCACCTCTGGAAGATTTTGAATTTCAATCAGAATGAACTTCTTTGGAAATACCTGGGACATTAAACATTCTTCAATTGAGGGATTATATCCAAAGAAAAGACAGTGTTCAGGGTCACAAGTTCACGGGTTCACAGAGAGCTGTGGGGATGAGCCACCAGGGGCCTCGTTTAATTATTGGGATTCAAAGGAAGTCGTCTCCTCACTCTAGGGCTGCCTGGGCTTTCTGGACACTCACTGCAACTTTATATTAACACATCTCAGGGGCCTCCCTGTGACCAGAATTCCCCCATCTGGAGCTTTCCTGCAGTTCAACTCATTGTTTTGTAACTGAACCAGAAGCCATGCCATCACCTTGACTCCTTTTCCACTGGTCACCAAGGCTACTAAGTCTGTCTCTGAAATGATGCTCTTGCCTATCACCTCCTCCTGAGCCTCCTTGCCCCTTACCCATATGATTGCATTTCTCTTAATTGGCCTTTTTGCCCCCAGGTTCTATGCTGTCCAGTCCATCCTCAGAATGGCCCTCCTAGACAAAGATCTGAGCATGTCGCTCTGCAAAAGCCAAACCCTTGAGGTTTCCCACTGATTAGGCTAAAGCTCAACTCCTTAGCCTGTCAGTCTTTGATGCCACTGTTTTTGCTGGCACCCCTCCATGAAGTGTTCTGCCTTCCTTTGCCTGCCAAGGAGGTCGTAGCAGATGAAGTCTTCCCAGAAGCTTCCTCTGACCTTCCACCTCTGGAGGTAGGGCCCTGGCACTGTGCCCTGGAGCTCCCTTTCTCTATAGGGGGTGCCCAGAGGGGCACCTGTGTCCCAGACCTCTTGCCACCCCAAGACCTAGTCCAGTGCCTGCTGCCCAGTGGATGCTGTACAAATGTGAGTTGATTGAATCGAATTGCACTGGAAGGACTTGTGCATGCTTCATATAAAAATTGAACTGTACTCCATAAATGCTTTTGCCAGTGTTATATATTATTTACTACAGAAGTGGGTGTTCTGTGTTATAAGTTATGTTTTCCTCCATACCTAGTAATGCAAACAGAAACATTTGTCTTACTGTTACAAGCCTGATGGGGTTTATGTATGTGTGCTTTTGCCAACACAGGAAATTAAGGCACATTCACATTCGATAAAATCAGCCGCTTCATTATTGGAGCCTTGCCTAAAATGAAGGAACTCATCTAGTGTGGTTTGACTTGTGCAGTTTTCCCAAGCATTAAACTTTATCCTTTAGGTGGAACACCTCAGAGTGGTTTGCCCTGCTGACCTCGGAAGGGAAGCCTAGCACCTTGATGCCTGTTCAGAGAGCTCTGTCTCACTTTCTTAGGGTACTCCTGTTTTGGGAGATTTTGAAAGAGGAATATATTTCACCTTGTAACTTGATTATTCTCTTCTGAAAGTTGATCCTATGATCCCAAACAAGTTCATAACCTGTTTCTAACTGGCTTTTATGCCAGTATAGTCAAAGAACGAGCTTTAATATTTGCTTCGGGATAGCTGATTTACTCATGTCACAGCACGGGATTCATTTCAGCAGGTTGAGCGCTCCCCGTCAGTATTGTACACCTGTGTGTAGGCCTTGGGTTGGATGCCTTAAGTTGAAAACAACTGAAATGTGTTCCCTGTCCTTGGTGAACTCATTCCCTGCATGAGTTCAGACACAGATATGACGAAGCTATTATATGAATAGGCCGGAAGGGATGAACAATAATAACGTGCCATCTCTTATTACTGTATGTCAAGCTCAATGCCAAGCTCTCAACCTACATAATCTTATTTAATTTTTTACAATGGCCCCTGAGAAATATTACTACCATTATTTCCATTCTACAGAGGACAAAACTGAAGTTTAGAGAAGTTTTCCCAAGGGCACATGTCATGGAGTCAGGGTACAGCTGGATTTGAACCCAGATATATCCAACTTCAATGCCCATATTTATAACCACTGCTTTAAACCAGTGCTTCTCAAACTTCAGTAGGCATCACCTGCGATCTTGTTAATGTGCAGATTCTGATGCAGTAGACCTGGGTAGCAGCAACCAAGCCCCCAGGTAATACTGAGTACTCTGGTCCAAGGCCCGACTTTGAGTAGCACTGTTCTAAACAACTCCCTTGCAGAATGACCAAGTTGGGAGGAACAAGGCCAGATGGGAATTTGAAGAAGGCTTCCTAGGGGAGAGGTGTTCTTCCAAGGCTGATCTGTTCCTCTGTGCTTTTCATGCTATCCCTCCCTGCTCCGCCCACACAGTTGCTCCCCATTTCTCTTATTTCCAGTTTCTGCCTTTCTCCTGGCTCTTCCTCCTCATGTTGAAAACATGCTCAAGTTTCCTCCATCCTAAATAAAGCTCTCCTTGACCTCATGCTATCACCTATTTCTTTCAGTGTTCATTCACTCCTCAACACCCACAACTCAATGGGCACTGCTCTCCAAGACCCCCTAATTGGTTTGACCTCCCTGAGCTTTACCTTTGAGCACCTCTTTGTAAGGATCCCACTGCGAGTGTTGATGGTTGACGGGGCTCTGTCCTCTGCACTGAATGTCCACAGACTGCAGGGCAATCCTGTCACCTTTGTTTTCTAAATCATTGTCTCTTGGCTTGCTCAGCTTTCCCTCCACATGGCCCACATTAAGATAAAATTTCTTGGGCTGCTCTTTCTACTGTGAATTATATGTCCTGTCCATTTCAAATGGAATATATTCATTTGGGCTTTAGAGCTTATTTTCTTTTTTTAATTAGAAGTTGTTCATGTCTAATTGGACATGTTAGGGTTTGTATCCTATATAACCAGTATTGATAGAAGAATTATCTATAAAAAAAAGAACAAGTAGTTCCTAAGAGAAGAGCTAAAGGATTTTTATAAATAATGTACCTACAATTTGTGGACTGTGTTTTGATTAATCAGAGGTCTCTTGTTTCTTTCTGGATTTTTAGTTACCTCCTGAGTATGGAAAGTTGGCAAATAATGTAGACTCAGATATAAACTATCATTAAACAGAAAAAATATATTGATGTTTTTATATTTTTAAGATTCTGAATACTTTAAATATTTTAAGCCCTGATCTTTTCATACTTTCTGAAAACACTATGTGTAATTTCTCCCTTTTAAACCAAAATTTTAAAATATACACCTTGTACTTACATACTCAACAAGAACAAACAAGCTACTCCAGCCAAAAAATCAGGAAAGCAGTTGATTTTCAGTAGCGAATAATATATTAAATTGCAAAGTAGGTAGGTTATGAAAGATAAAACAATTTTTGAAAATTTTACTACTGTTTTTATATACAAATTTTCTTAGAAATTTTTTTTTTTTTTTAATTTACTATGTACTAGGATGGTCACAAAATTTAGCTACATTCATTTATTTTGCAAGTAGTTCATTCCTTCAACAATTGCTATTATGAAACCCAAAGACAAATTTTTCTTTTCTCAATGTCTATTACTCTGTTTTTTTCAAGTATTGCTTTGGGTACCTAATGCAGCTGATGACCCTCTAGGTTTGAACCAGATTACAGAAAAAATCGTGAGCATGCTAAGGTATATATGGCTCTCCAAATTATGCTCATAGTCCTAATTTCCACCAGGTGCTCATTTCAGCCACAAACACATAATCATTTGGCTTTATAATTTCATCCATTTTTGATGGAAAGTTTTGAATATTTTAAAATTCCGTGAGTAGATAAGTATTGTAATGTAGTTGACTAGGATGAGTAAGCTTCATGCGATGCGTAGTACCCCAACACAGGATCCTCCCATTTGAGATGGAATTTACTGATTTGGATTTGTATCAGATCTCTCTGGAGGCTTCACGGAGCTTTCAGGCAGCTAATAGTTTTTAAATATTTCAGAAGAGAATTATGGTAAGAAGGTGGAGTGGAGAACACGTGGGAGGAAAGTAATGTGAAAGCCAGGATAGCAAACAAGCATTGTGCTCTACCCAGCCTCCTCTGCCACCTCCCAAAGCTTCCAAAAGTATTTTTTCTGCTCTCAGTGGAGGAAGAATTTGAAAATTGAAGGTGTTTGACCCAGAGGAGTACTTGGGACAATGACGCAAAGTACTTGGGAGTGGCCCTGATCTTAATAACCAGCTGTGTGACCTTGGGTAAGTTCTTTATCTCTCTGAGCCTCATTTATTGAAATGAGTGTTGGACTGAAGAATTTCTAAGGTCTCTTCTACTTATTTGGACTCTGTAATTCCAAGATTTCAGAGCTTGAGAATATACAGACCTTCCTTGGGAAGGAGACCCGGTATCTGGAAGGTGGTGGTTCAGGTGGGAGCGGGAATAAGTTAGAGATGTCTTAAGTAAGAATACATATATATTTTAAAATGCCTTCTTGCCTGGCTGGGTGTGGCTCAGCGGTTGAGCATCAACCTAGGATCCAGGAGATTGCGGTTCGATTCCTGGTCAGGGCACATGCCTGGGTTGCAGGTTCTATCCCCAGTCGGGGGTGTGCAGGAGGCAGCCAATCAATGACGACTCTCTCATCATTGATGTTTCTCTCTCTCTCTCTCCCTCTCCCTTCCTCTCTCTGCAATCAATAAAGGTATATTTTAAAAAATAAAAAATAAAATGTCTTCTTTACTGTACTCGCTGGCTTCTGTGAAATAAGTGTGCAGCCAATTGCTTCCTTGGTTGGCTTGATCACCATTTTTGGTCTTCAGTCCTTTATTTTTGAAAGTTTCTGCCATCTCTTCAGATTAAGCTCTCATTTCTTTTGTGTTTATTTAAAGACTTAAATTTTCTTTTCTCAAACCTGATTTATTCTTATCTTCTTTGGACATTTGTTTTTTCTCCTGATGCCTGAAACAAAATTTTCCTGCTCACAAAAGGAGTAGGCTGTGCTGAGCCCCCTTGCCCCGCTTTAAGTTTGTTAGCTCACTGCCAGGCATTCATTCTTTATCAACATTATTTTCTGAGCTCTTACTATGTCCCAGGGACTGGCATAGGTGTTGGGGAAGGAACAGTGTAAAACAAAATCTCTCTCCTCATGGAGCTTCAGTTTTAATGGAGTCACACCCAGTGCCCTGAGTGATTCTCTTCATCTTCAGCCTTCTGTTTTTGAAGTGCTTGGATGGAAGAATTTAAAATACCTCCCATGGTTCCAAACTTCTGTTAGTATCTACCTACTGTTTGGATTTTCCACCTTCCAAAATTCTCTCCTATAAGTTATACTGATAAAGTTCATATTTTTTTAAAATCTGTTGAATTTAGGCAACTATAGGTCAGATACCCATCTAGTTTTTTAAACCCATGTTCTCTCCACTGTCATAAAGTACTATCTATAAAATGTTGATTCATTGCCAAGGCAAAGGTTGACATTGACATCATTCAACCAGGATATTCCAGAAATGAATCATTTAATCAACTTGATTTCTGTCTTACTTTATAGACTTTTACTCTCTTAAAACTTTTATTATAAAAGTTAGCAAAAATTTAAAAATAAAGGTATTTTATGTGAAGACTATTGTGTGTCACAAGTAATGTGAGAGAAGCCGTCTTAAAACAGAAACTTTGGAATCCATGGTTTACTTTCTGTGTGTTTTTCTTTTTTAAGATTATTCATTTGGTCACCTCTACCACTGGTGAAGTTCCTTTTATTCAAACTAATACATTAGCTGCCTTTCTGCCTACATTGTAGGTTAATACTATTTTTACATTTAATTTTGCACAACTTGTGAAGAGCAGTCTTGGTTCACAGGGCTATAAACATTCCAACATTTGTCCTTCACAAGATAATTATTTCATTAAAAGTAAATTATAGTTTATTCAGTAGTTCCAGATAAATATGGCAATTACATGGTAAATGGATGCTCTAAGATTTGAGGAGAACAAATTACCTTGGTATTTTAATGGAGAGAGTTTTGTGAGCTCAGAGTTTTCTGAGTATGCTGTACGTAATTTTTATGCACAGCATCTTTCTGGCTAATGTGGGAGCTGATGATGCTTTCTATAATTAATGAACTCAAATTAAAAAAAAAAAAGACTGACAGGTAGATACCATAGGGCAGGGTGAAGGCAAAATTGTTATCATAGGGGAATTGTGTTTTAGAGGACCATGGTAAAAATGATTTTGTTGAGCAGATGATTTTAAACAATTTCATGAACAGGCTTTAGAAGGTTAGAGTATCTCCCAACAACTAACTATATGAAAATGTTCCTTATTTTTGAAAACTCATTTAATAGAGATCTATTGTTTTCAGTATGTTTCTTAAAGGGGGTGTGACTCCCAAAAAGTTAAGAACAAACACATGGAGACTAAAGTCTCAATGTGATTATTTGTATAGAAGTGAGGATCTTAGAAATACTGGGAAGTCTCTAAGTGATGCCATCTGGGGGACACAGCTCTGTAGTGGCACATCCACCCACTGAAACATGGTCGGAGCCCACAGGTCTGGATCATCATTGTTCAGTCTGTGTTGATGGAAGTACTGTCTGGTTGGTGCTGTTCTGTAGGGTAGCCATGAGCCATAGGTGTCTGCTGAGCACTTGAAAATGTGGCTAGTGCCTGGTCAGGCATGGCTCAGCAGTTGAGCGTAGGCCTAGGATCCAGGAGATCACGGTTCAATTCCCGGTCAGGGCACATGCCCGGGTTGCGGGCTTGATCCCCAGTTGGGGGCATGCAGGAGGCAGCCGATCAATGACTCTTTCATCATTGATGTTTCTATCTCTCGATCCCTCTCCCTTCCTCTCTCTGAAATCCATAAAGATATATTTTAAAAAAAAAATGTGGCTAGTGCAACTGAGGAATTGAACTTTAACTTGACTTAATTTTATTGAGTTCAGACTGCAATAGACCTATGTGCTGTACAGTGCAGGTCCAGAGGAAGTGAGTTTGCACCTTATGCATCTGCTGATATGAGTTGGAGGACCACGGTGCAACACCTGCTGACATGTCCATGTGATTTGTGAGTGTCAGATTGCAAGGCAAAATATAAAATAGTGTGCTTTTCAAAAGAAATTGAAGCTTAGAGGAAACTTTTCTGTGGCTTCACCAACCCTCCCAACAATCCACAAATACACACCCCCCCAGTGCAAGCATGCACACACACACACAGGGTGCACTATTGTAGGTTCTTTGTGGCCCTGAACACATTAAATGTTCATTTCCACACTTTGAATTTTGTATTCAAAGATCCTTGCTCTAAAGTGACCATTGTGAATAACATTGGATTGGAATCCTTCATGCTACTATCAGAGGCAACACTTGCTTATGATCAGTGTGGTAGGAAGTGCTGGGATTCCAAGTGGTTCAGGGGTCTGTAAAATCATATGTTGCCAACATATGCGTCGACAGCTTTATTGGTCTTTCCTAAGCTGTGATTTGGTTTAAGGTCATGGAGTTTTGTGAGAAATTAGTTTAAATAATGTTTTGATTTTGACATTTTTACATGTATGGATAAAAACTAAAGATGCCCTTTGAGAACAGGGCTGTGATGTGTGTCATTAGGAGATGTTTCTGTGATGATGGCTTGTGTGAGATCTTGTACTTACTAAGTGAATCATGCAAAACACTTGTCATTTATTCACTCATTCAGTTATTTTTAAGCACCTACTATGTCTACTGGTTATACTGTGTATTTTCCCCCAAATGTCTGTGGATTGTCAGCCCCTGACAGTTCAGAACATGGAGTGGGGTGGTATGATGGGAGCAACAGAGAAGCCCTGGGAACCTGCACAAGTCACTTAACCTCTCATGGAAAACACCAACTATTGCCTCACACCAGCTCTAAGGTTTTTTGTGCTCCCAAGCCTCTGATTTGTGTGTATGTGTGTGTTTAGTTTTCCCCCAGAACCTTTTTTATTAGAACAAGCCAATAATGGAAGAAGATGGGAACTCTTGTGTATGCAGGAAATGTAGGGCTGGAGGATGTGTTAGGGTCAAGAAGGGGACAGTTAATGTCCAAGATTGTGGCCCTCACCCCTGCCCATGGATCCACGGCCCAGGTGGCTGGTGTGGTGTTCTTTGGAGGCCTGGTGAATTGCTTTGGAGACAGTCACACATCCCTCTGCACCCTGGGTTCACCACAATGGCTGCCCTGTTCAGGTGCCATGGGACTTCCCCTCTGCCTTTGCATTGGATTCTCCTCAGTCTGGGATACCCCTCCTGCCATCTCATTCAGCCTGCCAACCTCAGAGGACTTTCTGGCTTCACTGGGAAACTTCCCCCTGGGGTTACGCCATCCTCCTCTCCCCCTCCCACAGCCAATGGCTAGCCTGAGTAGGCTCAGGGGAAGCACCATGTCCTAACATATGGAATAATACAGGAGGCCAGGTCATTCTCCACTGCATTTGTTTTCATGTAAAGTCAACATATACTAGTGTGATTTTTCACTTCACAAGTATAACAAGACTACCTGTTTCTTAAAAGAATCTAGGAAGCTGTCAATTTCAGTCCACGGAATAAAAAGACAGGGCTATTTCCCCCACTTCCCCTGTTTCACCCTTGCGTCAAGCCTGGATGAATGAACATGTTAATTGAATTAGGTGACTATATAAAAAAAAATTCAGTTCAGCTGTTGAGCTGAATGGATATTTTGAAAATAACCAACACAGTTGACTATCTGAGTTACCACCTGACCTTCTTTGGTTTGTCAGAGGGGTGGGTGAGTATAAGGAGAGTCAGCCTCCTCCTCTGTCTCTGCTGTCCAACCACCCTCTCCCCCACCCTTGTTTGATTTTCATCTTCTTACTTCCTGTTTTACTTCTATTTTCTCTTCTCTTGCTGCCTCTCCTCTTGCATCTTTAGCTAATAAGTCAAGACATCAGCAACATAGCCATGGATATCTGTAAGTTTTACTGATTTTAATGAGTGTAATGATAATTTTAAAAACATATATATACAGCCCGGCCGGGCGTGGCTCAGTGGTTAAGCGTCGACCTAGGATCCAGGCGATTGGGGTTCGATTCCCGGTCAGGGCACATGCCCGGGTTGCGGGCTGCAGCCGATCAATGACTCTCTCATCATTGATGTTTCTGTCTCTCTCTCTCCCTCTCCTTTCCTCTCTCTGAAATCAATAAAGATATATTTAAAAAAATACAAAACAAAACCAAAAAACCCCCAAAAAAACAAACATATATATACATATAATACCTTTGTATAGACATAAAAACTCCCCTTTACACAGTTCTGATAGCTTTGTAATGCTGTTAATACTATAAATGATCTTTTAAAAATTACTATAGTCTAAAACTGAATCTTATTTTTAGGTACCATTATATGTTGTGGAAAGAGACTCTTATTTCTTGTTAGAGTGAATTGATAATCTTTCCATCACTGTTATCTATGTTTATATATTATTGTACATGTATATGTAAATAGGTATGAATAACAACCAAAAAAATCTACTTATATTTTTTTAAATGTAGTTTGCCAGCAGTAATAAGGAGAAAGTGAGTACATGACATTCTAGTTTAATTTTAGTAGAGCAACAATTAAAATCAATCCTCAGCCTCTGCTTCGCTGTTTAACTCAAATTTAAAATTAGAAATGTAGTAATGATTTGGCAGTTCTGACTTTCTAAGGGGAACCATATCATATTGTATGAGTGTGTGCTGGCCTTTAAAAATAGATAGTGCCATGAAGAGACAAACTCATCATCTCTACTCATAGTTGATGTTGGTAACTGGTGGGCTTTTTCACGGAGCCTGAGAGTGTCACTCTCCCCAGGAGTGTGAAACACCAGCTTGGGCTGCATTGAGTTCATTTTCAGTCAGAGCTCTTTTGTTTTAAAAGCTAACTGCTGAAAAGTAAACATTCTTAACCTTGATCATAAATATTTGTCAGAAATCTGGTTAGTTTGGGTTTTCACTGACCAAGATCGTTTTGGTAGAAGAGTCATTGAAGTTTGACGGCCCAGCAGATTACCCCAAATCCCTCATTTTTCACAGACAGGCATTGACTGTAACCCATAGTCCATTTGAAAACATTTCTTCTCTAGTATTAAAAATCTCCTGAAATATATATTATGAAGCAAATGAAGTATATAAAAGAACTTAGACATGGATGACCAAAAATAATATATTTTTGTGCATTCTTTCTTCTGTCAGTCCTCTGAGGAATTCACAGAGGATCATGAATTCTAGAGTTTCTGTTTTGATTCTAGAGCCTTAGGTCACTACCATTGTTCATTCTCTGACTATTTTTCATTGGGGGATGTGATCATTGTCATTCTGGGCTATTTAAGTGCTAGCAAAACCACCTGGATCCTGAGTTATCACTTTCAGCACAAATCTCTGCCACCCCCATTTGCTTATGGAGCCTTCAAGCCCTTGGCTACCACACCAAAGGTCTGCATTCAGGTGTCTGCTGAAAGGCCCCATCTGTAACCTAGAAGGGAAGGGGCAGCAAGGGTTTAGGGCAGAGACTCTTGACTATGAAAAGACCCAGCGATTCTCTGGGGTCTGTCTAGACAATTGTATCTGCATAGTCACACATGACTAGAACCAAGGCATTGGGTTTGTCAGTGGTTGAGAGGTTTCAGGCTGCACCAGGCACTGTGGGTCTGTGTGAGAAGCAGAGCTGGGGAAGGCATGGGTCAGACCCTGCTTTGACTTTTGCTTTGTGCAGCCACTAATGCAGAAAAATTCTGCCTGAAACCCGAGGTCCTGCCTCTTTTCTACAGCAGGACCTTGCTTTGTGAGGGAGCTGCAGACAGCCAATCATAGTCAGAAGAGACAGTGGTTTCCTTTCCATGGCCGGATAGAAATAAAGTAAAACTTGAATTTGACAAATTATTCAGGAATCCCCCCTCCCTAAGAATTGTGTTGAGGACTTGATCCTTAATCTGAACTCTGTGCAGCTGTTGGATTTTTGGCTTATTACAGAGATTTGAAAAGTCAAATTTATTAAACATTTCTCTCATCCTGAAGAAGACTGGATTAACTAACCTCTCATGAGAACATTCCTCCCCCTTCTGTTTTCATGAGCCCTTTGGAAGCAGTCTTACATCTCTATGGATGCTGCCCCACAATCATTTTATAATATGATTGGAGGTGACTAGGACAGTTTCATGTGGTCCCTGACATTGACTGTGTTTTAGGGCTTAAAAACCTAAAAATGTTCATCTTGGCCAGATTGTGGAATATTCAGGCAGGCATCAGTCCTCTAAATCAGATATCCTCATTTGCTATCAGATTTAGCTTGTGTAGGCCAGTCCCCCACCCTCCCTGGTTGTACAGAGAGCCACACTGAAACTGAGAAAAACTCTAATCCCTATTGAAATGGGGAACCACCTGAAACAGGTCCACCCTGAGGGTACAAAGAAGCCTCATGTCACCTAGGAGGATCTCTCCAAGGAATCTCTAAAAAGGATTTGCTTTTATATATTTCATGGAGATTTTTTAGTCAAGTAGACAGAATTTCTTAATGTGAATATGCTTTTTCTCTAGTTGATTTAGATTTAAATAGCCTGACAGCGTGGAGAGCGTGCACACGCTCACACACAGACCTTGGCACGTAAGAGAATATTCTAGAGCTAACCAGCAGCCTAGCCTCTGTGTAGACCTGGCCCAGGCGGAAATATAAGCATTGCTTGGGTGTACTCTGGCTGCACTCTGTACTCTGTCATTTTAGGATTGGGCAAAAGAATTGACTAATATATTATTTGAAATGTAAAATAAAATGTATAGCTCTTAAGAGAAATACGTGACCTGCTATATACTTTACATAAAATAAATCAATGCAGTACAGTAAATCCTAATGTCAATAATAAGTTCTCTATGTGAGGTTATATGAGCGATCTGTCTTGTATATCAATTTATACAAGATTTTATTTGATTTTGAACAACTTGCTCGTATATAGGGTATCCCAAAAAATGTATACACACACTTTGAATAATTTCAAGGCAGTGTTTATTAAAATACATTTCATTTTAAAAATTGAGCTATCAGCTGTTAAAGTGTGTATACATTTTTTGGATACCCTGTATATCAATTTCTTGAACTTCAAAGTTATAGAATATGTTTACATGTTTTCATCTTAGAAATACAATTTACTTAAAAAGTAAATGATTATTAAACCCCCTTTCCATATGTTGAAAGAACCTTAAGTTCAACAAAAACTAAATTCAGTCTTCTTTAGGAGCATGCCATTTAGATGGGGTATTACGTGATGTTAGTGCAAATTGTGTAGGGAAAGCATCAATGTCAGCTTAAACTTGCTGAAATGAATGTGAGAAAATCAGTGTGGAAGTCTGAAGTTTGGGAAACTCTTAATTATTCTGAAAATTGGATATTTCCAAGCGGCAGATCTAAACATGATTTGGAAAATGTTCTTATACTTATATTTGATATTGGTATATCTGATATTTAGCACTTCTAAGCACTACTGCCCCAATAATGATACACAGCAAGTATTCAATAAACAGTTGTGCAGTGAAAACTTAATGAATGGAACACACTCACACACATACACACACACACACACACACACACACACACACACACACACACACAGAACGTACAAGGAGCTACAGCCTGTTGGATTTCCTCATCTGCCAAAACTCCCTAGTGAAAATTTGGTTTGTAACATTTTTGATTCACTTAAACCTTCGATAGAAGGAAGATAATTATTTTTGTTTCAAACAGTTCCATTTTTATACTGCAGGTGATAAGTGAGGAATAACCAGTTTTAACTTTAACAAAATGAATAATTAAACACAGAAGGTACTACCAATAAAATTGAAATCAAGTTTGTCATTTAATCCAGTGCCATTTTGAATTCACTTTGTGTATTGATGGGGAAAATATGCTAAATAATACACCACTGAATTTTCTAATGTAACTGAGAGAATTAGGATACTTTTAAAAGGTTTGAAAACAAGGTAGCAACTGTCTAGAAAACTTGTCTAATTAAATCTAAAGCAAATGAGATAAAATCATTGTGACATGACAGTTTTTAATAGCAATTTAAAAACTGGTATTTTTCTTAAATAGATGCTGTCTTGTACCTTAAAAGGTTTTCTAATGTAACTCACTTATTTAAAAGTTAAAACCTAATCTTTGACTGTAGGCTCTTTGTGGCCTCTGGAGCCAGACGATATGGGTTCAAATTTCAACCCATTGTATTAACATGGACAGGTAACTCAGCTTCTGCCTCGATTTCCTCATTTGTAAAATGGCAATGATGATAGGACATGGCACATAAGCTTGTTCAGAGGATTAAATGGGCCGACACATGTAAAATGCCTAGAGCAGCACTTGCCACATGTCAGTGTTTACTGCGAGACTATTACTATTAATCCTCATTAGAGCAGGGACTTGGAGCTTTCAATTTTAGCCTTAAGCTGTAAGGCTTTTCTTAACTAAATTTTTATTGAATGTTTTTATAACTTTAATGTTAAAAACATTATTTGAGCCTGTGATTTTTTTTTTTTTTTTTTGAAATCTAGGGAAACGATTTAATATCCCTTCATTTTAAAAATGGACTTAGAATTATTTTTAATCAATTATGTTATTTTAGTAACAATAGAAAATGACTACTCCTGATGCCTGAGTGGTGAATCTCATTATGTCCTTACATCAGCATTCTGTAGCTGGTTCCCACTGAGAAAGCTTTGGTCAAAACTCTTGTACATTCCACAAGGGGAAAGGAAAACTTTCCTACTTCTGTGAGGTTGGGTGGGTTTTTGGAACTCGTGTAAGATATCTGGATTTTAGTACCGTTAGGTGGGTTTGTTTAAAAAAACACACATAGAAGAGAACATTCTTGGGTTCATATGTCAAATTGTAGATGAATATCTTCATATTATTCATCTAGAGGAAATTCTGGGTTGATTGAAATAAAATATTTCAACTAGAGTAATATTGTCATGAGTTTGAAATAGGTGGTAGTTTATCAAGGCGATTATTTTCTAAAATTGAATGATCATTAGAATCACTTGAAAAAGGTCTTGAAAAAATAGTTTGCTGGACCCCACCCAACATATTTATTCATAATATTTATTCTGATATTAGAAGGTAGGGACTGTAATTCTCCTCAAGTGATTCTGATGCACAACATGGTGGCATCACCATGGGAACCCTCCTGCCCCTTCCTCTAAAGCACCTTGGTCCAGTGCCATCCATCATCGGCATATAAATGGACTCATCAGCAGTGGGACTTTGAGGATATTGTTCTAATAAGCTGTGCAGTTAGGACATATATGATTAGGAAAATCAACTTACTAAGGATGGAAGGATTTTTTGTGTGTTTTTTTTTTAACTGTGCAACAGCTTTTAGAAAAATCACATTTAAAATCCAAGAGAAATATTGATTTCCTCTTCTTATTTTTACCAGCTCCAAAGCTGAGAGCAGTTGTTTTGAAGTACAAATTATTTGTTGAACTGTACTGTATATGGGCAGAGCACATAGGGAAGACACTGCTGCTCCCAAACCCTGAGCCTCACAAGTAGGGAAACCATGGATCAGTTTGCAAGTGATCCAGCTGTACTTCAGCCCAACTCACCAATTCTACCACTGCTTTTATGTCTGATAGGAAGAACCTGTAGTCAGTTGTTACTGCCCATGAATCTCCAGGCTTCCTGGGACCTTTGCTTAGATGACCTCACCATTCAGCTGGCACACACAAGGCCCCCGAGGTCCAAGCAGAGGCTCTTCTTACTTGTAATGGGAAGAAGGGCTGAGAATTGATATTTTCTGAGATAGCTAAGGAAGGGAGTCCTGCCGACACCTGGGCTGTCGCCTAGGGAAGATAGAATATTTCTAGAGAAAAATGAGCCAACATTTTGCTGACAGATTTCATGCCATTCCATACCCCCTACACTCCCACTAGGCTTTTGACTCTCTCCTGGAGCATAATGTCCATGGAATGATAGATTCTCCTCCTTGTTGCTGGCATGACCCCTTTTTCTTTATAATGTCCATATTAACGTTGAACCTCTAAGCTGTTCCAAGTGTTGGGGTCCCAGGGAACCTGTTGGCTCCAGTTACCTTGAATTCTGACTGGCTGTAACCAGAAATTCTCTAAGTAGTTGCTTTGCTTCTGAGATATTTCTTTTCCTCATCTGCAAGGTACTACAGGGCTGGAGACTTGCTGCCTTGTAGCCACATCTAAGAGTAGTCAACCCTATCTCTGGATACTACTTGAATTCAAGGACTTCTCTACCTTTGACATTGGTTTTCTCCCCGTTCCTCTTCAGAATATCTCAGGATGTTATAAATGTCAAGTAACTTTTATTTTAAATAAGGATTGACATTTGAACCATCCTATGTCATAGGGACATGCCTTCTAGAGCTAAAAGGAGACACTTAACGCATCCTGTCCTGGCTTGGGAGCAGTGGGGTTGAGGAACCACCTGACAGTTACTGGCGGTTCTCCCATGGCAGTTCCTATCTGACATGACCTGGAGCTGTGCTTCACCAGTGCCCAGCCCTTACATTTAAAACAGATAAAGCCTTTAAAAACATGGGGCTTTTTAGTGCTTTGAGACATCAAAAAAATGTGAAGGAACTGTGTATTGAAGATTTAAAAAAAAAATCTTCCTTTTAACTGAACAAAAGTAAACCAAGAATTAGTGTGAGGGATTTCTATGAGGCACAGGAAACTTGAATTGTAGCGATTGTCAGCAGTGCAGTCACTGGACAGAGGAAGGAGAAGGCAACAGTCTTCTCAGGCACTTAGTGTTATATAAGTGTTACTTATCTAAAAAGGCAGGCAGAAAGCAAGATGTTACATATCGAAAGAGCAGAATAACATAGATCAATGTACTAGAAGTAGGAGACAGCTGATTCCCGCATACACATGTACAACCTGGAAGTTTTTATGAGCAAGCAGTGCTTTGGGTACTGCAGAGGCTCCTCGGGCAGCTCAGAAGCTCCAGGTGAGCCCACACACAAATTCTCACAAGTGGGTAAAGCATGTATTGAGGTGTAGGAGTTGAGCAGGTGGCCAGCTGAGTCCTGGAAGATTTCATGGATGTAAAGGACAGGTAGGATTTAGATAAGTGGAAAGATGGAGGAAGGAATCACAGGTGAAGGTATAATAAAGGCCCACTGTTTGGGCACCGGAGAGCCTGAATCACAAGATAAGTGGTTTGTGTTTATTGGCCACAGGAAACCAGGGGAGTTTTAATGAGACACATTCTCACTGCTGCATGAAGGATGAGGTGGAGGAGGAGGTGCTAAGAAGGTAGCTAGGACTATGCTGCTGTGATTGTGCAAGTCTCAGACTGTGATCACGGCAGCAGGAAGAGAAAGAAAGACTTGCCCGGTGTGATTGGATACAGAGATCTGCAAGAATGGAAGAGACACAAGTAGGACTGATTACTCAGATCCCCAGGGAGCCACAGGACATGCCCGAGGTAAGGGCCAGGTTATGCCAACTTCCTGGTGATGAGCTTGTGCATTGTTCTCAGGAGTCCACCTGATGGAGGGCAGGCAGGGTCAGCAGGGGCACAGGCATAACCTGGGTACATTGGTGGGAGAGAAGGCTTTTGTGGAGAGGTAACTGCCAGCCTTCACCTAGGCTACCTTGACCTTTCTCTCATAGTAGAGAAGGTAATCCTGCCTAGGCTGGAAATCTGTGGGTGGCCATGAGTGAGAACACCTGATGAGCGAGGCGCTGAGATATAGAGCAGGTAGGTGGGAGGGTGGGAGATAGAGAGTCTGATGCTCAAATCACTGCAGATCCAGAGTTGGACAGTGACTGCTGAGGGCCTTTATCACTTTTCTTAGAAATCTGAAAGCATCATTCAGCTGATGCCCGTTGTGCAGTACAGGTCATCACAGAGCAAATTATTTATTGCATATCAGAGGAAGTTTAGCTTCTTTAAAGGCTCAACAGAAGACAAGAAATATCCTGGCTCCCAGAGTTTGCCTTTTCATGTTCTCTGCTCACTCCAGATTCCCAGCACCTTTAGCCCTGCCCGTGAATGGGGCAGAAGTAATGACTGGAAGGCTTTGGCCTGATTTGACCTGCCCCCAGCTTTGCTTCGGGGATGTGGCCTGGTTGTCACAGCCCAGGCTCACCTGGGCCTCTGAACATCTGGAGACAGGGAATTAGAACCTTGACATTAAAAGCCGTGCCTCAAAACTACAACCATTCAATGACTTTAGAGGAAGAAATGGCCACATTTATTGAAGCAACAAAACATTAAACACCAAGGAATTACTTAACGTGAAATACATAAAATCTATATGTAGAAAACTGTAAAATATGCCTAAAGAATACAAAAAGAATTTTAAAAAGTGGAAAGGCATACATCATGTTCTAGAATACCAAGATCATGAACATATCAATTCTTCCTAAGTTAATTTATTAAATTTAACACATTCCCAATAAAATATGAACTGTTAAACAAAAAAAGTAGGCAAGTCGTTTCTAAAATTCACATGGGTAAATAAGCGCTATCACTTATGAAATACATTGTAAAGCCTTAGTAATTAAAAGGTGGTGCTGGCACATGAATAAACAGAACAGTGAAACAGATTAGAAAAACAAATAGTCCAAGTATGTATTAAAATAAATAAAAGAAATGGGGGAAAGTCCCATTTAAAATCAAGCAGGGAGAATGGACAACTAACTAAATGTTAGGACAACTGGGTAACCACATGGAACAATATATTGTACCATACACCAAGGATAAATTTCTAGTAGATCAAATGTTTAAATAGAGACTTCTGGTCAAGATGGTGGTGTAGGTAAACGCAGTATTTGCCTCCTCCCACAACCACATCAGAATTACAACTAAACTATAGAACAACCATCATTAAAAACCACCTGAAATCTGGCTGAATGGAAGTCCTATAATTAGGGAATTAAGAAGCCACATTGAGACTGGTAGGAGGGACAGAGATGTGGAATGGGCTGGTCCCACACCCACATATGGCAGATAAAATTGGGAGTGATATCTTGGATGAGGAAGTCCCCCCTGGAGAGTGAGGGGGTCATAGCCTCACATCATGCTCCCCATCCCCGGGATCCAGTGCCAGGAAGATAAGTCCCTGTAACTTCTGGCTGTAAAAACCAGCAGGGATTGAGACTGAGTGAGACAGAGGGCTGCTGGAGTCCCAGGCAGTTCTTCATGAAGGGGCCATGTATGGATTTAATTGGACTCACTCACTCTGAGCTCCAGCACTGGGGCAGCAGATTGAAAGGCACCAGGGACATACAAAGAGGAACTGAATTGTCCAACATCAGGGTGAGAGTTGGAGAGGCAGCATTCTCTCAGACAGAAGTACAGGCAGAAGCCATTGTTCCTTTTGTAAACCCCTCCCCTGGCCCTGGAGCCTGCAGGAGGGCTCCATATCTGAGTCTCCATCAACCTGGCTCACACTGTTTGCCCCACCCTGGTGATTCCCTGAGGCCCCGCCTCACCCAAATTTCAGACCCACCCAAGCTGTTTTCAGTGGCTTTTCTATACGAATGGATTGTCTTTGCTTATGCTTCAGATTTTTCTAAAATCTCTCAAACAAGCAGCATCTGGCCTTGGCATGTCCTTTACCTCTCCCTAAGTGGCCCCAGGCTCAGCATTAGCAGCAGCAGGCCTTGGTTTGCAGGTTGGCCTCACATGGGCACCTCCAGGCCCAGCACAAGTAGCAGCTATCTGCAGATCCCTTTGCAGCTCACACCGGGTGGCCCCGGCCAAAACATAGGTGACTGCTGATGTTGACCTGCACCTCCTGGGAGGCCCCAGAGCCAGTGTACCAAGTGGACAGCTTCAGACCATGTAGAAGCACCACCATGCAACCACCTCCACAAGCAGCACGCTTGAAGGACTGGACTCAGTGGGTACCTAAGCCCTGCTGAAGTAAGTCTTGCTCCATGTGGTGGGACCCTGCACAGTTGATCCTCCATGGTGGCCGGAGGTCAGTGGTTGGTGGTTGCAGCCAATCCTTGCAGTTGATCAGTCTGAGAGTAAATGCTGCACATCGATGTGCCAACAGAAATCAAGGCTCAACTACAAGAGGAGGGTGTACACAACTCACACAGGGGGTGCACCTCGAGTGGGGAGGCTGTGCCACTGGACCGTACATAACACCTACTACAGTAGGCCAGTCTACCAAGCCTGGGAGAGGTAGCAGCTCTACTTAATACATAGAAACAAATACCAGGAGGCTGCCAAAATGAGGAGACAAAGAAACATGCCCCAAACGAAAAAACAGAACAAGACTCCAGAAAAGAACTAAACAAAATGGAGACAAGCAATCTAGTAGATGCAGAGTTCAAACCATTGGTTATAAGGATTTCATTGAACTTAGTGAGAACCTCAACAGCATAAAAAAGGACCAGTCAGAAATGAAGGATACACTAACTGAAATGAAGAATAATTTACAGGGAATCAACAGTAGAGTAGATGAAGCTGAAAATCAAATCAGTGATTTGAAATTCAAGGCAGCAAAGCACACCCAATAAGAATAGGAAAAAGAAAAAAAGAATCTAAAAAAATGAGGACAGTATAAAGACCTTCTGAGACAACTTCAAGCTTACCAACATTTGCATTATAGGGGTCCTGGAAGGAAAAGAGAGAGAGAGCAAGAAATTGAAAACCTATTTGAAAAAATGACAGAAAACTTCCCTAACCTGGTGAAGGAAATAGACATACAAGCCTAGGGAGCACAGAGAGTTCCAGACAAGATGAACTGGCCCACAGCAAGACACATTATAATTAAACTGCAAAAGGTTAAAGACAAAGACTCTTAAAAGCAGCAAGAGAAAAGCAGTTAGTTACCTACACGGGAGCTCCCATAAGACTATCAGCTGGTTTATTAACAGAAACTTTGCAGGCCAGAAGGGATTGGCAAAAAATACTCAAAGTGATGAAAAGCAAAGACCTATCCAAGATTATTCTACCCAGCAAAGCTATCATTTAGAATTGAAGAACACATAAAGAGCCTCCCAGACAAGAAAAAGTTAATGGAGTTCATCACCACCAAACCAATATTACATAAAATGTTAAAGAGTCTTCTTTAAGAAGAAGAAGAAGAAGAAAAAACATATGAATAATAAAATGTCAATGCATACATATCTATCAACAATTGAATCTGAAAAACAGAATAAACAAACAAGCAGAACAGAAACAGACTCAAAAGAACAGGGAACATTTTGATAGTTGCCAGGAGGGGGTTTGTAGGTGTGTGTGAAAAACGTGAAGTGATTAAGAAGCACACATTGGTCTTTCAAGAATAGCCATGAGGATGTAAATTATAGCATAGGGAGTATAGTCAACAATATTCTAATAACTATCTATGGTGTCAGATGGGTGCGAGATTTATTGGGATAATTACTTAGTAAATTATTTAATGTCTAATCACTGGGGTGTACTCCTGAAACTAATATAAGTCAACTGTAATTGAAAAATGATAATGATTTAAAAATGGGGAAAAAAGAAAAATAAATAGGTTGTCTCTAAATAAATACTCTGATGTCTAGCAAAAAACAAAAAGTTTAAATAGTTAAATGTTTTAAAACATTAAATTACAGACACATCTGATTTGAATAAACGAACTATATAAACAGGTTTTTGAGGCAATTGGAGAAAACTGAATGTAGATAAAATATTAGGTGGTACCAAACGTTAATTTTGTTATATGTGATAATGGTTATGCAAGAAAACATTTATTATGTTTTTAAATGCATATTGAAGTATATAAGGGTAAAATGATTTGATATCTTGGATTTGCTTTAAAATAATTTTGTAGATAGAGAAGAGATAATAGAAGAAAGTTGGCAAAATCCTGTTGAATATAGTGGGAGTACAGGGGTTTGTTTTAGCAATATCTTTTTTTTTGTGTAGGTTTAAATTTTTTCAAAATAAAAAAATAATTAATACTAGAATAAAACATAGGAGAATTTCTTCATAGCTATGGGTTTGGCAGACCTTCCCAACTGATTTACAATCCAGAAGCCATGAAATTGATTCATTAAAATCAACTATATATAAATATATATATACAAAAACCACTTTTGCAGTGAGTGGGTGAGGGAACCAACAAAGAAAAAGGAAAAACTAGGAAAACTATTCACAACTCATATCACAGATATATGACTAAGAATTAATATGTAAACTTCTAGAAATCCTAAAAAACCCCACAACATTGTAGATTGGCAGAACATGTAAATCGACACTACACAGAAAAGGAAAGAGGAAATTTAAATGGGTCTAAAACATGTGACAAGGTGCTCACCTTCATTCATACTAAGAGAAATAAGCCTCGGCTGTGACTGGAAGACCCCAGAGCAGTAGTCTGTTGTCTGCTCTGATTGCGGAGACTGGGGAACAAGAACCAACACTGATGGGCAGGTGGGATGGAATACGGTACAATGTCTGTGAAGAGCAGTTTGCCAGTTTCCATCAGAATTGCTTCAGATATGTTTATATTCAAGGTTATACTCGGTAGCTTTGTGTGAAATAGCAAAAGATTAGAGACTTAGATGCCCATCGGGAGAGGACTAGTTAAGTAAATTATGTAGTACTCAGCAGCTGTGACACAGTGAGGCTGCTGTCTGCTTGCCTGTATGGAAAGATCCTCAAAGGACACTGCAAGTGTACTTTATATGTGTATATAAAAGGAAAAAAGTGTATTTGCTTGAATAAAGAAATTCTGTAAAGACAAACAAGAAATGAATAACGTGACTAAGAAGTGAAGGAGAAAACTGGAATATTTCACTGTGAACCTTCTATTTTTTATCTTCATTTGAATCCCATGAATTAAGAAGTTACAACCATGTATTAGATTTAAAAGACTACTATAGGCCCAGTACATTGAGTCACCATGGCAGACCAGTTCTGGCTTTATGTATTACATCTATTTACTAATAGATTTTATATGAACTAAGTGAAAGTCCAAAAATAACAGGTCACTTAAAAACATGCACTCAGGTGCCTGTTAAATTTGCTTTTCAATATGTGTTTTGTTGAGAATGGTCTGACCAGCCCTGGGTGACTCCTTTGATGAAGTAAGATGCTGTGACTGTTCTGGAGGGAAGCTCCCTCTGCTCACTCTATCATTTCGTCACCTGCCCATCCAGCCAGCTGCTCCATTAACTAGGAATACCAAGTACGTTTCAAAACTGCAGGTGAAAACATTAGATAAACTGTGTGACCATAAATTATATGATGATTCTTGGGAGATTTTTAGCCGGGAGCCAGGGCTGTTTTACTGTGTCCCAGGCTCCAAGCGGTTGTTAGCAGAATGCCTTTTCACCTTTGGTTTAAAAGCTGCACATTAGCACCTGTTTTATTTACTTCACAGCATGCCCAACAGAGCTCCTTCTTTGAAAGGCAAAGTGCAATTTTTAGTCATCCAGGAAACAATTACTAAATTCCCCCCTTCTCCTCCACCCATTTTTCTTCTTTATAAGGAATAAGGGGTTAGAAACAATATTTGCTCTTTCCTTCTCTGTCCTTAAGAGGATGAGGAAGAAGGGTAGGCATCCTGGGGTTCTCACAGATCTTCCCTACCTGGACTGAGTGCCTTCATGTCAACAGCAGTCCTGCTCAGCGTGTTTTACTGAACTCCCAACAAAGGCAGAGAAGGTTCTCTGAGCTTCCAGTAGTCAGGCCTTCAGAAGTTCTTCATATTCATCCTAACCAAATGAAAATATTTTAAATAATCTTTTTATCTCTTCCCTCTTTGAAAAAATTAGATTTAGCCATCTTTCAGTGTAGACAGTTTGTACCTTTAAACCTTTTATGGCAAAGCCACAAAAACTGCAATTTAAAATACACATGACTTACACTTTTTAACTTAGAAGGTATGATCCCACCAGCATATATTCATGAATGGAAATGTGGGTGCCAGGAACAGCACCAGCTGTTAGACCTGTGGGGTCAGACTGGACCTGGGTTCAGCAACCTCAGTACTTGAGTCTAGCTAGGAAAGAATTCAGAGCCAAGCCTCAAACTATAAGAGAACATTTATTTGGAAAATCACAGAAGTAGAAGTAATTTGTAGAAGAAATGGGCTTAGGAAACAAGTTATAGAGGTAAAGGAAGGGCCCTTGGAGCTTGGGAGTAAGGAAGGTAAAGGTGATGCAACTGGGGGGATGGGGAGAGGGAGGGAGAAGGGAAAGGCATGGTTGTGCTCCCTGGAGTGAGAGCTTTTTAAGGGTGGAGATTTTAGGGGAGATCCCAGGGGAAGATCTTAGTAGAATATTCATCAGTTTTCTAGGTGTGTCCTTTCAGATTGAGGGTCTCCACTGATTGATTGGTGGGCACCAGGGGAGGGGGTCTTTAGTCAGTGCAGCTGGTCCTGAGGTCAGCCTTGACCATGGCATCACTTGTCTGGTTTTGCTGCTTTTCTGGGCCTGGAGGTGAAATACAACTGAGACCTAGATACTTTTCTCTGGGGAGGAAAGGTCAGGGGTCTAAACCGCACCTATGTTAGGGAGGAAAGGTCACCCTGGGGACAAGGTCCCAATCTACAATTTTCCTTTGCTAGTCACCCAGGGCTTTGAGCCCTGGTGACCTTCTGTACCTGGCGCATCATCCTTGCTCTCTTGCTCTGCTCACATCTGGTCTAACTGCCTGCCACAGAAACATTTGTGTTCTTCCAAAAACCATTCTGATGAGGAACATTTACCTGCTAAAGAGTAGTCTGTCTGGGCTTGTAGAGCCAGGAGAGAAGTTGAGGCAGCAGGGTCATGTACCATGTCAGGAACCCTTCCTGGAACAGCCCACAATGTTCTTGTTTGTAAGTTATTACAGAATAATCAAAACTGTGTTGGCACAGACAGCATTTCTTTTGCAGTTGGTTCAGATTGCTAATAGCACCATAAATTATTAAAAGCAAAAAGATTGAATGATAACCTAATGTTTTGAAAGAACAAGACTAAATCTATCATGTAGATACCAAACACTGCCCCAGATTTGGACTGAGTGGAATTTACGGTGATGCCAACAGGTAGTGAACTGGTAAAAAGAGAAACTATTAGAAGAGTGAAGCAAACTGAATAATGGTCCAAGTGAGCATAGATTAGAAAGAAATCTGTGTGATGGGAAGAGAAGAAATGGACAGAGGGAAAGGAAAGGAAGGTTGGTAGGGAGCTGTAGAGGATGCCACCTGGCAGTGGTATCTGTAGACCTGCAATGGTATCATTGCAGACATGTGCCTTTGATTTTTGAACAACCTCCTAACCTTCATCATTAGGGGGGTAATTGGCCTAACAGGCACATATCTAGAAAACACCAGGCCTGGGGATTAAACTCCTGTGTGTCTCAAGAGCCCAGGTACTTAGTGTCTGGGCTGCTCTTTGTACTAAGTATTATCTCTGGTATGTCACTCATCACCTGCCCCTACATCAGAGCTCAAAACCATGGGTTTAATCCTGAAACCAGCTTAACCCCCTCCCAAAATTGGGGCCAGAAGTGGCTGGGTGCTAGGGTGAAAGAATGCCTATAACCCTGCCAGCCTAAACACATTTCCTCTTTTACAGAAATGCATGAGAACACAATTCTTAGTTTAGAACTAAGTATTCTTTTAACTGATAAAGAATAGCACGTTTTGATCTTTAAAATCACTTATAGCTCCAACTTGGGGCTTTGGCCAATCTGAGTGTACATTGGTTTTAGATTAAAACATGGCATGTGGCGTTCTGGAAAACAGTGAAGAAATAAAACTCCAGGGGGGATTTTTTTATGCCTTTGCCCTGGGAACTGATTTATGCTGGTATTGTTAGCTATTTTCCTTGGATGACAAACTTGTATAATTGTAGTAACATGTTTCTCTGAGATGCAGAGGGGGAAAACCACAACAAAATGTAAACCTTTCAAGTTAGCACATGAGTAATATATATTAATGACAGAGAGAAATGAGCCAGGAAAAAGTATTTTCAAGAAGGAACACTGCAGACATGAGGGGAGTGCCTGTGTCCTGGGTTATATTATCTGATTTCTAAAAGCAAGTTGCTCACCATCTGAGGGTTGGAAATAAGCTGGAACTTAATTATGGTATCTGTTGTGTCATTTGGGTCAGTTGGTCATTCTAACTGTAATCTCCTACAAAAGGGTTCCCATAGTGGGAAGACCTGAGAGGGGCTGTGCAGATGCAGCAGTGGGATTTTAGTTAGGACAACCTTCCATTGCCTCATCTCCTTTCCCTGATTCATGGGAACTTGTTTGGTTATGCTTCCCATAATTTCAGCCCTTAATGTTTAACTGGGGTCCTTTTTCCCCCAAGCTCAGCAACTGATCAAATTGTAATCATATATTCTCTAATAATAATTGTTTAAATGCACCTCCGGGCAATCAGCTTTACTATGTAAATGATGCTGGTGTTTAAAAAAATAAACTGTGAGTCTTATAGTCTCAACTTTACTGCTCCTGCACCTTAGCCAACCTGTGCCTCCTCCATCAAATGAAGAGGTACAAGGAGCCATGGTTTTCACACCAGGCTGCACCTTTAACAAGTTCCCCAGGCCTGGATCTGCCTGGGAGATTCTGATGCCAGGGTTGTGCCTGGGGCTTGGGGAGGTTTCAGCACTCCTTGGGAGATTCCAACATTCAGCTGCAGCGGAGAACTACTGGCCCAAAGGATTTCCAAAGCCCTTTCCAGCCCTAAAGGTCATTCTACCAGGAGGTCTCATATGAATTTCACTGCCCCTTGCAGGTTTCATATATACTAAGGACCAAGATTCAGTTAAATTTTTCAGTGATCCTTGTAAGAATCTCATCTAGCCCAAAAAAGCCCTTTTTTGCTGTGTGTATTTTATCAGTTCATTCCATGGGCTATGTATGAATGATCTCCAATCCCCACCTCTGCTGCTTCTATTCAGAATAGCAAGCATTCAGAATAGTAAGCATTCAGTATAGCAAGCATTCAGTATAGCAAGCCACACAGAGGAGGGCTCCAATCAGCAATACTCTACTTAGTATATACTTGATGGACATCTTTCACATTTACTATGAAGTTCATTCACCCTGTGGGCCATTGTCCTTACATCTCATGAGAAACCCAAATCTCGTCTGTGTGACCATCTGGGAATTGATTCTCTTATTTTTGCTTCCTGCTGGAAGACTACAAAAATTTTTAAAACAAAACTGAACCCCCCAAAATGTAGAAAAAATAAAAGGAAAATATTCTTATGATTTAGAATGTGTTCTAAATTTTCCAGGCAAGAGGGAAAAACAGCTGTTACCCTATGAGTGTGCCTGAAGGTCAAAGTCAGTCTTAGGTGTTAACAGTTGTCCTCCTGTCAGTCATGGGACCACCACTCTTTGGGGCCCAAGTTCTGTGTCTCATCCGTCCCTGACTTGCCCAAACTAGTTACTGCAGGGATTAAATATTTCTACTATAGAACACTTTTTCCCCCCCAAAATCAGTGTGATCAAATATTTCTGAAGCTAAACAAAATGACATATTGGCTTGCAAGGATTATCCAGACCCTTGCATTAATAAAAAATAAAATAACTGAGCTTCTGCTGGGAGGGAGCTAGGAGAGGCTATTTTGTGCTCAGAAAGATGCCCCTAGGCGGTTGTAGATAGCATTGTTTTTGTTCAGTTTTGGCTGGGCTGGTATATGCATTAGCTCATGTTCCAAATCTGTCACCCAGAGAATGTAGTGAGAGTTTTGTTTCAATCCTTTCTCTCTCACTTCACCCTTTCCTTAGCCAGAGTCCAGCATCTACACAGCCCAAATAGCCAAGACTTGAAAACAGCAGTTTTGGATAAAACTTAACAGGCTTTTCACATGATTCATGAAAACACTTGGAGGCGCTTATCCCACTAGCCCCAGACACACTTCCAGTCTCTGTTCCCCACTTGCCCTTAAGGAAGTTGCTCCTGAGTTTTAGAACATAAGGGAATCATCCTTTCCCTAATGTTTGCAGTAGAGCTGGAGAGAGGTAAGAGAGAACTGGGGGCTGTCGTCCTCACAAACTTGAATTTGCAATTCAGGTTGGTTCTCTCTGTTTTTAACTGCTCACTCAGGAGTCCAGGGCTTTGTGCAGCTTTCAGGGATCAAATAGCTCCTCCTCAGTCCTACACCCACATGTACAGAATCCAGCAGTTAACTGTTTGTTTCCTTCATCTCTCACCAGCCCTGTGTTTTAACCTCTCTTGAGGTCAGTTTCCTCAGGGATACTAACCTTCCTGGCAGCAGGATCACATGAAGACATAATGACTAAAGCACTTTGTAAATTAAAAAACACTGTAAGATGTCCATTTTTGTGAAGATTAAATGAGATACTGAAAGCACTTCATATGCAGCTAAAGACTGCATTAAGTGATAGTGTTAGTGTTTATGCTTACTGTGTGAAGACTGCTGTCCTTGGCACTGGGTGAGAACTTGGTTTTCTGTGTGAGAAGGTAGGATGGGAAAGCGCAGGAGAGGATGGGGTGATCCCTCTGGCTGCACCCTGATACCTTGTTATCTGTGGCATCATTTCCCAGACCCCTTAGTTACTTAATGGCTGTTGGCTCACTGAAATGCTCTCACCAGGAACTTTGCATCCAAAGGAAAAGGAATTTTCAAAAGACAAATTACAGATATGTGCAGGGCAGTAGAGTCTACCTGCGACAGCCAAGCTCTCAGGGAAGGAGGAGTTCCCGTAGGAGACGGGGCCTGTGCTGCCACCTGTGTTCTCAGATCTGAAAGCTGCTGCCTCATCATGCATGACTATAAAAGCATGGTGGTGCACAGCAAGGAAACCATCAACAGGAGGAAAAGCCAGCCCACTGAGTGGGAGAACATACTTGTCAATGATACATCTGATAAGGGGTTAATATCCAAAATTTATAAAGAACACCAAAAAACACAAACAGTCCAATTAAAAAATGGGCAGACACTTCTCCAAAGAGGACATACAAATGGCCAAGAGACCTATGAAAAGATGCTCAACATCGTTCATCATCAGAGAAATGCAAATTAAAACCACAGTGATACCTCACACCTGTCAGAATGGCTGTCATGAAACAAACAACAAATGGCAAGTATTGGCGAGGATGTGGAGAAAAGGGAACCCTCATGGACTCTTGGTGGGAATGCAGACTGGTGCAGCCACTGTGGAAAGCAATATGGAGTTACCTTAAAAAATTAAAGATAGAACTGCCTTATGACCCAGCAATACCACTTCTGGGAATTTATCCGAAGAAACTGAAACACTTATTCAAAAGAATATATGCACCCCTATATTCGTTGCAGTGTTATTTACAATAGCCAAGATTTGGAAGAAGCCCAAATGTCCATCAGTAGATGAGTGGATAACAAAAGCCACGGTACATTGGTACGATGGAATACTACTTGGCCGTAAAAAAGAAGGAAATCTTACTTTTTGCAGCAGCATGGGTGGACCTGGAGAGCATTATGCTAAGTGAAATAAGCCAGTCAGAGAAATATAAGTACCGTATGATTTCACTCATATGTGGAATCTAATGAACAAATTAAACTAACAAGAAAAAGGACACAGACTCATAATAGAGAACAGACTGACAGCTGTCAAAGGGTGGGAGTTGTGGGGCTGGGTGAAAAAGGTGAAGGGATTAAGCCAAAACAAACAACCCAAAAAATAAAACCTCATAGACATAGGCAATAGTATGATGATCACCGGAGGGAAAGGGGGGTGGGGGAGGTAGAACAGGGTAAAGTGAGGATAAATGGTGATGGAAGGAGATTTGACTTGGGATGTTAAACACACAATACAATATACAGATGATGTAGAATTGTATACCTGACACCTATATAATTTTATTAACTAATGTCACCCCAATAAGTTCGATTAAAAATAAATTAAAATAAAAAAAGAAAGTCCTGGAGTGGTCCTGAACAAGGTCTGCAGAGTGATGAGCTCACAGGCCATACAGCCACAAGGGCAGGAAGGACAGTGGCTCCCTCTACCCTCTTGTGGTCAAAAACCCATCTAGGGCTAAGGGAAACCAGGCAGTCATGTGGATGCCAGCGGGAGGGCAGCTTGGTGAAGTGGGTCCCTTCATCTACACAACTATGGCCAGGCACCCTCGTTCTATGCTGAGGGCCATGGAAGGTAGAGTATAACAGAGCCCAAAGAACTGCCAGGCATTTGGAGATTGCAAGTGTGACTGTGGGATGTGGAGCCAGCTTGTCGGGGTAGGAACAGAGAAGCACTGAAATCAAGAGCAAGGATGAGCTGTAGGCCTTTTCTCTCTGCAGTATCAATTTTTGTCTTGAAAAAATGAGTTTAAAAGTTTTGCCCATCCAAAAGGTATTTTGTTCTGTTTTTATATTACTCATTGTTCTTTCCCCATTAAGAAACTATTTAGAGGAATGAATGGAATTCGCTTTCTTTGCTATTCAGCTGAATAACTGTTACCCATATGTTCCCATTTCACCATCCTTTGTAAATAGAAGTGTCATTGCTGTCAGGACACTTCGTGCTCAGTGTGCATGGGCTAAAATCCAGAGCCCTTTCCATACAGTTCCCAGCAAGCCTTTGCCGCAGGGTGTATGTCTCCTCCAGGGCTCCCCCCAGGAGAATCCCAAATTCCATGAGGACCAATCAAATGGGACTTCCAGTTCTGCTTCAGCATATGTAGAGTAGCAAAGGCATACTAAGGAGATATGATAGGGTCCTCCACCACTGGACCAGCCCCTGCTCCCTCCCCCCTTAGTGTGGCCTTAGCCTTCCAGAAGCTCCTCAGCATCCTCTCAGCAGGGGCTGGGCAAGGAGACAAGCAAGCTTTGTAGAACCGGGTGTACATTGATAAAAGGGCTGTTGAATCTCCAAGGATAGGGTCTGGAGTCAGTACATATAACAACATGTCTTTTAAAAAAAACTATAGGGTTTATGTAATATATGCATTGACTATAGCTTAATAGTATATGATGTTAAATATTATTAATAATATTTGACATGTCTAAATTACAGAGGAAGGCAAAAATAGGTTTACAGTTGTTCCTATGGAAAAAGACATGCAGGTTATGATTATTACAATAGCTTTGTTAGCTCAAAAGAATGTTACAGTGGCACAGTGCACTTAACTTTTGCCCACCCCTATATCATGTTGCTAATTGGGAAAGTTCCATAATGTGTCATTCTTTTCTTTAGAGAGTTTGGGTGAGAGGTGACTTGCCCAAGGGCTGTGAATTTCTCTGCACAATAAGGGAAGTAAGGAGGAGCAGGCATTTGACATATGGGTTTGATAACCAACTTGGTCAGGGTTGAGTGAAGACAACCTGGTTTTTGATGGAACAGGTAACTGTGGACCTCATGCATGGGTTCCCTTGATCTGGAAACTTCTTGGTGGGCAGGAAGGGAGTGAGAAATGTCCTTAGGTTCCCCAACTGAAATGTTTTGGGAACTTCAGGGATATTCCTCATGTGAAGGTCTCAGGCCAAGCTTTAGGCACTAACCAGTTTACTTCTAACAGTTAGCTCCTGTCAGAGCCTGCAGAGGACTCTGGGATAGTTTGTGCCTTGTTTGTACTTTTAAAATAGTGTGAAATTTTTTATTTTTTATCTTAAAATATTTTTTATTGATTTTTAGAGAGAAAGGAAAGGAGAGAGAGAGAGAGAGAGAGAAACACTGATGTGAGAGCTGCCTCTTACACACCCCCTACCAGGGAGCCCTCAACCCCAGTGTCAAAGCAGCAATCTTTTGGTGCATGAGGCAACGCCCAACCAACTGAGCCACATCAACAAGGGCAATAGTTTGAAATTTTTATAAAACATTGCATTATAGCCCAGCCGGGCGTGGCTCAGTGGTTGAGCATTGACCTATGATCCAGGAGATCATGGTTCAATTCCCAGTTGGGGCACATGCCCAGATTGTGGGCTCGATCCCCAGTGGGGGGCATGCAGGAGGCAATCTATTGGTGACCCTCGCATCATTGATGTTTCTATTTCTTTCTCTCCCTCTCCCTTCCTCTCTCTGAAATCAATAAAGATATATTTTTAAAAAACAAACAACAACAAAAACCCAAAACATTGCATTATATACAGTGTTAGTATAAAATTACAGAACCTCTCCTTTTTCACAATTGCCTTTAACTACACAAATATTAAGTGGCTACTATAAAAAAATTTAAGGTATAACATAGATTAGGGCCACAATCTTCAAAATATGTTTAAGCTTGGATTACCATATTTGATAACTTTCATTGTGACCTTGATTATCCAAAGTCCTACTTTTGTTTAAAACTTCTGTATAACAAGTCAATAAATGAGATTTTTTTTTTTTTTAATTTGGACACTGAGTTAAAATTAAACATATTTCTACTACCTTTTTCTAGCCCTAAAAAATGAGGAAGAACATAAGTGAGTAGAATGAACTTCTATCTAAGCCTTGGCCATGAAAGAAACATTTAGATAAATTATTTGAATTTTGTTTCGACTTGTAATAATCACACAGATGTTGCTTGGAAATCAACTCAGCTTTCTTTTCTAAGAGAACACTGTACCTAACAAAGCTCACTTTGCATATTTTAACTGGTTGTTTATGCTTACTCGTAATTTGAATTATATTAGGCCTTGCAAAATGTCACCTGCCCTGTCCTACATAACTATCAGCGAGCCTGTATCTGTGGACCCTTTGATGTTTAAATCTAGATTATGGAACCCTCACTGTTAACTGGAAGAATCTTGGCAACAAGAAACTGTGAATAGTACCTTGGCAGTTCAGGTAGAATTTTCATTTTAGAATTGCAGTAAAGGCGAACCTACATGTATTCAGCTTTTGTGAGAGTTTATGCTCCTAGGAAACTTTCTTGCCCCTTGTGAAATACTCAAGTGGCTTTATTTTCATATTTGAAGATATGTATGTTGAAAATAGAATATGTGTATTAACAAAACTTAAAAGCATTTCCATTGTTTTCAAGAAACCTCTTAACATGCTCTAAGCATAAAAGCAGTATTTAGGGCTCCTATGAAGTAGCAGAGATGGTGCATGTGGGTAGGACTCTGCCCTTCCTCCCTCCTGTGCCCTGGGCAGACCCTTAGCACTTGGGTTTCCCCTCCTGGGACTCTGAGAACCCTTCTCAGTACTGAGCTTCACACAGCCCTGGCCAGTGGTCCAAGTTGGCAGGAGGGTTTTTCTGCTGCCCTGGTGTATCCTGTACACCATCCTGTATGCTGACATTCTGTAAGGTCTCACATATATAGGAGCATTAGTTCTGACCCTGCCAGTTTAAAAGAGGTGGGGGGTGGGAGGAGCAAAACAGTAGCTTCTGTGGCTTTGGAATTTATTATTTCATCAGGTATGAGATTCTGAATAAAATGTTCACACCGTTGTAAGGTTTATATATGAAAGAATATATTATTGTATCAGTTTATATACAGGCCTATTACTTTTTATTACTATCAGTATTTTAGTTTATAATATGGACAACTGTAAACAGCAAAAACCCATTTACTTAGCTGATAATAAAGTCTCCTTAGTTTGGATTCCATGAGTACTTACAGTCCACAGTTATTTTATTGTACAGATGTTTATCAGTGGCCCAGGGTAGGCAGCTCCGGGCTTGCCTGGGGGGAGGTGACAACAGACAAGGAGTTGAAGAGAGAAACCAGCAATACAAAATCAGTAGAATTTCCAGAATATTTGATATTTAATTCACATAATATACATTTCACATACATTAAAATTAAGGGCGACTGGGCATGTGGGACATTATACCTTCGTTTAGAATGGAATTTTCTCACTGTATCTTCACTAATTCTCAAGGTCTCCCAGCCCCAGAACAGGGTTGGGCTTATAGGTTACTCAATACATATTTGTTGAGTAAATGAATGAAATAATTTGCTAACATTTAAGCTCTTACATATCTCAGTGATATTAAAATTGCTATAAACAAGAATGTCTTGACTTGAGGCTTTCTATTAAGAGTGGTGTTTGTAAAATTGACTTTGTTAAGAGCATCAGTTCCTTCCTGCCACTAGAGGGTGACACAGTGCAGTTAAGGAATCAAGTTTTCAAGGACTTATTTTTAAAAGAAAAGTTAGTACTTGAGCTAATACTCTTAGATGTGGGTAACTGTAGCCAAGCTAAATCAGTACTGCAAGAGGAGGTTTATAGCTATATCAGCATATCCTAAGCTTAACACAGGGTGAGCCTGTGTCCGGGATAAAAATATATGTATAAAAATAGCCTGATGCCCGGCCAGGCATGGCTCAGAGGTTGAGCTTCGACCTAGGATCCAGGCAATCAAGGTTCGATTCCCTGTCAGGGCACATGCTCGGGTTGTGGGCTTGATCAATGACTCTCTCATCATTGATGTTTCTGTTCCTCTCTCTCCCTCTCCCTTCCTCTCTCTGAAGTCAATAAAGATATATTTTAAAAAAGAAAAAAAAATAGCCTGATAATATGCTTAAAAATAAAGTTTATAAATAGGTAGCAGAAGAAGATTTAGCTTTTAATCATTTCAGAATCACTTTCTGCCACCCAAATAGCATATATACTTTAATAGATAAAACGGTGTGGTATAATTTATATTTTAAAGAGAATGCTCTTTTCATTTCCAACCAGGAAAAGATCTGATGAAAAATAAATAAATAAATAAATCCATTCTGCTTATGTAATTGGCGCAGCTTTAATTTCAGTAGGAAAATGCAATGGTTCTAGTTCTATTAAATGGATGCTGGCTAAATATATACCTTCAAAACTGAGTGTCAGTTGCAGGTTTAATATAATCAAGTCTATGAATTGTTCTCTTGTGCTGGAAACCTGTTGGACAACCTAGCTTAAGGTAGAAATGCCAATAGAAGGGTAAATCTGGGAAGATCTTTATTGTTAAGGAGAGAGTCACAGGGACTAGAAGAGAGGAATTTTCTTTTACAACATTAAACTTAATTAGAATGAATTTAAGACTATAGCTCAGTAGTCACTGCTTATCATTTGAGAAATTAATTCATTTTTTTACTACCTTCAGTTTGCAGTTTCTAACATCCTGAGGTTTGGCCTATAGGACTGCAAGTTGCTCCAGGTCACCCTCCCGTGCCACACCTGCCCTTTTGCCACAGCCTCCTCCTCTTCAAGGAGTCTGGGGTGACAGCTTGCTGGCACGAGTTGGCAGCCAGCAGCTAAGCTGTCTCATCTCCTCTTCTTTTCCCTGTCATCTCTGGTGGAAGTGCTAATTAGGGATCAAACAGCCCAAAAAGCTGGCAGTTAAAGAAGAGAAGGGAATAACAACGCTTCAGTGCTCTTTGACTTGGCCTTAAATAATGGGAAATGAGTTGCTTGGGAGTCAAATAAACACAAAAGCCCACCAGTTCAGTGGTTGCAGGTGACAGCTGACTGTAAACTCTTCTTTCAGAGGGGCCCAGAGCAACTGGACACCTGCCAGATTCTGGCCACACCTGTTGACCACCTGTCTGGTTCCTCTCCTATTTGCCTTAGAGGTTATAAAGGTTTAATTCAAGTTGATTCCTTTAGAGTTGAGGCTTGTGAGGGCAAAGGCGTGTTCGGAAGGTGCAGGGTGTTGATGTTACTCTTTTAAACTGCTTTCTAAGGCTCTTTTCCTCAGAGCTAAAGGGCACCCTTTTGGTTTAAAGTATCCACATTTCTCACTGTTTCTCTTTGCCATGAATATCTAGACAGGAATTTCTGAACGCCTCTGTATCAGAGAATCCCCTAGGGACTGAATAGGTAAACCTGCTTAGTGAAAACTAAAAACCGGTCTAATATTTATATCCCCAACATATTAGCATTAACTAAGCATCCGTTTTTCATAACTCTGGTTTCAGATGCTCCAAACTCCATTCCTCTGAGAAGCAAAAGAATGGCTGTCATATGATAAACTTGGGGGCTCTGAGAAATTGTAAAGGGATGCTCTATCAACACACACAGAACGTTAACACTGGACACTAGCCAGAAAAGAAGAGTGAAGTAGGAGGCTGTCAAACTAGTTTTTGCTTGCCATACCACATTTTAAAAAATATGTCTTTATTGATTTCAGAGAGAGGAAGGGAGAGGGAGAGAGAGATAGAAACATCAATGATGAGAAAGTCATTGACCAGCTGCCTCCTACACACCCCCAACCAGGAACCAAGCCCACAACTTGGGCATGTGCCCTGACCAGGAATGAAACCACTATCTCCTGGATCCTAGGTCAATGCTCAACTGCTGAGCCACATCCAGCTGGGCACCACATATTTTGGCTGTATATTTGACTTCCCATGTGCCTCGGAAACAGTAGTTTGGTGAGTGCTATACTCAAAGGTTTGCTACTTCATGCTCCCTGGCCCTTTCTCCTCTCTCTGGTTCAGTATCGCAGTCCACTGCTGAAACTTGAAGTGCTGGCGGTGCTCAGAACTCTGCTGGGACAGAACAAATTTTAGTGAACCAGTGGGTGGGTGGAATGCCTTTTGAATGACAAAAGGACCGATGGCCACAAGCTAAAGGAAACTGTTCAGTAATGGCTGTGCTGCAATTAATTCCCACAGCTGTGTTCTTTTCCTTTTATGTATAGAAGCCCAAGGAGCCTGGGGCAAGGAGAGTCTCCAAGCCCAGACCTTAACAGAATTAAAAATAATGGGTGTTTGTATTCAAGCATGATTTGGCCAACAGCTCAGCCTTTTCATTTGAAAATACAGTTTATTTTTTGATGGCACAAGCTTATTTTCTGGAATGCTAAGGATTGTTTCTCCACCTGACCCAGTGACTCCCTTTTAAGGACCCAGGGCATGGAATCTATTTGGAGACAGTCGGTGGCTATTTTTGAAGTGGGGGAGCCTCGGTGAGACAGGATGCATGCTAAATAAGTTGCTCTCAAGATTGACTGAGTTCAAGCTGGGGAAGGGGTTGGGGAAGCAACGAAGTTCCACTAGCACAGCACAGCTCCCTGCAGAATACAGCTGAAGTGGACCTCCTTCTACCCTGCTAGAGGACCCAGTCTCTAAAGTCTGGCAGGCTCAGCTGCAGAGTTTATTATTATGTAAATAGAGTAACAGTGCAGCCTTTTAAGAGTTTTTGCCAAAGGGTAACCCTTTGTCTGCCAAAAGGTAGGCTTCTTTGCTTGCCAGCCCAGTCTGTGCAGTAAACAGTGGGTGACCTATAAGCCAGCCAGTCAACGTGCACTTTGCCTTATTAGGCAGGCCAAGAAGGCTGGTGTCTGGGGACAGCCCAGCAGAGCCCTGGCAGTGGGCTTGCATCCTGTAAGGAGCCCAAGAGCCCAAACCCTGGAGACGTGGCCTAGTACTGCTCAATTAGTTCTAGTGCACTATAGTGACAGGAATATGCACTCTCCTTGGCAGACATACTTTCTGGTATGAATGGAAAACAAGAGGTGACTTCCCAAAGGACAGAGTGGCATATCTCATTTTCCCAGGGCTTTTACTTACTGTGCAGCTTGTTCTGTCATGTCCTGTATCAGGGCTTATGCTATGGAGTATGGGCTTTATCAGGAAATGGTTAATGGTTTCCTTTTAACCCAGAATGTCTGGTAAACTCTTAGAATCTTGTTTGTGTTTCATAGGAAAGTCATTCTAGTCCTTAGGTCTTGTGGGGGGTAGGGAGGAAATATCACCAGGCTGTAAGGTGGTACAGTGGAAAGAGCCAAGTCCTAGGAGCCAGGTGCCCTGGTATCTCACACGGGCTAAATGACCTTGGACAAGTATCACTTCCATTGCTCTGTGGTGTTGTACCCGACCTTTGCAAGACTAATTCACACAGAGACCAAACTGACCATTTAGAGATTTTATTAGTCGGCAACTGCGAGCAGGCTCCTGCCCAAAACAAAACTTGCAGTCTTCACAGGGAGAATACAAAGGCAAAAAACACATTCTGTTTGGCTAAAGGGGGCAGAAGCTAAGATAAGCGTTAATTAACCTTCTTTAGTTAGCTGTTCTCTGGAATTTTGTGGGCGGAAATCTTTTACAAAGAGCCAGGGGAGGGGAAGAGGTCATTGTTTCTACCAAATTTTGTTGCTCTTGCTTATCTTCAAAGTAGCGGTTGTAAGGGTAGAAAATGGGAGTGCTAAGATGGGAGTGCTGTACTTCATTCCCCACTCCTGTTTGTAAAATGTGATGAGAATTAAATCCTTGATTCTCCTTCGAAGGGTAGAGAATTATACTCAGTTCTGAGGATCATTAGTTTTACAGAGTTAATTCTATCTCTAATGAAGGAGGTTAGGCGGTTAAGGAGACGGCCTATAATACGGGCGGGTATAAGGAGGACTAGGGGAAGGGCAGGCTCCCCCAGGGCTGAGGTTTAGGGCCCAACCCCAAACACTAGGGCTGTAGCCGCAGGCATTCCTGAGGGATGACTCTACAGAGTATGGGAGTCATATACACTGTACACTGTATCAAACCAAGATAGCCAAGTCCTATGACACATTAAGACTTTCTGGAGGTTCTGTTTGCCTCAGCTTCAAACTCCAGGCACTGGCTGGGATCTGGGCCCCTGTCCTGTGGAGGGAGCAGAGAGCAAACTATAACTGGGGTGTGTCAGGCATCATCCCCACAGCGAGGTAGGCTGTGTTGTCCTTTTTTACAAATGGGTAAATAAGGGCTCGAGAGGAAGTGACTTGCCCATTTACACACCAAGAAACAAAGGAGCCAGGGTCTGACTCCAAGTCAGTGGTGGTCCAAAGTCCACACGTCTTTTCTCAGGATGAAACAGAAATCAGTCCTTTCTAATAAGGGACCTCAAGTTATAACCTCAGGGACTCTCAGCCCAGCTGGGGGTGGGGGCAGGATGAGAACCAGAGAAGCTCCAAGGGCATGTCTCCTCGCCTGGGCAGCTGGGCTGGCGGAAAGGAGGGGTAGGGAGAGTGATTACCAGACAGTAGCTATCCAAACAGCACCAGCCACCAATGCTATAGGAGATGCCTCTGGCCACCTAACAGCCATGGGCAGGGTGAGGGCCAGGATGCTCCTGAGGCCTTGTGGCCCTAAGTGGGCAGTGCCAGGCCACTAAGCCAGGCGGTTTCCAGCAGGCTTCAGCAGCGGCCCTGTTATACCCAGTTTTCGAGAGATTAATTCACAGAGAACAAATTTAGCATTTGGAATTTATTAAGCCAGCGGCTACGAGGGGGCTCATGCCCTAAACAGACTCATAGCCCTGAACTGTCTTTGCAGAGAGTCTATAAAGGCAAAAACCACATTATGTTTGGCTAAGGGGGGTAGGTGGGGGACTAACAAAGTGGTATACAGAAACTAAGATAAGTGTTAGTTAACTTTCTTGGTTAACCATTCCCTGGAATTTACTCCCTGGAATTTTTACCTGCTGAAACCTTTTACAAAGTTTACAAAGAGCCAGGAAAAGGGAAAGAGGTCATTGTTTATCAAATTTTGTTGTTCTTGCTTATCTTCAAAGTAGCAGTTGTAAAGGTTGAAATGGGAGTGCTATACTTCAGCCCTCAGTGTGTGGCTGGGTGGGCTGGCACTGGCATCAGGGGCAGGTGAGGCACAGCAGGACCCTCCCCCAGCAGTTGCCTCTGCTTTCTCTGGGCCAGGAGTTGGTAGCTCTCTCCCTGGCTTCCTGGCCTTGGAGATGGGAGACTTCTGAGCCAGAGATAGGCTCTCTGGCTCATCTCTGGCCATGATGGGTTCTGAGGAGGGTACAAACCCAGCCTGTGTTAAAGTCACCTATCACTTGCTCATGCAGCTCCTGTGGCAATTGGGGGTACCCCATGCTTACTTAGCTGGTGGCATACACAGCCATGCCACTGCAGGCCCAGGGTATATGTCAGGCTACTGGCACAGTGCCAGCAACTTCAGCATGCGTGAGGTGCAGTTATGCAGGGGTTGCTCCCGCAGTGCCTTCTCCTCTGACAATGTGGTGGGCCGGAGCTCCACGCGGTGCTCCTGCAGCAAGTGGTCCACAGAAGCGGGTGGCAGTGTTGGGAAGAGCTGCTCCTTCACCAGGTGGATGGGCACGAGGATGGCGCCAACCCACATCATGTGGGGGAAGGCGTCCTGCTGCGTGCACATAAAGTGTTGCAACTGGGACAGTAGCTTGCCCAACAGCCCCTGCACTGCCTGGCCGTCCTGCCATGCTGCCTGGCCCCAAGGCCCAGCCATCTCAAGCCATTCGCGCAGCTTCTCAGGTGGGGAGTGGGCCACTGAGCCTGAGATGGCATCACACAGGAATTCATGCAGTCCTGCAAAGTGTTGCTCTGGGGAATCCACTGTGACAGGGGTAGAAGCTGGAGGTGGAGCCTGGGCTGGAGCAGGTGATGGAGCCAGAGTAAGTGTTGGGGTGGCCATGAATACACCCGGAGAACTGGGCAGTGCCAAATCAAAACAGGCCATAGGCAAGGGCTGTTTGAGAATCTGTAGTCCAGTGGGCACAGATGTAGGGATGGGTGCAGGCTGGTCAGAGGAAGGGACTGAGGTGGGCACAGATGGGACCATAGCTGCAGACAAGGGTGCTGGCCAGAGGATCTTGAATTTTCGGAACATGAAGGCCACAGAGCTGTGGAATTTGGTCTTTGGGGTGGTCTCTGTGGTCACTGGCACCCCAGGCAGCTCCAAGACTGTGCTCCCTGCATCTGGCACACCCACAGCTATAGGGAGCTTGGAGTGTACTGCAGGACTAGGGACCTTGATAGGAGGAAACTCTGCCATGGGTTTCTTTACACTCAAGTCCAGTCCCACTTCTCCCTAAGTGAGCAATGCATGCCCAAAGAGGTCTCCTGGGTAGACAGGGTTCCCCTGGAGTCTTTGTCATAGCTGTCCTTGGGGACTGGGGCTGGATCAGGCTCAGATGTGGCCTCGGGTGTCTGCACATCCAGATAGTCATGGTAGGGGGCCAGGCTGAAGACATTGTCAGTAATGGGCATGGGTGGAGAGCCAGGGGGCAGTGTACCCTGGTTCTGTAGAAGAGACTGGTGCTCTTGGGCACAGGGTGGGAGTGTTGGTGGGGTGCGGGGAAATGGACTATCTTCGATAAGAATGGGTGCCCCGGAGTGCTCATTGAGCTGGGGCTGGAGAGGCTGTTTCCTGCAGCTGGGCAGCCAGGTAGTCTTCTCAGCATCCTGCACCGGCTTCTCTATAGGCCTTACAGGCTCTGTGCACGGCTGGCTGGCAGGCAAAGGCTGGCATGCTCACTGTTAGGCACTAGGCTGTGGCACTATTCTGGGAAGGTGGTGTCCCCCTGAGCCCCAGGGATGCTCCACAGAGAGAGAGGTCATCCTGCGCATAAGGAAAGCCCAGCGTCAAGGGGGCAAAGTCTAGTGGGCACTGTGGAGTGAGAGGTGGCTCGAAGGTTGCGGAGGAGGTCCCTTCCCAGGAGGGGATAGGGACAATCTAGGATTATAAGGAAATAATGAGTGACAGTATTTTTGCCTAGGTCAACAGTTCGTTGGGATGTCCAAGGATATTGTGCGGAGTTCCCAGTGGCTCCTTGGACTATTGTTCTCTTAGTGGAAAGGGGTCCTACTCTGGCCGATTTGTGGGAAAAGATTGTTCAATTCTATCTCTATTCACTTCTAAGGACCTCCTCCCCCCCCCCCCCCCCCCCGGGCCCAAGACTGCCTTGCAGGCTTCCTTTTAATTCTTTCATGTTCTTCAGAAGTGAACAGGGTAACCATGAGTTGCTGACAATCGTCCCATGTGGGGCGATGGGTGTGAAACATAGACTCTAGTAGCTCGATAAGGGCCTGCGGTTTTTCTGAGAAGGGGATTTTGGGTTTTCCAGTTGTAGAGGTCGCTAGATGAGAAGGGAACGTATACAACAAAAGGGGATCTTCCCTTCGAGTCCTTGTCAGCTGGCGGGGTCTCCCGCAGGGGGAGAACAGCACTAGAGGACGACAGTGCCTTTTGAGAGGGGCTCCCCATATCCTCCTGTGCCAAAACCAGCCTTTTCCCAATGGTTGAGCATACACTGGAGCGGAGTTCTGATTTTCGAGCTACCCCTGCTCATAGTGAAACTAATTAAAACAATTAGTGCGGCCAAGGGAAAAAAAATGAGAAGGATTCCTAATGTCTTCCAGAAGGAGGCAAAGGCCGAGTCCCATCATCCTGTGAGAAGGGAAACCAGATAAGACAGGCGGCGTAAGACAGAGGAGGAGAAGGAATGGAAAAAACTGGGTCTCGGGTAAAGATATAGTCAGAGGTTGCCTTGGAAGACTAGGTCCCCGATCTTTGGAGAAAGCAGATTTCAAAAGAGAACGGGATAGGACTCAATCAAGAAAGATCCTCTAAGATACCTGAGACAAGAGAAATGAAATTATAGCACAGGAGAACTAATATATGTAGACTAAGTGAAATAAGAGAAACTGAACAAATTTATAAATTCTGTGTATTCCTTGAACCCGGATCTTTCTGTGCACAGTGTCAGAGACAGACAAAGGAGAGGGGAGGCCTCCAAAGGGACCCTGTCAGATGCCCGTCCGTCCGCTGCCTCACGGTGACTTAGTTTGGCCTTGACTAAGGTGCACTGAGTCACCATTATGTCGTCATGGCCGACCATGGAAGCGAATTGGGGCCCATTCAAATCCCATAGCAAAAGCCGTGGGACTACAGACACATTCACTCGACACTCATTCAGAGGCTATGACATTCCCACCCAACAAAACCTGACTGGGACCTCTATACGTCCGGGGAGGTGATCAGTCTCCCCCTTGAACAGATTTTCAGAGCCAGGTAAATCCCTCCGTCGGCATCCCGACCCAAGGAGGGACCCCACACAATTAGAACGGCCACGTCTGGCCCTAATTAGTGAGAGTCCAGAGACTAGTCTAACCAGGAAAAAATTTAAAATTATTTCTTACCTCCTGATATGTCCTGAGGGACTCCAAAAGGATAGATGGCTATAGGGGTCAGTTTCCCACCTGCAGGGGAGAAGTCCTTGTTGTGGGGCTCTGAACTTCTTCAGGGGGTACCCCCCTGTGACAGCAAGTTCTCCGTTGGGCCAGTCGTGGAGGCCTGGCATCTTGGAGAAATTTTAGAATTAGATCTCGCTGGGGCCTCCAAATGTTGTACCCGACCTTCTTGAGACTAATTCACACAGAGACCAAATTGACCATTTGGAGATATTATTAGCCAGCGACTGCGAGCAGGCTCCTGCCCAAAACAAAACTTGGAGCCTCAAACAGGGAGGATATAAAGGCAAAAACCACATTCTGTTTGGCTAAGGGGGAGACAAGTGGGGGACTAGCAAAGCAGCATACAGGAGCTAAGATAAGTGTTAATTAACCTTCTTCGGTTAGCTATTCCCTGGAATTTTGTGGGCGGAAATCTTTTACAAAGATCCAGGGGAGGGGAAGAGGTCATTGTTTCTACCAAATTTTGTTGCTCTTGCTTATCTTCAAAGTAGCAATTGTAAGGGTAGAAAACGGGAGTGCTATATTTCACTGTAAAATGTAAGGTTAGACTGAATGAACTTTCTTAAATGACCTCTTCATTGTAAATTTCTCATCCAAAATTACAATTATAACATTCTCTCCTTGACCCCTTTGTTCTCTTCAATAATAAGGTTTAATGAGTATTGGTGGTTAATAGCCACAGCTTAACATTCAAGGGAAGTCTACAAGCTTTTAGGCTGAATCCATTTTTCCTCTTGAGTTTTTTTCCAAAATTTGAGACATACCTACAGACTGGAAAAGGCTCTATACTGAAGTTTTTGTTCAGATTTGCTCTACTTCTTGAAAGTAAGTAGTTATGGCTCGTGAACCGAAGCTGCAGGTGAGACAGATCCACAAATGCAGGAGGACCCTGAGTTAGTCATGTGGCCGGTGACCACACACTGGTTTCTTCTTCAGTTGATTATTCCTGCGCCTGATGCAGGCACTGGACAGCCTATCAGGAAGGAAGGCGTGAAAGGCAGCTCCTTCTAACTGCCCATCTCCATACACAGTAGGTCCTCCTCTCCCTCTCCCCACCTGCTCTTTATGTGAACAGGGATGGCTCCCACTGCTGGAGTTATGCTGGGCGCCTGTGCGTGGACTTGCTGCAGCAGGAGAGGACATCTGAGGTGCTGGTGGCTAGGTGTCTGTTTCGACCGTGTTCTCTCTCTTCTTTTAATTGAGCTGTGTCTGCTTCTAACAAGAAACAGGGAAAGGTCAAATCATTTTTGCCCTCCTGTTTAAGAAATCATTTTTTCTCTGTTTTAAAAATCTGTTGCCACCTCTGTTGAGTACTTGGCTCCCCAAGACATGGGCTATGCCTTTGTCTTACTTGTTGTTATCACATGAACCTGTGACCTGTACAAAAAAGGACTTGTTAGCTTGATGTTAAGTGCCACTAGGACTTTACAGGACCCCTGAAACTCAATGCAAAGCTCGTTGGCCAGGGGAAAAGTGACTGAACTTCAGATGTTAAAGAGAAAAGATTAGCTGTGTTTCTGGGACAGAAAGGAGCAGAGAGAAGCCTCTGTAGTGAGTACATTTTCTTTGTGCATCACAAAGATGTCCGGATGGGAAGGGGCTTCTTGTTGGAACATAAACTGGGAGTCCCTGAATTTGAAACCACCAAAGTTTACCACATTGTAATTTCCAAGTCTATTGTTTGAATTTTTTACATCTTAGTTATCTTGAATGAGGAAGTTAGAATTCTAACAGGTAGGCAACTGAGTTTTCAGATTAAAATTTTAAATATATCTATAGCTTTTTTCCCTTTTTATTAAACTTATTGGGGTAACACTGGATAACAAAATTTTACAGGTTTCAGATGCACAATTCCACAACACACCATCTATGCACTGTATTGTGTTCTCCACCCCAAGTCAAGTCTCCTTCCGTCACCATTTATTCTTCCTCACCCTCCTCGACCTCCCCCCATCCCCACCCAATATGTCTATAGCTTTAATGATAAAAGATTATTTGATTTTGAGGGATAGTCATAGGTTTTGGAAAATTAAAAGAATTTTTGCCTTTTTAAGGGGAGGAAAATTAATCACTGACTCAAATGGATGATTCTGTATTAATTGGTGGTGTTTGACTCCTCCTTAATTACCTGAATAAGTGATTAGCTACAATGAAGCAATAATAAATATTTCACTCCAAATCAATGTGAATGTAAAAAATCATATAATGATTTACATTTGTCTAGGACACGCCAGTTTACATATTTGCATGCACTGCCACGATTAATTGCTTCAGCTCATAGCATCAGGTGTTTCGAAAGTAAGAGGGGGAAGGAAGAGCGAAATGTTCCCTATTCTAGGAAGGAAGTTCTTGCAGAATCCTGCAGTATATGTTTCAGCTCTGCTTGTGCTCTTGCTCAGCCTTCAGTTCCAGGGAACTGTCTCTCATTTTATCCAGGAAGAATTTATCTTATATGAGGAAGATAAATGTACATACTTGATAGCATAAAAAGAAGTAGGGAAACCTCCAAAGAGTCAGTGATAACGAGGTGGAAAGAAAAGGGCCTTGGCATATGTGCAAGACTCCATCCTTAATGTACAAGGTGATTTCCTCATCTAGACAGTGAAGTCATTGAGGGTGGGAACTCTTCCAGAACACTGACTGCCCTGGTGTCTGACCTCTAGTAGTTGCTCAGTGAATCCTGTGTGAGAGGCAGGGATGGGATCTGGAGGTGGGGTGATTGTGCACTGCGGGAGGTAGGAGAAGTGGGGACCATGAGAAGGTAGAGGCGAAATCTGTGACCTTGGTCTTTTGCATAGTGGATGCAGGTAGATAGCTGAGTATCTAACTAGGAGTATTATGCCAGTAGTGAAAACTGTCAGCCTCCATTTGCATCTCCTCTCAACAGTGAAGCCCCACACCTTAGATCCTAGCAGTTAGCCTGTTTCACCACTTCAAGTGGCTGTGACGTGGTGGCTGGCCTGTCACATCTGATAATGGAGACCAAAGCCTAGGTGGCACTGTGCCAGCCATGCATGGGCCACCAGGTCAAGGGATCACAATAATGAGTTTCATTATTTGAAAAAAAGTTGGCTTTTATAAGCTTTTCATCCCACTATCTACAGTCCCAGTTAAGAGGTTGAAATGGTAAAAGACATGCAAGCCACATATTAGGAAATGACGGGGCTACACCCACATTCCTAAGGAAGTATTCCCTCCCCGCCTCAGGATCATGCAGCACTGGTGTATTCAGCTTGGTATCAGGCTGGGGGAAGAATCTGGGATTCCTTTTTCTACTTGGGCTTCAGTGATGGCTTCCATGTTTCTTTAAGGCAGATGAATCTCCTCTTTCTGGGAGACTCTCCATTGCCTCCTTCCCACCTCTGAATGGCCTGTTTGGGTCCCCTTTCAAGTCCTTCTGCATATGTCCACCATTTAAGCTCACATCTCCTTTAAGCATCATTCTTACTCCATTTCCCATGTTTATGTCACCTCCTCCTTCTCGCATGTCCATCCCTGTCCTCTCCACTCACAGCTTGGCTCTCTAGACACCTTCTCCAAGAAGGCTTTCTTTATCAAAGTTTTCCACCTGATTCAATTTTTCTCCTTCTTGGACATAATACCATGCATGGCTTGCACTAGTGGTTTTGAACAGTGGAGCATTTTATAATCACCTGGGTAGGGAGGCCTTCATTTTTAACATGCACCCCATGTGACTTTGAGGGGCACAAAGTTTGATATCACTGACCTTATATCAGATGTTAAATTTATTCATAAATACAAACATACCTTTAGTCATTTCAACAAGCAGAACAGACTATGTCTTCAACTTCATCATAACTTCCACATGCCAGCCATTCTGTGAGAACACAATCTGCTTTCTTGGTGATTATTGCCTGTTCTAAAAGCTGGCATGAACACGTCAAATCTCACTGACCTTCCTCCTCACTCTCTGATTAGTTAGCAAATGCATAGGGAACCTATTCTGAGACTTTAATAAGGTCTTAGGTACCAGTTAACATAACCTCGTGGAAACATTAGAGATGCTGGGAATGGCAAGTTGCTGCACTTTCCTTGGGTTTCCATATTGTTACTGTTGTTGAGGTTGCCATTGTTGTTTTTATTCAGATGCCCTTTTGAGGAGAAGGAAACCCATAAATGATATTACTCAAAGCTCTTTCCTTCAAATCATCCAAGTAAAATCTAGAGCTGCTATCAGGTATCAACAGTCGTTTTATATATTTACTTGTCTACCATCTGGGTTTTTAGACTCATAAAAAATTTCTCATATCTGATGATTCAGTATTTCCTAGCTTTCAGTTCATGTGAAATCCATCAAATAGTGAGTATCGAATGATTGGAGTTGGCAGGAGCCTTCTTAGACCTCCCTGGATAATTGTAATTGTGTTGGCCCCCTTCCCGCCGACTGGTTCCCCTTCAGTAAGGGAGGCCTTGGGTCCCTGCAGCTCTAAAGATACAACATTCTGTGCCTTATGATGGTCTAGGATTCAGCTTCAGACTCTATGTAGCAAACACCTAAGTGTATGTTGATTTGTCAAATTGTTGTTTAAGGACCCAGTGTGTGTTGGTGTTATAGTGTGTCAGAATTTCATTCCTTTTTAAGGCTGAATAATATTCTGTTGTATGTATATTTCAATGTACATTTTATACACGGAACTAACTATGTCTTTTCTTGCTCTGAGAAGCTGTTGACCAGCCTCTTTCCCCCTAAACTACCTGGATTATTTTCCCCAAGAATCATTAGCTATTAATTCAAAATCACCCAGAAGTTAAAATGATTAGAGTTAATTTTCACTACAAATTTTAACATTGCTTGTTTGAACATTTATTTTAAAGATAATAATAAGTCTTTTGGGAGATTGCAACCAGCCTTTTCTTTAAAAAAATTTTTGAATATAGCACAACTGGCATGGCTCTTTCAGCACATCTGATAAAGACATGCCTGTGAGTTGTAATATTTCTCATTGGAAATACTTTTGCCTTTTCATCTCTACATACATGGCCTGTTTTAAATTACCTTATGTAGTATGCAACACAGAATTTTATTTGCAGACTTGTCCTAAAGATTACCACTAACCAGAATTCACAAAGCATTTCACAGTCACACAGGAGAGAATTTCACTAAAATAAGGAATCTGGAATGTCTGAATAACAAGTATGTGATAAAAGAGAAATAAAAAGGACTCAGTGGGCTCCCCACGGGTGGGATTACCTCATGTCAGGCAGTTCTGCCCCAGATTAAGGGTCTACACAAATAAAATCTGCCAAAGAAAATGAGAATACCATTTATAGCTGCTTCTAGCATGCAGAATACTTCTTTCCTAGGCTGTAGAAATATATCTTTCACTTTGGAATTTCAGCCCAGGCATCCATCATCTTTAGTAGCTTATAGGAGATTTCATGAAAATTATTCTGTGGCTCTTCTTAACTTTAGAAATGAACCAATAACTCACAGAAGTATGTATTCAGACAACTGTTTCATAATTTCACCCTGCCCAGTACTGCCCACATCCATGTCAGCCCATTTTTCTGTGGACTGGGAGAGCTTCGGGTGCTATTCAGGGAGCTCTATAAGGAGATGCAAGGTAACCTCACATAGGCCTTGGCAGAGGTGTGCCATATGCCCCATACCCAATATCTCTCTTTATCAGGTACTATAGAGCCACATGTGGGTTAGATAACATGCTCCACCTTTCACAGTACTTCCACATCCTTTCTCTCATTTAATAGAGTCCTCACCTGCATATTTACATCTTGATTTTATTTTGGTTGATCAGGGGAAGATGGTTTTTTCCCCTTTGGAAACACATTTTCAGTGGTTACTCTAGGCTTGAGTGTTTCTCCTAGATCACACCATAGCTCAGTCTCTCACCTGCACATGGGGATAGTGGTAGGGTCTCCTGCAGGCTTTGTGAGGACTGAATGAGTTTAATGCCCAGAGCACTTAGCATTGTGCCCATCCCTGGTGGTAAGTCAGGGAGAGTCCAATCTTATCCTGTTCTTTTCATCGTGACACCAGGTGCACTGGAAAATGGCAAGTTGCCAGTTGGGGCACCCGGCTGCTTCCCTTTTCATTGTTTTTGTTTCCATTTTCTCCACCATGATAACAACCCCAGAGCATACTTACCCTTGTGTTGAGAGTGGGGGTGGGGAGCGTGCATGTTGTCAGCTGGAACAGTTGGCAGAACTGGCTTCTTAGTGTTATCTCCATGTAATCCTGAGCCACAGCTGTGCACTGCCCTGCCCAGTCCCTGAGGGTGTGACATCTTGATCCTGTGTCATCTAACCCCTTAGTTTTTTACCTTGGTGATTTAGGAGGTGATCCTTCTTACCTGGACTCATACTGACATTGTTCACGGTTGGACTACAGGATCATCTTCCCTGTTTTTCCCATTCTGACATGTCCCTGGCAAATCTAACATTTTCTCCCCATTTTTTCACACCCACAAATATTTATGTTCCACATCATTGATTCACATTTTAGGAAAGACAAACTTTCTAAAGTTTAGTGGGAGTCTCAGATTAAGAAAGGAATAATAATACTTTTCCTTTATGCTACCTATTGAGGAAATAGAATTGGCTTATTAAAAGGTAACCTGTGATTTAAAAAAGATAAAAGAAAACAAGCTAAGCAAAAGAGATTATGGATAAGGCTGGTTCTAAGAATGAGGAAGAATAGAGGTGATCTGCTTGCTTGACTCATTCATTCTCACTTATCCAGTATTAGGACGTTGGTAATTGTCTGGATCAATATAATTTATAGACAAGATATGCATGTGGAAGAAATAGGCGGACTGATGTTGTGCTTAGGCCCACAAGAACAATTGCATTCATGATCATGATTTCACCCAGATTTTTAACTCAAGTCTAAGCCTTGGGATTTCAAGAGGACCTATTGCCTTCATCTTTATTTGTACTTAGTTGTTTTGGTAAGTACTATAGAAGTAATTCATGTTTATGTGGAAACTTTGGAAAAAAGGGAAAAACATGAACAGAGTTATCTCTGAGTTGTAAGATAATGTTTTGGTCTATTTGCTATCTTTCGGGTAAGGTCTTTGTGTGTATCTCTAATATAACATATCATGAAACATTTTCCAAATTACTAATTCTTTCCAACCTGGTTCTCTTGTGTGATTCATTTACCCATTCTCGTCTATGTCCCTCTAATAAGCTGGTTCCAGTTTTATATGTTTATAAGCAAAACTGTGGTAAATGTCCTTGTACTCATTTGTAGCTCTTAATTTAAGAGCTTTTGTCTCAGTTTCCTTGGGAACATTTCCAGAAGTAGAATTATTGAGTCACTGTTTCATATACTCTTCCGGTAACACCCTTCCTAGTCCTTCTCAATAAGGTGGGAGCCCTGGGAAGAGAAGGACGAATCATAGAGTGATCCATTGTTTGTATGACATACTCCCACATCCCCTCCAGGCACACTGACTTCTGTCTTTGCCTTAGGGTCTCTGATATGCCCTACCTTTCATATCTGGAGTGTACTTTAGCTTGAGGAACATCTATGGAGCCAAAAACAGACCAATAAATCGTATGAGATTTGTAAAAAGCAACCAGCAGCTTGGCTTGACTCCTTGTAGGGTGAGACTGGCCCCTTAGCAATTAAGCCCACACGAGGTATAGATCTAGGAGACCCTATGACTTCAATTCAGGATGAGTTTACAGCAGTGACCTCTGTTATTTGGTGGTCAGGCTGAGAAGGAGTGTGGAAGTTGTCCTGAAGACAGTTAGAGAATGTGAATTTCCAGTCTGGCACTGCCATACCCTAAGCTATGTGACTTTGCTAACATTTTTCAAAATGAATAACAAGTGATCAGAAAGGCCCCTGTAGCTCCAATTTTCCCAGAGTCCCAGGTTTTTTAATTTACCAAGGCCTGATTCAGTAGTACCAATGATCCTACTTTGAAGACTCTAGTGCTTTGAAAATGGAAAAGATTGGTGTTTCTGAGTGGAAAGAGTAGCAGAGAGCTTTGTACATTTCTTTTTTCCATGCTGAGCTGGTAGTTAAGTGATGCTGTTGAAAAGGGAATACAGCACCCTCACAGTTTTAAATTAAGATGTCTTCTCCCTGAAATTTAAGAAAATCACACCTACAAATTAGTTTCTCTCCAGACAAATTAAATACATTAACCTCCAGAATGGTGTCAGGACATTTTTGCCTAGTTTGTAGTTCCCCTGTGTGAATGAGCCAGCCTAAAATAATAATAACAATAATAAAAATAGTAGTTATATCATCATTATAATTTATAATTACTAAAGAGTAAATGGAAAAATGTCATGAATATGTTTTACTGATATAAAACGTAGATTTCTTTCCCAGCTGGGCATGGCTCAGCGGTTGAGCATCGACCTATGATCCAGGAGATTGAGGTTCAATTTCTGGTCAGAGCACATGCCTGGGTTGCAGGCTCGATCCCCAGTAGGGGGCATACAGGAGGCAGCCAATCAGTGACTCTCTCATTGTTGATGTTTCTCTCTCTCTCTCTTTCCCTCTCCCATCTCCTCTCTGAAATCAATAAAGATATTAAAAATAAAAAAACGTAGATTTCTTTAGTCTTATTTGGTTTCATGTAGATGAGATACATAAAGAGATTACATTGTGATTGCATAGTTTAGAAAACATTTTGTATGTTTTTTCCCCAATAATCAAGCCATATTTAAATGTCTACTTTGTGTCATTATCAATGGGTAAGGCAAGTAATTCTAGTAAAATCCCATTGCTAACTTAAAAAGAACATCCAATTATTTTTATTCTGTACTGGAATTGCATCTTAAAAATTTGAACTAGGCCCTGGCTGGGTAGCTGAGTTGGTTGAGCATTGTCCTGTGCAACTGGGTTCAATCCCCAGTTGGGGCATGTACAGAAGGCAGCTAATTGATGTTTCTCTCTCATATCAATGTTTCTCTCTCTCTTCCTCTCCTTTCCTCTCTCTAAGCATGTCCTTGGGTAAGGATTAAATAAACAACAATCAATGAGATACCACTACACACACATTAGAATGGCAAAAATCAAAACACTGACGTCACCAAATGCTGGTGAGGATGTGGAGCTACAGAACACTCTTTCATTGCTAGTGGGAATGCAAAATGTACAACCACTTTGAAGACAGTTTGGCAGTTCCTTAGAAAACTAAACATACTCTGCTATACAATCCAGTAGTCACACTCTTTAATACCCAAAGAAGTTGAAAACTTCTAGCTATAGAAAAACCTGTGTGTGAATATTTATAGCAGCTTTATTCATAGTTGCCAAAACCTTGAAACACCCAAGAAGCCCTTCAGTAGGTATATGGATAAATTAACTGTGGCACATCCAGACAATGGAATAGTATTCAGCAATGAAAAGAAATGAGCTGTCAAGCCATGCAAAGACATGGAGGAAACTTAAATCCATATTACTGAGTGAAAGAAGCCTATCTGAAAGGCTACATAATGTATCATTCCAACTATATGACATTCTGGAAAACGCAAAACTATGGAGTCATAAAAAGATCAGTGGTTGCCAGGGGAGTATAGTTAGATGAGGGCAGAGCACAGAGGATTTTTAGGGTAATGAAAATAGTCGGTATATTATAATGGTAGATTCATGTCATTATATATTTGTCCAAACCCATAGAAAGTACACCACCAAGAGGGCACCCTAAGATAAATTGGACTGTGGGTATGTCAATGTAGGTCACCCTTAGAAAACTATGTACCACTCTGGTGAGTGATGTTGACATGGGGGTGGCTGTGCCTATGGGGTCTGGAGGCCATATGGGAGATCTCTGTACCTTCCCCTCAATTTTGTAGTAAACCTAAACCTGCTCTAAGAAAATTAAGTCTTTTTAAGAGATGATAATAAAATAAACGGGGCAGTCAAATAGATAATGCTTAATTTAAGAGCTTCTGTCTCAAATTAAAATTTTTGAACCTCTAGTAATATCTGTTTTTCCTTTTCCCACAGTTTCACTCATATGTTGTTCATAAATCTTAACTATGGGATTTTGGCTCCCTGTTAGGTAAAATATTTCATTTAACTTAACAAAGCAGACTCAGAGTAGCCTGGGAATAGTTAGGCGGCCTCCTTTCCTCCCAGAACATCGAGAGACTCTGTATGTATTTTTTTTTCTTGTTTGTTTATTTTTAGGAAAAGGAGGAGTCTTTTGACTCCCCTGATCCAGGCTAGGGTGCAGCATTGTCTGCTTAGCTGAAGCACGTGCTGTGCTTTGGCCGGAGACCTGAAGTGGTAACATCCCCAGTGCCCCATCTCTGGAGCCAGCCTGCTCCGGCATCCGCAGGCCGAATGTCAGCTTGCAATCTGATTACAGGGTTTGAGCTATTCCAGCCTGCAGCCTCTTTCTCTGCCTTCCTATCCTCCCAAGGACACAAGTGCCTGATTGCTCTAGCCCAGCGCTGTGAAAGCCTCATCCCAGTGCTGCTTACAGCAGCGAAGACTGTACTGGGTGAGAATTAGCTGTAGAGCAGGCTCTGTTACTGAACTTTCTATGTGTAACCATGATCAGAAGCCCAGGGTTTTCCAGCTATTTGGGAGCTTTCAAGTTCTCTGAGAAACAAGGTAAGGCAAGAGAAATAAAAAATGTACTTCGGTGTATATTTTATATCATAATGAGTGCCCTGTGTCCTCCATTTTACCCTGTGTTCTGCATCCAGATAGTTATACAGCGTTCTTAAAGGACACTTTAAATATCTAATGGAGTTTAAATTAGCTTATTTTGGGTGTTGCTGAAAAACATGAATTTTTTTTTGTTTTGTTATAAAGATATTATTAAACCACTAAAGCCTTATTTAGCAAAAAATGCCAATTCAATTGGAATGCCCAAGCTTTGGATCAAGTTCTGAACTTTTAAATATTTTTCTAGATCAAATGCTATAAAATTATTTCCGGTAGGCAGTGGTGAATGTCTTTTTATTAAATCTTCATGTGAAACAGTTTGAAATAAAATGTTGTCCTTTTAGTGGCTTCCTTTCCAGCACAGAGGAAAATATATGCTCTCAATTTAAGCATGGAAGTGGTGTCACAGACTCAGTTCACTGACTGAACAACAATGAAATACCGAGGTTATTTTGAATGTCTCAGTTGAAATTCAGCCATTGTATGTGAAAGTATTTTCTAGCACAAATGTACTATAAGGAAGTGATTGGAACAGTTCAGGCCTCAGATTCAGGAATTTTCTTCTATAATATTTGATAGCTTTTGAACTGAGTTCTCTTTTTAAAAAATATATAACAAGGTATTTGTATAACTAGGAGAAAAGCCTTGATGTTGGCAGTATTCCTTTCATTTTATTATATTCCTCTAGTTGGTCAGACTTTCCAGATTCCAGGATTCTGGATGTATTCTGATGGATAATGACATGTCAGCATGTGGTATATCTTGTACCTCCTTTTCCTCAGGCTTCTGAGACTAAATATTAACCAGTAATAAGCACTTCCATAGGGGAAGGTTTCTGTAAGTGGCCACTTGTGGTTTTCTTGGTGGACAAATGGCTGCTATGCCAAAAGCTGTAAAACAGATTACTTGCCATTAGACTGGTTATAAATTTATCTGCACCTGGTTTTGATTAACTGGTTCACTCCATGTGTGTTTTTGCTGCATGGGATTATTCCCAGCTGACTTTACATCACATCTATTTTGTCTTCAAAAATAAATAAGTGGTTGATTTGATGTGTTGTTATTTTTTAAATTTTAGTGAAGGCAATAAAAACATGGCTAAAGCATTCTCCTTCTCTTTATCAGCACCTTACCATGCCCCCACCCCATGCAGTCTTTAAAAGCATCTCAAATATATCAGACAGTAAAGGCTTTCAATATTTCTGGTTACCTTGGTCAACATTTTTTAAATTTTTCTTCTAAATATATTTATACCTATATTATTCAATATTTAATTGCTTTGAGTTATTTTTGTAGCTATATGAATTTAAATGATACCATTGAGCTATGTCAGTTTTTTTGGGGGGGGCGGGGGTTTGTGTGGTTTTTTTTACCCACAGGTTATGTTGACTTTCTTTCACTAGAGAAAACCAGAAAATATTACCTATGTAAAATGTATTTGATTCTTAGAAGGTATCATTTTTTAAATTCACTATTCTTGTCTGGTTAATAGCTTCCTTTTTCTTAAATTATATGTCCAAGAGGAGTTTGAAGAATTTTCTTTCCCATTGGGTTTTTGTTTTGTTTTTTAACTTACTATATAGCTATCTCAATGTTACATTATTTCTTTCCCCTTAGATTTCAAAAAGAAAAACTTAAGCTTTATTGGATTCCCACATCAAAGGAAAGTTCTAAGGTAAAGTGGTCTTTACTCAAGGAGTCTTGTTTTGAAGATTTGTAGTAGCTTTTAAAATTATCTCTTAAATTCCTAATTTATGCATTTAAGTGTTTGTCAGTGTTTTCTCTCCAGAGTTTGATTTGTTAAAATATTTGCAGCAAGCTAACTTAACAGTACATTCAGTCAGCAAAGATTATTTTTATGTATTTAATACTGTTTGTAGGAACTATTTGCAGAACAGGATGTTGATCTCTGTAATTGCAAACTCATAAAGAGCTGTTATCTTTTTTTTTCTCATACCTGCCTCTAAGCATGGGATGTCCTTTTATAATCTGTCCATCAAGTAAGGGAGCCTTTGATTTTTTTAAGAAAGGGTTTAGTCTTGTTCCTCTCCTCCCTGTCTCCCTTCCTTCTTTCCCTTCTTCTCTCCCTCCATCCATCCACGTGACTTGGTGCTGCTCTCTTAACCTTTCCACACTTCAATTCCCTTGGCTGCAGGGTTTTATAGATACTAATTCGATTTACCTAATGTGCTACAACCCTGTGGTGTATCATCATTGATATAAGATAGTGTAAAAGTTAAAGTTTGTGCCAAACAAGATAACTATATCTCAGGTGCTTCTTAGATTACTGTTCTTAATAGACTTTGAGATTTTCATGTGGAAACAATGTTATTATCCCTTCCACATAGGCGTGGATCTCACCCTCCACTTCCTTATGCTGGAAGGACCCAAATCAATCTGCCCCTAACTCCACTCAGATGCTCTTGTTCCTAATGTTTATGTATGACATTATTTCTCTACTAAAAGTGGTTTGCATTTCAATAGCATTGGAATAAATAGTTGTCTGACTTAGGTCCTCATGAGGCTAAGCCTGACTCTGCATTTGAAAATAGCAGAATTGATCTTGTGAACACACAAGAGGGGATAAAGACTTGATGAATTTCATCCACATTTTAGTATCAGGTAAACTAGAGCAGTGATGAGCCAGGGTCATCAGGAAGGTTGTTTAATTTGACTCATGAAATCTTCCTTTTCTAGTGCTGAACACAATTTCCCATCTTTGCCATATTTTTAACAGGATCTAAGGCTTATGTTTTAGTTTGTTCAGGCTTTTATAACAAAACACCATACACTGGTGGCTTATAAATAACAGAAATTTACTTCTCACAGTTCTGGAGACTGGAAGTGTGAGATTAGGGTGCCAGAATGGGGTGAGGGTCATGTTCCGGGTTTCAGACTGTCAATTTCTTATATCCTCACTTGGCAGAATAGTCTAGGGAGGTGGCTGGGTCTCATAAAAGCATTAATCCCATTCATAAGGGCTCTACCCTCATGACCTAGTCATCTTCCAAAAGCCCCCACCTCCTGATATCATCACCTTTGAGGATTAGGATATCAACATATGAATTTGAGTAAACCCAAGCATTCAGACTATAGCTGCTTCTGTCCCAATATGACCCTAGCAGGTTGGTTTAACTTTAATAGTGACTAAGAAAAAAGGAATAAATAGGAAGGGAGACAAGATCATATTGCTTATTCAAGGATAGGAAAAGTAAAAAATATGAAGGTCACACACTTCCATGGAGAGAGGCTCAGAGGGACACAGCTATTCTGACAAGGTGGGTATTATTTCATGTGTACCTATAAAAATTATGGCTTCATTGCCATGGTCCTAAGTGTAAAATGAGTTGGAGATACAAGAACCTGTCTCCTTCAAAGAAATCGAGTCAACCAGACACCAGAGGTGAAAATATCAGGCAATGGGTTTTGGATTCCCACATCTTGTACTTTAAACTGCAATAGGAGAATGAACAGATTATAGGGGGAGCCTTGAGGAGCGTGGGTGCTGAATAGTCATTGTATTAGTAGACCCATGTTTTGTAAGAGATAGAAGGTAATAACAGCAGAATATCCTGCTCTTGCTTTAATGAAATTTCCCCTTGTTGCTACTGCTGGACATTGAAGTAGGTTAATGGGGCACATTAAAAAAATTATCATGGAAGCTGGGAGCAGTGTCTTCTTGGATTATTGAAGCAGAGAGAAGGGGGTAGAATAATAAATAATATGTCATAAAGAGTGAACACTATTTCAGAGAAGATGGAGATAGATAAAAAAATATAAAAGGTACCCCTTAATTTTAGAAACTTTTAAAGTTATAATTTAAAAAAATTAAGACTAGAATTTACTTTAGTTATATATGGGGAGATGGTTTCATACTGAAATACGGGACCATTTGGTAGAGCTGGGGCAACCCACCATGGCCTGCAGAGGTTGTCCAGGCAGAGACCCCTTCTCCCGGAGGGGACAACTGATGAAGAAGAGCATGACCCAGCATCCGGGGCTCAGTGCTTCGGGTTAGCAATCATGTGAGTCCGGAATGGGCCCTAATGGTCACGCTGCTCAGAAAAGCCAGAGGAAGGACAGTAGGGCTCTTTTGGACATTCGTGTTTCATCAGCTACGAGATGATCAGAAGGAGTTACTCCTTCCCAAATGGTCCTCAACCTCATTAGTGTGTCTTGCCTGCATTTTCACTGCATACCCTTGCATATAGAAAGTATAGAAGAGACAGGACTTTTTTCAATACCTGGTTTCATATTGACTTGAGGGGTCTTTCCTTGGTCACAGCTTTTGTGACATGAGTCTGAGCCACACTTTCTAACCTGTTCTCGTTCTTCCTATCGGCTCATCTGCCTCCTCAGAAGTCATCAGTCACTTAGTGGGAATAAGAGAGAGGTAATAGAAGCAAGAGGAAAATGTAAAGGCAGCCACATGAATTCCAGTAATAAAAGTTCACCTTCAAAATGGAGACTTAAAAAATAACTTTATAAACCTATGGAAATATACTAATGTTTTCATTCATGTATGAAAGTAAGCAAAGGTGATAAGGAGAAAGGTTTTCCCAATCGCATATTCTAAAGATGAAAGAAGGAAATGAGGGAGGGAGGGAGGGAGGGAGGGAGGGAGGGAGGGAGGGAGGGAGGGAGGGAGGGAGGGAGGGAGGGAGGTTCTAACTGATGTTATTAAATATATGCCCTTCTAATTATTCTTAACATTTAAAACTATGAGGCCCTATCACATAAAGTGTATACATGAAAGACTTCCGAGTGAGTTGTAGCATATGTTAAAAGTATTTTATTGTAGTCATTCATTATTTCATTTATTCAACATATATTTATTGACTTTAATCAAAGTAAGAACCTTGTGATATGACCTACAAATAGGAAAACCGGATCCAGCGAGGGAGAATAACAGGCGCGTGATGTAGATCCGGTGCCGGGTGGGACAGGCGCTGGTTAGGGTGTTCAGTTCTTCCCTGAGGACGTGACTTTAAACTGAGGCCCAGACGAGGAGAGAACTCGGCCAGGATGGAAGGGGTGTGGAGAGGACAGAATTCAGGTAAAGGAGACAGCATTTTCAGTAAACCATGTTGAAGAGCATGAGAGATGTTCCTAATAGCACTTTGGTTTTCCATTGGTTTTCGACCACCTGTGAAAGGCTGTACTTTTGTTTGGTGATGATACTATTTGTAGCTTGTTTTAGGAGAGGAAGTGCACATGGAGCCAGGGCCTGTTGGATAATGACTTGTGAACTCAACTCTGTAAAAGTTCAGCAAAATGTTTAACTTGGGGGTGATTTCTTAGTCTTCATTAGTGGCTTTATTGAACTTTTTGATAAGAAAAAAGGGGGGAAATAGAAACATACAGGTGTTTATTTTTGAAAATATGAGATAATATTTGTACCACAAGGTCAATGGCTTAAGAAGCTGAATACTTCAGGAATTGCATCATTTTGTTTTAATTTAGATTTTCCCCCCTGAGATTTTAGTTTCCCCAAAGTACAGAACTTTTTGAAGATATTTAAACAATCAATTAGTCAATTAAAATAGTATGTCCTTCCTTAAGTAGGGCACATTTCTGCAGCTATTTAATTTGTTAGGTTTATACTAAATCATACATCTCAATAAAACACTGAAAGGAGTTGTTACTGCATTACAATTCACTGTTTAGAAGTTAGTGCTAATTCTAAGTTTCTAATGTAAGCAGGTGTCTTAGGGTCTTTTTAAGCCATCTGGAGTGTGGTTTATAAACACTGTATATTCTCAAGACTTTTTATTAAATAATATGAATATATGGCATTCCTATTTATGAATATATGCCACACCACATTCATAAGTAATAACTGAGGCTTCAGATGAGCTTGGTTCTAGGAAGATGGGATGGTGTGCCATACTGTGGATTGTGTGCAAGTTCCTTGACACTTAATTTCTATATGGGATATAAATTATCTGTATGTCCCACTTATCAGGTATGCACAGCACCCTGTCAATCTGTTCTTGGGCCTCTGTGAAGTAAGTATACTCTGTAGGGCAGAAACACAAACATAGGACCAGAACATGGAGAGGGTCAGCTTTGTATTGAATGTGTTTTCAGGCAGATTGTTCACCTCTCTGGAGGTGATTATATCATTGGGGAATATTAGTTTTCTATTTACCTAGGTTTGTTTTCTTCCTGCGAGGCAGTAGCTCCATCTTGCCCAACTCCAGGCACGTTCCAATGGAAGACTGTGGAGTTGTATGTATAGCAGCCTTGGGCTGCAACTGCACATAGTATTTGAGCAGGAGCTAGAGTTGTATCTCATGAACTCTTCTTGCCAAATATGTGTCCTTGGGCAAGTCATTTACCAGTGTCCTAGTCTGTAAATCAAGAATGATCAGAGTTCTGGTGGTGTGCTGGAGCCTGCTCACGGTGCCCATCAGAGCCAATGTGCATCTCTCTTCCAGTTCTGAGCTGTGTGAGTCCTGTGGGGAGCCTGAAAATCGGCAATGGTGGGCATATTTACACTACCAGCTAATAAGCAAAGCAAGTGCTCTTAAGGATAGGGGAAGGGGAAGCACCCTGGAGGAAGGAGGTAGTTATCAGAGCTGCACTTATTTCCTACCTCATAGCGACTTGTGAAGGCAACTAAGGCAATACATGGGATATGCTTAGCACAGAAGGAAAGAACATAGGAAGTGCTCCATCCCTTTATTCTCCCCCTTCATTTCCTCTTTTTTCTTCCTGGACACATTTTCATGAGGCTTTTAGACCTATTCGCCATGCTTTGATTTATTGATTGTTGGAAGGCATTTGTTACTTTAATATAATTTCAAAACAGGAAAGCATGTGAATCACCTAGACAGGTTGCTGATTTTCTGAGGAAGAAAGAGTAGCACAGAAAGGTCAAGTGATTGATCCCAGCTGAAACTGCTAGTGGTGGCTCTAGACCAGGGGGCCAGTCTGAACAATGTTCTTACCGCCCTATGCCACGCCACCTGCCTATGCAAATGAAATTATTTAGTTGTACAAAAAAAAAAATCATATTAACATAACTATAAGTAAATGAAAAAATTTACCAATTCCCCAAAATAAAACCTTTTACTTGTAATCTGTATATACATATTTAAGTATACATAACAGTAGCATCCTTTTTATATTCTACTTTTTTTTTTACTTATTGTCATATGTCTTGATTTAAATTGACTTTAAACATTTTATTAATGGAGGTATTTTTAGCTTTCAGAAAGAGTTCTTGCTTGAAGACAAAGAACAACTTACTACCTGCGAAAGAAGAATCAATGCTAAGCTTTTAACTGCACTTCCTAACGGTAAGACTTTTTCTAAATAGTTGACCAGTGTCCTGAGCATGTAATTATCATGTTACCTGGTTTTCTTTGAGAACTCTTTAACGTCCAGCATATATTCTCCTTTGTATCCCTTCTGCCTCATCCAAGAGTTAACCTCAATTGAAGGACCTTTCTTCTTGCATTTTTGATCCTCACCTTTCTATGTGTTCTTTCCCTTGCTTTTTAGGCATCCTCAAGTTTTCACTGGAGGCTGAGTGGGGACGGTGTGAGCGAATTCCTAGAATCAACCTTACCTGGTTTCTCCTAGCTTTCATCATCTCCTAGGGCAGTGAGTTCTGCTCATATGCCCATTTCTTTTCCATTCACGCACCCCCTCTCTCCAGCCCCGGTGTTGTGGCATTTACACTCAGTATCTTGTAGTTCCCCACTGGGCTACACACCATGCCACGAGTGCAAACTGTCTCTTCACCATCTCTCTTCTTCCCTAAGAAGGCACTCACATCTGGTGAATTCATATTTTCATTGGTAAAGATGCACATACAGTAAAATACTTTCATCTGCTATCAGTTTCGGACCCCTAGTTTTGCCTGTAAGGTGATATGAACGTTACCTGATCTTTGTCTCTACCCACTGTAAAGTTAACACGGGGTAGTACCAGCTCACAAACTGTCTTTATCCCAAATGAGCTGTGTAACCCTTACTTCAGAAGAAACAGGTTTGGTACAAGGTCAGATTACTTTTCTACTTTGAGGAAAAAACAAAAACACACAAGATCAAGCCCAAAAGAAATTAGACCAGAAAAAAAAAATTTCAATAGAAACTAAAAGTTTAAAAGGGCCACTGACAAATTGAGGTATATCCTAAGGAATCAAATGGGTGATATGCCTAGACATAGTTTGGTAAAGATGGATATTTGAAGGACCCAGGGATTTGGCCTGGTAGAGAACACTTAAACAAGCCATTTTGTCAAATACTTACAAAACTGTCAACTGAAATATAGGCTTATTCTATGTTGTTCCAGAGGCCCAAAATAAGAATAATGTATAGAATTACAAGGAGGTAGGTGATACTTCATATGAGAAGGAAAATTCTGGTAATTCATAGAACTAAGAGTGAAATGGCTCCATTGTGATCTCATCAGCTCTCCTCATTAAATGTACAAGGAAGGTCATATGGCCATGTACTCAGGTAGGACAGAGGCTGTGGAGGATTGCTACTTGGATGGGTGCATGGCCCAGGTGTGGAATGGAAGGGTCTTTGCAATACTAAGACTTTATGAAAGACAGAGAAACTCTATTTAATCTGAGCCAGATTTAAAATCTATGAAGGTGATCAGAACAAAGTAGAAGAATGAACAGATTGATTTTAGAAATAGTTTAGAAGATTTGACTTATTAGGCAAAGTTCTATAGCACAAAAGTTTCTACCAGTACGAAGGACACTCTTCCTCTCTACCCTAGTTCTTTTTTTTAAATGCCATAGACAATTTTATGATTAGAAAAATTAAAGCAATATGAGATGCTAAGTTTCTAAAGGTACAACAACTTGTAACTTTATATATAATAAAATTTAAAAACATAAGCTTATTAACCAGTTCTATTAGAAATTTTATCACAATTGGTTGTAAAAACACATCAAAGATTTTTATTTCTAAATTAACGATCTCTAAAAGATGCTTAGAAGGTACCAGAGCCCTGCCTCCCTGGATTTCACCTGAATTCCCATAGTCGTTTTTCACAACCTTTATGATGCGGACAGGCATGTTAGGAAAGACCCATGTGTTACAGGAAAGTTTTTCATTTCTCCATCTTAACAGATATGTTACTGATTCTAACAGCTCTTGGCAATATAATGTTAAAAATAGAAATTGATCATGACTTTTAATGGCAGAGTTTTATGTTTGTTTAGAAGTTTCTTTCTCTTCATTTAGTGAGGGACTTTTGCTCCTGTGAAATGAGCATTAAGTTGATCATTGATTTTTCCCCTCAGGGTCTTCCTTTAACTGTATGTCACCAACAGGTAATCAAGGGATTAGAAACCTTTACCTATGTGAAGATTATAATATTAAAATAGATTTTTCATTTAGAAATTATGAAATGGACCAGATATATTATTCTACTTTTTTAACAGCTTTATTGAGATATATTTTATATACCATTCATTCCTTCCATTTAAAGGAGACCATTTCAGTGGCACTCACAAGGTTGTACATCCATCCCCACAGTCAATTTTAAAGCATTTTCATCACCAAAAAGAGAAACCTTACATTTCTTAGCCATCACCCCTCCTGCTTATCCCTCTAATTTTGTAATTGCTTATTTTATAAGCTGCTTGTCTTTGCATTAGTGGCTTTCATCCAAGTGTAAGGCTGAAGTGCTTCCTCCTGGAGAGAGGAAGGTCAGTCTTCAGAATATTCTGAATCTGGCCTGTGTTCTTCACTGTCAAATGCAGGGTGAGGGAGATGTGTTCTTGGCAGTCCCCCGCCACTTAAGTTGTTTTGGAAGATTCTATGTACTCAGGTTTGGAACCGAACTCAGCGATAACTATACCAGAAAGCCTCTTTCTTAGAGCTAATGGAAGAAATTATGTTTCCTAAGAAAAGCACCTGGCAGACCTGAATATTGGTATTAAATACTATTACAAAGCAAACTAGGCAGTTAAATAATTAAATAAAGTATAGCCCTGATGTCAAATCTCCTTAAATTGTCCTAGTTGGAAAATAACTGACAAATTCCCTTCAGAAATTACTAAAAATATAGACTTATAGACTACATATTGCTCAATCAAGGGCAGCAGACTAAAAAGTAGATATAATAAAGGAATAATTTAGTACATGTCAAAGTCTTAATGTCTTTGAAAGCAAAGTAGAAAATTTATTACAATAGAAGTTAGATCAGCTGTGCTTGTTTATATCTGGATTACTATTAATCACTTTACCATTTCCTGAACCATTTATGAATTATATACATTATGACACAGTATACAATCAATTGAATTATGGCTGTGTGATCTAATATAAAAACATTCTTATTCCCTGTTATTAGGAAATAGACAATGAAGAATTTAGAGATAGAGGGCATCATGCTGCAACTTACTCCTAAATGGGTAAAAATTAATATGTAAATATGTATGCATGTGTTTTTATACACATACAAATATGAAGAGAGAAAAAAGGATACAAATAAACCAAATGTAGTAAAATGTTAACACATTATGAAGGATGTCTCTTAACTTTTCTGTAAATCTGAAATTATATAAAAATTTTAATCCTCACTTGAGGATATGTTTTTATTAATTTTTAGAGAGAGAGGAAGGGGGAGAGAGAGAAACATTGATTAATCAGTTGCCTCTCATACGCACTCTGACCAGGAATCTAACCCAAAACCTAGGTATGTGCCCTGACCAAGAATCAAACCCACAACCTTTTGGTGTATGAGATGATGCTCCAACCACCTGAGTCACCCAGCCAGGGCTGAAAATTTTAAAAGAAAGAAAACAGTCCAGACAGTTCACAGGGGAGCTTTCTAATTCTTTAAGTTGTAGGGTTAGATAGTTTATTAAAAAATTTTCTTGCTTTTTGAGGTAGACCTATAGTGCTATGAACTTCCCTCTCAGAACTGCTTTCTCTGTGTCCCATAGATTTTGGGGTGTTGTGTATTCATTTTCATTTGTTCAGGGCTTTTGTTTGCTGGGAGTTTTTTGATTACTGCTTTGATTTCATCAGTTGTTATTAGCCTATTCAGGTTTTTCTGATTCTTCCTGATTCAGTTTTATATAATCTCACCCATATGTGAAATCTAATAAGCAAAATAGACTGAGGAACAAAATAGATCCAGAGACAAAGAATCGTGGAACAGACTGATGAATCTCAGTGGGAAGGCAGGGGTGGGGGAGTGAGTGGGGAGAGATTAATCAAAGAACTTACAGGCAGATATGCATAACCCCTGGACACAGGCAATAGTGTGGTGAAGGCTTAGGGAGGGGACTGCAGGGAGGAGGGATCAATGGGGAAAAAAGGGGGATATCTGTAATACTTTCAACAATAGAGGTAAATTAATTTATAAATAAATAAATGAATGCATGAATGAATGAATGAATGAATGAATGCATGAAAGAAAGAGAAGAAAGAAAGAAAGAAAGAAAGAAAGAAAGAAAGAAAGAAAGAAAGAAAGAAAGAAAGAAAGAAAGGAAAGAAAGAAAGAAAGAAAGAAAGAAAGAAAGAAAGAAAGAAAGAAAGAAAGAAAGAAAGAAAGAAAGAAAGAAAGAAAGCTAACTTCTTTTGGTAGACCATAAACAATAATAAGCTGTGATCAAGACTATTAATCAGAAGATAGCTGTGGTAGAACTGTAAGTAGTATCTATAAATGAAACAGTGAATTGACAACAATAGATTTCTACAGCAAGGGGAACTTTTATGGTTTCTTAGTGTTAGCTTTTATTTTCAGTGCATATGATAACCTTACCAAGTTTTAGTGAGAGGACCTAATAAGGAAAACAAGTGCCCATATGAGGTGTTTTCTTTCCTAGAAAGGCATGAAAAAAGTACACACACGTCAGCAATTCAAATAAAGCATCATTCTCTTTTATAAAACTAAGGTCTTTTTTCATGAGATAGGTATACTAGAATAATTATATTACATGTTGTTTTACTGATTTTACTTTTAAAATATAGACTTGGGGAAAGGAAGTCAAACTCAAGATGTCTATTTTTTTTGGTCTTTTACATCATTTCTTTTTTTAAAAATAATACTTTTTTAAATTTATTGGGGTGGCAATGGTTAATATGAACATATAGGTTTCAGGTGTGGGTTTCTATGTTATAAGATCTGTATATTGCTCTGTGTGCTCACCACCCAAAGTCATATCTTTGCCTGTCACCATATATTAAGACCCCCCCTCACCCTCCACTCCCCCACCCCTTCCCTCTGGCAGCCACCACCCACAATGCTATTTGTGTCCACAAGTTAGTGTTATATCCTACATATGAGTGAAGTCATATGGTTCTTAGCTTTTTCTGACTGACTTATCTCACTTAGCATAATATTCTCAAGGTCCACCCATGTTGTTATAAATGGCAGTGTTTCATCCTTTCTTATGGCTGAGTAGTATTCCATTGTATGCATATAGCACATCTTCTTTATCCAGTCCTCCATTGCAGGACACTTTGTTTGTTTCCATGTCTTGGCCACCATGAATAATGCTGCAATGAACACAGGGGTGATATATCTTTGTGAATACATGTTTTTGAGTTTTTCAGGTATATACCCAGGAGAGGGATTTCTGGGTTATATGGTAGCTCTATTCTTAATTTTTTGAGGAATCTCCAGACTGCTTCCCATAGTGGCTCCACATCATTTCTTTCTCCTCTAATCTTGTGTCTATAGGAATGAGGCAAATCTTGATAATTAAAAATATATTTGTAAGAAAGAATAGACTGAGAGGTGATTATTTGCTGGAGAAATTTTTTATTTTATTTTTCTAAAGTATTCACTGTAGTTTTTCACTAAGAATCAATAAGCTCACCGATACATTTAAAGTATAGTTTGATTTATGACCTCACTGCAGTATGTGATCAGGAAGGACTAGAAGGTTTTAGGCTTGAAATCTTTTTGAGTTTGAATCTAGGCTTGACTCAAAAGGGTTCAGTGATGGGCTAGTGATGTCTATCATTGGCGTACTCTAGGGCATAATCTCAGGAACAGATTGCCCATTGGAAGTCTCTGTGCTGGCATCAGTGGTTCTCAATCCAGGACAGTACCATTTCAAGGGGGGCTTTGCAAACACATGGGAATGGGAACATTTTTGTGTCACAGAAACTGGGGATGATTTGGCATTTAGTAGGAGAGCCAGGACTACTCAACTTCATGCAGTGCAAGGCTTACAACAAAGAAATTGACCATTCAAAAGACCATGAGAGCCCCTGTAGTGATCTGTGATCTATTCCAGAGCCAGCCTTCTGTGAGTCTGGGACCCTGATGAGATACATCTGTATGTCTGCTAAATGCTATCCTGAGACTTTTTATACCCAGCAGTGAATGGCTAACAGGAGACCATATTCACTGGTGGGTTGCCCAGCCTGTTTTGTTCAGAAAGCACAGAGATCCCAATGGATCATAAGATAATTTGGCTTACACGCCCTGTCCCTTTCTTTCTTTTCACTGTCTCAGGCTTCTTGAGGTTCAGCTTCTGTGATGAACTATATTCTGACCATCATTCAGCTTCTTATATTATCTTAGTCCTTACAGAATACTGAAACAGGTCAGTAATGGCAGTAGGAAAAGTATAGTTTTGTTGTGGGTGGGACATTTGCATAGTCTCACAATTAGTAGGTCTTTCCTTCTAGAATATGAGGAAAAAGAATGCTAGGAAGCAACTTATTGCTTAGCTTTTTCACTGTGCTGCTGATGTTACTTTTTTTCTTTAGTTGTATAATTTTTATAGAAAAATTAAAAATTTAATGACATGGAAGTGATTTTCACAGTCTTAAATTAGGAAAATAATTGTATGTCTTAACTTTTCCCAATGGAAGTTATATGCCACTCTGTGTGTATTATAGTAATATCTTATCCTTACTCTGTCATACTCATTTCAACTGCTATAACAAAATAGCATAAACCAGGTAGCCTATAAATAGCAAAATTTTATTCCTCACTTTTTCAGAGGCTGGAAGTCCAGATCAGGATGCCAGCATGGTCAAGTTCTGTTGAGGGCCCTCTTCTGGGTTGTAGACAGCCTACTTTTGGTGGAAGGGGGGAGAGGGAGGTCTGTGGGGTCTCTTTTATAAGGGCACTAATTCTAATCATGAGTCTAGAGCCTAATAACTTCCCAAAGGTCCCACCGCCTACTTCTATCACTTTGGGGATCAGGATTTCAACATATGAATTGTGGGGGGGGGGGGTGGCATAAGCATTCAACCACAACATACTTAGTTGAAATAATTTGGGGGAAGAAAAGGTGAGTGTTATGTATATGTCATTATGCTACTCGGGACCCTATAACTGTACTCCATTTCTCAGTTATGGTTTTGAGGCATGGGCTTAAGGCATACCTTTCAGAGCACTTGGAATTTGGTTTCAATAGTTTCTTGAACAATCTTCTAAAAAATACAATTCCATTCTCCACTTTGGAAATTTAAATAAATAATTTATACTCTTTGGCTTAAGTCACCCTTGAAAATATTTTCAAAATATGTACTACCAGCCATTAAAGTTTTATCACGATAATCTCACTAGTGCTAATTTGTTAACTGGGAAGCTATTATTAGCCAAGCTTCCCCAAAGGCAGCAGAGTAGATGCACCATTATCATTATATATACCATGTCTTCTAAATTGGAACATATTTGACATCGCAGGGCATGCACACATCTGCCTCTAGCTACTCTGGTTCCTGGGAAGGCCAAGTGAAAGAGAAACTCTTTTGAAGCTAACAATCTTTTTTTAAAAAAATATATCTTTATTGATTTCAGAGAGAGGAAAGGAGAGGGAGAGAGAGAGACAGAAACGTCAATGATGAGAAAGTCATTGATAGAGCCCGCAACCTGGGCATGTGCCCTGACCGGGAATCGAACCTCCATCGCCTGGATCCTAAGCCTATGCTTAACCGCTGAGCCACGCCTGGCCAGGCTGAAGCTAACAATCTTAACAGAAGTCAACTTAACTTAAATTTTAAGATGGTTATCACTTAAAAATAAATTAAAAACAAAAGTCAGCCTAGCCCAGCCAGCATGGCTCAGTGGTTGAGCATGACCTATGAACCAGGTGGTCATGGTTCAATCCCCAGTCAGGGTACATGCACGGGTTTCAGGCTCCATCCCCTGTAGGGGATGTGCAGGAGGTATCTGACCAATGACTCTCATCATTGATGTGTCTATTTCTCTCTGACCTCTCTCTTCCTCTCTGAAATCAATATATATATATATATATATATATATATATATATATATACACACACACACACACACACACACACACACATATATGTATATATATATGTATATATATATTTAAATATATATAGATTTAAAAGTCAACTTAACTTAAATTTTAAGGAGGGTATCATTTAAAAATAAATAAAAAACAAGGCTTGTATCTCTGAACACAATCAAAGGGCAGTGTAAAATTGTGTTTGTGCGTGTGCTTGCATGTGTGTATATGGTTTTGACGTTACTAAAAATTACCACTTTGGGGGAAAAAACATAGAAATTGAAGCAGTTGAAAATTAACTCAACCTTTCATAACATTTGTGGGCCCTGGGGGCTGCTGTCAGTGACTCCTCTCTCCCACCCCTTCCTGGGTCTTCAATAGGAGCCACTCAGATGAGCCCTCATGAATTCCTGTGATTGAGGAGGAGGCCAGAAGAGAGACCTTTATTCTCCACAAAATTGGGCCATTTCTCCAAAGAAACAATTATTTGGCATCTTAGTAATATCCTTGTAGTCAGTATCACGTGAGATCCTTCCAACATCAGTAGAACAATCATTGGGTCATCCAGTGTTGCTAGGAAAATTACAGTGATTAATTTATCCATCATGTACCTAAATTATACCAACGAAACACATGTTAACATTTCCTTCCGGTGAAAGCCAATGGGAGATGCTGAGAAACTGTGTTAATGTACATGCTATGTCGGGTATTGCTAGAAACACAATTAGGTAGTTACAGATGTTTACAGGTTAAATGATAGGGTGAAATAGCAGCACTGTGTCCTGGCTATTATAGTTCGCTGATGGGTATGTGGGGGGCTTAGTATTAGCCTCTACTGTTGCAAATGTCAATGAAAATCTGAAAATATTTCCTAAATCTAGTAACAGTAAAAAATAGTTACTGAGATTTCTGCTTGCTATAGAGATCTTACTGGTTAGGCCTCCCCTGACTCCCCTGGATGAAATACAACTTGCTCTTATCACTTTGACCCTTACTCTGGGTTTTATTTCTTAGCCCATCCTGTGGTGTGCATGCATGTACACACCTCTCATTTGGCACCTTACTTCCTCACTAGAAGACAGCCTCTAGGAAAGCAGGAACTGTCAGTTTTGTGAGTCACTGTTACATAGCGAGCCAAGATCAAAAATAGGAGTTCAGTAAATCTATGTTGCACTAATGAGTAAAATGAATGGATGACTAGTAAATGCTGGACTACCTTTTTATTCTTTTATTTTGTTTTAGTTGCAGAATTAAGAAAAATCTTTGAACCAAAGAGGACGGACTTTTTAGAAATGAAAAGGTAAGTTATATATTGTATGTAATTTGCAATAGAAGAGCTTGGCAAAACGGTTTTCAATTCTCCCTTAGAATTGATTTCTATTGCTTACTTTTTGGTGTCTTGCACAGAAAAGAAAGAATCGCCAGGCGCTTAGAAGGAATTGAAACGGACACCCAGCCCATCCTCTTGCAGAGTTGCACAGGGCTAGTGACTCACCGGCTGTTGGAGGAAGACACACCCAGATACATGCGAGCCACAGACCCGGCCAGCCCCCACATCGGTGAGCATCCCTGGCGGCCTTCATCAGGCAGGCTGCTTGAGCATAGCCCTTTTATCTAAAGGTATTGGAAATGGAGATATTCCACAAAAGTGAATTGTGTAGATGTAGTTATTTATTATTACACACATTTGTTAAAAGCTTTAGCAACACATTTATGTCAGCTCTGTCCTCCTCACAGGAGTGATCTTCCGTATCGCAACAGTGGCAGGCACACTGTAAGGTAATTTGATGACTAGTTATTTCTCTCCCTGACCTGGGACCCCTCAAGAGAAAGGACTGTGTCTCTCTCTTCACACTCTCCGGGCCCTGGCACAGGAGCTGCCTGCTGTCAGATGTCCTCAGTAAAATTTGTTTGGTAAATGACTAAATGAGATGTATTTAAGCAGAATGCCCATGTAACTAGCACAAGGCACAGCTGCTCTTAGGAAGGAATGTTAGGTCAAAGCTGGACCTTGAATAATTAGGGTTCTCACTCTGTGTTTGTATAACAAACATTCTATTTAAATTATTTTAATATATGTAACTTTACATGTATTGCATATATATTTCATATTGACCAGTATGTCAGACATGACTTAGCTTTTCCTTAATGACTCACTCATTGCTGGGAGCATCAGATATTCATCTTGACCTTGGGAGAGGGTGACACATTCAAGGCTATTCTTTCCACCCCCATCCCTAGTTCTGCAGCTCCGTGATGCTGCTTTATGTAGCCAGTATTTTCTAGTTTTTCCCTCAGAAAGGGCTGTTGATCTCCTTGCATGTTGTTAATGGTTTGCTTATCTCTACAGCTTCTGATCTTTTATGACAAGAAAACTAGAGAACTAAGATTTTTAAAACTTACATACATGAACAATCAAAAATAGACAGAGTACTAAGTTTGTAGCCAGAAATAAACCCTAGTGTATATAAAATGTTAAGTTATGTATTATATAATCACTTAAGTATCACTCAATGAGAAAAGAGTTATTTAATAAAATGGTCTTGGAAAAATGGGTTGTTGTGGAGTGGGAGAAGAAACATATTTCTCTTCCTCTTCACACTGAATACAAAAGTAAGTTTCAATTAATTACATGATTAATTTTAATAAAATTAAAAACATGAAAATATAGGTGAATACATAATTCAAGTTGAATTGAAAAGAACTTTCACAACACAGAAATAGCTGTTGAAATCATAAATGACCGGGTCAATTGACTTAACTACATAATAATTAACATCTGTACTCCAAAGAAAATCTTATAGGTAGACTTCGCAAGACAATTAAGCAAATTCCAAAATATTTATAAGATAAAGACTCATATTTCTCCTATAAACATTTATACAACCCAATAAAAATGACACTATGAATTAATAGAATATAGAGCAATAAGCTTGACCAAATATTTCAGAGAAGAGAAAGATAATATAAATGGCTAGTAAATAATAGAAAAATTCACTTATTCTCTTTTTCTAGTAATCAGAAGACATTTTTAAAATTAGCACTCAATATTTACAAGAGGAGAGCATATAGTGCAGATTTAAGTGCAAATTAATGCAGATTTTGTAGAAATTAATTTGACAGGCTAGCATCTGTCTTAAAGTGATGTGCCTCCTGATAAAGCAATTTCACAAGTCTGTTGTGATAGTAATCAGGAAACTCAAACTGATTAAAAGTTAGAAACAACTTAAATACCCAGTCATAGGGAAAGGGTTAAATTAATGACGGTTGCCTGTTGGATAGAATATTACGAAGCCTTAAAAGAATGATGTCTTCAAAATAAGATTTCCAAATACAGGAAAATGTTTTATATAGGACATGAATGTTATATAAAGCAAATTATTTTATATAGAAAAAATAAATCAATGGTATAAAAGGCTAGAAGGACTATATAGAAAATTTGGTAAATTACTAACTTATTGATTATTGATTATTATAAATTAACTATTACGGGTGGTTTGGGTTTTTACCTTCCTATGTTTTCATGGTAGACATTTTCTATATCAAGCATGTGTGCTATAATTGGAAAAACCCACTTCTGTTTTAAAAAACACACAACACCAACCTGGTGCATATTGGCATGGGCCATTTATTGTTACAGTTACTCTCAGATCCTATGAAACCACAATTCCTCACTTGTCAGATTACAGCAGTTCAAATATCTGTAATTTTTTTCTAGAGGGCTTTGAACTCATCCTCTGGCCTCACACATGAAATATTAAACTCAAAAACAAAAGCAGTAAATCAGTAAGGGAAAATAAGCTCTGGGCAAGGACTGAAGAGTGCTCAGGAGTGAGGGACTGAGCTTTAGTTCAACCCATGCTTTACATGGCTTACGGAGCCCATAAAACATTCCCAGCCTTTGTGTAGTTCACTGCAGATCTCAAACCTCCAGCATCTCAGGTAAACCATTTAGCTGACTAGTCCTTCACAGCCTGCGCAGTCAAGTGTGCATTATATACAGAGCACAGAGTATAGTAAATATGTCTTTACTTAAATCTATATTTATTATCCATGTGATCTTCTTATAGGCCGATCAAATGAAGAGGAAGAAACTGCTGATTCTTCTTTAGAAAAACAAACTCGACCTAAACACTGTACAGAAACTTCAGGTGTCCATGGTGACTCATCCTATAGTTCAGGTATGGACACCCAGGGTCTTGAATCCAAAGCTGAGAGGATCGCAAGGTATAAAGCAGAGAGGAGACGGCAACTGGCAGAAAAGTATGGACTAACTCTGGATTCTGAAGCAGACTCTGAACCTTTATCTCGATTTACGAAGTCCAGGAGGGAGCCAGATGCTGTTGAGAAAAGGGGAGGAAAAAGTGACAGGTCGGCTGAGTCAAGCAAAGATTTCAGTTCTCTGTACTCCAGAACTGAGATGTCAGGGCTCAGGACCTGCGTGGCTGAATCCCAGGACTATGCCCTCCACGCCAGGGATGGTGTTTCCAACACGGAGGTGCTGCTCAACATGGAAAACCAAAGACGAGGTCAAGAGCCAAGTGCCATTGGGCAGCAGGTCCGAGACCTGCCCCCCACAGTTGAGAGTTCCTCATCTTTCCCATTTTCTGGGCAAGACTGCTCCTTCAGTGAAGTGCCAAGGTCCCCAAAGCAAATGCACAGCGTGCCCCTCTCCTCAGCTGGGCAGCCAGCTTCCCCAAGCCACTCTGGTGACCCGCCACTTCCTGCTGAGGCTCGATCCAGGTAAGCATTCAGCCTGCACTGACCACTGTTAACGTGGAAGTGCCAATGTCTTCTCTGCCTCAAATATCTTAGAGTCTGGCTATTCTTGGTGTTCTGTGGAATCTGGGCTTACTGCACAAATAATATGATATATGAGTTTTTAATTCCACAATTGTTTGGCTATTTTAAAAAAAAATAAACTTAACAGGTGCCATGGGGACACTTTCATGGATGCCTTGTTTTAGGGCCCTTCTTTTTACTATTTCTAACCTACCTTTTCACAATTGTCTTTTTTTTTATTTTTCTGTAATCATACCCAAGACTTTTGGTGATAGCTTTTGTTGTCATTTAAAGTCCCAAAGCAGAAGGACCACCAACAGCCAGTGGAAGGGTCTCAGTTTAGGGTATGCGGTATGACCGCAATATATACTAACTATAACTGTAACAAGTAGTCATGTGAGTATATCAATACACTAAGAAAACTGCTGCTTATAAGAATGCCTTATCAAAAAGATCAGCCATTAAGAGAAATCACTGTGTAATAAGATCAACCAAAGACAAAAACAGCTCTCATTTGGAAAAATCAGAAAAGGCATAAAATCAGAAAGTCAAATACCAGAAGAGAATATATGTTTTTGTCAAAATTAAATATTTAGATTTAAATTTAAAAAGTATGGTGACCATATTTAAAATGTAATTTACATAAACATCCTACTTTAAGGTTTGGGATAATTGTCTAGGTCAACTAGGTCTAGGTCAACACATAAGTGTATTTTTTAGCTCAAGCAAACATTAGCTTCACAGGTAAATTGAGGAGGGATGAGAGCCTAAGGTCAAACAAATTTATTCTGAAGGAAAAAAAAAAATGTTGAAAAATATTTCTGTTTATTTCACATTGGGATGGAACAGTAAATGTGATCATTTTTAAGTAGTGGTAATACATCTAGAAGAGATCATTTTGATTTTTGAAGTTTATTGAGCCGAAGATCTGTCTTATTCACTTGATCATCCACACTAAAATATTTAGAGATATCAGCTTCTCAGATAATTAAATACTATAGATCCTGAGGTTGTATTTTGAGGACCTTTGTGCAGCCTTTGGACTTTACTTGATATTTTAGGGACTGTGACCTGTTGTCTTATGTTTTGAAAAGAAAGCCTGGTGTTTGGGAAATTTGCATTTCATAGTAAAAACAATGTTCTTGGCTTAATCTCTATCAAAGAAAATTCTTCATGTGCTCTTTGAGTGAGACAAAGTTACCTAACATTCCAATTTAGAAAGAAAGAGATTTACAATGACCTGGGTTAAAAAATAATGAGGAATCTAATTTCTGGTTGCCATGTTATGAAAGCTGTTTAAGCTGTTACCATAGTGTCTAGGTTAGTCATCTGGATCACATATAATAGATTCACAGTGATATTTTGAATTGGTTATAATAATAAATAAAACTTGGTTGAGTATTTCAGGTAAAAAGATAGGATACTTAATAGTTTTATGTGAGTTAAAATCTTAATATTCAAAATATATAAATAAGTTAAAATCGTGAGTGATTTCTTTCTAGATTATTTGAAAAGTAATGTTACCTAGAAGTTTTGTAAGCCTAGTCTTAGCCTCACGTTGCCTTCCCATGAAGAAAAAATTAAGAAATTGTAAAGGAGTTGTTGAGGAGGCACATGTTTTATTTTCTTAAACCATATAAGGCATACAATTCTATGTTTATAGGCAAAGAAACAAATCATTTCATTTATAGACAGGAAATATCGGAGCTATCTTTACATTTGAAATAATGGAAAATAATGTGTGACAAGTATGACATTAAAATAAAAATAATTAAGATTTATTTTGTAATGATTCCAGTCGTTCATCTTGTAAAGATGGACTTCAAAAGGATTAGCATTCTGCTAGATGTCCGCTCTCCAGTGCCAGGTAATTCAGGTGTCAGAAAGTCACTGTTGTCTGATTTCCATTTGTAGGGAAGATAAAAATACTTTGTGAACTAAAACACTAAACAAAGAAACTTTGGTTACCCAATAACCATGAGTGAAAATAAGTTGTCATCCAATATGGAAATAGGTAACAGAAAAGTTTAAGAAGATTAAGGAATGACAAAAAGTGTCTACAAATAACAAAACAATTGAATAGCACATTTCATCATGGGTTTGCTCTATCATTGAAATAGAATGTTTTTCTCACTGCTATACTGTACTTATCACCTATCTCAGTAGTCAAGATTTTTGGCTATTAATCTCTGAATTAACTAATTTCCATTTAATCATTTTATTTTGTGCTTATTAGCATGAGGCTGTTTTTGTTTCATTGATTAAATATGAGCATATCACTCATGAACTACATGCGGTAACCTGAAAATGCAAATATGAGCCACATGTCAAATGCTCAGTTTTGTATGTACTCACATACACTGACACATGTACATGCAGAACAATCGTCAGCTCTTGTACTCCACTGTACTACTATTGTTTGTTTGTTTTATTTTTTTATTTTTTGTTTTTTTGTTTGTTTTTAAGCTTTATAAACTCAATAACATTCTTTAGGGCATTGTTTAGCTGAGTAATAAATTTATTTTATAATTGTTTAATGTTCAGTTTATATGATAAAGAAGATATGTATTATATATGTACAAGGTGGTGCAAAAGTAAGCTTACAGTTGTTCGTATGAAAAATAATACAATAATTAATAAATAATGATATAAGAATAAACTGTATTTTACATACTGACAACTGTAAACCTACTCTTGCCCAACGCTGTATGTATATAGGTTACAGGATCTTTAGCTCAGAAATCCTGTTGGTTGCCTGGGAATCAGGGGAACACATTGTTAAGAACATACAGAGAGGGAAAGATGGCGGCACTGTGAGAAGCAGCAGAGCGCCCCCGCTCCCAGCCACAGAATCGATTTACTCCTAAAATCCTATGTAGCTAGCTTGGAAAAAACAGAGAAACAAACCTGAGTGGACCGAGTGCGAGTGGGGAGCACTGAAGAAACATCAGAGAGTCGGCATCCGTACAACAGCTTACATGACGAGGTTGGGGCTGAGACACGGTTGGCCAGCCTGAGAGGAGGGTCCTCCCAAGGACTGATCAACAACAATCTAGACCCAACCACAACAGGAGAACATAAAGAAACCACAAAAGGGACACCCACAAGAGGGACACGCCTAGAGGAAAGAGCCCAGAAGTATAAGGAAAACACCTCTGGGCTCCACTGGACCCACAAGACAAAATTCCATCCCACAAGACTGGGAGACAGCAAATATATCTAATATATAGATACAAACACTAAGACCTACCAAAAAGGGGAGACAAAGAAACAACCCCCAAATTAAAGAAAAGGAAAAATCGCCAGAAAAAGACTTTGATGAGATTGAGTTAAGCAAGTTATCAGACACAGAGTTCAGAGTATTGATTATGAAGATGTTCACGGAACTTAAGAAGACGCTAGATGATAAGATCGAGGACCTTAGTGAAAACATGAAAAAACAGATACATACCATAAACAAAACTCAGAGATGAAGAATGCTGTATCTGATATCAAGAATGCACTGGAAGGAATTAAAAGCAGGCTCAAAGAAGCAGAGGATAGAATAAGTGACTTAGAAGACAAGGCAGAAAAAATCAATCAGAGCAGCAAAAAGAAAAAAACACTTAAAAAGCATGAAGACAGTCTAAAGGAGCTTTGAGACAACATGAAGTGAAACAACACTTGCATTATAGGAGTGCCAGAGGGGGAAGAAAGAGAGGAAGGGATAGAGAACTTGTTGGAGGAAATAATGACAGAAAACTTCCCTAAGCTGGCAAAGGAGAAAGCCACACAAGTTTAGGAAGCACAGAGCGTTCCAAACAAGAGGGACCCAAAAAGACCCACTCCAAGACACATCATAATTAAAATTGCAATGTCAAGGACAAAGAGAAAATATCAAGGGCTGCAAGAGAGAGAAAAGCAGTGACCTACAAGGGAACCCCCATAAGGCTGACAGCGGATTTCTCAACAGAAAATCTTCAGGCCAGAAGGGAGTGGCCTGAAGTTCTGAAAGTAATGAAAAGCAAGAACATGCAACCAAGATTGCTTTATCCAGCAAGGCTATCATTTAAAGTTGAAGGTGGAATAAAGAGCTTCCCAGACAAAAAAGAAGCTAAAGGAGTTCAGTACCACCAAACCAGCATTGCAAGAAATGCTAAAAGGACTGCTTTAAGAAAAAGAAGAAATAATGAGAGAAAGGTACATCAGCATAAAGGGGGGAAATGGCATTAAATAAGTTTATATCAATAGTAACTATAAATGTAAATGGAATAAATGGTACAATCAAAAGACATAGGGTAGCTGAATGGATAAGTAAACAGGACCCAAATATATGCTGTCTACAAGAGACCCACCTGAGAGCAAAAGACTCACACAGGCTAAAAGTGAAGGAATAGAGTAAAATATTCCATGCAAATGGAAAGGAAAAGAAAGCTGGAGTAGCAATTCTTATTTCTGACTAAACAGACTTCAAAATAAAGACCATAACGAGAGACAAAGATGGTCACTACATATTACTAAAGGGATCCATCCAGCAGGAGGAAATAACCCTTATAAACATTTATGCACCAAATATAGGAGAACCTAAATATATAAAAAATTTCTTGGAGGACTTTAAGGGGGAGATTGACAGCAACACAATCATAGTGGGGGACTTTAACACCCCACTGTCAGCATTGGACAGATCATCAAGACAAAAAAGCAACAAGGAAATATACACCTTAAACAACTCACTAGACCTAATGGAGTTAATTGACATTTACAGAACATTTTGCCCCAAAGCAGCAGAACACACATTCTTCTCAAGTGCACATGAGACATTCTCAAAAATAGACCACATGGTAGGGCAGAAGGCAAGTCTCTACAAATATAAGAAGATTGAAATTGTATCAAGCATCTTCTCGGATCACAATGCCATGAAACTAGAAATCAATCACTATAAAAAAACTCAAAAATATTCGAACATATGGAGGCTAAATAGCATGTTATTAAACAATGAATGGGTTACCAAGGAGATCAAGGAAGAAATCAAACACTTCATGGAAAGTAATGAAAATGAACAGACAACAACTCCAAATCTATGGGACATGGCGAAAGCAGTCCTGAGAGGAAAATTCATAGCATTACAGGCCTATCTCAAGAAACAAGAAAAAGATCTAATGAACCATCTAACACAACAACTAAAAGAACTAGAACGAGAACAGCAAGAAAAGCCCCGAGGAAGTAAAAGGAAGGAAATAATAAAAATCAGAGCAGAAATTAGTGACATAGAAACTAAAAAACAATACAAAAAATCAAGGAAACCAAGAGCTGGTTCTTTGAAAAGATATAAGATTGATGCACCTTTAGCCAGACTCACTAAGAAACAAAGAGAGAGGACGCAAATAAATAATATCAGAAATGAAAGAAGCAGTATAACAACTGACCCAACAGAAATACAAAGGATTGTAAGAAAATATTATGAACAACTACATGCCAACAAATTGGACAACATGGGGGAAATGGACAAATTCCTAGAAGCATACAACCTTCCAAAGCTGAATCAAGAAGAGACAGAAAACCTGAATAAGCCGATAACAACTAATGAAATTGAAACAGTAATAAAAAAAGCAGCAAACAAAAGTCCTGGACCAGATGGATTTACAGGTGAGTTTTACCAAACATACAAAGAAGAATTAACACCTATTCTATTCAAACTATTCCAGAAAATTCAAGAGGAGGGAAAACTCCCAAACTCTTTTTATGAGGCCAGCATCATCCTAATCCCAAAACCAGATAAAGGTACTACAAAGAAGGAAAATTACAGGCCAATATCCCTGATGAACATAGATGCTAAAACCCTCACTAAAATAGTAGCAAACTGAATCCAGCAATACATTAAAAAGATCATACATCATGACCAAGTGGGATTTATTCTGGAGCTGCAAGGCTGGTACAATACCCACAAATCAGTAAATGTGATTCATCACATAAACAAAATGAAGGACAAAAATCATATGATCATATCAATAGATGCAGAAAAAGCATTCGACAAAATCCAGCACCCATTTCTGATAAAAATTCTCAGCAAAGTGGGAATAGAGGGAACATACTTCAACATAATAAAGGCCATATTTGACAGACGTACAGCCAACATCATGCTCAATGGGCAAAAACTAAAACCATTTCCATTAAAAACAAGAACAAGACAGGGATGTCCACTTTTACCACTGTTATTCAACATAGTACTGGAAGTCCTCGCCATAGCCATCAGACGGGAAGAAAACATAAAACGTATCCAAATTGGAAAGGAGGAAGTAAAACTATCATTATTTGCAGATGACATGATATTATACATAGAAAACCCTAAAGACTCCATCAAAGTGTACTACTAGATTGGATAAACAAATTTGGCAAGGTGACTGGATACAAAATCAACATCTGGAAATCAGTGGCATTCTTATACACCAACAATGAACTTTCAGAGAGAGAAACTAAAAAAGCAATACCATTTACCATTGCAACTAAAAACATAAGATACCTAGGAATAAATTTAACCAAGGATGTAAAAGATCTGTACTCGGAAAGCTAAGTGACACTGAAAAAAGAAATAGAGGAAGCTTTAAACAAGTGGAAGAATATACCATGCTCATGGATTGGAAGAATTAATATCATTAAAATGTCTGTACTACCCAAGTAATTTATAAATTCAATGCAATTCCTATTAAAATACCAGCAGCATATTTCACAGACCTAGAACAAACATTTCAAAAATTTATATGGAACCAAAAAAGACCCCGAATAACTGCAGCCATCTTGGGAAAAAAGAACAGAGTGGGAGGGATCACATTACCAGACTGCAAACTATATTACAAAGCCACTATAATCAAAACGGCCTGGTATTGGTACAACAACAGACATATAGATTAATGGAACAGAACAGAGACCCCAGAAATAGATCCACACCATTATGGTCAGTTAATATTTGACAAAGGAGGCAAGAGCATACAATGGAGTAAAGACAGTCTCTTCAATAAGTGGTGCTGGGAAAATTGGACAGATACATGCAAAAAAATGAAACTAGACCACCAACTTTCACCATACACAAAAATAAACTCAAAATGGATAAAAGACTTAAATGTAAGTCATGAAACTATAAAAATCCTGGAAGAAAACACAGGCATTAAAGTCACAGAATCCAACGTAGTGGAATTTTCACTTATACATCTCCTAGGGCAAGAGAAACAAAGGAAAAAAAAACAACACGGGACTACATCAAACTGAAAAGCTTCTGCACAGCAAAAGAAAACGGCCTCAAAATACAAAGGAATCCCACAGCCTGGGAAAACATATTTGCCAAGGATGTATCTGATAAGAGGCTAATTTCCAAAGTGTACAAAGAACTCACATTACTCAGCAAGAAGAAGACAAACAACCCAATTAAGAAATGGGCAAAGTACTTGAATAGACACTTGTCCAAAGAGGACGTTCAGATGGCCAAGAGACACATGAGAAAATGCTCGACTTCGCTAATCATCAGAGAGATGCAAATTAAAACCACAATGAGGTATCACTTCACACCTGTCAGAATGGCTACCATCAATAAATCAACAAAATACTTGTGCTGGCGAAGGTGTGGAGAAAGGGGAACCCTAGTACATTGCTGGTGGGAATGCAGACTGGTGCAGCCACTATGGAAAACAGTATGGAGGTTCCTCAAAAAATTAAAAACGGAGCTGCCTTTTGACCCATTGATTCCACTCCTTGGAATGTATCCTAAGAATCCTGAAACACTAATCAGAAAGAATATATGTACCCCGATGTTCATAGCAGCACAGTTTACAATAGCTAAGATCTGGAAATAGCCCTAGTGCCCATCAGTAGATGAGTGGATAAAAAAGCTGTGGGACATTTACACCGTGGAATACTACGCAGCTGTAAAGAAGAAGAATCTCGTACCCTTTGGGACAGTATGGATCGACCTGGAGAAAATTATGCTACGTGAAATATTCCAGGCAGAGAATTACAAACATCACATGATCTCGCTTATACTTGGAATAGATTCAATCACATGGAAGCATAGATGAGACTGACAAATGTCAGAGGGATGGAGGAGGGCAGATGGGTGGAGGAGGAGAGAGTAACTAAAGAATTTATATGCATATATGCACAACCCAAGGACAGGGACAATGGTGGGGAGAGGGACTGGGGAGGGGCATGAGACAGCATGGAATGAGTCATTGGGGAGAAAAAGGGACATCTGTAATATTTTAAACAAAATAAAATTTAAAAATTATAAAATAATGAAAAAGAACATTCATAGTAACGGAATGGAGTATAAGACACCTCCCAGACCCTACTTCCCAATTCTGCCAACCCCAGTAAACTTAGAATTTAAAAATTGTGTTTTCTGGAGAGATAGTATTACTTAATATGAACCATTCTTTGTTAATTCATCCACCTGTGAATTTTAGAATAAAATTTAAAGTTATTTGGGGCCATGGGTTATTCAAATTTTTAAAAATCTGAGCTGATACTGTTAGATATCCTGAATCAAAGCTCTTATTGAATTTTCTACTTTGTGTATCTCTTAGTATTAAAAAGTGAATAGTCCTGGCCCCTGTGGCTTACTTGATTGGTGTCCTATGCACGGAATGGTTGTGGGTTCAGTCCCAGTCTGGACACGTGCAGGAGGCAACCGATAGATGTTTCTCTCTCTTTCTCTCTCTCTCTCCCCCCTCCCTGCCCTCCCCTCCCTTGCTCTCTCTCTAAAATTAATAAAAACATAAATGGGTGAGGATTATAAATAAATAAGCAAACAAACAAATAGAATTTTTAAATGTAACATATTGGCCACTTCTGTGAGTAGAGACACTACCCATGACCACAGCTGCTGTTTTCCTGGGTATCAACTGTGACTCGCTATTTGCAGTGGGCTATGCAATTGGCAAGAGGAGAATGACATCTAGTTTTCTGGTGGTGATCTACTCTAGAAAGCCATCTTTCACTTTTTATTATTACTCTACTTGTAATCCTCATTACTCCTCTCACTGAACAAATTGTAACATTAGTGGCCAGAAAATGATTATGGTGGTTTTATGCAGCACTGGTGTTAAAATTTTACCCGGGACAGCTGCTTGGTAAATGATGGTTTGGACAGGGCTCCCTGTGACACCAGAGATCTGTAGACGGGCTCAAGAAGACAGAACAAGTGCCCTCCAGAAAGAACCTTTTCTGTAGCACTGTGACATGCAGATGAGCCACCTAAGAAGGAAAGGGACTTACGTTGTGTTCTTAGTTTATTTCTGATTGCATTTGTCTCCAGTGAGAGGTGCGGCTCTAAAAACTGTCCCCAGAGCCTCAAGCTCATTGTTTTAGTTAATTGTTTGCTTACCTGCACTAATAGAAATGTCCACATGACATGCTGAGGGAGATAACTGCCTCTTGACCATCAGCACTACTCTCTGCCTGTCTCTCCAGTGGCAGGAAGGTTGTAGAACCTTCCTGTGCTCCATATCACAGCAGAATGTCCTGAAAAACAGAGACTTCTAAGGATCCACTCTCCAAAGAGAGACCTTGAGGTTTCTCCCAGTAGTGGGATGGAATCCTTTTCACCTTTCAGCCCCCGCACCCCAACATCTGCTTTCCTGTCCCTGCTCTCCGAGCTTTGGCTGTTAACATATGCTGAACTCATTCCCATTTTCTTTTTATTTTATTCTCTTCTCACTGGCAATTTCTGTTCATTGACTTCAATATGAATATGTTACCCAAAATACTTGCTACTATGTCCTGAAAATTCAAATGCCTGCCAGATTTTAAATGCAGAAATTTGCCTGTGTGTGTGAGCCCTTGAACATTCATGCATCTATGTTTACCTCCAAGGCAATCATCAACACTTCTTCCAAACAAGCAATTTTAGCGGATAAACTGTTTTTTGTATTGAGATGCAGAAGTTAATAGCCATTTTTCTTAAACTGAATAATGTTTTATAATTAGAAGCTGTTCCATAATTAGAGCTGCACACCTATAGGGTGAAACTAATTTTATTGTGCTGCACTTGACCTCACTTTGGTATCCCGAAGCACTGTTTTCATCTGTTGACTCTTAGGGGTTATAGGAAGTTAAGGCGTATCGTTATATACTGAGGGACATGAACCAAGAGCAGCTCCTCTGTGACAACTGAGGGTTAGTTCTTATTTCCTGGTAATATAATTCTCTGCCAGCCAGTTACCACATCATTAAAAGGGTTCTGTTACACCCAAGGTCACCATCTCACGGTTCTCTCATCCTCAGTAACTCTATAATCCTCTCCCAGGGAAGGTAGCCTCTTCTCTATGGGAAGTGGGCTCTCTCCCAGACCCCACAAAATACATGCTTGATGTTAAAGAACTAACAGAATTAACCCTGGAGTTTACTTAGTTTAAAAATCTATTTTAAGTTATTTGAATCCATCAGTTCTTTCCATATACTCTGCTCTTGTTATTTATGTCAGTTCTAGTTTCCATCATAGTGGAAAAGAGAGTTTTCTGTTTTTGCCCTTTGAAGGTTAGAGATTTTCGGAAAGAAGATCAGGGGTATTATATAAACAGTTTATGTGGATTTACATAACATACTAGAGAGCCTTGTCCTCATAAACAATGAAAACTTGTAGTCTAAGAATATTCCAACTCGGTAGGCATCCATCCATCTGTGTGTACCTCATAGGTGTTGATTTATGTGTTAATTTCTACTCTAAGGTAGTTTTGTAAAAAATTATATTGAGCCATTGAACCTTCTTATGCCAGTCACTGTGCTTCTAGCTGGGTATATCTTTTTTTTTAAGTGTGGAAAATAACTATAGCACAATGGGGTAATTAAGGTTCTAGAAGACAAGGTTGGGTGCCATGTGAATACAAAAAATGGTATATTACTTCTTCCTCCTTGGAGAAGTGATCTTAATTGAACCAAGTCCTTAAAAATATTTTGAGTTAACAGGACTGGATGGGAGGCTGCCCCAGGCGGGAAGGCACAGACTTCCATTGTAGACCTAGAAGGAAGGGGACAATGAGGCTTAGAGCCAGGTGGGGACCAATCCCAGAGTGCCTCAGATGGACACATCAAGGCTTTTGGCCTTTTCCTTGTGGACAATGGGAAGTGCCTGAAGGATTTTAGAGCAAGGATGATTGATTATGTTTTTTAGAAATATCACTCTGGAGGAGTGTAGAGGGTTGATTTGAAAGAAAATTGATTCCTGTCATGGGGGCCACTGACGTGATGTTCACAGTTACCCAGATATGAGATAATGAAGTCTCTGGTTCCAAGTTAAGTTTTCCATTAACTTGGTCCTATTTGCCATTTCATTGGATAATCTGGAATATATTGATGCTAGGGTGATCAGATTTCTGGAGGAGGCACTGTAAATAAGTTTGGTGACATAAAGAAAGAGACAGGAGGGAGGAATGGAGCAGGAAGAGAAATGAGAGGAAGGGCCAGAGAGAAAGGAGAGGGAACATGAGCATGGAGGCAAGGGAACACATGTACCTGGAGCAACTAACATGTGCTTGTTGTTGGAAACTAACAAGATGCAATTTAATAAAGTTCTGTATTTAGAGGGGGGAAAAATCAGTGTATAAGGTCAGTATTGGGAAACCTGATTTAATAGTAATTCATGGGAAACAGACCTAGGAGTTTTAATTGATAGCAAGTTCTTTATGTGACGATGACCAACATGGCTACTCCAATCTTGGGTACATTAACGAAGGTGAATCATCAATAGCACAGGTGGTCTTGGCCCACCTGTTGTCTGCAGTGTCTGATGACATCTGGGTTTCTCTTTCTAATTGAGCTGTTGACAAATGAGAGCATGTCCAGAGAGGCTACCTTCTCATCTGCCCTGCTTTCTGGACCTTTCTAAGTTTTTATAGAATCTGGAATCATTTTTGGAATCTCTTAAACATTCTCTAGTACTTAGACTCTCAAACCAATCTGTCTTCTCACTGTCAGATTGGATTTTTTCCTAGTACAGTTATAAAGCTAAAGCTTGGCTTGGTATAGGGATCCCTAATGTTATCAGTCTAGCTTTTCATTGATTATGATTCTGCAAAAGGGAAAAGAGGAGAAAGATCATGAACCAAATTGGGTGTCTCACAAATGCATCTTCACCCACACCTCATGTCTTAGGAAGAAGGACATTTGAATGCTCAAAATCCTGACACACCCAGGAAGGGATTTTAGCAATTTTGTCATGATTCCCCCAAACCATGAATGGCACCATGACTTTGATATTATGCCAAATTGTAATATTGGTGAGGGTGATCTCAATGACAGCATTACTTTAGTAGAAGCCTTATCAGAAACATAGGTACCTTGTCTTAGTCATTTTCTTATGTCCTTCCCTGCTATTGCCTAGAGTCTAGCACATACCACATGGCTCAATAAATCATTTTTGAATGAATGTTCTGCTGCTTTTTGTTTTCTTAGTGTCACCAAACTATAGCAGTACTGCTTGAAATAGCCAACCTGCAAACCATTAATCAGCCCGTAATCTATAGGGATTTGTGCCTGAATGTAAATCCTGAGTCGTTTCCTTTATCCACAGAGTCATGCTATGAAGGAAAAGTCAGCTGGCTAGTGATGTTCACTTTCTCTGGAGCAATCCTTTTATCTAACCATGGCCAGTGTCACCAGTCAGCAGAACATGTTTGAGTAGCATTTGTTTATGCTATGAAGCTTTTTCCACTTTGAGGTTAGAATTCTTATATTATGCTCTTGAGTCAATGTGCTCATAAATGTTGTTAAACTGTGAATGGGAATCACAGTAAGTGAGCAAAAAAACCATTGGCTGCTTTTGAGGCCTGGCAAACTGAGCCTCCAGCCCTGAAAAGCTGCTTCAGGGCTGGTCCCATGACTAAGGCAATCGAGTCCCTAGATTATTTTGTTCTAGGAGGGGTCCTTAGAATCCACGCAGGAGACATGGCAGTGCAAATCCAGCTGGGAAGTACCAACGGGATCCATTTCAGAAGGCCCACCACAGCCCTTCTCAGAGCCCAATGCTTTCTCAGACAATTCTGTCTGTGTGAGCTTCCTCTTGCCTTCACCCTTTCCTGGCCAAGGTTGCAGCATTTAGCATTCACTGAGATTAGCTCAGTGGGATGGAAGAAATTGGTTATCACATGTTTATCCTACTTCTGCCCCAAGAAGACTCTGAATTTCTACCTTTTATTACTCAAAAAATCCTCACTCTGTAATTCAACAGTGATATGCTTTTTAATTGGGGTATAATATATATCAAAATGTACATAGTATAAGGATGATGCAGGTTGGTGAGTTTTGGGAAAGTAATACCTTTACCCCAGTCAAAATAGAAAAAGTTTCCATCACCCCTGTGCCTCTGTCAATCAACATTGATTCTTGACTCTACTTAAGCTGTCGTAGCCTGGTCATATCATATATTCAACTCATTATATTCTATAAAACTAATCCTTCCCACTGTTTGTATTTTAACCAAGCCTTAATCATGAAAAGTAGTTAAGCACACATTAAGGAATACTGCAAAAAATAACAGCATCCATGCAAGGTTTAAATAAATAAAAGAACCCAAGACATTGTTACCACTATCTAGAAGTGATCTCTTTTTTTCATATTTTTTAAAACTCACCTGCTTTAATACAGTTTCTCCAAAACAATGCCAGAAGTTAGTTTTGTATTTTTATGCAATGATGTGGCGTTTAATCTGAGGTTGGGCATCCCTTAGGCACCTTCAGTGTGCTCCACAGTGGAGAACTCAGCCCCAAACTTCCATCATGTTGTGTAGTTTTGGGGTGAATTAGCCAGATCAACTCTGTACTCTGATTCACCATTTTTGGGAGCCAAGGCAGGCTTTTAATCAGCTTTTCAAATAAAGAATTTAGCTTCCTCACCAGTGTAAACACTCACAGTGCCCAATCTGGGCTCTCCTCAGTTCTTAACTCAGGTTTCTCAGTCTCTTTGGGCTTCAGGAAGAAAATCTGAAGAAAAGAAAGAAAAAAGATCCAAAACAGATTTTGTGGAATTGACTGTGTGCGGTCTACATTTTATTGACTTTTTATTTATTAACATTTTGTTTTTAAAGGATGAGAAAAGATACTTGAATTTAAAAATCCCATTAACTAAACTAAACATCTGTGTCGAAGTAAATCCCTGAGCTGTGACTCTTACAGAGACCAACTGTGAAGCAGTTAAAGATTCTAGAAGGCTTTGGTTTTTTTAATATTATTTTTATTAAGGTGTAATTTATGTAGAGTAAATTCACCCTTCTTAGTAAAATTCTGTGAATTTTGACAAATATATAAAGTTGTGTAACTATCACTACATCCAAGGTATAGAATGGCTCTATCAGCCCCCATATTCTCTCTTGTGCTTTTGTAGTCAAACTCCCCCTCCCCTGGGCCCTGACAATCAGCAATCCATTTTCTCTGCTATAGTTTTAGATTTTTAATATATAGAATCAAATTCTTTGAGTATTTTGTTTTTTATCAATTCAAAAGCAGTTATATAAGAGTTTGATGAAATGATTTAAAATCATAGGAGAAATGTTAATGTTAATTGTTTATAATATTCTCAATAAAGAAATCCATCTTAAGTGGTTGTAATTTAAATTTACAAGGTAGTTTATACAAAGTTGATTTTTAATTTCAGATTTCCTACTGAATATTCAAAACACAAGTCGGTTGTGCATTCTAAAATTATTTTCCCTGATGCTGGCATTACACATGTCATGGCTAACGCATGGATATTTATTGATGAACAGTTGACATTTAGCTGTTGTGATGTTGAGCCTGAACGTGCCTGTGAAAGTGGGAATTAGATTTCGTACATTAGATATCATGTCACATTATTATTTGTTCTGACTGAGGAGCAGGGACGATCAGTCCAGCTGAACTGAAATATCCCCTTGGTCCTCAGAGTAGTTATAATTCCTCCCACATAACATCTAATATCTCCTGTTCTTAGTTTATTTCTCCCATGAATTTTCTCATTTCCAAGTGAGTAATTCTTACACAGGTCCTCTGGTATAGATTGCTTTGGTGGTAGAAGGAGACAGAATTTTACCCACCTTGCCAAGTATGGGCCTCAGCATCCCCCTTCTCCCCCTACCCCGACCCCACCTCAGCAGTGAGTGCCCTCTGAGTCCAATTGCTCTTCACTGCTGGACTCCTTTGATTTCGTGTTGTACATTTGGAGAAAGAGAGGAAGAAGGTGATTGGGTTTTGCAGGATTTACAGGTAATTGAGCGACTGTCTGCTAGAGAGACCAACATCTGGTCAGAGCTGTGAATGTGACCACCACACCTTTGTGCCTTCCATGCTGAGCCCTGAAGCACATGAGCACTGGCATCTCAACTACTTCATGACTCATTCAAGCCAGGGAGGCAGTCCTTTTCCAGAGTGCAGAAGCCTGTGGCTCTGGAGGAGTAGATATAGGCCGGACTGTGTTAGGCCCATCCTTTCATTAAACAACTTGTCATCTTGGGCAGTTAGTATACTTTTTTGCACCTTTGTTTCTTCACCTATAAAATTAGGATAAGAATACCTCAGAGAATTGTTGTGGAGATTATCATTTAACAATTCCTCCACTCCACAAACATTTATTGAGGTATTGTTTGCTATACACTGAATGAGTGCTGGTGATCCAGCAGCCTCTTCTTTTAAGAAGTATATGCACCCTAGTGGACTGGGAGACAAATCAGTATGTAATGTGACAGGTGAAGAAAATTCAAGAGAATCAGTGAAGGTAGAAGGAAAAAAGATGGGGGGTTGCTATTTGATATAATGTGGTTAGAAAGGTCTCTCTGAGGAGATGGTAGTTGAGCAGAGAACTACACAAAGTGAGGAAGCAAGCCATGCCCCCTGCATGCACACTGTGTGTGGAGTGTTTGAGGAGGTGCCTCCACCAGAAAGGAGGCAGGAGCATGGGCTGGGAGGACGTGATAGGGATGAGATGTGTGGGAACAGGTAGGCAGGTCCAAAAGTGCCTGTAACTCATCATGAGGACTTTGGGTTTTGCTCTAAATTAAGCCATATAAGAGTTTTGAAAAGAGGAAAGACAGATCTGCTTTCCATTTAAAAATAATTCCTCTAGTTGCTAAGCTGAAAATATACTGTAGGTGAGCAAGCATGAAAATAGTTAGAATAATTAGGTCTTCTCAGTAATCTGGGTGGGAGGTGGTGGTGGCTTGAACTTGAATGATAGCAGCAAAGGTAGTGAAAAGAGGTTATATTTTGAAGGTAATAATAGGATTTGCTCATGATTTAGATGTGGGGTATGAGAGAAACAGATGAATCAAAGGTAAGCTCAAATTTTTGGCCAGGGCACCACAAAGCAGGAGTGGCCATTTGCTGAACTAGGGATGGCTCCGGTGCAAGTGAGGCTTGAAATAAATGAAGAGTTAATTGTTTGGACATGTGAAATTTAAGATGTCTGTTAGATATCCAAATGGAAATGTCAAGTGGCCAGTTGAATGCAGGAGTCTGAGTTCAAGGGGGAGATTGGAGTGGAGATAAATGTTGAAAGATTCACTGCATGGAAGTGAAAACTGGATGAGATCAAGGCTTAGACTGTTGATGGAGGAAGAAAGGAGACAGAGCCGTGGGCACCCTAAACTATAAAAGTGCAGGTGGTGAGTGAGATAGAAGACAGGTGAAGGGCGTGAGCATCAAATGCTGCTAGTGTTATACCCGTCTTACGCAAGATCAATTCACACAGATACCAAATTGACCGTTTGGAGATTTATTAGCCATCGACTGCGAGCAGACTCCTGCCCTAACAAAACTCACAGCCCCGAACAGGCTTCGCAGGGAGAATATAAAGGCAAAAACCATATCCTGGTTGGGGAGGGAGAGCAGGTGGGGGACTAGCGAAACAGCATACAGAAGCTAAGATAAGCATTAATTAACCTTCTTCGGTTAGCTATTCCCTGGAATTTTGTGGGCCGAAATCTTTACAAAGAGCCAGGGGAGGGGAGGAGGTCATTGTTTCTACCAAATTTTGTTGCTCTTGCTTATCTTCAAAGTAGCTATTGTAAGGGTAGAAAATGGGAGTGCTAAGATGGGAGTGCTGTACTTCACAAGTAGGTGAGTAAGAAAAGGACTGAGAAGTGACCAGAGTCTGCAGTACAGTGGATAGAAGGTGCCCAGGACAGCCTAGTTTAATTAAACAATGAGTGTTTAATTACATTTAGGTATCTCCTCACCCCTTGTCTTTATTTTCTGGTTTGGATGGCAGAAAACCTCACCTAAATTAGTGCCTTAGCCAATCTGTGTCCCAAAAGCCTCACTTGGAGAAATACTGTTCTAAATCGCTCCTGCTTTAAAATTATTTGAGTCAAACCTCAGGCCCTCCTGGTGAGGCTGGGCCCATTCTCCTTAAAATCACATGACTTCTGAATTGGGACAATGAATGTATCATCTCTTTAAAATATAAAAACAGTAACTCATAAACATGCAATACTATGTTGTCTATGAAGAAAGGAGGAGACCAGCATTTTGAAGGGCTTAAGATGTTCTCAGCACAATGACTTCTCATATGTTCTTTCTCATTACATACATTTGTGAAATATATTAAATGTCAAAATTTATTTGGGCTGGGTGGGTGTGTTGGTGAAGGGATTGAGCAACAAAGGAAAGAAAAAGAAAGAAAAAGCTCATTGATACAGACAACAGTGTGGTGATTGCCAGGGGGAGAGGGGGAGGGGGAGAAATGTATAAGGGGGATAAATGGTGATAGATGGAGACTTGACTTGGGGTGATAAACACAACACGGGGTACAGATGATGTGCTGTGGAATTGTGCACCTGAAACCTATATAATTTTATTAATCAATGTCACCCCAATAAATTCAATAAAAGGGAGCAGGTATTGAGTATCCCCTACCATGGTAGTAGTTAGCTGGTTTTTTGGCCAGTCCCATATCTAAGTTGTAATGAATAAATGGAGCCCAGCAAGTCCCCTTGTCTATGATTTTCATTTTACAAATGCCAACTAAACATACTCTTAACTCTCCTGATAATTTTTTATGGTGATGCTCACCAAGTTTTATTCTTCTCAGTGAAGGTCCTGTTCAGAAAGTTGTTTAGCACTTCACAGTTTACAAAGCACTCTATTCTACGAAAAGCACTTGAGCCTTAAAATAACTCTGTGATATAGGCATACTGGTTATATTAACTTGATGGTTTTCAAAAGCAAGTATCTATTACTCCCTCTTCTTCCTTTATATCCTGTGCAATGTTGCATTGTATCCTTTCCTAGCTTTACATGATATGCTAAACTATTCCTATGTTTATATAAATGTTGAGAAATTAGACTCTTTGTAGTTGGGAAAAAATGGTGTCCCATACATCTGAATTGTTTATTGGCTACGGGCTAAATTGCTATAATACTGGAGATAGGACAATGGGATAATAGGTTTGGGTGTAGAAAGATGGGGGATATTACTGAAGAAACAGAAGTTCAAGTTTGATTGTGACAGATTTCAGTGTGGTCACAGCAAAATTTACAAAAGTGGGGACAGACAGGTTCTTGCCTGTCAGTGTAAACCAAAACTCAGACTACAGCGATTTTAGAAAATTCAGAGAATTTTATTATAATTATCATTCTATTCTTTTGGGAATTGCTGTGATCTAAAATGTGTTTACATCTTGGTATTAAAGAACTCTTGCAGATACATTGGCAAGGGTTTGAGCTGGTCAACATTTAACTCGCATGTAGAATTTCCACTGTTCCTGTCTACGTTGTAGGAGCATACAGATCAGCACTTTGAGTGGTCCTCCTGTGTCTTGCTTTCCATACTTACCACACAGTTTTTCTTGCCTATGATTTTTGTCTGAAATATCTTCAGCCTGGCCTAATTACAGCCAACCCTTGCACAACGTGGTGGTTAGGGGCACCGTGTTTAACTTGACTCCCTAAAAAGTTGACTGCAGTCATCCCTTGGTATCTGTGGGGGATTGGTTCCAGGACTGCCCTCCGCCCAAAGGAGACCAGAATTCTCAGATGCTCAAGTCCCTTATATAAAATAACTTGAACAATGCATACAGTCCGCCCCCCACATCTGTTGCTTGTTCAGTCCATGGATGTGAAACCCAGGGATACAGAGGGTCAACTGCATATTTACAGAAAAAACCCTGCAAGTAAGTGGACCTGTGCATTTCAAACCCATGTTGTTCAAGGGTTAATTGTACTTTGTCATATTCAGCCTTTCATTATATTCTAATACTCATTGAGGAATGAATGTGTGAAAAACATATTACCTTGCCTAGCATGGTACAGGCTTCTTAATGGTTGGTTGATGCCTGATTCCCCGTTTTTCTTCTCAGAGCTTAGCTAAGTGCTTTATACATAGTGGGGACTCAGTACACATGTATCAAATAGACTTGAACTAGAATTGGTCACTGTTGTGCCAGCTGCATTATTCAGTGATAAATATAAAAGGAAAATGTATGATTAACAATTAAAGATATGATCGTATTGACTTTCTTATTTTATTAACTTTATTTGATATGTACTGTTTTGGACACTATTTTTATATATAGCTATTTACCAGTGTACCTTAACGAAACTTATGGACAAAAAATTGCCTTGTATTTTTAATCCAACTTTTTACAAGAGAATTGTGGACAAAATGTGACTGTTACAGACTCTTAATACTTTCAGTTTACCTGAAAAACACTATATTTGGTGGCTTTAGATATATTTATTTCTATCTTTTGATTTTAGTAGTGAGCCAAATGTCCTGGAAATTCCATAACATGAATATAAACCCCATGACAAAATGTGCTTATACATTTTCAAAAGCCAGGATTACTCTTTACTTAACAGAAATCAGGCTTTAGGTTTTAAATTATAACCAATTTTCTGGTATCACTTTAGTTTGAGTTTTGGTTTACAATGATAGGCAAGAACCTGTCTGCCATCACTTCTGTACATTTTGCTGTGACCACTGAAGTCTGTCACAATCAGACTTGAACTTCTGTTTCTCCAGTGATATCCCCATCTTTCTACACCCAAACCTATTACCCCACTGCCTTATCTCCAGTATTATAGCAATTTAGCTGATAGCCAATAAACTATTCAGATGTATGGGATGTCATTTTATTTCCAACTATAAAGAGTCTAATTTCTGTGTATATGTTGACATTTTAATAGAAATTTTCTGAAGTTTTGTTTTTTGTACATGATAGTACGGGGAAACTCAAACATGAGTGGTTTCTCCAGAAAGATTCCGAAGGGGACACACCTTCACTTATCAACTGGCCTTCCAGGTATATCCCAAGTTGAAAGTCTTGGCTTGTTTCCTGAGTGCTTCTCCTCCCCCTGCTTCTTGCCTGCTGATTCACATGTCACCCAATGCGAATTCTCCTCTTCCTAATGGCAGTGAATTTGAAAATCACGCGTTCAAATAGGGCTGCAAAAGTTACTTCCTAATCATTTGCTTTTCTCCTTCAAATGTCCTAATCTCCTCTAATAGCATTTCCTTTTGGTCCTCCTTTTGAAAATCTTTTGACTACACCTCTTGTTTTTCTCCTCTCTCTATACTTTACACACTGCCAGCCCACCAGGCACCTCTGGGTTGCTCTCCTTCTGAGGCCAACTACCCAGCAGGTGTCCCATCTTTTCAACATCGCTTCACCAAGCACTCCAGCCTCCTTGTTTTCATGTCGCCTTATCTCTAAACCAATAGTTAATTTTCAAAAGTTACATTGAGCGCCTGTAGTTTTAAAAGCAGACAAAAACCCCTATCATTTCATTTTTCAGGTTGGGGGCAGGGAGAGGCGGAAGGAGTAAGAATGAATAAGTCATTGGCAGGACAAAGCACCCATATATTGAGTTTCTAACAGTCCCTTTGTTCTCTGCTGAGGACAACGTTCAGATTGTCTGATTAGAAGGACACATTCCACAGGAGAACTTGAACCACATTTCAGTCTTCTTTTGATTAACAAAGCTTATAAATATGAAAACATCCAACACTGGCCAGTCTGAGAAAAATAATACTCAGAATCCTTTTTTTCACCTGAATTATTCATAATAAGTGCCCTTCATGTGCATCTTTGTTTTTCTTTAATGAAGTATACCTAGATATTCTGCACCTTATGTTGGAAAATATGTAGGCTTTCATATTAAATTTAGCAGGGTGCATTGGTCATTTAAGGAAATAGTCTCTTCTAAAAAGTATATATCAGAAATAATTATTTTTGATGATTCATCTTAAGTAAATAAAGGTTTTACATTCCCTAGAAATCACTTTTCCTACTCCAAAGGTATTCTTTTTATTACTATTTTTTTTTTAATTATCCCCAGTTAGTAATCCATTCCTAAGCAGTTTCAATGGTTTCTCCTTTCTCACTAAGTGGTATTTCAAAAAATAAAAATAAGAAATAGCTAGGGCTATTAAAGCTATGTGCTTTGCAAACATCAAGGGACATTTTGTCACTGTTCTTTCTTTCCATTTAAAAGATAAAGTGACTGAGGCAGGTAAACTGAGACCACACAGCTAGAACTAACTGAGCCAGGCTTTGAGCAGAGGTCTCCTAGGACCCCATAGTCAGAGCTCTTGGCTACTTTTCTTCTGCAGCGATAGAAGTAGAAAAGTAGCTTTTAAAATGGATTTCAGTCTTGCCGTCAGAAAGAACCAAAGTAATCTCTTTCTACATTACTTTTTAACTAACTGCCTGATAGGAATTGCTATTTCAGAGGAGAGAAATTATTCAGTTTATTAATACTTTCAACAAATATCTTTTCTCTAACATTTTTCTGGGTGCGAGACTTATTAGGAGTAATGATGTCCAAACTGGTGACATCTTTTGAATGAATGACTGCAGTCTGCATTGCATGAAAAGGCTTGTGAATGTTTAGTTGAGTGCTCGAAAGAGGTGACTATTTGTCATATCTTGAGCTCAATAAAAAAGTAATCATGAATGCTCTTACATTTCCAGGAGACAATGAAATTACATTTGGTCAATAGGTGTAGGTATGCCTGGAAACTGCCCACAGTCATATGCTAGGCCTGTACATGCAGAAAGCTTGCTGTGTACAGCACCAGCCTGTGTGTCCTCATGTATACTGCTGGTGTACATCAAGGGGTTTTTCTGTGGCTTCTGGGTATTCATTTAGTTAGAAGGCATCCACTTTCTCCCAGGATAGCATCTGACCCCTCAGCTTTACAAAGGGTAGAGTTAGTTTTGCACTACCCTGGCATTTGAATGAACATTTGGAAAATTGACTCAAAATCATTCATCTTGCAAGCAGTGGGTTTCTGATATTAACCACCCAAAATGCTTCTCCACAAGTAGTTCTCTCTTCGGTTTTATTTCCATTCACTGGTAATCCATGATGCACGCATGCTTCCTTCCCATTAAGCAGTTACTGCACTTTGCAACTTAACCCTTTTTCTTTCTTAAAGAGTTAAAGTTAGAGAAAAATTGGTGAAAGAGGAGAGTGCTCGCAGCAGCCCTGAACTTGCCTCAGAATCTTTAACTCACAGGAGACATCAGCCCATGCCAGGGCGTTACCTGTCCTTTCAGTCAGAAAACTCGGCCTTCGATAGGGTCACGAGCAAGGCAGCCGGCTCTGCACGACGGCCGATCCGTGGTTATGTCCAACCAGCAGACCCTGTGCACACTGCCATGCTGGTGACCTCAGAAGTCCCAGAAAGTGTGTCTGAGTGCAGCTGGGTGGGATCAGCCACCCAGAAGGTCATAAAGCCTCCCACCCTGAAGGTTCTTGAAGGTGAGAGAAGGGATACCCCCATTCTCCATATCTGTGAATCACAAGCAGAAGACATGCCCCTCACTGAAGCTCTCGAGAAAAGCAGGAAAGCACTCTTGGCTTTGGAGGATGGTGGGCTTGAAAGAAGCCACGAGGACCCCTCTGGAAATGAGGACTTTGATAAACCCACCAATGGTACCATCACCTTAGAACATCAGGAGGAGCCAGAAAGTCTTTCACACCCACCTCAAGCTCAGCACCAGTTCACTGAGAGAACAGGCAGGAGCGAAATGGTTTTGTATGTTCAGAGCGAGCCTGTGTCCCAAGATGCCAGAGTGACAGGTCACAAAAAAGAAGCATCTAGGAGGAAGCACAAGGTCCTCACCCGCTCCCTGTCTGACTACACGGGCCCCCCTCAGCTCCAGGCCCTGAGGAGTAAGGATCCAACTGTAAAAGGAGAGCCCAAGTTGCAGAGTTCCAAAGCTGAGGGGCCCCATTCAGAGCTGAGTATGCTGGACACCAAGGTCTCTGTCGCCCAGCTCCGAAGTGCATTTCTGGAGTCTGCCAGTGCCAGCAAGAAACCTGAACTGTAGGTGATGTTTCAAACGCCCTCCTGATGTGTCACTTGCACGTCCTTGGCAGAATTATTCATTTCTCAACTTGTGTTGTGTCCTGCATTGAGTCATATTTAAGCTTAGCTCACAAGTGTGCAGGGCAGACCATATAGGACATGGCTCCAAAACTACCATTCTGCTTCGCCTACTAATGGGGAGCTGGAGGATTGGGTCTCTGGAATGTTCCACCTCCTTTGCATGCATGGGAGAGGCATGCAGTGGGATTTGGTGGTGTCTGTACCTTGACTCGGTGAGATGCATAAACCTTTGCTTTATTCTCTCTCTCTCTGTCTCCCTGGTCCCCTGCTGTATCCTCTCTCCCAATGATTCTAAAAGCCAATCGCGGTTTGAGAGGTCAACCAAAGGAGTTGGCTTGCCTACCAGTGTGGAACGGGAGAGAGGATCCCGGAAACCACGACGCTATTTTTCTCCTGGTGAAAGTAGAAAAACTTCTGAGAGATTTAGAACTCAACCTATAACATCAGCAGAACGAAAGGAATCGGATAGGTAGGCACGTGTATGTCTAGGAACTTAAGAAGACTCATACAGGATTTCACGACAGCGATGGTCCTGATACTGTTTAAATGGGGTGTGATGATTCCATAGTTCTTCCATCTAATCGATAAGGGTTATTTATTTGGCTTATATAAATGTGCTTTTAAAGAATGTCCATGACAACAGTATCCCAAGACAGTTTTAAATTGCGCTCAAACTGTAAGAAGTAAGAAATTTTTTTCTTCATTTAATGTTTTTAATTTTTTTATTCCCTTTTTAAATTAGAATCCAAATTGAGTATTCACCGGGTTTTAGTGAAAATAACTGAGGGATATTCATTTTATAACTGTCTCCCTACCTGTTGTATCTGAGTTTTGTATTATCACTTGATTATCCCTGAAAATTATAAGGTTTGTCTAAAAAATTATCATCAGTGATGTTGAATAAGTCATACTTGATTCTGGTTTGTCTCTACAAGGTATGCACTTGGCTGGGCTGTGTGCACATGCACTCTATAGTGTCTGTTAACTGTGCATGTGTATTCACAACTAGAATTATTGTCAGGATGATATTCTTTAAGAAAGTTTAATTGCATTTTATTTTTACTTTTAATATGATAACTTATATGGATCTTCTATTCTCACCAGCTAATTTTTGTTACTATTATTTGCTAATGTCTTTCCTAGGTCTACTTCAAATTCAGAAATGCCAACTGCTGAGGGCAAGTATCTGTTTTCCTTTTGCTTCCTTATCATCATGCCCAGATTAGATTTAAATAAGATTTTTGCTTTTTTGAGAATGAGATTATCGTGCATATCTATTTCTTACTTTTCTGCAGATGTTCTTTCTGTGACTATAACAAAACCTAGTTATGGTTTTCAGATGATCTTTCCCTTATTTTTGAGAGAGAATTGCTGAGTGAGCAATAATAAAACAGCTGATTTGATCCAAAGAAGCAGGCTTTTCTTGTTACTGCTGCTATTGAACAATAAAGAAGAGACATTCCTTCCCAAAAAATCCATCATTAAATCTCAGGTTGGCAAATAGCACAGTAGAAAATTACTGTCCAGACAGAATTTTTTTGGTTAATTGCAATGGAAATGAGTACCTTTACACTGAGCAGGAGAATAGGCTCACTGCAAGGGGGAAATATTGCCAACTGTAATTTTTAGTACATCTATTCTTATATTCAAAGGATTTCCAGGTCAGCCTTGAGAAACCTTTAGAATCTTTACATATATTTTTTAATGATGTCTAGTGTTTATTTTGTGGCTTTTTACAGATGAAGAAAAGGTAGATGAACGAGCCAAGCTGAGTGTTGCTGCCAAGAGGCTGCTTTTCAGGGTAAGATGTGCTGAAGTGTTTGAGCAGAAGCTGTCACCCTCTGAGGGTCCACTGCATCCCGCACCTGGGCCTTCTGTGGCCCACGTTGGTCTAGCCCACCTGTGGTTCTCTTCAGATCCTTGGCTGGTGTGACCACCTGCTGACACAGAGCAAGTGTTCACCTCCTATCATGATTTGAACCTCTTGCGGTGTTTCCCGGAGTAGAGCTATTTTGCTGCCCCAATTTCCTGTCCTTGAATTCATGAGGATTCCATAATGTTTCTGATCTCAGGAAATGGAAAAGTCATTTGATGAGAAAAATGTTCCAAAACGATGTTCAAGAAATGCAGCCGTAGAGCAAAGGCTGCGACGTCTACAGGACAGATCCCACACCCAGCCCGTGACGACTGAGGAGGTGGTCATCGCAGCCACGTGAGTCTCCCGTCTGCCCTCGGCCTTGGCTGTAATGCCTTCTTTTAAAAAAGAGATTTAAAGACTTTTTAATAAAAAGAGGTTATTGGGAGATGGTTTAGTTAGAAGCCGTAGTGAAGTTGGGGTTTAGGGATTTTTCTTACCGGAGTCTCTCTGAACCTTGTAATGGGATGTGTGATCTATTGTATCTACTAGAAAAACATGAAAAGGAATTTTGTTTAGTTTTTCTGTCTGCATGTTTTATCTATTTTACAATGGAAAATTTACAAAATGAAAGTCGATGGATTATTATAATGAATCCTATGTACTCATTACCCAGTTTCAACAGTCATCAACTCCTGCTGTACCTCGTATCCCCACCCACTTCCCCTTTCCTCTTGCATTATTTTCAAGCAAACCCCAGATATCATTTATCCTATAAGTATTTTAGTATGTATCTCAAAAAGTGAAGAATTCTTTTTGTTTTTAAATAATCAAAATTTTGAAAAATTAATTGGAAGTTTGATAACTTTTTAAACAAAAGGAAGTAATTTTTGAGCAGTATGTTATAATATATTCAGAATGGATTTCCCAGAGTAATTCATTCATTCAGGGATAATCACTTCCATCAAGTGAAAACTTTTATTAGTTTTTTTTGTTGTTGTTAATCCTCATTGGAGGATATTTTTCCCATTGATTTTTTAGAGAGTGAAAGGGAGGGAGGAAGGGAGAGAGAGAGAGAGAGAGAAACATTGATGTGAAAGAGACATATCGATTGGTTACCTCCCACATGCACCCCCAATTGGGACAGAGAGAACCTGTAACCTAGGTACATGCCCTTGACTGGGAATTGAACCCAAGGCACTTCGGTGTGCAGGCTGACTCTCTAACCACTGAGCCATACCAGCCAGGGCAACTTTTATTAGTTTTTGGAAAATTGTTTTTGTGCTTCCCCTGGACACACACACACACACTTTTTGAAAAAAGTGGAGTGCATCTTACGTGGATTAACATCCCAAGAAGCCTCAATGTCACAGCCCACTACTGTGAACCTACTGTTTGATCAGCTGCCTTCACTTCCTTCCTCATCTACTCCTCAACATTTTGGTATATTTGTGGATAAATACTTCCTGCACCCATTAGGAATGCTTAAATCAGGTTTTTGGGGGTTTTTTTTACTTAAATTTTAATTTTTTAATATTTGAGTGTCTGTTGTAAAACACCAAACCCATGGGAGCAAAACAGTAAATATAAGCAAAAACTATCACTTTGTAAGGCTCGCTGAGTCTACTTTGACATGCCTATAGATTATATGAGGACACTGATTCTTTAAAAAAAAAATAGATTGAGAAAAACATTCCAAAAATGGTCATTATCTGCTGATATCCTGGTGGTTTTCATTAGCTTTCTTTTAAATTACTTTTTTAGACCAGGATATTTCTTCTAGAGATAGCCTATTCTTATTCCATTTACTTTGAGTAGCCTCTGTCTGTTATTTCCTAAGTTTGTTACTGCTTTTCAAGTTCTTTTGTGATTTTCCCAAAGTAATGAGCAAATAATTTTGTTAAAATATTTGATTTCATGTTTCTGAATGGAACACTTTGCTTTCCTTAATGCTTCTTTTCTTCTCTCTCCTTATGAATGTTCCTTCTTTGGCAATTGCTTTAAAGTGAACCTCTCCCTGCTTCGTGCTCTGTGGCCACCCACCCTGTAATGACAAGACTTCCTAGTCCCACTGTAGCTAAGAGCACTGTGCAACCTGCCAGGTACTGGACAGCAATAGCAGCATGCGGCCTGAGGGCAAAGGTGCTAGACCACAGAGGAGTCTGAAAATCTTGAATGGCTTTCATTTGTTTGACAACAAGTCAGTGCAATGAGTTCCAGGAATGTTTTGTCATAGTGCAAGACACTGGTAGCTTCATGTAGGTCTGCATGAGAAAACATCTCATCTACCTGCTTCCACTGGTAGCTTCATGTAGGTCTGCATGAGAAAACATCTCATCTACCTGCTTCCACGATATGTTGGAACTAGGATCACACTAACTCAGCCACCCATTTGCTTTGTTTCTGTTCTTCATAAGCATAGCCACCTCTAAGAAATGTCATTCTTCAATCTAAAACACTAGCACTTAATAAAGATTAATAGAAAAACAGGAGTTAATGTGAATGTTGAAATTCTGATAATACCTAGTTTTTTTTTAAACCTGTGTAGACACAAATAGGTGTTAAAAACAATCCTACCTGTTTCTAGTGTATAGATAATGCCATTATATTTGGGGATTAAGATATTAAGAATTTATAGTGTCTGAAAGATGTTTCCTTACCATGTTTTAAAATTGTGTCCTTAAGGCATGTAAATAGTCCCTCTATTTTACTATTATGGGCCAAAACACAAAGCTAAAAATAAGACTAAAAGAAGTAAAATGACAGTGTGGAAATAAAGCTGGCACAATCCAGAAGCTGAGACCTCACTGGGGAAGGAGGTTGAGGTTGCCCTCCCAGTTCAGGAAAGATACCATTAGATCCCGGAACACTGACACTGCTCTTTTGTCTGGGACAGCATGTGAAGTGGTGATTAATTGGAGTCAAGTCAAAATACTGTATACCATTTACTGGACTTGAGAATTGGATTTGCCAGTGCAGAAGGGAGCTTGTCTTAAACCTTTGGGGATTCACTGTGGCCATGCAACCTGAAGCTTTCTCTGCCTGGAAGCCAGAGAGACTTACCATTGTCTGAAATTTCCTTCGCTTTTCAAGTTACTGGGAATTACAGAGTTTTGTTGTTGTTGTTGTTGTTTTTCCTGGAGAGCTTTTGTGTTTTTAATCTTTAATGTTTAATTATAAAAATACACGTTTACTGTAAAATTTCAGCCAGTATAGAAGTGCATAAAATAGAACATGAGAGCCCTATCAGCCAGTGATTTAAGCCCCTTTAAAAAAGCTGGTAGAAACCTATGAGAGAAAGTGCTAAAGTGAAGGAGTGAGAGACTCTTAAAATTAAACCATTTGTGTTTAGCAAGTAAAAATCAAAACCTTGTGTTGTGGATAATGTTGTTGACAACATGATTATCCTATTTGCTAATTATTTAAAATGAAAAGACCACCTTCTGAACCACATATTAAGATAATGTCTAAATATGCCATAGGTGATGCCTTAAGACTCCCTTTAGCTTTATTTATTATTGATACTAATAATACAACTTTTCTCTCTAAAATAAGGCATGTCCAAGCTGACCTCCTTTTCTTAAATAGGAAATTCAATTTCTACAGATAATTCAGAGCTAAAAATCTCCTCTTTGTGAAATTGACAAAGCTAGTGTCCCCAGGCTACTCTGCTTTATACTGTCTCCTTTAATAGCTAAACAACTGCCTGCACCTGTCTTAAATGTATGTAGGCAAAAATAAAGCCCCTTTCAAAACTGACACTTGGAAGAAAGTTAACATACAAAATTAGCAGTGGGCTTGTGTTTGTTTTTATCTGTGTTGCTGACTTTTTCTCCCTTTCAGATTACAGGCATCTGCTCACCAAAAGGCTTTAGCCAGAGACCAGGCAAATGAGGGCAAAGATTCTGCTGAACAAGGTGAACCTGATTCCTCCACTCTAAGCTTGGCAGAGAAGTTGGCCTTGTTTAACAAATTGTCCCAGCCAGTTTCAAAAGCTATTTCTACCCGAAACAGAATAGACACGAGACAGAGGAGAATTAATGCTCGCTATCAAACTCAGCCAGTCACACTTGGAGAGGTGGAACAGGTGGGTACACTGTCATTGAATTCCAGTTTTTCTGTATGTTCTTAAGCTATAGGAGCACTGGGCTCTCTCAGGTTACTGATATAATGAAGGTGGTCTACCTGTGCCCTGTGTTGCCTGTGGATGACTGGGTAATGACTTCATTCCTAAGAAAGTCACCATGCCAAGAATATTTCTCTTTTCTTGTTTTCATAATTTGCTTGCTGAAATCATCTGAAGTGTGTCTGTTTTGGAGAGAAAAATAGGACTCTCAGTCTGTTTTGAACCCAGATGATTTGATTAATGAGATGCACTGTATAACTGTGTCTAGTATTGGTATCCCACAAGAGAGTGTGGAGAGACAGAAAGCAATAAAACTGCACCAAATGTACTATTTCACTCTAGGTCAATCCATACACTGGAATTTATATAGACATTATTTTTAAATCAGCTCTTTCCTTTTTCACTGTGTCCTCCCAGGTGCAAAGTGGAAAGCTCATTCCTTTCTCACCCACTGTTAACACATCTGTGTCCACCATGGCATCTACAGTCACTCCGATGTATGCAGGGGACCTTCGGACAAAGCCATCCGTGGATGACAACACAAGTGCCACTGACTATAAGTTTCCTTCTTCAATAGAAAATTTAGACTCTCCAGTTAGAAGCACTCTGAAGCCCCAATCCTGCCAGCCTTCAGTAGAGGGCAGTGGGAGCAAAGGTATGTTGAGAGAGTTTGGAGAGACAGAAAGCAAGAGAGTCTTGACAGGTAGAGATGGTGGTGTTAAAAAGTACGGGTCCTTTGAGGAAGCAGAGCCATCCTACCCCATCCTCAACCGAGTCTGGAAAGGAGACAGCCATAAAGAACCTAAGTATGATGTTCCGAGAAAGGGAAGCCTGGAGCTAGCTAATGCTCCCATCGCCCACCTTGGCGATGAGGACTTTTCCACTGCCAAAAGCACCGCACAAGAGATCCCAGACTTGAAGGATAGGCAGCCCTTTGAAGAGAAGGTGGACATGGAGAACGTCACAAAGAGGAAGTTTTCACTGAGAAGTAAGTTGCTATTGCTCCTAAAGTTGGAGAAACCAACTGGGTTTTAGTTTCTGCTGGATTATTTGCATGTGTTTGTGATTGTTTCTAATTAAATTATGAAGGCAGTTTTTAACTAGCATTAATTAAATTTTTTTAAAAAAATATATCTTTAGCCCAGCCAGGCGTGGCTAGCAGTTGAGCGTCGACCTAGGATCCAGGCGATCGTGGTTCGATTTCCAGTCAGGGCACATGCCTGGGTTGCAGGCTCGATCCCCAGCAGAGGGTGTGCAGGAGGCAGCCAATCAGTGACTCTCATTATTGATATTTCTATCTCCAGCTCTCTCTCCCTTCCTCTCTCTGAAATCAATAAAGATATATTTAAAATATATATATATCTTTATTTATATCTTTATTGATTTCAGAGAGAGGAAAGGACAGGGAGAGAGAGAGAGAGAAACATCAGTGATGAGAGAGTCATTGATCGGCTGCCTCCTGCACGCCCGCCACTGGGGATCGAGCCTGCAACCCGGGCATGTGCCCTGACCGGGAATTGAACCACCATCTCCTGCATCTTAGGTTGATGCTCAACCACTTAGCCACGCTGGCCAGGCACATTGATTAAAATTTTACTGTGAATCCTACTCTCCCAGACTTCTCTTCTTCTTGAATTTGACTTATACAATGGATTATCAATTTTTCAGCAATAAAAATACGTGAAGCTCTTTCACACATCTTGATAAGGAAGTTTGATTACTTTGGTCACATTAAAGCACATAACAGCCTTGTCAATTGCTAGCTCTGTTGGCTACTTTTATGAGTTGATGACCCCAAATGTCCAGGGCTGAGTAAGCCCAGGGAAGCAGGACTTGAACCCAGGTGGATTTCTAGGCTCTCCTCCTTCATCCTTCTTATGCAGACTAGCAAGCTCTATTGCATGGGACTTCCTTTCTCTTTTTACATTTATATTACATATAAAATGATAGTGTGTAAGTTATAATAGTGGTTTTGGCTTGTGAGTGTGACACATTTAAAAGTACTCTTTGGAGGAGTAGAAACATTTTATAGTGTACAGTTAAAGCTAACTTCCTGTGTCTTGCACACAGGAAGAGACCAATTGTCACCAAAGTATTTGCTGTGTGGAGTAGCCCACTGGGAAGTTTGGTTTTCTCACAGAGTATTGCGTGCCACAGATTTGCATAAATCCCAGTGGATTGGTTAACCGGCCCTGTGCCCACAGATTGGACTCCAAATGCAGGACTGTTGCGGGTTAAATAGCTGGAAGAATGTTTGCCTGGAGAAGTAAGTGCTGACGTCGCTCCTTTCCTTTCAGCGGCTGAGTTCGGGGAGCCCACTTCTGAGCAGATGGGCACAGTTGCTGCGAACACTGTTGCTCAGGCTGCAGCCCCAGTGTCTTGGAAGCAGCAGGAGCCCACAGAGCTACCACAGGAGAAGCACTATAAGAATCCATGTGCGATGTTTGCTGCTGGAGAGAGCAAAACGCCAACAGTGGAGGGCAGCCTTGATTCACCCAGCAAAACTATGTCAATTAAAGAAAGGTAATCAGATTTAACAATTGCAAAGTAATTCTATTAGGGAGGAATTACAACTTGTTTTTAAGGAAAGATCTGAGTAATGGGCAAAAAGATGAAATCGCAAATCCAGCTACATAAATGAGATATGCTGTTATACTAGAATTCTTTGGGGAAGTCGAGGTATTTGAGAGCAAACTCTAGCTACTCCCTGCCTGCTTGGGTAAGTCTGGATGAAGGCCAGTTCCAGGCTCATATGAGGAAGCCACAGAAACAGACATTTGCTTGCTTTATTTTTTTGCAGTTTTGTTTTCTTTTTAATGTTAAATTTTTTGACTATCCACTGATGGAAACAGAGTGCTTGGCCCTTTACCTTTTATATCATCCACATGGCATCAAATGAAATATACTCAGTATTTGTGGCTGTTTGTTTATCTGCAATATGTAGAGGGAGTGAAGATAAATTCATTTAGAATATATATATTGTATTCAATATATATACTGAAAAGAGAGGAAGAGATAGAGAGAGAAACATCAATGTGAGCGAAATATCGATCGGTTGCCTCCCGTACATGCCCTGACTGGGGATCGAACCCATCACATTTTGGTATACAGGATGATGCTCGATCAACTCATCCACACCAGCCAGGGCCATTTAGAATAAAAATCTTTGGGACTAAAATCTAAATTTTGTTTATTTTATAAAAATAAATTAGATTACTTTTCTGAACTGCATTTAGAAATTTTGTATCAGGTAAAAACTATGAAAGATTACATTTGAGTATCAATACCATAGTGTCATTTAATTCAAAAGAATGATGGAGGATTGAGAGGATATATTTAAACTGGACAGATACAAAGAATGGGAACTAAATATTTCAGGTTGTATGTTCCTTGTTAACCTTCAGCCACCCTTGAATTAACGTGTAACAGTGATAGGAACACTGTAGGAAGAAAGGTCTCGTCAGTTTCCCGGTGTTATGAGCAGACCTGTTTCTACCATCAGTTCCTTATGGTTCTGCCTACTTGGACTCTTCCTTAGCACCTACCACCACTTAGAAGTTTTCTTGCTCTGTCAGACTCTGGCCACTCCTATTTTTCTAGCTACATTTCAATTACCTAAGACAATAGAAATATCAAATCACAATGAAAATTCTTCACTCTGTTTTTCCCTCGGAGCTTTTGAATAGTGTTCTTAAAATATTAACTAGATGGAACCATTTTCAACTAATGAATTGTTAAGGTTGTTAAATCGTATTTACTTTCTCCTTTATTATTTAAAATTCACGATAAATTAGATCTACTAGTCTGAGAAGGCACTGGTGAAGGGCTGAAGAGATAAACTAAGTGAGAGGACTGATGTCCTCAATATGGGAAACTATTTGGCCTGTTCCAGCCTGAATCCTCCTCTGTGAAACCAGGCTCAAAAATGTTGGGTCCCAGAGATAAAACTATTGATGACTGCTTAGGTGAGAAGGAAGAGATTTCATTTAAGGGCATTAATAATAAATATCACTGATACACAGTTCTGATATTCTATAGATCAGAAAATATTTCTGTGGTAAAATTCTAGTGGAAAATACTAAGATTCTCCTCCTCTCAAAGGCTCTTAAGGGGATGTCCCCGTCTTTGGGAACATAACCTATCTGTTGGACTTAGGACTTTTGATGAAGTTTTGTGTCTATCTGTGGTGCAACAATTATTGATTTCTTTGCTGTTTTTATAAATTTCAGTGTATCTGTATCTTTCTGAAAGCAGTTTTAATCCTACTGTGAAATTCTCATTTTAGAAAATGTGAGATGCTATAAAGGTACAGCTTCTTAATGTAGGCTTTGTGGACGATTGAGGAATTGAAGGATGGCTCCAAGGTTTCTGGGAACTGCTGGCAAGTGTTCAAAGTCGGCTGTGAGTGCAACATGCACCTTCTGGCAAGTGGGAGACAGAACCTCTCTTAGTCTCCAAGAGTGACCCCAAACTTTTCTGAACCATCATAGTAAGGATTGCTTGTTAAATTTTCAGCTATTCAGTTTCATTGTTAAAAATATACAGGCGCCCTTCAGATTTATTGTGGGTTTGGTTCCAGACCACTGCAGTAAAGCAAGTATCACAATAAAGCGAGTCATAATTTTTTCACTGGTGGAGGGTCTTGCCTTCAATTTGTAAAAAAAATGCAACATCTGTGAAGCTCAATAAAGCAAAGCACACAAAAAACGAGGTGTGCCTGTATGTTTGAAAAAGGATGAGGGGCACTTTATATAGCAGCCATGTTTATAATAAATTATGCTAGTACAAAATATGTTGCCAGTGATCTTCTTCCCCTGATCTTGATGGTACTTTTATTTGTACTTTACAATCCATCGATTTTTCCTAAATTGGATTTATAATCCCTCCCTTCTGTTAAAATGAGCTAATGAAGCTTGGCCTATTTAAAATAAGAATGCCATTCATGTACAGTGGTACCTTGGTTTTCAAATGTATTCTGTTCCGGAAGACTGTTTGAGTTCTGAAACATTTGAAAGCCGAGGGATCAACAGCCGACAGGTGGGCCTCAGGATCTTGCACTCAGCGGAAGCCACGTGGCATATTCCACTTCGAGGCATGTTCGAAAACCGAAGTGTAATTCCAGGTTTACGGCGTTCGTAAACTGAAATGTTCGTCAATGGAGACTTTCAAAAACTGAGGTACCACTGTATTTATTTGAGGTGGCATATAAAGTAGAACTTTTAAATCTTATTCTGACTTCCTCTGGCGGCCTCATTTCGCCAAGGGAGCAGTTTAGTTCCAGTGTCCATGAGGGTCACGTGTGACCAGAACTGACAGCAGGCCTGGACTCCAACTCTTCTACCTCAGTCCAATCTTCTTTTAGAATATGATTGATGCTCAAGAAGAAACATAGATAATTTTTTTTTTTCTTTTCTGACATATAGAATGTCAATTTAGAACCCTGACAAGTTCGATCTTAAATACAATCTGCTTTTTTCACTGGATTAATAAAATCACTGTTTCATAACTGTCCAAATGATTGGAGTTTAAATTGTCCCTGTTTGGGAACTTCTTTGAAAAGCATTGCAAATCACATCATTTTTATGTTATTTACGGATAAAAACAGTTGATACCTCTTTAAAAGTACACTTGGCTTTTAGAATTATATTTCCGCAATTACTGAAACAACTGAATCTGAGTTTTTATATTTGGGGAGAAGATTACTAAAAAAGGCAAAGGAGCCATCCCTTCACTTTGGGAAACTGGTGGGATGTGAGGACTTAGTTGAAGAACTCACCCCATGCCTCTTGCCAGCCTGCAGAATCCTGACTTACAGGACCAGCTGGGGTCCCCATGTGTTCCCTGCATGCCCCTCCACCCACCCTTCTGCCCTCTACCCAGCACAGGCTGTACTCAATGCTTCCCCAATAGACTTCAGGTTCCTGTCTTGTAGCTGGGAGATTTCAGCCACTAGAGGGCCCCAGATTTATGTAAGAATTAAGGTTGGAGGTGTCATTCCCCTTTGATCCTCCTTTTCTGATCTCTGGTTTGTCCTCATTTAAAAGGCATGTTACACTCCTCCAGCCTGCAGATTAGCCAAGGCCATTGTAAATACTAACCAGTGCCATTCAGCCCTGTTTGAAATCTATGCGGGTCCAGTGATTCTCTGAAATGCAAGGACATTTTTAAAGAGGGAAGAAAACATGTTGAAGATTAAGGGCACATGGTTTGCCTCTCCCATATTTGACCCAGCCCTGACTTCTGTGAGCCTGCAGAACTTGTTCTAATCAGGCAGGGCTGTCAGGTCAGTGCCCCTGAAACAGCCACTCAGGCCAGTATTCTCGGTTGAAAAAGTGTGGGCTGTGGCAAGCACATGTCCTGGTGGCCCCAGCCAAGCCTTGGGGTTAATAGGCTAGTGCAGTGCCACTCACTGGGTTCTTAGCCTCAGACTAAGCAGATACCCAGGCTCTCAACATCACAGCCCTGCAAATAGCACTTGGGCTTGGCAGATGGTAAAAGTGCTGACAGTTGTTTGAATTGCATAGGCTGTAATTTATGTCACGTGTAAGACCAGACGTTTAGCTCCTCAGCGCTCTCCAGCTCTCCAGTACATGGTGGTCTGTGGTGAGTCAGGAGGGTCGTGAGACTGCAGGAGGCAAGAACACATTTGGAAAGGTCTTATGGAACAACAAGTAGAAAATCTAAAAAGACAGGGCTAATACATTAAAGTTTCACTGTATGTTATTTTTAAGTTACCCATCATTTGCACTCCATAGGCTAGGGCTGGGTCCAAGTACCATGTGGGCTCAATTGAACCACAGTTTCTTCCATATTATTTTGGTTACTCTGTAGTCTTTGGAAGTCCCTGATGATGGTCCTGCCAGCACATCCTAAAGCAAAATTTCAGGTTCTTGGAATGGAGGAATCCTTGAAGGCCAACCCAGGATGAGGGGGTGGGGAGAACATTATAAGAAAGCCAGAGTACTATGTTGCTCCTGAAACCTTAGGGCAAACATATGTCTAGTCAGCTCATGCACTAATGTTGCGAAGCAAGCCTGGCTAGAGACAGCACATGCCTGGGTTGGAGCCACATCTCCCTGTCCCACTGACAAACAGCGTGGCTCCTGTCAACTAAATCCTGGGCCTGCATGCCTTGTTCCTCATCTGTCAGATTGGGTATAACAATATTTAGTTTCTTAGAGGTTGCTGTGCAGATCAGCAGAGTGTAAGGTAGACTATAAAGTGATTAAAGAGTCCACAATTTGTTTTTGTAAGTCCGTTTTTTTAACCCTCAAATCAGCCACCAAATGATGGTCAAACATCATTGATTATAGAATTTAAGGCTTAATCGATTATTGAGCCAAATGGAGGCTCTCTTAGTAAGATTCTGGCTTCAATTTCCAATGTATGTGTATTTCCCCCCATAGCCAAGCAATTCTGACACCAACTGGGTATCCTACAATTCAACTCGATTTTGACACTATCTACCTGGAGTTAGCATCAGATCCCACAGGTTAAAACTCAGTCCTACAAGACCACCTCCCACCCCTACTTCAGATGCCAGTTGCAAGTCCAGGTTGTTACTTGTACTTTTTACTTACTGGCTATAAATCAGAGGTTCCCATGACCCCCTCCTTGGGTTTGATTAATTTGCTAGAGCAGCTCATAGAACTCAGAGAAACATTCGCTTACTAGATCACTGGTTTATTATAAAAGCACATAACTCAGGAACAGCCAGATGGAAGAGATGTGTAGGGCAAGGTATGTGGGAAGGGGCATAGAGCTTCCCCATCCTCTCCAAGCACACCATTCTCCTCAAATCTCCATGTTCCACCAACTCAAGAGCTCTCTGAACCCTGGCCTTTTGGGTTCTAATGAAGGCTTCATTACATAAGTTCAGTTGCAAATAACCAATGATTTAATCAGTCTTCAGCCTCTCTCCCCTCTTGAGAAGTCAGGGGGTAGAGCTGAAAGTTTCAACCTTCTAATCACATGGTTGGTTTTCCTGGCACCAGCCCCCATCCTTAGGTGCTTCCCAAAAGTCACGTCATTAATAATAAAAGATACTTCATGGCTCTCATCACTTAGGAAATTCCAGGAGTTTGAGGAGTTCTATGCCAGAAACAGGTACAAAGACAAAATATGTATTTCTTGTTATAAATCACAATATCACAGATAGTTAAGGTGGCATTATATCAGTTTTATAGAATGGTCATTTGAGGTCTTATCTACTGTCATGTAGCAAAAAGGAAGACAAAGGAAGGGAAAGGAAGAGATTGGGGAAAGGATTGTCCAGGATCTGAAGCTCCCGCCCTCTTTAGGGGATTCTTTTCTTCATGGCCTACTTTCCATTATTTGACTGAACAAATGGACAAGTATAAGGTGTGATTCTGTATGAATTTGTAAATGCAAATGGATTCTTAAGTACGGCAAAATTTTGTTTGTTTAACAAAAGTTTTATCATGGAGTATCATATATTTCATCCCATCCCCAATTCAAATATTTAATGGAATCAGTAAACTCAATTGAAGGGTCCCTTGAGACCATCCAGTCCAGTTCCCAAAATGACCAATAAGGAAAGGAGAAGGGACTACTTAACCAGAGTTAATGGCCAGACTAGACCTGGTGTGCTATTTGTGGACATGTGTTAAGATGTTTGAAAGGCACAGCCCAGCAGCCTGGGCAGAGAGGTCAATGGAGTCTAATCATTTTTCCCTCAATTTTTAAGGTGTTTGAATATCAGCTCAGATGAGCTTAATGATGACCACTTTTTTGCCTTTTATCTTTCCCATGTTTGTTCAACTTAAATGCTTAAGTATTCTTCATTCATTATAGCAGAGTTAGCTGAAACAGCCTCATGTTCATGAAAATAACCTTTCACAGGTTATAACATCCAAGCAGCTTTATATCAAGTCATGCTATAGTTGAACTAAAGTAGGTTAGGTAAAAATCTCAATTAATTAGATTCTTTTTTTGTGTATACCTTTCCCCTGAGAAAAGTTCAAGTAATTTTTAAAGTGGGTTTGTAGAGAAGTTTCTGTATTAAGAAGATAGATTGGAAAGACCAAGTTTATTTGGAGGAAAAAAACACGGCTTAGAATTCAGGAAGAGAAACAGTCTTAAACATCATCTTTCCCCTGTAATTTAAAGATATGATATTAAGAGATTATCAGTGTTTTATAGCTTTAAGTTTTTAAACCTATTTCTGCTGTATTTTCTGCAAGTAAGTTACTATCTAGCATTAGTCATTAAATGTTGTTTTATCAAGCGGCCAGAAGGGGTCACTAGCAGTCACTTTTCTCTGGAGATCCTGCTCAGCCCAAGGACTAGGAAAGACCACAGCTATTAGTGGAATGATGATGCAGTTTTTATCTGGCAAGTCAGATTTCAGCTCTGCATTTCAATCAATTTTAAAATCTTTGGGGCCATCTTAGAAAGGTAGCTCTTATATTATTTTTCTAGACATACTTAGAATAAATGAAATTCAGAAAGATTAAAATTAGGTAACTGTGGTCATTTAGTGGCCAAAGACTTGTAACTTACCTACATTATGGCTTTATTTACAAGTAAGAGTTTGGTGCTGAACTCTTCAGTTGATATGTTTTCCCCTTAGATTAGCGCTGCTGAAGAAGAGTGGGGAGGAAGATTGGAAAAATAGACTTACCAGAAAGCAGGAGTACAGCAAAGCAACTGTTATGAGCAGCCTGCACACACAAGAAGTGGAACAGTCACTCAAGAAGAAGGTAAAGTTTTCCATGTTAGAGAAAGTGCTCTAACTGACGTCACACTCAGAAGTGTATCAAACAGGCATGCATGACTTCACTAATCACTGCTCTGAGAGGTGCTAGCACTTCTTTGCTCTTTGAGTTCACACTTAAAGTCTGTCTCACAGCAGCTTCAGATGATCGAAAGGTAACGTCTTGAGATGTCATGGAACTGGTAACAGCACCACCTGCATGATATATCAGCAAACAAGTTCCTAGATTCTAAAGTGTGTACTTTTACTTTGGTTTAAAACCTTCTTAAATGAAGTCTGACTTTGCAATGTTATTAAAGTCTTTATAATGAAAAACTTTAATAGGCCACTAACACTTTATACGTTGTCTATAAAGTGTGGACTTAAATGTCCTATACTGAGATTTAAAACCTGAGTATACAAAATAAGGACATAATTTTTGTGGTCAGTGAGACCTTATTTAATAATTGTAAGCATATTTCACATTGAGCAGTTGGCTTTTTTTTCAGAATATACAGGAAAATATGTTACAAGCTTAAATAAAATTAAGTAACACATTGTTATCATTACCAGCAAGGATTTCATATATAAAAGTATTGATGAGTTGTTAAATTACTAATGTAATTATGACCAGCTTTTGGCCAGTTAGTGCACACTTGCAAAACAAATGGTGACTTTCCTGCTGCTTAACCTGGTGATTGCAAATGCACCTGCTAGCTGGAGGCAAGGGGAACACCTGGGACAGACACATCCACAGGCCAACTTCTAGCATCAAGTCTTCAAACAGAAAAGAAAAAAACTTTCTACCAGATGATCATCTTCTAGTTCTAAAACAACTTAAGCATCTGTAAAAGAAAGAACTTATCAATGTGACCTTTATGTAGTAAGAAACTTACACAAAAAGTGTGCACATAGAATTGTGAGGCAGGAGTTCTGACATTATTTTATGTAGTATTTCTATGTCTTTATAGGTTAAATTGGAACAGCAGTCTGAATTATCTCTTTTGAAACACACTTGATATTAATGATAATGACTGAAAACATTTAATTCTCAGTCATTAGTAAATTTCTCAAATATAATCACGTGATTTTTGGATTGCATAGTTTTGAAGTTTGGATTTTAAGAAAGAGATCCTGAAGTGAAGAAAATTAGGTCCTTCAACTAGGTCCTATTGCCCACAAGCTTTATTTTAAAAAGTCTTTAAATCGCTGGTTCAAAAATAACTTTATATATATAACTTTATATATATAACTTTATATAATAACTTAACACTTATATCTTGTTGGTCATTTTGGAAGATGCAAAGAAGCCTTAGAAGATGGCAGTCCCATATGGCCAGGTGAAAATTCAAATAAAGCTACAAAACACAAAGCTGGATAGATTCTTCACAAATAGTGGAATGAGATAAGTTATCTACCTGCTTAGAAGACGGGTCTTTGAGGCTCTGAAAACCAGAGATTATGAGCAGAGGATGTGATCTGAACTACCTGAACACTTGGCTAAGGGTTTTAGAAGTCAAAAGATGGGAGAAGGTGACTACAGTTGCCCGGGCGGGGAGGGGGTGTGTGGAAAGCGCAGTCAACTGAAGCACTGGGGCTCTGAGCGTGACTGGGCTTGAGTGTGAAATGCTCTGGGCTAATGAAAGCTGCACATTCTGCAGCAATAGTGAGCTCCTTCCTCCACTTCTCCTCAGTGACCTAGTTCACTTTGGCCTAAGACAATCAGCTCTTTGAAGTTAAAATAAGCCAATCTATTTTAGGCTTGCATAGCAGACACTGGGATATCTCAAGTTCTGTAGAGGTCAAGTGGGTTTCACATGGCCTCTGATAAGCCCTTGGCTTGATTTCTCCCCAAGGGCTAGCAGTATATTCCTGTCACACCTTCCCTGTGTTCAGATGTGAGGTGCCTTAAACCTGATCTGTCTTAAGACAGTCCTCAAACAGCTGAAGAGTGCTTGAGAAACACCACTGCTTACTGGGTGTCTGAATGCTGCCCTGGAGAGCAAGGACAGTAACGACATGTGGTGCATGCAGGTGGGACCTCGCTGCATGGGCTAGATCTAGCCTTACTGGTGGAAAGCTGCTCAGGGGAGCGAACACCAGGACCTTTGTCTTTTCCACCAAGGTGGAAAGGGGCTCGTTTTACAGCCAGGTCATCGCTTCCTGCACAATTTCTGAATTCATCAAACAGCACATAGTCATGGTTACTGCACATTTTACAGTTTGTCCCCTCAAGCTTTTGTGTGCAGTAAGCCTACTCCCATGAGTGGCCGGTGGGAACACAGAGGAAGCAGGAAGTAGAGACGGGACTCTGTAAATCATTTCCACTGCCCCTGTGAAAATCCTTGCTGTCCAACAAAAATAGTAATTTTATGTTGTCTAGTAACCACATCAAAAATGTAAACATTGCCTTAAAAATCTATAACTGTTTTGTTTCTGTCAATGTGTTTGTTCCAAAACAAAACAAATCTGTGGTGCAGTAACCAGCATCTCATTTGGGGGCCTATAGGGTAAGAAAATATTCTTTTGGCCCATGGATAGATTTGGGGAACTAAATTTTCCTTTTCTTACTAGAAGATCAGTAATTTCTCAGAGAATATATAACTTAACAGCAGTTCCTTGCTTTCCAAATCTGTTCCCCAAAATCAGGATTGATAAACTGGAACACTAATCATTTACTGAGCTGACTCTGTTGTTTCCTATGACTAAGAGTTCCAGTTCCTTCTCTCTCCTCCTTATCTCTCTCCCTTGGCACCTTTCTTTCTCCTGTTCTTGGCTTAGTCTAGGGCAGTGCTAACCTGATTTAAATGTTTTTCCTTTTGTATCACATATAATTAGTTCTAAAGACTGTAAAGCCATTTGGTTTGTCGATCCGGCCTGGTCCATGGCATGTGGAATGTGTGCACTCGAGCACGACCTATGGAAGTTTCCAGCAGAGTAACTCATTCTATCAAAGGAGTGAATGCAATGAAACAAAGTGACATTTTAAAGAAGTGATTTGGTAGAAGTCTCTTTGTACAACTACATCGCAGTTACTTATTTTCACCAAATTATTTGAAATTCCAACCCCGTGTTGGTATATTGGACATTAAGGCACAGATAGTGAATCCCATGCCCCTTTGTTAAGGTAATCACTGGGGATATCATACTTTTCTAGGAAATAAAAACCCTGTATAGAGTTTGCCATTACAAACAGTCTTGTGTCTTCTGGGTCACAAATTAGGAGTTGATATTTGCTGTCCTTCAGTAAGATCAGGTCAGTGAATCAAGCTAAGACCTATGATGTCCCCGGAACAAGTCTGAAAATTCAGGGAAGGTAAATCTGCTACATGCATGTTTTCATTCCCTGCTGTCACTGAAATTCCAAATCACAATTTAAGAGTGAAGTCAATTTAAAGGGCAAGGAGAGGAGGAAAAAAGAGGCCCACATTAAAGTTTAGCATTGCTGATGGGGTGAGCTCACCTGAAGTCTGTGCCGCCTGCCTGTGTGAGCACATGCATGCCTCTGACTGAACCCAGGCACAAAGTCCTGGACTATGACTGCCACACCTTAACTCTTGACCCAGCTCTCCCGACACTGCAATGTTACCTGTTTGTTTTAACCTGTAGGAAGAAGGAGGATTTACAGATGATAGTACCATTTCTAATCTGCTTTGGGTAAGCCTGACTCTAACACAGGTGTCTCTAGAACACAGCCAGTTACGCCCTCCAGCTGTAATTTTCATAGGCACGGTTCCCTTTGTGCCCACCCTGTTTGGTTTCTTAGCCGGAGGCAAGATGTCACCTTTATCTTGAGTGGGGAGGTATCTTATGTCCTTAATTTTTTTAATCATGTAATGAAAAAACTTTAAAGAGGATATTTTGTGGTAAATGTTAAAATTGTCAATGAAACTCATGGTTCTCTTTCTGTAACTGAGTATCTTCTATAAATTATAGTAATCTTGCCTTTAATTCATTTAATTACTACACAGAGCTGACTAGGGTATACTTACTGTGCTTGTGTGGATTTATTTAAACATTGTAAAAAAAAAAAAAAGAACAAATGGGAAGGACTCTTTTGAAAAGATAACTGAAATTGCAATGAGAAATTAACATTCTGTTAGAGAAATCATTGTTTTTGTCTCTCCCCCCCCCATCCCGCTCTGATAAATCTCTTCTCACCTCTAATCCTCTCCCTTTGCTCTATAGGAACCTGTATATGCTTCTACTTATTCTCCTGCTATACCTGCTGCCCATAAACACCTGTCTTTTGTACCTATTAATCAGGTGAGGAAAAGCCTATACATATTAAGCCTCATTGCAATTTCTGAGCAGTAAGAAGCTTGTTTCATTTAGGGAAGTAACTCCTTCACTGCATTTGTGTGTGTGTGTGTGCGTGCGTGTGTGTGTGTGTGTGTGTGTGTGATCAGTTCATGTATTTAGAGTCATCACATCCTTGGCTCAGACTTTCAGGTAGACCTGATGATATTAATTCACTTCATAATCATGAAACTGGTTTAAGAAATGCTGCAGAGAGTTCCTTGCTCCAGCTCAGCAATGATGCCATCTTGCTTAGCTTGATGAACAAGGATATGGTGGAGGCAGTGTGGGGTGTGGAAGGGACAGGGAGGGAGGGGCCAGTGTGGCTTGCGCTGGTGGTAATGGCTCTATTGAAATGAGAAAGCAAAGCCTCCTGCCCCCTACCCTCCATACCCCATCTGAACCCCACCCCAAGGGGAGACCTGGCCTGGGCTGAAGGTTTCCATTGGTGCATAATGTGGGATTTTTAAAGCTAAAAATATCCCATGATGTTTTTAATTTAAAAAAATTTTAATGTTGACACTATTGCAGGAGTCTCCCTCCCCCTACCCCTTCACTTCCATGATTGTTTCTTATTCACCTTGGAGTGTCCCTGGTGTCAGAAGAGCTATGAAGAGAGGCTGCATCTACTTTGCCATGAACCCCACATTCTCCTCTCCCTTTGTCTATGGGACCTGGCCCAGTCTGTCACTCTGCTTTTGGGGCCTTTGTCTCCTCAGCAGGACTGGGACTTTATTTGCTTTTAAGGTGGCCTCTACTAAAAATTTCATGACTATATTGTCCCCTTAGGACTGGTGGTGACAAAACAGATGTTTGAGTGTAAAGTGCAGGAATTCAAATATGAAATCTGTAGAGTGCTGCCAGAGAGAAGTGTCTGGGGGTCCTCCTGTCTGCATCTTCACACAGGGAAATTCCCCATTTCTACTCCCAGAGGTGGACTTTTCCCCTCACTCTCCTTGGTTCCTTTCCTCTGGAGTTAGACATGCTGGTCTGTGAGCCCCGCTTTACATAGCCAGTCAGTTCCACCCAAAAAAGAGGCTAAAACTGGAGCAAACTTTCTGTTCCATCACTAAGGGGGCACATGAGTTGTTTTTTCTAAATAAGTCAACTTTAAATTAAAAGATGTATTATTGAACTCCTTAAATATAAAACACATATATTACATACATATATACTTTTTTAATAGACTGTTTTTTAAAGAAATTTTAGGCTCACAGCAAAATTGAGTGAAAAGTACAGAGAGTTCCCCATGTACCCACCACACACATAGCCTTTCCCACTATCAGCATCCCCATCAGTACATTTGTTACAATTGATGAACCTACATTGACATCATTATCACCCAAAGTCCATAGTTTACATTTGGGTTCATTCTTGGTGTTGTACATTCTATGGGCTTGGAGAAATGTGTAATGACTTGTAGCTATCATTATAATATAAAGAATAGTTTCAGGGCCCTAAAAATCCTCTGTGGTCTGCCTGTTCATCCCTGTCTCCCCGAACTCCCAATCCTTGACAGTTACTGATCTTTTTACTGTCTTCGTAGTTTTGCTTTTTTCTGAATGTTGCATAGTTGGAATCATACAGTATGCAGCCTTTTCAGATTAGCTTTTTTTACTCAGTAATATGCACTTAAGGTTCCCCCATGTCTTTTCATTACTTGATAGCTCATTTCTTTTTAGTGCTGAATAATAGCCCTTGTCTGGATGTAACACAATTTTCTCATCCATTTACCTATCAAAGGGCTTTCTTGTTTCTGCAGTTATGAAAAAAGCTTCAACAAATATCCATATACAGGTTTTTTTGTATGTAGCTATAAGTTTTTCAACTCCTTTGGGTATTAATGAGCCGATTACTGGATCATATGGTAGGAGGATGTTTAATTTTGTAAGAAACTGCCAAACTGTCTTTCAAAGTGGCTATTTATAGTCCCACCAGCAATGAATGAGAGTTTCTGTTGCTCCACATCTTCATCAGCATTTGGTGGTATCAGTGTTTTGGAATTCTGCTGTTCTATTAGGTGTGTAGCAGTATCACATCATTTTAAATTGCATTTCCCTGATGGCATATGATGTGGAGCATCTTTTCATGTGCTTATTTGCCATCATTTGGATGACGTCCTTTATCAGATGTGTCTTTTGCAAGTATTTTCCCCCAGTCTGTGGCTTGTCTTCTCATTCTCTTGAAGTGTTTTTTACAGAGCAGAAGTTCAGCTTATCGATTAATCGTTTCATTCATCACGACTACAGTGTTGTATATGAAAAGTCATCACTGAACTCAAGGTCATTTAGACTTTCTATGTTATTTTCTTCAAATTTTGTAGTTTTGTGTTTTACATTTAGGTTTAGGATACATTTTGAGTTAATTTTTGAAAGGTGTAATATCTGTATCTAGATTATTTTCTTCATTGTAGATGACCAGTTTTTCCATTTGTTGAAAAGACAATCTTTTTCTCCACTGTATTGCTTTTGCTCCTTTGTCAAATATTAGTTGAGTATATTTGTGTGGGTCTCTTTCTGGCCTTTGTATTCTCTTCCATGTATCTATTTGTCTGCTTTTTCACCCACGCTGTTTTGATTATTACTGTATTTTTATAGTAAGTCCTTAAGCCAGGTAGTGTCAGTCCTCTGACTTTGTTCTCCTTCATTGCTGTGTTGGGTCTTTTGCTTCTCCATGTAAACTTTAGAATCAGTTCATCAATCCATATGTACAAAACAACTTGCTGGGAATTTGATTGGAATTGTATCATATCTCTAGATCAAGTTGGAAAAAACTGACATCTTAACAATATTACATCTTCCTATCCATGAACGTGGAATATTTCTCAATATATTTTTAAGTTTAAAAAAATATATTTACCAGAGGCAACCTATGTTTTATCACTTGAAAATTAAAATGTCTTAAAACTTCTATATTTTTACTTCTTGACAGTCTTCCCAGATAAATATTTTATATACCCGTTATGTGGCACTAGCTTGTCAGTGTTCCAGAGGTCAGGAGACTCCTTTCTTCAGCAATCCTGGTGTCAAAATTCAATATGACGCAAAGGCTCAGAGGAGAAAACAGAACACTTTAACAAAACATATGCGGCATCTAATGGGTGGTTTGTCTCTGTCAAGCTTCAGCACACAGTTTCTTCTTCCTCATATGCCTCAGGGCTGGACCAGAATAAGATTTTCTGCCCTGGCCAGCATTGCTCAGTGGTTAGAGCGCCGGCCCAGGCACCAAAGGGTTGTGGGTTTCAATTCCTGGTCAAGGGCATGTACCTGGATTGCAGGTTCAATCTCTGGTCCCGGTCTGGGCACATTGAGGCGGCAACCAATCAATGTGTCTTTTCTCACATCGATGTTTCTCTCTCACCTCCTCCCTCCCCCCTTCCACTCTCTCTAGAAAATCAGTTGAAAAAAATATTCTCGGGTGAGAATTAACAGCAAGAAAAAGATTTTCCTTAATTCCCCTCTTCTTGTTTTAGGAGCTGGTGGCTGACTACAAGACCAGATTATGGTTACTTTGAGGTCTGCACAGTGTTGATATCTTTTTCATGTTTTGTTCAGGCCACTTGAGGCTACATGCCCTGATGAAATCACTTGGGCAAAGCTAATTTATTTAACAGTGCACAGAATTTTAAATGGTGATAGCATTTTTGAAAACTTGAGAAATACTGATTTGTTACTTTACCTTATTTCTGTTACTTAACATGTTCTTCGATCACTTCTTTCTATAATTTAGTTTAACTAGATGTGAATAAGATGAAAATTTAAAAGCTACACATCAATATTTTCCACCCATAAAGCTCTCCAACTGTGGGAGAATTTTAGCCTTAAATCTGCACTAATCCTAGTGATACAGGTTAGTTTCACTCTCCCTGTAGCAGCTCCCTGTGTCAGAAGCATGTGGTGAGATTTGCACTATAATTTCTCAGGACAGTTGACCCTTGAACAACGTGGTGGTTAGGAGCACCAACCCCCCACCCTGCACAGTTGAAAATCCACACATAGCTTTTGACTACTAGTAGCCTACAGCTGACCAGAAACCTTATGGATAAAATTTAACTCATTTAACACATTTTGTATGTTATACCTATTCTTACAATAAAGTAAACTAGGGAAAAGAAAATGTTATTAACAAAAATCAAAAGGAAGAGGAAATACATTTACAGTATTTGTTAAAAAACAAAAAATCACATGTAAATGGGCCCACATAGTTCAAACCCATGATGTTCAAGAGGCAGCTGCAGGCGTATAGAGGCAAACCCGTCAGTAACAGCGTGGCAGCCTGAAAGCCTTCTTGCTGGATGACCCTTTGCACAGTTTCAAGCTGTGCTCTGCCAAGTCTCTGGCCATCCCTAAGACCATCCTTCTTCTCTGTTGTTTCACTGCCTTTTACACACACACATGTTTCCTCCCCTCTCCCTCTCCATCTCTCCACACCTCCTTCATGGAATCTGTGTTGGAAAGAGTAAAGGACAGGTTGGGTAGGACTTCTATTTATATTCTCACCACTCTCTCTTACTGTTCCTGTCAACCCTAAATATCATTGACTAGACCTTGATTAACCTGGAAAAATGATCCAATTCTTATCACAGTATGTATTATGGCCTTTTCTAAATGAGGAAGAAAAACTTAGAAGGTTAAAACAGTGCAATAATGAAGTCTTAAGTTAAAAATATAAAAGTAAATGGACAAAGATGTCCATCTTATTTGTTTTAACATTTTGAATTCTATAATTTAATAACAACTTGGGACAAATTTGTATTAGATTCTCCAGTGAATAAATAAGCTATATATTTCTTACCTCATTGTACAGCCATGTAAAGTGAGAGAGCAGGAATTAGTGGGCCCTAAACCAACCTCACTAAGTAGCAAAGTTAAGATGAAACTTTTAGAGACACAAAAACTTTTATGTGTAATATTATCATTTAGAGGGGAGTGAAAAATATGCCTTCTTAACTCAGACCTGCGAAATTACTGGAAACTTTAAACCCTAAAATAGCTGTATCATTCCAAGTCTCCTATGTGTCATATTCTCGCAGGAGCTCTGGGGGAATCTGAGTGCTTTGGGGAATGGCACTGCTGATTCGGGGATACCAATTTTCTGAGTCATTAACCACACCCCACTACCACACCCAGGACTTTGAAGATGCTACTGAGTTTACTTCAGAAACAGTGATGCCTAGATCCTTGGAAAAGCCAACCTTCTTGGCACTTTATGTTTTTTTCAAAATATTTTAAGCCAAGTGCTATATCGATTTAATTAAAATTCACTCCTGAAACTTCATTTTCAAAGAAAACTTATTCTCTTTAATGAATTTTGATGAAGTCCTCCTGGCAAGTCAACAGCATAGTTTATTTAAGAAGGTTATGTGATTCACAGAGTTACTTGGAATTAGGGTCATTTCAACAATTGCAAGCAGGAAAGTTAAGAAAAAGGATTTTTAACACTTTTGATAATTCTTTATTTTGAGGAAATTTAAAACGTATAGAAAAGTCATCATAATAGACAGGGTACTCTCATATATCTTTTACCAGATCCATTTGTTGACATTTGCTCCCTCCCTGACTCCTCTCGCCCTTCCTCCCTCCATCCCCCACTCCAGTGCTGGCTTGCTGCTTTCCCCTTATCATGTATTAGATCACCTCCCAAAACCATCACATTAGGGATTAGTTTTCAGCCAATGAATACTGGGGGTGGAGGAGCACACGTTCATTCTATGGCACACTTCCATAACCATAATACAATCATCAAGATGAGGAAATTTCACATAGATAGAATGTTTAGTCCATGGTTCATATTTCAATTGTGTCAATTTCTCCCTAATGATGTCCCCTTTAGCCTCACCCACCCCATTTAGGATCCAGGCCAGGATCATGCATTGTATTTTGTTATCCTGTGTCTTTAGGAAAAGGTTTTAACCTAATTTAAATTACTGAGGATCTTAGAACCAGTTCTGGCAATGATTGCTCTGTGGAAGAATTCTCTAAAAGGAAGACTCTTAAATGAGACAATGGAGGAATCCATATTCATGGCTTGAACCAGCTGGTACCAGTGCAGACATGGTTTTATGTTGCTGGGAAGGAGGGAAAGACTCGTCTCCTGTATTGCCCTCCATCATTTCAGAGCTTTAAGAAGCCCTCTCAACAAATCTGGGGGTTATTTCCTGTTGGTCAGTTAAGGGACGCTGATTTGCCACGCTGGGTGGAGTTGTGGAAGAAGAATCAGGGCATATTTCCCCTCAGGGCTCTCTTGGTGCTCCCACTGTGTCAGTGGAAGCCTGACCCTCACTTTGATCTGTGCTATTCAAAGGGAAAAATCCTTATGAGGGACCAGGAGCTGGGGAAACTGCCAGAAGCAGTTGAGAGCTCAACTAAGTTTGAAAGCAAATGCCTTAGCAGAAATGGCATTCCTTGGTCTAAGAAGATCCTGAGGTGAAAGCAAAAGCACAAACCCAGGGTGTCGGGCACCACCATCTTCAGGGCACCTCCTGGAATGACCTCCAGGTGGACAGCTCCTGCTCCGGGAGGACGCTGTCCTTTCTCCCGCCTCCATACTGGCTCCCGCAGCTCCTGCCCCTCTCCCTTGCTTCTCGCCTGGCCTGCTCCCCCTCCACCCAGAGAGTTTTGTAGTGAAAGGAGGCATGGAATGAAGGAGGAGAGGAGGCAAACTCCATCCTGCCAACACTGGAAGGCCTCCCACCCTACTGCCATCACCCATCCACTTTCTCTGGCCACACCCCTTCTCCCCGGGCCCTGCGTGCCCTCAGCCCTGTCCTGTGCCTCCTTCCTGCTCCTCAGCCTCTCACCTCAGCCCCGACACCCTGATCTCCCCCTCCCATCATGCTCCCTCAAGTCCCCTCCAGCTTCTTCCCTTGGGCCAAATGAGTCTCACCAATGGCTTAGAAAGTGAAGAGGCAGGTATCTCCAGAACCCCAATTAGAAATTTATAAAAAGCATTTTTTATGTAAAAATGTTATTATATATGTAGGTTATATCTGTAGCATAGTTCATCCTCCATGTCAGATATATTATGACTTAAAAGTTAGGACCTGGTTGCCTAGCTGCCCATATAATATAGTTGCTCTAGGAAAAAGCAGGTCAAGTTCCAGAAATCCTTCACAGCACACCTTACTCCTAATCGGCTTTCTCTACTTTATAACTGGCCATGTTGCCTGTGTACTTAGTGGACAAGGTTTTCTAGATTGATAGTGTTTTTTGTGATATATATGTGAGTATAGTTATGTATATGTGTGATATATGTGTGTGTATATATATATATATATATATATATGGATATGGATAAAATTTCCTTATCACCTAAGTTTGACCAGATAGGTAAAACAGACCAACTTTTTTTTAATCCTCACATGAGGATATTTTTTCCATTGCTTTTTTTTCAGAGAGAGTGGAAGGGAGTAGAGAAAGGGAGCGGGAGAGGGAGGGAGGAACATGGTGTGAGAGGGGCACATCGATTTGTTGCCTCCTGCTCATTCACCAACCAGGGCCAGGGATCAAGCCTGCAGCCAAGGTACATGCCCTTTGCTGGAATCGAACCCAGGACCCTTCAGTCCATGAGCTGACACTCTAACCACTAACCACTGAGCCAAACTGGCTAGGGCAAAACAGACCAATTTTAAAAGCCTGTAAAGGTCATGGCATGAAGGCAGTCTCTATTTTTGTTTATTTTTACAAAGTATCATTCTGGTGTTCCAATTTTCCAAACAAATAGTAAAAACAACAACTAAGTTTTGATTTAAAGTTTCAGTATTGTTGATGGTTATCTCTAACCTAAGCTGGAAGTAAGGAAGCCAAACCTACTTCAGAACAGTTATGGCCAGTTTTGGTCAGTGGAGTACTCCTCTTTGTTTGCCTGCTTTTCAGCTCAGGAGATGCTGCAGGCTAAAATTCACCTCTCCCTCATTTCCCTCTCCTATTTTCTCATTCGTACTTCTTAAACTCAGCAGGTCACAGAAAGTCGAGAGAGCCAAATGACTATCGAAGAGAGGAAGCACCTAATTACTGTGAGAGAGGAAGCGTGGAAGACAAAAGGCAAAGGAGCAGCTAACGACTCCACCCAGTTCACAGTGGCCGGGAGAATGGTGAAGAAAGGTCGGTGTGCGAGTGTGCGTGTGTGTACCCGTGTACATGTGCGCGCACCTTCCATCACCCATGGAGGGGCAGGGGGCCGTGACAGCTCCATGAAAACAATCAAGCCATGATGTACTTTAGTTTTCAGTCTCACTGAAGTTGTGTGAATGGTTTGTAAGTAGGTTTTCTGAGATATTCCTGCTGAAAACTTTTTTTTTATACAGTGCATCATCTTCAATGTAAAAAGTGTAATTCAATTAGTCACTTTTCAAAACTTAGCCATTTGGAAATTGAGCACAGGTTTCAAAAGTAATTGCAAATCTGCTAACAAATCTTAGTTCTTTCCCATAATTGCTTTCAAGTTATTTCCATTTTCTTACCATCTGGCAATCAGTTAACCCAAATTAGCCTTTCTCAATGAGAAAGGAGTTTCCTTCTTCTCCCTTGCAGGGTAATTCCTAGGTCCCTTTCCATCAAGCCACAGTTCTGTGGCTTACAAAGCCGGATTTCCAGGTATGTTTTAATAGATGTTTAAAAGATATATCCAATTCAAGGAAGTGGGATTTCCCTGAAGACAGTCATTTCTCTGCATCTGAGCTCTTGCTACTGATTAGAAGCCTGAATGCAAAGATTTATGAAATTGAGGACTCACGTGGTTAGAAGAGTTGCCAGAGAGCTTCGAGCCTCCCCATCCTGCAGGAATGCTTAAAGTTTGGATCCCTTTGTCTCCTATATGCACATGCCTTCATTTTCTAAGCTATTACTTAAAAACAAATTTTCTGACTTAGTCATAAAGGTTTTCACATTCACTTAGAGTTAATTTATATTGCCATCAGCTCTTTTAGCTTTATCTTTTCCTCAAAATCTTTCAGGATCCTCCCTCATAGATGGTACATAACTCACTGTAGCCTCATAATAAATATTTGCAGAAGGAAGAGAAGGAGGGAAAACCCCCAAATTGTGATCAACTCAACTCTTGGTGGAATAGTCCTCTCTAACAAATTCTTAACTAATCTTGGAATTGTCAAAAGATACCAGCAGATAATTTATTCTCACAGAATGCGGTAGCATTTGAGTATCTTAACCATATCACAGAACTTTATAATCATTTTAAACTACTGTGATGCGAGCCCTATCCTATGTTATCAAAAGCAGCTCCTTAAGGCCCACATTGGTCAGGAAGAATTAAAGCTGAGAACTTGAACCAGAGCCCACATCTTCCAACGTCTAGCCTGGACTTTTACCCTGATGACTTTTTATTTTGGTTTCTTTTTTCCTCTTCCATCTTAAAAATCACAATTTATTTTTAAGTGGGACCTTACTAAACCCCACTGTCCTTGTCCACAGCAATGTCAGAGGAAGGAGATTTGTTCTTATGTGGGTTTGGAGAGCAAGGTCCAAGAAGTTCCTGTGTCTTAGTGGATGAGTTTGCTGGATAACAGTTTCCTGAATAAGTCAGGGATCTTTATTTATAGCATCTTGCTCAGGTGCTATATCTCTGGTTCAGGAAGTAATTTTCTTACACTTTTAACCTAATGAAAAAACAGTACCCTATTTTTCTAATATTTGTTACCACCCACTGGGTTATACATTTCACTTGCATCATCAGCTCTTTTTGATTTGCAGTAATATAGAATCCAGTTTATACTCACGGCAGAATAAAATAATCCCCTACACTACAGCCACTGAGACATCCCATTTCATCTGTTTACAATGGCACATTTTGCAGCTATCAGTTACTTCATATCAGTGAATTGCCAAGAGGCACACTGTACCCTCATTTTCATTCTCTCATGCCAGAAAACTCTACCATCCTCTAGCCTCATTAGGACTTTTTCCTTTTTTGATATTCCTAGAGTCTCTGTAACAATTAGCACTCCAAAAGGTTTCTGTGATATTCTGGTATTTTCCTGGAAGAAGTGTACTCAAAGTATGCCTTTCACATAAATATATGTGAAAATGTTTTCGAAGAGAGTAGATAACTGGTTATTGCTCGTAGAAGTCATTGAAAAGATGTATGGGGAATGCTTTGTTTTAACATTGTGTAATTTAAATCTATTTGCCCTCCCCCATTGCAGAAAAATATCTATCTCTAGCTGGGAAAGAGGTGGCACACCTCTTCTGCGTGCTGCTGCCTGAATGGACAGCAGGGGGCACCCTGGCAGTATTGAGGGCCAGGTTTCCTGGTTGCCTGTTTATGTATTAGCTTTAGAGTTAATGACCTCTGTCCTAATGAACCTTTCCATGTCTCTTACACATGCTTTTAGTAGATAATAATTTACTACCCCAGCCTGTGATAACAAATTTTACCTATCTTTATTATCTTTCAAGAAAATTTACCTTCTCACTGATGTAAGGTCTGTAACTAGAATAGATTTTGAAAATTTTATTGACACCATCAAGCAAATATATGTACATCTTGAGAGCTTCTAGAATATCACCTAAGACTTAAGTTTTAAACTATATTTCAGTATTGTTTCTTAAAGTTTTTATGCTATAATACATCTTTCTCTAGCTCACAGGAGGAAGAAGCAGAAATTCATTTATTTTTCTTTGTGATAGTGGCTCATATCTTCTTCAGATGTTGTACTTTGAGGGATGCTTAAAGTGAGAATGTTATCTAAGGATTTCACATTTATTACAAAGGAATACAAACAATGTTAACACCTCATTTTATCCTTTGTAAATGTACTAATTATTTCCCTTTCCAAATCCTTCTACTTAAGTTGTGTGGGGAAGTACCTACTTTTGTTTTTAATACAGTTTCCTGTTCTAACCAGATACCTTTTTTATGCTGGAGTTGCCTTCCTTCCCTTTCATATGTCCCTTACCATTTCTCCCTTTAAAGATTCCCCATCCTGCTTCTTGATAAATATATGAGAAAGCATATCACGGGTTCCCAGACACATCCAAGATGGATAAGCCCTTCCAAATGTGTACTCTTCTGACTTTTCTTCTACGAGGTTAGCACTCTTGAGTTCTTGCTCAGTAGAGCCACACTCCTCTGAGTGATGCTCCAAAGGCTAGACAGTCCCTACCTCACCTCAGCCTGAGAGGAAACTCCAGGGCTGGCAGCCACTTGCTCGAGTGTGACACAGCCCATTCCCCTCTTCCTGTGTGGGAGATGGTGCAAATAGACTTCCTCTTCAACTGTGTCCACCATCGCAAAGGGCCTTCAGAGCTTACACTCCATTTGTTCAAGTATATTCTGATAGCCTGCTGTACTTTCTTATTCCATTGAAGTGTTTTGGACATGTTTTTCTACATGACCTCATTGTTCATTTTGGAATGGCAGCTTATCAGCTACTATAGTCCTTAGAAACAATCAGATTCTATCTACATGTGCAGATGTCTTACATAGTCATGGTACATGCCAAATGTACTTGTGTGTGTATAAATTCTATAAATTGTACAGTCTGCATCGGATATTAGAGAGGTCAAACAGAGAATTTCCAGAAATGACCCTGAGATACTAAATAGCTCCCTTGTTTGTTTCTGTAGGTTTGGCATCACCCACTGCTATAACGCCAGTAGCATCCCCTATTTGCAGTAAAACAAGGGGCACGACACCCATTTCCAAACCTCTGGAAGGTGAGTAACCATAGCACCTGATATGCCAGGGGCTCTATGATAAGAAGAGTCCTCAGTGGTTCTCTCTCATTGGTGGTTTCTATTTGTCTAGATATCGAAGCCAGACCAGACATGCAGTTAGAATCAGACCTGAAGTTGGACAGGCTGGAAAGCTTTCTGAGAAGGCTGAATAACAAAGGTACGTGCCAGAGGCCAGAGGGAAGCTGTGGTTTATATACGCCATAGCACACTGTGATTTGTATTTCAGTGATTACCTAAGGAAACCTAAAAAGAACCTGTTCCTCTCTCAAAACCTCTAAATCCCAATTGTGATGTCTTTCTCCTCAGCTAAATTATCTTCTTTCTATATAACTGCACTGATTTATACTGTAAGCACTATTTTTGTTGTTGTCTTTTTAAAAATGAAGTTACTGGTCAAGTCTGATTGTATTACCAAGCCCTGATCCATTTGATAAGGCACTAAATTGACCACCCCCAATAACATTTTTTCTTAAATCTAAATCCTAAATCTGAATGTCATCCTATCAGAATCATGAGTTAATTTTGCTTTTAACCCTGAAAGCAGATTATTATACAAAATCAACATGACCTTGGGCCTGATGAACTTTAAATTGTATATGTCAATTTCCAACAAGGTAGCGGCTGATATATCTTATAATCACAATTTCCAAAAGAAAATTCTGGTAAATAAATGTGGAAATAAATATTTCAGTATGAAAGTAATTGAAGTATACAAAATAAAATAATAAAATGCAATAATACCCTTATCTCTTAAGTAAAACTTCCAATACTTGAAACTTATCAAATACTAAACTTTGGGAGTCTCTTTCATTGACACTGACCTCTAATAGGTTGGAAATAATACAAACAACCCCTTTAAACCAGAAATATAAAAGTGTAATAGGATAACTAACCTGGCAAGGCAAGCAGTGCAACCAATTCAAAGTTTATTACATATATGTAACAGTGATCTAGCCGAGGGGTCTAATCCATCTCGCCACCTGTTTTTGTAAATGAAGTTTTATTGGAGCACAGTCATGCCCACTTGTTAAGCTATTGTCAATATCTGCTTTTGCAATATAGCAACAGAGTTGAGTAGTTGTAACATAGGCTATATATCCTCCCATGCAAACCCTAAAATGTACTACATTGCCCATTGCAGAAGAAGATTTTTCTGACCCCTGATCTAGAATGAGGCTGAGGCTACTTCTGCTTCAAGTTGCAAAAGGAACTTAATGGGCTTGTGTGCAGCAAGGCCAGCCTTGCTGTCTCCTACCACATCACAGCGTGAGCGTTGTTCAGACTGCAAGTGCTTTCATGAGAAATCAGGGAAGGCCTAGGAAGCATCCACAGGACCCTGAATATCACTATTATGTTTTCTCCACTCCTGGAACTTGGCAGGGAAATAATTTTTAAGATATTGTGAGTTATGATTGGAATAATTTTTTTATACCAGCTTATGTCGTTTATTTGCTTGTTTATTGACAGTTGGTGGGATGCAAGAAACTGTACTCACCGTCACCGGCAAATCTGTTAAGGAGGTGATGAAGTTGGACGATGACGAAACCTTTGCCAAATTCTACCGCAGCATGGACGATACTGTGCCAAGGAGTCCTGTGGAGCTAGAAGAAGACTTTGATGTTATTTTTGACCCTTATGCCCCCAAGTAAGTTACTGCAATTTCTGCCTTTCACCCACTGAGAATGGACTCCTTCCTCAGCCTCCACCCAGTATTTTCATGAGGCTCTTCTCTCTCACTGTGTTACTCTTGTGGCAGAACTTCATTGCAACCAAATTATTGCAGTATTCCCCCCTTATCCACGGAGGATATGTTCTAAGACCCCCCAGTGGATGCCTAAAACTGTGGATAGTACCACCCCTTCATATACTATGTTTTCTCCTGTACTACATAAATACCTTTTCACTTAAAGGAAGCACTATACAGCTTTTCTCTGGTATATCTGAATTATCAGCATCACTGCTCTTATTCTTTGGGGCCATTATTATGTAAACTAAGGGTGACTTGAACACAAGTACTGTGATACTATGGCAGTGATCTGATAACCGAGATGCCTACTAAGTGACTAATGGGCAGGGAGCACCACCCACAGGGTGGATGAGTCACAGGACTGAACAGAATGGCAGCAAGTGTCATCCTGCTCAAAATGGTACACAATTTAAAGCTTATGAGTTATTTATTTATGGAATTTTCTGTTTAATATTTTCATACTGTAGTTGACCTTGGGTAACTGAAACCATAGAAAATGAAACCATGGATAAGGGGGGACTACTGTATTCTCTGAGCAGACATGTAGTGCTGTGGGTAGATGAAACATGCATGCCTCAGAACAGATGTGTATTCAGGCAGAAAGTCTTACTGACACAGCATGTGCTGCATATGTTTGCCCTATTCCTAAAAATGTCACTGGATTTTTCACATACTCCAATATTGTTCTGAATATTTTAGACTAACATCAATTAACAGAGATTTCTATACCTTTTGTTTGATATATCAAATTCTTACTCATGACTTTAAAATATATTTGCATCACATGGGCTCAAATTAATACAACTACCTAGAAAATCAATAAAGCATGTTACTTAACTTACAATAATTTATAAAATCAGTAGATCTGAGAGTTTTCTCAAGATATACAAGGGTCTGTGTTTCCACAGGAACATGACTAAGCCACCTAAGAAAAGCAATTATGGTTTATGATTCCTTCAGTTACAAGCGCCAGAAAGAAATCCAAATCAAACTGACGTTAGCAAAAGAAAGGTGTGGGGGGATTTACAGGTTCACTCATTGAAAAGTATAGGCGTGAACTGAGGGTCTTGGAGGATCCTCAGAATATGGTCTCTTTCTTGCCTGCTTTCCTTTGGTTTGCTTCACTCTCAGTCGGACTGTGGCCATGGGGTGAAGGCGGCCACCTCTAGCTCAGGATTCTTAGCTGCTTGCTTGGCCACTCCAGCACAGGCAGCTCCTCTTCCCAGTAGTTCCAGCAGAAGTTCCAGGCTTGATTTTCTTGGGTCTGAGTTCATCCTTAAAGCAATCCTGTGGCCAACGGGCTAGAAGATGGTGATTGGCCAGAGCTGGTCTCTGGATCCCATCCTGAGCTGGGGTTGAAGGCAGAGGATTGAGTGAAATGGGTTCTCCAAAGGAGAGTAAAGGTGCTCTTACCAGAAGTAGGGAAAATACTCTGGGCAGGCTAAACCCACAGCTATTAACCACATTTATCTTTTTCCTACAAATTTATCAGAGTAACAATCTCTTCCTTAAGTCTGTGTAGTCATAAATTTTTCCTTAAGCCACTTCATTTGTTGCAGGTTTCAATATGCTTCTTTTTTTAATTTGCTACCTTAAGAAAATTAAAAATTTACCATTTCTATATTTAAATAATATTTTAGGTATTTGCATGCATGATTATTTAGCCATTTCTCAATCTTCTCCCAACCCAAATGTTTAAATTGTTTAAATCATTATATATATATAACTTAAATGTATATGTATGCTTACACACACCCACATACAGGATAATATTATATATAAAGAAGACTTGCAGGCATAGAGACCTATGCAGTTGGAAGTTGAGAGCAACAGCTAGAATCTATTGGGAAATCATGTGACTGGGTCCACCCACCTCCCCATGTCTGGTTGTCTTCCCCAGAGAGTTGTGTGAGTGTGTGGCAGTCATAGCTGGTTTTGTGAACCAATTTTATTTCCATCTATTCTTTAAAATAGTGGTTATTTTTCAGAGGGGGCAATGGACTGCAAGGAGGCTCATTATGAAAAATTATTGTGTAAAAAGAAAGGTTAGACTGCAGGAAAGAGGATGGAAAGGAGAAGCAGTGGCTGGCTGTGAATCCTTGAAGGGCTTTCCAGTAACAGAAGAGGTAGATATGTGCACTATTCCAAGGGGAAGAATTGAAACAGGTAGGTGGGTATGTAGGGTTAGGGAAGAACTTCCTACCCTTGAGAGCTCTCTAGGAGTGGGATGTGCTGCCCAGTTAGGCACTGGTGCTTTTCAGGCAGAGCCCATGGGAATGGGTAAGTGGGGGCTTCAGGGATTGCGTGGATTCTTGAACTACCTGACTCTCCCCTTGAATCTCCCTTCCATCCCCAAGATTCTATGACTTCATGTCAGGGGAGTGGCTGGTGGGAAGAAGAGTTGTAAGATTTATAATAAAATCAGAGAATGAAAAACTGTGGAGCCTATTGCTTCAGGTCAGAGACCTTCAATAAATCAGGAGTTACTATAGACTGAGGCCGCAGCTCTGCTTTGCTCCTCAGGTTGACATCTTCAGTGGCCGAGCACAAGCGTGCAGTTAGGCCCAAGCGCCGGGTTCAGGCTTCCAAAAATCCCCTGAAAATGCTGGCAGCAAGAGAAGACCTCCTTCAGGAATACACTGAGCAGAGACTGAATGTCGCCTTCATGGAGTCAAAGCGGATGAAAGTAGAAAAGAGTGAGTATTTGGAACCACTCACCACCCTGCTTCTGTGCTTGAGAATTGGTGACATGGTGATTCCAATCTTCCTTTTTCTGCCTTGCAAAGGCCAGTAATGGTGCTCATAAGACACTGATTAAATAAAAATGAGTAAGCTTGTACATACACATGCCACCTGCAGAAAATCTGCCTAGAATTTAAAGGCTCTTCACAGAAATTCTCATAGCATCAAGCATCTGTTAATTGGAAAATTCAAATTACCCTGATTTGCTGCCTCTTCTTTCAAGAGGTTGGAGGAGAAGGATGTTTTGGGGCTTTGTAATTCAGCCAGTTGTCAGCTAGTTCCATAGGGCCCAAACACAATAATTCTCCACTTACTCTTAGTCAAGAGGAAATCATTTGATTTCTCAAGGGAAAATGTCCCAAATCACTGCTTTGCCTAATCCTAGATTTTTGTATTATTAATTAATGCATAAACCAGTGCTCTGCAAATTTTTTTTGATGGGATGTAGGTTGGGTGGAATGGGGGCAGTTGAATGGGGACAGTGAAAGAAGCCTGAGGAAGTAGGCTCCAGGCTATCTGTTTCACTGGAGGCAATGCTGCTCTGCTTTTACCTGCCCAGCATGGTGGAGTTTCATAGCTTTCAACAGAGGTTTCCTTGGTGGAGAAAATGGCATGCATAATTGTGCTGTTTTGAATATACTTCCTATAATTTTTCTTTTCCTGTAGCACTCGTAAACCTATTTCCTAAAGTTTTTCTTAGAAATATAGTATTTAGATAAAGTGATTGAGTCCTTTCAACATAACTGGTTTACTAAGAAAGTATATTTCAGAATCACTATGCCACATGAATTCTCAAGGTGTGTTATATTTCTTCAGTATTAGAACCTAATTCCAGCAAAATAATTTTTCTGAATTCTTCACCAGAATATGCATTTTTTAAAACAATGAGTTGGATAAATGAAGGTTTATTGGCACAAATCTTACCTACTTTTCTTCTGCTTCCACTTTTGGGTGGTGCAGAGCGTATCTTTGTGGTGACTGACACATATACGTTTGTTGGTCTACACTGAAAACTCAGCATCTTGTTATTACAATCTTAAATTGAGAGCAAAAGACCTCAGATGAGCAACTTATCACTTTGGCTCCAGAAAATGATTAGAACTAAACCATCCTTTATAGAATGCTTGATTTTCTACTTTTGGAAGAAAATAAAGGCTTCGGTGAAAGACATCTAACAGTCTTCCTTGAGAACGTATTTTCAACATCTCAACATTGTTAGGAATTATAATAGTTTTGAGTGGAATTGCAACGTGAGTCCAGCTCCTGATTTTATTCTAAAGTAGCTGTACCACATTGTCTCTCGATTCTTGTCTCTACATGGTGAGGTGTGACACTTGTCAACAAGCAGTTTATACTTTCAGTACAGTGTTGAATTGTTAATAAGGGGTTAAGCACTGCACTAAATAGTTAATCAGACTTGAGTATGTTCTCCCCTCAGGATGAACTTAACAGAAAAAGATAGTAGGTTATGAATAATTTCTGATTGTAAATAAACATTGTCATTTTGCCTGAACATCTTGCTTCTCCTTGTATTTTTGTGTTTCTTTATTCATTCATCCCAGTGTCCTCCAACTCCAACTTCTCAGAAGTCACCCTGGCAGGTTTAGCCAGTAAAGAAAACTTTAGCAGCGTCAGCCTGCGAAGCGTCAACCTGACGGAACAAAATTCTAACAACAGCGCAGTGCCCTACAAGAAGCTGATGCTGTTGCAGATCAAAGGTATGTAAGAGCAGCAGGAGGAGTTCCCCGCTGGCCAGGGCTTTCAGTCAGGCAGCATCAGGGATCCTGACTGCCCTTAACCACCTGTCATGGGAAGGGAACTTCTGCTATTTGAGGACCTGCTGTGCGCCAGGCAAAAACTACCCCCTCTCAAGTAAGCTTCATAAAATCTATGGGGTGCCCTCGCAGGTATGGCTCAGTTGGTTGGAGTGTCATCTTGTTCACGAAAGGGTCTCGGGTTTGATATCCAGTTAGGGCACATGCCCAGGTTGTAGGTTACACCCCTGGATCATAGGGGAGGCAACCTATTGATGTTTCTCTCTCAGGTCGATTTTTTTAAAAACATATCCTTGGGTGAGGATTAAAAAAAATCCATGAGGTGCCTTGTCAATGAGGCTTAGAGGGTTAGTAATGTGCCTGCGGTCAGCAGCTGTTGAGCAGCACTGCTCATTTGAACGCAGGTCTCTTCTATTCAAAAAGCTCAGCTTTGGCTGCTGCCCCTCCTTGCCCTGTGGCCCCTGCCACACATTCAGGCATTTACCACACTCCCTAAGTTGTCATAGTGCTTTCTCCACACAGTTGTCCTCCCTGAGGCATACCAGAGATGCAGGCCAGAGGGAAAGAGGTGCATCTGTGGAGAAGGGATCCAGGGGAAGCAGAAGCAAGTGAAGCGGACCCGGATTCCTCTCCATCAGCCTTTCTATCCACAGCACGGGAGACCTAGCTCTGAGCTATGTGGGCAGACTTGGCTGCGTCTGAGAGGCAACTGGTCGAGATTAGTCATCCAGAGAGGATGGATGAAATGGCCTCTCTGTGTGTGAGGGTTTCCCATGTGTTTCTTCATGTCCACTGTCCTTCTCAGTAATAAGGTCAAATAACCAGCCTTTATTTCTGATTCTAACCCAGAGACAATACTATCAGTGTGATTGTAGAAAGATCCATCAACAGCATTTAGGAGGTGTTGAAAGCAGCCCAAGACAGTTCTTGCCTCTAGGCTGATTCCTCATGGGCTCCCCATCCAAGACTCCTAAGGAAGCAGAAGCTGTAAAAAGTACACCCTCACCTGCGGCATGGCTGGCCACGGTTACTAAATGTAGAGTGTGGGCTGAGTGGAGAGGAGACGAGGAGATGAGTGAATGAGGGAATGGAGCTTGTGCTATCTTTCCTGGAGGAGGGAACCTCAACTAATTCACGTATGTGCTGTAACAGGACACTGACAGGACACAGTGGTCCTGAGAACTTGGTGACATTTGGGAAAGCTGCTGTCATTCTGATTCTCTCTCTGCTACTCCCAGTCATGGGAACTAGGCCAGACTCTAAAATTGAAAGCCAGAGTGCTTTCAGTTGATAGGGTGCTTCCTGGTCCTTCTGTGGCTGGAGGAGATCTACTTCCTGGGAGACAGTGACTCTTTGCCTTGTGTTCAGGAAGAAGACATGTGCAGACAAGATTGGTGGAACCTCGAGCTTCGTCACTCAACAGCGGGGACTGCTTCCTCCTGCTCTCTCCCCATTACTGCTTCCTGTGGGTAGGAGAGTTTGCAAATGTCATAGAAAAGGCAAAGGTTGGTATCTGAAAAATAAAAATAATTTAGTTGAGCATCTCTATACACTGACAAAATCTTGTACCAGTTGCCAGATGATTACAAAGCTTCTCAAGTGCCCAATGTTTCATTCTCGTGTGAAGGGTAGATATTGTCCTGAATGTCTCTCCAACGAGCATCTGTTAGGTGCTCATATGTGATATTTTAGAAGAATTATGACCTGTCCCTCCAGGTTTGAAGTCCTGGGTTTGTTCTCACTCTTGTGTAAAAAAGGAACTGGCATATCACTTCAGAATTGCTTATCCCAGGTAACTAATTAAATTCTGCTGCAGACCTAATGAACGAGGATCTCATGGGGAAAAGTCCAGAGAACGAGCAGTTTTTACAATTCACATGATCTGTTGAATTTGAAGAGTGAGAACTGTAGCTCTGAAGAATTGATACGTCTGGTTGTTTACTTTAGTTGCATTTCTTAACTTTGTTGAAAATACCCAACAACCAGTGCCTCAGCTCCTGTGATCACTGGGTTTTCCTTTCAGACACACACCATTTCTGGTCTTGGATTTCAGAGTGTGCTTCTTCAGCTAGCCATGGACTTGTCTACCTAGGTAATGGTGTTCCTCCCTTTTTTCAGGCCTCAGAACTTGCAACTTTAATACAGACAAAGAGGGAACTTGGTTGTAGAGCTACTTATATCCAAACTATTGAAGAAGGAATTAATACACACACTCATGCAGCCAAAGATTTCTGGAAGCTTCTGGGTGGCCAAACCAGTTACCAATGTAAGAGTTTACTGTATTTCAGAGAGTGACAAGACTTAAATATCCTTTCTTCTCCCCTACTTCATTCTTCTAAACCAGCCCCATTGAGCATCTATTGTAATATCCTCTTATTGTTTATATCCCAAAGCTGCTGGAGACCCAAAGGAAGATGAACTGTATGAAACAGCTATAATAGAAACAAACTGCACTTACCGTCTGATGGATGACAAGCTTGTTCCTGATGATGACTTCTGGGGGAAAATCCCAAAGTGCTCCCTTCTGCAATCAAAAGAGGTACAGGGCATGGGAGGAGCAGTCTGCACAGGGCTGCCCAATAAAATAGATAGTAAGTGCCCATTAATGCTAGCCAGTGTCATAGATTGTTTACATCTTTTGAAAAGATATTTGTTTGTAATTTCAAACCATTACCACCATCTTAAATACTAATAGAGAATTTAGAGTATTGTTCAGAGAAGGTTCAATAAATCCTGGAAGGTTTTTCTATTTTAGGCAAAATGTATATATTAGTCCTATCTCTTGATTTTTGTATAAAAATTAAATAAAATATTTTTCAGTCCTTAAGTTTCAGGAATAATAGATACATATAATTTCTTTTTACATACTGTTTTTTTCTCTCACACCACTGAATATTTATTAAGTACATACATTTTCAGTACTGTTAAGTAGTTTAAGTGTTGAGAAAAAAAGTGAAAGACACAAAATTTTATTGAATAGAAGAGTATTATGAAGACTGTAATCTGAAGCTAGATTGATTGTATAATATGTATGGGCATTTAAATGAAAAAAGTCACAGAAAAAGAAATAGGAATAATTTTAAAGAGAAAGTGAAATTGAGCCTAGTTTGAAATTAAGTAAAATTTGGATTATTGAAAATGAAGGGAGAAATTATTCTAGGAAGAAAGAGTAGAACAAACCATAGGCACAAAGTACGAGATAGCAACCCATTCATGTATTCATTCAGCAAAGAGTAAACCCTACTATAAATATAAGTATGATATGGTCTCTGCCCTTGAGGGTCTTGAAATTGTATAGAGGAGAGATCCCAACACTCGGTCCTCTGTGCCTGGCATGTATGAAATGGCCTATATATGCTAAGCGAAAGAACAAATGAATGAATGGAGGGAGGGAAGTGGGGAGAGAAGAAGAAAGGGAGGGAGAGAGGGAGGGAGGGAGGGAGGAAGGGGAGGAAAGGGAAGGATGATAGGAAGACGTCCTTAACTCTTTGATGAATAAGAAGTTTTAGGTGGTCTGTGTGTTCAGAGGAGGGACCATTAACTTGAACATTTAGGACAGTGAGACAGAATCCTACCCAGGGGGTAGAGCTGGCTGGACAGTGCCAGCTGGTAGATCTTGTTATCTTGTGTTTATATTGACTACTCCATCTGGGTTCATATCATCACCCATTTGACTCACTGTCAGTAGGGAGCCTGATTCAACTTGAGCTTGTCCTTGAAGTAAATTCTTCTGTGCCATCTTCCCAGGTACTGGTGTTTGATTTTGGTAGTGAAGTTTACGTGTGGCACGGGAAAGAAGTTACATTGGCACAACGGAAAATAGCATTTCAGCTGGCAAAGCACTTATGGAATGGAACCTTTGACTATGAGAATTGTGACATTAACCCACTGGATCCTGGAGAATGCAATCCACTTATTCCCAGGTACTCCTGTGATCTTTGAAGGCATTGTAGAGTGAGCAGATTCCCTCAGGGGCCTCAGTTCTCTCCTCAGTTGTCTACTGTAGCTCTTCATAGGTTTTGTTTTCATAAATTACTACCATGCAGTACCATGAATATTCACAAAGGAACATTTTGTTTCTTTTAATTTTTTTTTTTTTAATTTTCACCCAAGGATGCTTTTTCCATTGCTTTTCAGAGAGGGAGGGAGGGAGGGAGGGGAAAGAGAGAGAGAGAGACATTGATGTGACAGAGACACATTGATTGGGTTGCCTCCCCCATGCACCCTGTGACCAGGGCCAGGTATAGAGCATGCAACTGAGGCATGTCACCCTGGCTTGAATCGAACCCAGGACCCTTCAGTCCATGGGCCGACACACTAACCACTGAGCTGAACTAGCCAGGGCATGGAAGATGTTTTTTATATTTCATGCCTTAAAGTGAACAAATTATTCTCACCTGCAGCATTCCAGGTGCTATTGTGACAGATGAATAGCAATTGTTTAAACAAATTACATGTTGATCTGAAACTTCCCAGTTTCTGGAATCCAGCCATCAATCTGCAGGTGTAAAACAATACATTTCCTTCTAATGCCACAGTATCCCATCATAGCCCTTGAATTCCAGGGTTTATTATTTATTTGGCAGTAGGTGACATTTATGCCTTCTCTTGGAAGGAGGGGGGAAGATATGGAATTAAAATAATGATTGTAATTTTAATATTTTCTACAGTGTACTGGACTTTTTAAAGTAATTTGGGAAATCATAAGAATATGCACAAACTCAAACAAATACGATCAGAAAAAAAATAATTCTTTATGCAAAAGGATTGTTTTTTTCCATAACAACCAGACAAAATTGTTTGCCATGCATTAGGCTAGAAATCAGATAAAAAGTGTGTGCCACCAGATATCATAGAATATTAGGTATCACACAACTGCATTTTAATGGTTTCCATTGAACTAGTGTACAGATTTCAACTTTCCTACCGGTTTCCTGTTTTAAAATCAAATTATTGATTTTATTATTATCAAATAGAAACAATTAAAAATTCTGTTGAACAGGTGAAAAGTTTTCAAATCCTTTTTAAGCAAGTGCACATTTAACTTAAAATTAGTACTGTAATGACTAGCATTTTTAGACAGAAACTAAGGCTAAAAAGAATATTTTACTTGGTATAATAAATGAAATGTACAATGCTGAAGCATAAAATCCGTATGACGGACAATTCCGATTTAGCAATGACATGTCCACAGATCTGGAGGCAGATGAGGGAGCACTCAGCCCCCAAGTTGTCAACGTCTCCCAGATCAGAATCAACTGAAGAGTTTTTTAAAAATGCATGTGCCAGACCCAGCCCTAGAGATGTGTTTTCAATTTGTGTGAGGTGTCAGTATGTATTAAAAGCTCCCCAGAAAGTTTAAGGTGCAGCCAAGATTAAGCATCAAGGAGGCTGAAACCACTGAGGTGCCATGACTTAGTCCAGTTGGACAATGTGCGAAGTGGGAATGGGGACAAGCACGCCTGCTCCCGCTCCTGTTCCCACCATCACACTGAGGCCTGTCCCTGTCATGTTCATGCAACTTCACAACTTAAAAGATACATTTCTAAAGCTGACACCAAGTGCATTTCCTATAGGCATCTCAGCAAGTCTGCGGAGTCAATTTTATATAAAAGACAGTCATCCAGACATTTCTGGTAAAGACCACAACCTTTCAAGGGAACCCTGCATTTTCCATAGTTGCTGATATTTGGTTCCTTAAGACCCCGGGAGTATGAGGCAGCAATATTTGTACCCTGTTTCGGTTTCCTTTGAGACACCACCCTCTATGATGTGCCTTAGCCATGATCTCAGAAACTGTAGTCTGGTCCAAAACAGGAGGTGATGAGACAGGAGCCACAGCAGGGTCCAGTGACCACTGCCTGTTGGTCTGAGGGGACATATGCATCCCAGTCACGATTCAGAGCCAACAATTGATTTGGAAGGATGAGAAGTACCTGCACCTTCTTCTCAGGGTTGGACCCTCTATAGCATGTATTTTCTCAGGCACACCTCGTTTTATTGCACTTCATAGATGTTGAGTTTTTACACATTGAAGGCAAGACCCTCCACCAGCAAAAAGATCACTACTCGCTTTATTGCGACACTCACTTTATTGCGGTGGTCTGGAACCCAACCGTAATATCTCCGAGGTATGCCAGCATCTTTCTCTAAGTCACCTTTTATTTCAAGCACAGGTTCACATTCTGAGATCCTGAGGCAGGACCAGACCTGCAGGTTGGGCTGCTTCACTTCCTTCCCTGTGTCCTTATACTCTCCCTGCCTACTGTCGTGTCCAGTGGCCTAGAAATAAATATGCAAACATTCACTTTATGATGTATGAAAGCATGTTCAGTTTAGTAACAGAGGAAAGTAGACTGGAGAGTTTTGTTGTAACATGACTTAAAATAATAGAGTTCAGGTGAACTCCCATCTGTTCAACTTGACAGAAACTTGTTGAGCAACTGGAGGTACCTGTGGGTGGCATGAAGGAGGCCAGGAAGATATGCATGTAATTCCTGCCTCACCCGCTCCCAGTCTAGTGTGCCATCTCCAGGCCATCCTGAATACAAGTATTTGCTAGGATGTAAGAAAAGTCCAGTCCTTACATGGTTCGCCTTGCATTTCAGGTCATCAACTCCTTGGACAGAAAGCTTTACAAGGCTTCAGGCTAAAATAATAGAATGTCACTTATTTGGTAAAATAAGTAAAAACAAACCATTCATTCTGTATACTACTTATGTATGCTGAGGGTTTTTTCCCAATAACCATGTGTTTGTTTTAGATTCCTTTCTTTTGTTTTATCATGGCTTAACCTTGGTTCTTTTCCTGTCTGCACCCCCACCCACCTACCTATAGGAAAGGACAGGGGCGGCCTGATTGGGCAATATTTGGGAGACTTACAGAACACAATGAGACTATTTTGTTCAAAGAGAAATTTCTCGATTGGACCGAAATGAAGAGACCTAATGAGAAGAATGTCGGTGAACTTGCCCAGCAGAAGGTATTCTGGGTGGCCAGGCCTCAAACCTCAGGGCTTGGTTTGGGTCCCAACAGTAGAGACCTGAAAGCTAAAAGCCTTTCCAGGCTTTACTAGTAGAACAGCAAACCAGTTTCCAACTACATTCCAACTCTGAGAATTAAAATAGCCCTATTTGCACCTTTGGGTTTTGGGTGTCCCGCTCACTATGGTGGGGTGGGTTTTCAGGCCTCCCTAAGTCTTTCCCATAAATACAGCTTTCCCTAATGCAGTTCAACACCCTGAGATAAAGTGTGAAAGCTGTGCTCTTACACTGTCCCATTAATAGTGAAATTGCATTGAGTATGAGACCAAACAGTTGGAGAAATAGGCAACTGATCAGACGTTTTTATGTTCCCTTTTAGGAAGATTCTAGGGCTGAAGTCAAGCCATATGACGTGACCCGGATGGTGCCAGTGCCCCAGACAACAGCTGGCACTGTGCTAGATGGGGTGAACGTGGGCCGTGGCTATGGCTTGGTGGAAGGGGATGACAGGAGGCAGTTTGAGATTGCCAGTGTCTCTGTGGATGTCTGGCATATCCTCGAATTCGACTATAGCAGGCTCCCCAAACAGAGCATTGGGCAATTCCATGAAGGGGATGCCTATGTGGTCAAGTGGAAGTACATGGTGAGCACCACAGGTTAGTGACCTACGTTTCCTTCAAACTGAGACCCGGCTCCAGCACCAACGTGGGGAACCACAGGGTTGCCGGAGCCGGCCTCTGCGTGTGCCATGTCTCACCTTGGCTATGTGAGTGTAGTGCACCAACATACTCATCCGCTTTAAGAACCACTTAGTAAACCTGTAGATGAATTCCTAACCCAGTATTGCTAACATCCGGGACATTTCTTTATAGAGATTAAATTTGCCTGTTGAGGTTTTTCCAGGACCCTCATTCCCTCCCCTGCCCTGTCCCCATAGGTTTTCCAGCAAAGTGAAGATTTGTCTCCAGATGGTATTTGCCATGTGGATGGATGCTGCTTAAAGTTGTTAAGTAAAGCATGCCTGGATGATTTAGAACTGAAACCAAATCGTGTAGAAACATTATAGCAAATATACATACACAAAAAGAATATTAAAAATGAAAAAAGCTATTTCCAAGGGAGGACAGCAAGTGTTTGAAGAGAGAATCCCTTTCCTTTACCAAAAAGTAGCTGTTACCCATGTTGTGCACAGTGTCCATCATCCCTACCCATTTAGCAGGGAGTTTACGTCACAGCTCCAACTTTCAAGATTCAACTCCAGAAGAGGTGATTCACCTCCTTATAGTCCCCTTGCCCTCCAGGTGGTTTGCTGTGCAAACACCTGCAGACTTAGAGCCATTTGATTTCTTTCCAGACTTATCAAAAACAAAGCTTTTAATCAATTGCACAGAATTTACTGTGTGTTAGAGACTTTTTATAGGGAGCAAGTAAATATTTCAGACCCTGCCTTCAAGAAGCATGTGGTATAAATAACAGTGAGGCACAGACAGGGGGAGGCAACTACCTCGTGCTAAAGAGGAGAGCTCGATCCCCTGAAATGGCATCTGCCCACAGTGGGAAAGCAGGGCAGGAGGCTGTGTGGGGTTGTGCCCAGAGCTGGGCTGCAGGCCCTGGGACCACCCAGCCCACAAGGTACATGGTGGGGCTTTACCTCAGGCTCTAGTTGAGTGTCTGCACAGCAGGTTCATGAGATGTGTTCTGTCCTTATGCTCATTTTTCAGATAAGGAGCAGGACACCAAGATTAAGTAACTCACCTGAAGTCAAATAGCTGGAGAGAGCTGAGCTGAGCACTGAAACCATTTTCCCTTTCATAAGGAGGCCCTCTCACTTAGAGGGAAGTTCATGGGCCTTGGAGCCATATGGCTTGGGTCTGAATCTTCTCTCAAGCCCTCCATGCCAGTTCTGCAAGTTGGATAAAGTTAGTTAACCTCTCTGAGCCTCAGTTGTCTCACCTGGAAAATAGGGATTATAACACCCAGCTCACAGAATATAGTATGTATAGTGTTTAGCACGTGCCTTGCTCGTGTTCACCTGGTAGGTGCAGGAAATAATTGTCATTGACATTCTCAGCAGCAACAGCATAATTACTACCTTTAACTTGAAGATGAGGTAATGTGGATTTACCCAAAACAACAGCAACTGCCATGAGTCACTAGGTTTAAGCTCCTTGATATGAAGCAGAGTTGGCAAACTAAAGTAATAAGCTGTGCTGCAGGTTGGCCATAAAAACAGTGAGAGAGAATTTAGTGAGGGAAACTACTAACCTTTGAGGTTGTGGAACAGGGAACTTTAAGGAATAACCTTTGAAGACACATAGTTCTTGTTCTTAAAATACAAGGGGAACCACATGTTTTATAAAAGAGACCAAGGGGAGCTACAGTGTGAAATTGAGTCATTTTCTTTCTTTTTTTTTCTTTTAAATAAGATTATATTCTGAGGTTCCAGGTGGATATAAATTTTTTTTAATGTTTTTTATTGATTTCAGAGAGAGGAAGGGAGAGGGAGAAAGAAACATCAATGATGAGAAAGTCATTGATCATCTGCCTCCTGCACACTCCCTACTGGGGATCAAGCCTACAACCTGGGCATGTGCTCTGACTGGGAATCGAATCGTGACCTCCAGGTTCTTGGGTCGACACTCAACTGCTGAGCCACACCAGCTGGGCTTGAGTCATCTTACCTGAGCTGTCGATAATAAAAAAGAAGCAATAGCAAGTGAATGAATGAGTGAAGTGAAATGAAAATAAATTACCAAAATAAATCTAAAATTTGAGTTCTTCATAGACTATTTACTTGGAGGCCCCTACGAAATAATGATTTGAGCCAGGCAAATACTTGCTGTATTTCTTCCCAATAGACAGTGTGTTCAGTTCACAGCCAGATCCAGCAGTATTTTTATGAGCAAAGTTATAACTTTGAAGTGGTCCAGCTTTAGAGAATTAAGTTAGAGTGGGGAGCATTCAAATTCCAGACCATCCTTCTGGGAGCAGAAAAGCTTAGACCCATGGCATTTGCAGTCATGCCCTGGTCCTCCTGGAAGCACTGGTCCTTTGGTGACTACTAGTCCAGCTCCTCATCACTCATACCCCACAAGGGCTGCATCTGCAAACAGGACTGAACTCCGAGCTCAGGATGTTCTGGGACAGGCTCAGCAAAAAGCAGCAGCTATAAAGGTGGAACAATCATCTTCTTAGTGGATACTGGCCACTTAGTACAGGCACACACAGAGGCCAACTCCTTGGGTTCCACAGAAGGAGGCTAGAAGCCTCTGTGGGTCAGGGTCCTTCCCTAGTCACCACCTCAGGGACAGCATGGCATGGCTTGTGCCCTCAAAGGTCAGGAAACAAGCTGCTTGAGATGCCCACTGATGCTGGGTCGGGCACTTGGAGCATGATACTGGTCAGGTTCCTCTAACTAGGCAGTCGGTAAATGGGGTTCTGCTCTAGACCACTTGACCATAAGCAGTTCTTCATATTTCAGTTTTCTATTACTCCTAAATATAACTACTGCTAACAAACGTACTCTTGACAGTATTTTGAGGGCATCAACACTGTAAATTAGGCATTTGATCAAGGCTATAATGATTATAGTTCAGGAGTTCTTACTAATAAAAGCTCAGTTTTTCCTTTGCTAAAATTAAAAATAAATAATTCAAAAAGTAAGTTGTATATAGGGTTACATTTGAGTATGTTGAAGAAAATTGCAAGAAAAATTAGTGAAAAGTCTGTTTTATGAAATATTTTTAAAGAAATACAGTTCTATTTTAGGTACATACACGCAAGTCCATTTCAGAATGTTAGGATATAAAACTGGTTATTGAGCATGACTATATATTTACACAATGTATTTAAGTGCTAACAAATCCCAAGATAGCTATCAACTGCTGTGATCTATTATTAATATATCTTTTCCCTATAATCTAGTTATTAACACCACCAAATTTCACTACTTTGAAGATTGCTAATGAAAGACAAACCTTTGTTCCTATCTAAATCAGCATAAATTTCAATCAAGTACCTTCCAACCTAACTGTGGACATTTATAATCTGTTCATTGATGATTGCTATTTCACTTTCACACATAAAAACACAATCTTGACCAGTTCCAGGTGTACAGTAGATTGCTCTAAAGGCTGTGCTTAGTCAAAATACTTTAAGAATTAGCCCCGCCGGGCATGACTCAGGGGTTGAGATTCAGCCTAGGATCCAGGAGATCGAAGTTCTATTCCTGGTCAGGGCACATGCCTGGGTTGCAAGCGCAATCCCCAGTCGGGGGCATGCAGGTGGCAGCTGATCAATGACTCTCATCATTGATGTTTCTATCTCTCTCTCCCTCTCCCTTCCTCTCTCTGAAATCAATAAAGATATATTTAAAAAATTATAATCATTTATGAACTGTTATTGAGTACTTTGCTAACAGGTAAATAAATAAATAAATAAATAAATAAATAAATAAATAAATAAATAAATAAATAATATTGCTTCTCACCTCTTAAGAACTTAAATAAGTTTTCTTCTTACCTTCGAACCTCAGGACAGCTGTGATTTGGTAAACAGGATTGGAACTGAGAAAAATTAAGGTAATATAGAGCAGGGAGTCCAGTTATTATTATTCATTTTTAAGGAGCGTAATGGGTATTAAAACCACCTGCATCCTTCCATTGCTGATCCCCACTTACTAAGCCACTGAGCATTTGAGTCAAGAACTTGGTCTCCTGACCTTTCTCAGTCTAAAAGGCTCCGCCTTTTAAGTCATTGTCATTCAGATGTCCACTCACCCACCTCTGCAGAAAGGCCTGCCTTCCACAGGAAGTCCCTTGAGCATTCACCCTCGCCCTGCCTATTTTCCTCATCACTACCACTGTCTCAGAGGATCTTGCTCATCTATTTGTTTATTAGAGTGAAAGCAGGAAAAGTGTCTATCTTGCTCATCCTTGTAGCCCCAGTATCCTAAAGAGTTATCTGGCACATAGTAGGTGCTCAATAAATATTTGTTGAGCAAATGAATGAGGAGAGTCTAGAGTGAGATCATCCTTAAAGATAGTGATTTTGAGGTCTGAAGTACTGTCTAAAACAGCCACTTGACCAATTAACTTTTTGTGACTGTTCTTCAGTGAGATCTGCCTTCTGTGGGCTGCTAAATGTATCAAATGCCTGCAAGGCACCAAACTGTAAAGATAACAAGCACTTACTCCTGGAGACAGCCCTGGTGGCAGATATTTAAATCCCACATTATTTGATGAAAGTGATATGTCAGCAATTCATCTCTTCCATTTCTGACAGAACTTTGAGACATCCAAGTGTTTTTTTCCCTAGAATAGTTTTAACAGACTAATTTTTTTCCTTTGTGCTTAAAGCTGACCCAGCTGTTGTTTTCAGTATCTTTTCTCTACCAGCTAATCTTTTGCCAAAGAGCAGTATAATACGGAAAATGTGCTTGTGTCTTTGCTGTAGGTCCCACTCTGGTGTCACCACTTTCTCTGTCACACTTGGAGTGTCTGCCTCCTTCCTCTAGGATGGCAGGTGTTATCTTAGGGCATCAAGGGTGCCTGTCAGATCACATCTCTCTGGGTTGGAGTTGCAGGATCAGTTAGCTGGAAGAGGTGGTTTCCTCTTGTCCTGCAAGTATGATTTACTTCCCCTCCAGTGATGAATAATTTCTCCTCAGCTCTGATGTCCAAAAGCTATTTCTCTCCTGTTTGCCCTCAGAGAGCCAGCACTTGCCTTCTTTTGTCTTATTTGCCACTCATCTTTCCCTCTGCTGTTCTGTGTGTTTGCAGTGGGGAGTCGGCAGAAGGGAGAGCACTCCATAAGGGTGGCTGGCAAAGAGAAGTGCGTCTACTTCTTCTGGCAAGGCCGGCAGTCCACCGTGAGTGAGAAGGGCACGTCAGCTCTGATGACAGTGGAGCTGGATGAAGAGAGGGGTGCCCAGGTATGTCCTGAAGAGTGCTGCACCAGAAATGAGAGATGGCCTTGCCAGGACCCTACCGTGTGTAGCCTGGTCCCCTAAGGGCCCCATTCTAATGAACAAAGACAACTCACGCAACATACTTTTAGTCCTGGTCAGCTTCTCCAGACTTCAGGCTGCGCCTCACTTTTCTCCCCCCACCACTAGGCCAGGAAGGCCCACCTGTTGTAACATGATCTTCAACAAAATGTTGTATCTGCAAATAGCAAATCCACAAAACAAGGACAAAGGGCCAATGAGTCTTTTTTAAAACTAATCACCAAGGAATGGCAAATAAAACAAAGAGATGATATTTTCCACTTCTAAACTTGGTAGAGGTTTTTTTTAAGGCTGGATTGGGGTTGGCAAGGGCTCAGTGGGGTGAGGACCCTGCATGCTTCTTCTGGAAGTGTAACTTGAAACAGCCATCCTGAGAAACAGTTTTGGCTCAAGAACCTTAAATGCTTATAAACTTCAGTCAGTTATTCCACTTACATAAATATACCCTAAGGAGATTTCAGAGATTAATGTAAAAATTAGTATTTCCAACATCTGCATTCCTCAGAGTAGTCGAGTGATTTTTCCAGACCAGGACAGTCATGTTACCCCCTTGCTCTTCACCACACTTGGCCTACAATCTCAGCAGCCTACCCGTGGTCTACCAGCACCTTCATGGTTGGCCCTGCACAGCTCTCCAGCCTTCCCTGCTCTCGCGCAGGCCCTGGCTGCTCCAGTCTTCCTGCTGTTCCTCAGATACACCTCTTCCTGCCCACCCTGGGCCTTTGCACTATTACCCCTGTCTAGAACACGTTCCCTGAACCTGTATGTAACTCTGACCCATATGATTCAGGTTTGTATTCCAATGAGTTATTTTTTTTATAGCACTTACCACTATGTAAAACTGCATGGTGGTTTTGTTTACTTATTTATTATCTGTCTTTCCCCACAAACATGAAAGAGACCATATCTGTTCTGGTCTTCATCGCCATTATAACCCCATCGCCATTATAACCCCAGAGCCAACATAGTAATGGGCAAATACCCACAACCAAGGTTTTATAGACATTCTTTGTAGTGTAGTGCCTCGGGTTCCATTCTTCAGTACCAGTAATTAAGAGCTGACTCTGAGGTTTTGGAGAAACATGACACCATGTACAGATACTTTTACTATCTTGGGTGAACAGTGAACAATAGCAGGAGAGGAGAGAACAGAGGAGCTTTCTCCAGAAACAGAGCAAACTCACACAGCTTTCCAGATTCTTAAGAACCAGTCCTCTTCTACTACAGACTATATTTTACCAATAGTCGTTAGTGACCACTGCATTTTCATCTTTCATAATAATGGGTAATTTCAGATGCCTTTTTTTTTGTAAAGACCATGAATGAATGCCCTCAAAATCATCTTTAGAGTTCTGAGTCTTAATCTCTCTAGTTGAAGCATTTCATTTTTTATCAATCCAACAGATGGAAAATCACTTTAGGCATATAAAACACTGCCACAGAATGGCACTTACTTATACAAAATGGGCCCTGAGGTTGATAATTTAACTCATGGTTAGAAATGCTTCCTACCTTCAGTGCTCCCCGACTGCCAGCCTCCATAAACAATGTCCTCTTTAAGGGAACATGTCTTGCCAAAGTGAGTGTGAGTTCACTCAACCCTGACGTTATTATGGTGCAGCTAACACCCCATGGAAGAGGGGAGGGGAGGGGAGGCCGTGGTTGGTAGGCACAGGCTGTGATTAAACTCTTGCGAAGGTTACAAAAGAGACAGTTCTTTCCCTCAGAATTACTAAGTCAGGTGGTTAGTCATTCTCATTGCTCAGAGGTGTACTTTGTTAAAAATGTGTTTATAGCAGTCATGTTACAGCTATGCCACAACATACCATTTAAATATCAAAATTCACATTTTAAAAAAGTATTTGATAACAGACTTTTAAGTGAAAAAATCAGAGGAGAAAGCAGCATAAAACAGCAATACTATTTTTGTTTGGAAAAAATATATATCTGAAAAATACTTTGCAAGGAAAGCTATACACTAGGTTTTTAATAGTGGTTATCTTTAGATAATAGTATTGTCATTGGCTTTTGTTTGTGTTTCTTGTATTTTTTTTCAGATTTTCTACAATAGGGAGTATAATTTTTATGCCTTTGGAAAACCAATGCAGGTTACTTATTTTAATGTGTTTACATTGGAAGGTCCAGGTTCTCCAGGGAAAGGAGCCCCCCTGTTTCCTGCAGTGTTTCCAAGGGGGGATGGTGGTGCACTCCGGGAGACGGGAAGAGGAGGAAGAAAATGCACAAAGTGAGTCACTTTTACTGTTCTAATTAGATTTTTTTCCTCTCCTGGAAGATATTTTTATAGGCATGGGGGTTTAAATTAAGCCTCCCTTTATATGGTCGTGGCTTTACCACTGAAAGTTTGCTGATGTCTGCCTCATAGAGCAGCTTTATGGGGATCTCTACCCTCTCCTCCCCCCTACACCCCCCCCCCCCCCCCAGGATCCAGAGCTGCATCCTGGAGGCTGGAAGATTTCTTCACCTTAAAGGGAATCATCACAGTAACTATGTCTCTTTTTAGGAGGAAAAAAAATCAGTGGATCTTCTATTATAAATTATGAGATTTTTACTGGCCAGCATCCAAAAAGAACAAAACAAAACCTTAGCTTTAGAGGTTTTTAAAATATGTCTGTTCTGTAACTTACCTAAGCATTTATAAATTTTGTAAAAATGGTATCTCTGCATCATAAACTTTTGACAACCCTCTAACTCCGAAAGGATTTGTGTTCTGGGTTGGCAGTGAGACCTTTCATGGCCTCAGCCTCCCCTTCCCTTAAGTCACTGAATGATGCTTGATGTGAACTGCTGAGCAGGGATCCCAAGGGCCAGTCTCCTGGTGTAGCACACCTCCTAACCCTGTGCTGCTGGTGCCCCCTGCAGGTGAGTGGAGGCTGTACTGTGTGCGAGGAGAAGTGCCCATGGAAGGAAATTTGCTGGAAGTGGCCTGTCACTGTAGTAGCTTGAGGTCCAGGACGTCCATGGTTGTTCTCAACGTAAATAAAGCCCTCATTTACCTCTGGCATGGATGCAAAGCCCAAGCCCACACAAAAGAGGTTGGAAGGACTGCAGCAAACAAAATCAAAGAACAGTGAGTGTTGTGGGTGTGAGGGTCTCTTCTGGAAGGGGCTGCCTGTGGGATGTGCAGGCGAAGGCCAGAAGGGTTCCAGGATTCCTAGTGGATGTCCCAGTGTGCTTACAGTACTTCACCAAGGTTAGTTATGACCGTTGTCGGGGTCTGACATTCCAAGTAGGTCTGATAGATCTCAGCCAAAACCTCCAACCTGAGGGCTTCTCCCACTCTTTGAGGATTTATCTGCCTCAATAAAAGGCAGAGTGAGGGGTGAGGGAAAGGACCACAACAAGTACTTTAGTTTCTTTATTGATATGATTCAGCTGTTGAATTATAAGCCTAAAGTCCTTTGTTATTTAGAGCAAATTTCAAATATCTTTTAGAATTTCAGACTTTTAATTTTGTCAGAACAGTGGAATGTTTAAAAGCATTTAGCTAATGAAGAGTTTGGTATAAGATGTCTCTCTTTAGAGAAGGACTGTATTTCCGCAATCTCGAAGGCAGCCTCCTGACAGTGAGTTATTCGATCCCTGAGGCAGTTCTGACAGAGCACACCAGGCGCAGGGTTTTGTTCCTCTCCCAGGCAGGTACCTACATTGACCACTTACGTAGAGAAATCACACTGTGCTATTGCATTAAGCGAGGACCTTGGGAGTGGGCTGCACTGGCCGGTCACCTGTCTTGAGGCAGTCTGCCACTGGGGTGCTGCACTTCCTAGCAGCCCGTGCAACATGGGCATTGCAAGCAGCCAAAGAAATCCCAGTGTCCTTCAGTCGTTCAGGAGATGCTCAGCATTCCCTCAGAACTGGGAGGACCTTGGTAACATCTATACAGTAAAAATGAGGAGTTTCCCAAGGCCACAACATACCACTAAAGTGCAACTTGGTAAAATCCATTCTCTGGGTATCAAAACAATGCACTGTGGGCCTGTTTTCCCTGTGACTGCTCTACAAACCTACCACTACACGGAGGGGGCGGAGAGAATGAGAGCAAGTGAGCTGTCAATACCCAGATGGCTGTGAAGCAAGATGTTGCACCTCAAAACACCATCCCAAAGGCCAGGGAGTGGGGAGGGATGATAAATGATGTTCTGTAAAGTATCCAAAGGCATTCACAGCCCATCAGATTATTTACTTGGACCCCTGAGGGGAAAAAAACAAAAGAGTAAAGAACTCATTCTCATTCAACAAAAATTCTTGAGCACCTACTTGGTGCCAAGGGGAGATTTAGGGACTAGGGACTTGCCAGTGAGCTAATCGAAGTCTCTGTCCCCATGAAACTTAGGTTCCAGCAGGAGAGGACCAGGAAGAGTAAATATGTATATTATATATAGAAATGTATGTTCTGTTCATTACAGATTATATGTAATTGTACATTCCTCTCTAAGGGCCAAGTCAGCCACTATGCCACAGAGAATGTTTTTATTCATTACTAAGAACTGATTTAGTTAGAAAGTAGAAGAGAGATGGTGAACTCACCTATAGATTTAGCCTTGGGTAATTTTGTGTTGTCAGTACTTCCAAAGCTTAATAAAAATGATTGTCTTCATACAGATGCCCCTTGGAAGCAGGACTGCATAGTAGCAGCAAAGTGACAATACATGAGTGTGATGAAGGCTCTGAGCCCCTGGGATTCTGGGACGCGTTAGGAAGGAGAGATAGGAAAGCCTACGACTGCATGCTTCAAGGTAATACCACATTCTGTAGCCTCTGGTCATTCATTTATTCAATACATATTTATTGAGCACCTGCTATGTACAACACACAATGAATTAAACCTAGGCGAGGTCCTCATGGGCCTACAACCCAATAAGGCTAAATAATATGCATGACTAATTATAATGCCAAATAAAAATTTTGTGTCATGAAAGAGGTAGAGGTGAAGGAGGTTGAGAGTAAAAAATAACATTATTTCCACCAGGAAAACTCACATCCAGCTCCACAGAGACACAGCATTTTACATGGAGCTGGAGGTAGGTATGGTTGAGAGGAAGAGGAGAAGAAAAGTTCAGGAAACCAGATGAGCGGTGACACAGTGGGAACCTATGGAATAAGATGTTCTCGGTGTGGCCAGCTTCCAGGGCGCAGGAAAGGAGTGGGGTTTAACTGAGAGACTGTGTCAGTTTTGTATTTAAATGCACCAAATACAAAATATGTAAAGATCAACTTAAATGCAGATTAACATAAGAAGAAAAGCTAACCGTTATTAGGCAGGATGATTCAGGCACTGTAAGCACTTGATAGACATTAATGCATTTAATTCTTACTACCCAACAAACACTCTACCATTTTTACTGATGAGGAAACTGAAGCACAGAGAAGTTAATCAACTTTCCCAAGATTGGCAGCAATGGGCTGTACACATAACTCCTCTATTTTTTATATAATTTTTTTTTACTTAATGAATATTGATGATGGAGAATGTTTGAAAATATAGAAAAGTTAAAAAAGAAAATAAGTTACTTATAATCACATCTCTCAAAGATAACCAGAATTAACATTCCTGTATGTTATATGTACATTTTTTTAAAATAAATTTGCTCTGGCCAGTGTGTCTCAGTTGGTTGGAGCATCGTCCCATTACACCAAAAGGTTGGGGGCTCAGTTCCCAGTCAGGGCATATACCCAGATTGTGGACTTACCCCTGGTCAGGACTTGTACAGGAGGCAACCAATTGATGTTTCTCTCTCACATCAATGTTCCTCTCTCTCCCTTCCTTCCTCTCCCTAAAATCAGTAAAACATATCCTCAGGTGAGGATAAATAAATAAAATTTGGATAGCATTATACATATCATTTTATAACCTAGTTTCTCCCTTTAATTTATTGCGAAGTTTCCCAAGTTGTTAATATTTAGACTTTAATGTCTGCAGGGCATTCCATGAATATTCTATAATATATGACATTTTCTACTTAACCTGGCTCTTAGAGAGCTGAGTTGTTTCCAATTTTTCTCTATTATATAAAAATAGAGTTGTGAATACTTTTTAAAATAATGATCTGTATTCATTCCTAGTTATGGTAAATTCCTAGATATGGAACTGCTGTATCACCAGTTGTATCCCACAGAACATTCTACCCAGGCCATTCTCACCAGCAGTATACAAAAGAGCCTGTTTCCCAGCACAGACTCAGTGCATGACCTGCTCCACCCTTGCCAACACTGATGGGGGTTTTCACTCAGTGTCTTAAATTAGTAGTACCATTAAACACTTTCTATGTGAATTATTCAACATTTGTATTTCTACTTTGATGAATGTTTTATTTGTGCATTTTTGTATATTTTTATTGAGATATTTATCTTTTCACTAAATTTCTTGATGTACTAAGGATATTAACAAGTTTTCTTATTTCCCATTTTGTCACTTACCTTTTCTTTTTTTTTTATTGGCAATGTAATTTTTATTTTTATGTTATCAGTGCATAAATCTCTTTTGATTACTTCTTTTGCAATTATGATTTAAAAGTCCTTCTCTACCTCCAAGTTCAGATATACTAATTCTTTGATTATTTTGTGTTTTACATGAATTCTCCAATCCTTCTGAAATATACTTTGGTACATATTTTGTCTTTAGCTTTGTTCTCTTTTCTTTCCAAGATCCTGGAAATTTTAACTTCACACCCCGCCTGTTCATCCTCAGCAGTTCCTCTGGGGATTTCACAGCCACGGAATTCATGTATCCTGCCCGAGACCCCTCTGTGGTCAATTCCATGCCCTTCCTGCAGGAAGATCTGTATAGTGCACCACAGCCAGGTACGGCCCCCAGAGCGCAGTGGTCGTGCTGAGCAGCAGAAGATACACCTTCCAAAAAGCCTTTTTATTTCCCTTTTTTATTTATTAAGCAGTTTTTATTTGCCAAGAACACTGCTAGAACTTTTTTTTTATATCATCTCTTTTAATCTTCACAGCTACCCCAAAAGAAAAGTGGCATCACCCATACATTATAAGAAACTGAGGCTCCGTTACTTAACGCGCCCAAGTACATCTATTGGAATAGGTTGAGCACAGCAGCGTCAGGCCTGGTGTGCCTGCTGCTGTCCCAGCCTTCCCTCAGTATTCTTACTTCCTGGTCCCCAGTTGTCTACTCCTGCCACAGCCATCACATTTTCATTCAAGAAAGAAAGAAGGTGGTAGGGAAAAGGGCAGTGATGGCCACGTCTCTCCCTTCTATCCCTGAAGCCCCTAGCAAATTTCTGCCTACATCCCTTTGGCCAGAGCTCCGTCACATGGCCACCCCAGCTGCAAGGGAACCTGGGAAAGCAAGTAGCCAAAGAGCAGGAAGTTGAGAGTATCTGCTGAATTAGGCAAAGAACAGTGTCCACCGTACTAAGGCTGCACAGCAGAGCCGTGGCTCTCACCCAAGGTCAGGTCTGCTTCTACTTGACCACCACCTCTAGATAGAACCTCTGTGCTCTCATTCTGGTTGGGACAATCACAGTCCCTGGAGACTGGGCTGTTTTTATAGACCTTCCCACCCTCTCTCTAGTCCAGCCTAAAGTCGGCCGCCCCTGCACTCATGCCTTCTCCCTCTCCCATAACAAGAGCCTGGAGCCACAGCCAGGAACCTCACCTGCCACTGGCAGCCCAGATCACCACCTTAAAAGCTTGATGGGTATAAATGTCATACTGTGGGCTATATTAGCAAATGTCTTAAAAAGTGAGGCTATGTCCTGCTGGCGTGGCTCAGCGGTTGAGCGCCGACCCATGAACCAGGAGGTCACAGTTCAATTCCCCCTCAGGGCACATGCCCAGGTTGTGGGCTGGATCCTCAAGGCATCCAATCAATGATTCTCTCTCATCACTGATATTTCTATCTCTCTCTCCCTCTCCCTTTCTCTCTCTGAAATCAATAAAAACATATTTTTTAAAAAAGGGAGGCTGCTCCCCACCCTCTTCATCCTATGGCACAGGATGGGTTATTAACCTCCACTTGGCTTTTCAAGTATATGATTTTTACAGAATCCTGAAATGTATGCTAGGACTCAGGGCAAGCTGAGCTAGCAAGTGAGAGCCCTTTGCCATGTGGAGTAAGAGCAGGCTGATGATTTGATGAAGAGAAAAAGTGAGGAACACAAAATTTAGGCTCATTCCTCTCTAAAAACCATGAACTTCCATCACCTGCGAAGCAGTCATACGTGGGCTTGAACACCAGTGAGTGCAGGGCAAGCATGGAGTACTCGCCTTGTCATTCATGTTCTTTAGAGATAAATGGTGCTAACACCCCTTGAGTGGCAAGCGCATTATCCCTTCCATTCTTAGCACTCTGTAGATGCCTAGAGGCCCACTGATAGGTTTGCAGTTGAGGAGACCAGGGAGAAGGGACTGGAGGAGAGATGAGGAGAGGAAAGGAAAGAGACCCACACCATCAGTGCCACCTCCTTCTGCCTAGAGACCTTTACTGATTTAATATTCAAAAGACCCTCCCTTTGCCCCTGAATGTAACTGCCAAGGGGATTCTCCCCCTGACAGAGGCAGCCTGGAGGGAAGACATCTGTTAGATTTAGGGAAGAGTGACCTGGAAGTGTCCATGAAGGAGCTTCTGATGGTTGTTTGTTCTCACCCTCACAGCACTTTTCCTTGTTGACAATCACCATGAGGTGTACCTCTGGCAAGGCTGGTGGCCCATTGAGAACAAGATCACCGGTTCCGCCCGCATTCGCTGGGCCTCCGACAGAAAGAGCGCCATGGAGACCGTGCTCCAGTACTGCAGAGGTGAGGCGTCCGCAGGAAGCAGGCTAGGGGGACCGGCCAGCCAGGAACCCCTTAGGTACAGTGACCAGCATCCGTTCAGAAGTTGGTGCTCAGCTGCTTTTCTGCAGACTTGGTCAGAGTCCCAGACCAGGCCTTCCCTTTCTAAGGGCGCCAACCAGCCTTGAAGAAGCCTGGCAGACAGTGATAAAACCAGTTTTCTTTCCCTTTAATTTTTGAGGCTTATTGATTTTCAGATGTGTGTATTCTCAACTGCCAACATGAATGAGATTTCATTTTTCTTTTTTATATTATGAAGCCATTTAACTTGTTATCCTGGAGTTTAAAGGTTGTATGCACAGTTGACCCTTGAACAAAAAGGTGTGAGTTGCACAGGTCCAGGTATACACAGATTTTTTTCAATACTATACAGTTTGCCCTCCATATCCATGGGTTCCATATCCAGGAATTCAACCAACTGAGAATCGGAAAGTATTTTTTATCTGCAGTTGGTAATCTACAGATGTGGAGGACCGACTGTATGCATTGTTCTACACCATTTCATAGAGGGGACTTGAGCATCCACAGTTTATGGTGTCTGTGAGGGGGTCCTAGAATCAATACCCTGTGCATATTAAAGGACAACTAAGTTTTGGGGGAGTCAAAAGTTATACATGGATTTTGATGTTTGACTGCATGGGATGTTGGTACCCCTAACCCCCTGTATTGTTCAGGGTCACCTATATTGCGAAATGTCCTGGACTGGTTAAAATCCTCTGCACTCAGGATTCATCATGCTGTGGGATATTCAGGCCCCCACCTGCACACTCTCCACACACAGCCTCACACTGTCGGGGAGTAGAAAGCTCCCCAACGGTGGAAAGCCAGTGGCAACTTTGTTACCATTCATTATTATTTTTAGCATGATATCTAAAAGGAAATATCTATAGTCAATTCATGGTTTTTCACTATAATGTCCACCTAAAATTTGTGGACTTTTATATAAACTGAAGATGCCAATAATTAATTTCTTACCTGAATTTTAAAGGTTTTATTGATTAGTTTAGTATCACTAAGTATACAATGGATTCTGTTCTTGAAAAGCTCTTTAGTAACAAATAACTTATTAAACTTCCCACAAAATGTTTAAGTTAAAGTGGCATATAAAATACTGTCACTAGCTGTTTAATTCTCATTGAACTTAATGCTGCATTAGGAATATTTCTGCAGGAAGAAGGAAAAAGCACGGAGAGAGGCTTTCTCCCGTCCAGAGACCCAGACACATTTTGTCATGTTCAAACAGTATAGTCAGGTGGAGTACATGTAATTTTATGCAATCATATGCATAAAATGAACATGTTATATAAACATCACCCATGTGTTATGAACTACTCATAACTTCGATTTTAAGCATGAAGTCAAGAGATCCAAATAGAGAAGAAAAGATTTCAAGGGAAGTCAGAGAAAGACAGGGTCTCTGGGCCCACTCTGGGTCTACTGACACTTGCATTCTGTGTAACCACAGGAAAAAATATCAAGAAGCCGCCACCCAAATCTTACCTGATCCACGCAGGTCTGGAGCCCCTGACGTTTACCAATATGTTTCCCAGTTGGGAACACAGAGAGGACATTGCTGAGATAACAGAAATGGTGAGCACGCCCCCTTCCCTGGGAAGGTGGATCCCTGCCTTTTGGATTTGTGGGTGGACTTTCCCTTGGGGAAAAGCATCCAATTGCATTTTCAAAGTGAGAACATGGCTTTTCATTTGCAACATGTAAACAAGACTATGTCAAATTAGCTTAGGAAGAAGAAAAGCCTAAGGAGAAATCAATTGAAGTATTTTGATAATTTTTTATGTATAATACTCAAGTTAAAAAACTGAAAAGCAAAGGTGAATTTAATTACTTTGAAGATATCCACAAATTAAAGCTCTTCACTCTGTTCACTAAAAATCTGCTTCTAAAGGACCACATGAAGCACAACAAAGCTCTCATGTTTCAGACATTGACCTTGTATTAAAGGAGATACAGAGTAACTCCTAGATGTATTAACCTATGCATATAACTAAGTGAATGAATGTATTGTAAATCACTCCCGATAAGGTATTGCTCACTATCTCATTAATATTCTTTTATAAAACCACCTGGTATTATCACATGAGGCATTTATTTGCATCTCTATTACCAAAAAATATTGTGAACCAGAATATTATAATTTCCATCTGCACAGAAAAAGGAAGCTTCCTGCAACTATATAGAATTTCTTAATTTATGAGTTTTTAACATTGCTAGCAACAGCAGTTCCAAGAGTGTTTTGGTTGGGTGGGTAATAGATCTGTAGGTCTGTTCGTTTTGGTTTTCTTACTCTGTAGGAGCACTACTTTTTGGGGAAGGGCAGAGATGGCATGAGTGCATTTTATAGGAGGTCTGAATAAGTTTAAACAAGAAAAGTTCACTGCTGCTTAACCACAGAGAGAGCCTGTTTCATATTGTATAATGGTAGAATCACTGCCAATTCTACTCCCTCTGTGGCCGAACAGACTTCATCTACATAGGGAGGGCTCAGGCAGCCTGCTGTCCAACACAGTCAGTGAGCAGGCTCTGTTCACAGTAAGCATGCGATTCATGAAGTTTCAAAGCTCTAGGGATAGGAGCACTGTCGCTGCAGTCTAAGTTCATGGCCAGAAGTCATAGCCACTTTGTATTCACTCTTGATCACTGGGGGCTGGCGGTGGACTGTGCAATGCCTTGCACAGGCCCATGGGCTTTTGGCCAGTGAACAGTTGGCTTCTCACGTCGGCACGTTGTAGTAATAATGAACATTCACTAAGAGCTCGCTCTGTGCCAGGCACTGCTCCAAGCACTTTACATTGATTTCTCCTTTAATTTTTAAAACAGTCCAGTAAGATTAATCATATTATTATCCCCATTTTACCGGTGAAGGAGCTGAGGCACAGAAGCAGGAAGCAGCTTGCCCCAGGTCGTAGGCTCATACTGGCTCTGAAACCTACCTCTTACCCACTAGTCTATACTAGATATTGCTGCACTGTTGGCCATTCATTCCCCCACTGCAGATACACAACCCTGTCGGATCTGCACACCAGCCTGAAGACCCTCCCTCGGGGGGAAACAGGGCTCTAAAGTGGAAAGGAATTGCTCAAAGCCCCCCGGTTCTCCCCACTGATTTTAGATATCTACCAGGAAGGCAGCCAATCTGGGATCCAGTTTAATTGAGGAAGATATTTACCTGAATAAACTGTTCAGATTAAATGCACACAGAGGTTTAAAAAAATCTTGATTCAACCCCAGCGTATTCTAGATGCATTTTCTTACCTTCTTTTTCTATTGTGGATTAAGAAACTGGTCCATGTTGGGAGGGGAGTGTGATTCCTTTTAAGGCTAATTATATTTAAATATTGTTAAACAAGCATCATTATTTGGATGCTTCTGGTGTTTAGACTTCAAATTTAATAATCTTATGTGATAATTCACTCAGATGAAATTCCCTAATCTTTTTTTCTGAGGCAACCCTGAGACAGGATTTGTTGGACACTTTGGGCAGGGTGAGAAGATACCTAAAATCAATTCCTTTCCACTTTAGAGCCCTGTTTCCCCCTGAGGGAGGGTCTCCAGGCTGGCATGCAGACCAGACAGGGTTGTGTATCTGCAGGCACGTGATACAGCACGTTGAGATGTGGGACACAGAGTTCACTCTGCCCATCCTGTTCTCTAGGATACAGAAGTTTCGAATCAAATCACCCTTGTGGAAGACGTGTTAGCCAAGCTCTGTAAAACCATTTATCCACTGGCTGATCTCCTAGCCAGGCCACTGCCTGAGGGAGTGGACCCTCTAAAGCTTGAGATTTATCTCACTGATGAAGACTTTGAGGTAAGTGTTTCTTAAGGTGGGGTAGCAATTAAGCCACACTCTGGGCTGGTGCGGGAGCCCTCTTCCTCAACCGCTGGGCATTTCTCTCGATTCTCCCAGTTTGCACTAGACATGACAAGAGAGGAATTCAGTGCACTGCCCGCCTGGAAGCAGGTGAACCTGAAGAAAGCAAAAGGCCTGTTCTGAATGGAGAGATGCTGGTGGAACCTGTTGTCACTTTCAATACCACTGGACCAAGAAAATGGATATTTTTTTGGACTGGTATTTTAAAAAATATTTTTTAATCAGAGGTTTCAAAACCTGAAGTTATTAGCTCTACTGCTTGTCCTGGAGTTGTGTACTTTGTAAATGTTTAAGAGAACTCTTCTGGAACTCTCTTTCCGCAATTCAGCAGGTATCATTAATAAAAACCCCGTAGGTGCAGCTTAGCAGCCGCTCCTTAGTGGCTGCTACAGCACTGCCCTCCTGTTCCAGCTCCGCATTGCCGATTTTTTTTAAGCAGTTCTCTTTATAAAGTGTTATTTTGATAGCTTGTGGATTCTAAAATATATATATTTATATAAACACCATATAAATCAAATATGTATTTAACAAAGCAATATGTATTCATTCACTTTTAAGATTTTGGGGGGTGTCAAAGTAATATTAAAAGGTAGATGGAGTTGCTTCTGTGGAATTAGCTCTGCGGCCAATACGTGTCTTCACCATGTTTGGAACATCTTCTTCAACATTAGGTCTTACTTGTTCTGAGTGCTGCTTCCGGTGCTAAAATGAACAGAAAATGTGCACTTCCTGGTATGGAATCAGTGCAAGTTCACCTTTCTACCTTAATATCTCCCCAAAATGTATAGTGCCTTGTTTTTATGTACAGTTTATATACATACAAGTTTGCTCTGCATTTTTTGATTATGGTTTGGAACATTATCTACAATTTTACTCTAAAATAGTAGAAATAAAAAACATCTTAATTTCTAATGCCTATTGTAAACATTAAACATGTCATTTTGCAATCTAGGACTCCAAAATAAAAGCTTCAGAATAAACACAGCAATTTAATTGACTGGTTCCCATTGAATTCCAAGCATGTTCCTTTCTGAAAAATGTTTTTTGCAAATGTTAACCTAGTACCAATATTTCATTATTAAATAGTATTTGCTTTTTAAATTGCATTTAGGGCAAGATTTTTACAAGGTCATAAGACTAAATAGCCATTTGACCCATAAACTTAGTTCTAAGTCCTATGTTAAGGACATATTTTTGCAAATCATCCTTTAACAGCTCTTTATCTACAACTATATCTATGTCTCAAATTCAGGATCTCGGTGCCTTTTTAAATATCGAATATATAAGGCATTTAGAAAACTTTAAAATGAACCAGAAAACTCTTCACAAGCTCATGTGTTGTTAAAATCCCAGGTCCATAGTTCGAACAAATTTTATAAACCTGTGATAAGCTGTTACTGCCCTGCCCTTTGGTTTAAGTTTAACATATTGGATAACATTTGCCTTAATAAACATGGTCACTGACTTGTGTGCCCCCACCATGGGACTGTAACCCCTTCCTGGTCCCACCACCTTATGACTCTGTGATATTGGGCAGTCACTGAAGTCTTCTACCTACATTTCAAAAGTACTCCATACCAGCCCTCCTGACCACGTCCCAGGATTGATGCTTGGTGAGGATCAAGTGGAAGCTCCTTAAATATTGTCAAATCCTAGGAACCCGCTGGTGTAAATATTATTGATATTGTAGCTGGCATAGGGAAGATAAGAGTTGAAGTTAAGGAATGGAGTCACACACTTAGAAATTATAGATTAAACCAAAATGAGTGGAATCTTCCAAAGAAATAAACATAGGAGGGAAATGAGAGAGGAGCTCAGAGAGTATGTCCCATGGGTAGTAAGCAATGAAAAACAGCAAAGGACTAATAAGGCCAGTAGGATACCCAGTGGAATGTCAGAAAGAAAGGCAGGGCCCCAGCCTGGTGGCTCAGTTGGCTGAGGCATCTACCCATATACAAAAAAGGTTGCAGGTTCCATTTCTGGTTGGGGGTTTGATCCCCGGTTCAGGGCACATATGGGAGGCAACCAGTTGATCAATGTTTCTCACATTGATGTTCCTCTCTCTATCTCTCTCTGTCTCTCTCTCTCTCCCTCTCCCCCCCTCCCTCGCCTCTTCCCCCCTGTCTTCCTCTCTCTCTAAAATCAATAAACATATCCTCAGGTGAGGATTAACAGAGGGCGGGGAAGGTCTACCTATGTCAGTACTATCCACTGGGAGATCTCAGAATGCATTCCCTGTGGATAAGGGGGACTGCTGTATATGAAATTTTCAGAAAAGACAAATTCATTCACACAGAGAACAGATCAGTGGTGGCTGGAGATGGAGGTGGGAGTGAAGGTTGACTGCAAATAACAAGAGGGAACTTTTAGGTGAGATGGAAATTGATCTAGAACTGGATTGTGGTGATGGTTGCACAACTCTACAAAAGTACTAGAACTTACTGAGTTGTGCACTTACATAGGCATATTTTATGGCATGTATATTATACCTCAAGAAAGCTGTTTTAAAAAATAGTAACACTGATCTATGTGAAAAATGCAAACATTTAGCATTATAAAGATATATAAATTAGGAATTGAAAATCATAGATATTGCCACCATTAAAGAAATAGTTATCCATGACATTTGTTAAGACAGTAAAGCTGAGACCTAGTTGGTATTGCTCAGTGGTTGGAGCATAGGCCCACACACCTAAAGGTCATAGATTTGATTCCCGGTCAAGGTAATGTACCTGGGTTGCAGGTTTGATCCCCAGCCCCAGCAGGGGTGCGTGAGGAAAGCAACCGATCGATGTTTCTTTCTCACATTGATGCTTCTCCTGCCCTCTCCCTCTTTCTCTCTCTCTCTGTCTCCTCTTCCCTCCCTTCCACTCTCTAAAAATCAACTGAAAAATATCCTCAGGTGAGTATTAACAAAACAAAAAAAGACAGTAAGGTCGACTTTATTCAGGGCTGTCGCTATAGGTATAGGGACCACTGCAGTGAGGGTTTGCTCTAGGGGAGAGAGATTGGGCTCAACTCAGAACAGACAAGAAAAAGTGGGTATTTATAGCCAAGGAGAGCAGAGCAGGTGGTGGTCAGTGGGTGGAAAGTTAGTAAGAGGAAACATCGGGACCAGGGTAAGGAGGGATTCTGACTGAAGGCACATCATGGGGCTCAAACATCAAGTGGGCGGGCGATGGAGGACGCAGACCCTGACCAGATACAAGGGCGATCAGGTGTCGAGTGGGGGAGCTGGCCTAACATACTCGACAAGATTCTGGCTAAGAGTGGGTTCTTGGAGGACATGCCCAAGGACAGGGCCTTGTCAGGCTAGGAGGAGTCTGACTAAAGTTTGGTCAAGGAGAGTGTCTCTGTCATCACTTCCCAAATACAAATGCTTCAATAATTTGATTTATGTTCTTCTAGGTTTTTCTTTATATCTACTAACGTAGAGATGTATGCTCATAATTTTTGAAGAGAAAAATTGCATTTGTTTTCAGCATCTTAATTTTCCTGTTAACAATAGGATTCCGACACTGGCCCTTGGGTATTTATCTGGGTGTTTGTGAGGTCCTGAGGTCACATGGGGCACAGTGTGGAGGCTAAATCACTGACTTCCCCCCACCCTAGGGCCAGTCCACATTTCTCAAAGGCTGGGCAGCATCACCCCTGGGCCCAGGCCTCTCTTGATGTCAGATCCAGAGTTAAGGGTCAGAATTCTCAAAGTAGACCTCTGTACAAAGCCTTCCTGGACCTCAGGGGAGTGTGAGAGTCAAGGGGACAATAGCAAGTCAAAGATCAAGATAATGATTCAAATGCAAATAATAGAAAATTAACTATATTGGTGGCATTTGACCCAAAGAAAACATCCTACTTTACTTTGAAAAAATAAGAGCATCGCATTGCCTGCATTTGTTCTTTCTGTACCAGAGAAAAGATGTTAGGGCTGCTTTAGATGACCTGTAACAGATATACACCAAGAGTCAGATCAGAAAGGTGAATTTGTGTACCTATAATCGGGACCATTGATTTGCTGCAAGTGTTGACCTTGTATGGAAATACCCCGCAGGTTTCACCATTTGAATGCACAGGACATAACGTTGGTCCTTGAGGGTGCATAGGGAAGAAAGATTAACAGACCAGCACCCTTCATTTCTAATAATGAACTGGTCCTCTATTGAGCTTTTCTATCGTGGCATTGAAAAGAAAGCTCCAGGAGCAAAAATGAATGCAAGCTGAAGTCCTGGCAGGAGGTATCCAAAATCCCAGTTTAACATTCCTCGTTAGAGTGGTGAGAAATGTCCATAGAGCTCAGGAAGTCTCTTAAGGGAGATATTGGAACTGATGAATGTGATCTGGAGGCCCACATATATTGCCAGTTATTAAATCTCATTGAATTATTAAGTTGAACTTTACCATCTGAACACCATTTTAGCATCCATCTTGAAATGGTTGTAACAGGACATGTTAGCTCCACAAAGTAAATCTTGAACAAATAAACAAAGAGCCATAAGCCTATATGGAAGCAAAGAAAAATAAAATGGGGCAAGGAGGAGAGGCAGAGTGGTTTCTACATATGAAGAAAGCAAGCAATTAATGCACTTGGGAAGTGAAAGTCATTGTCAGTCAAAGCCCATCCTAGGAAGCATTGATAAAGCAGGCACCCTATCTCTCCTCCCCTGGCTTCCTTTGCCTTCTCCATCTCCACCTTCAGTGGTTCCTTTGCCTCCAAACACCAGTGCTTGGGGGGGGGGGGGGCACTCCTATGTTTTAAATCAGGAATCACAAAGAGCTGGCATGGAGCATTATTTGTCAGTGATAACATTTCAGGTCCTGGTAGGAAAGATGTTTTTCTGATGGTTGGCAGGGTCCTCCACAGGTTCCATCGGACTGCAGTGGCAGCCACATCACCTGCTGGCATGTGTTTCTAGGATCACGTGTTACACACTCAGACCTGTCATGAAGGCAGTGGTCCATAGCGCCTGTGTTTACTACCCATTCACTCCAGTGTTCCTGAGTATGCACAAAGTGTAGGCATCACCAGAGAATACATACAGTCATGTCCAGGCTCTCACCCCACAAGGAGCATGCATTCCAGGGGGAAGAAAACGGTGAGTGTTCACCAAAAGTGTAAGTCAAGATGCCATGGGAATCTGTTATGGATTGAATTCTGCGCCCCTCCCCCGCCCAAAGAAAAAGCTATGCTAGAGTTCTAACTCCAGTACCTTAGCATGTGACCTTATTTAGAGATAATCTATAGGTAATTAAGTCATATGAGGTCATTAGGGTGGGACCTAATCCAACACGACTAGAGTTCTTATGTGAAGGGGGAATTTGAACACAGAGATAGACATTCGTGGAGGGAAGACAAGATGGGGAGAAGATGGACAGCTCCAAGCCAAGGAAGGAGACCTTACAAGAAACCAACCCTATCAATACCTTGACCTCAGACTTCCAGCCTCCAGAACTGTGAGGCAATAAATTTCTGTTGTTTAAGCCTCCCAGTCTGTGGTACTTTGTTACAGCAGCTCTAGGAAACATTGAGTGCAAAGGAGGGACTTCTGGTTGGAGGTAGGAGGGAAGGGAGCAATCAGGACAACTTCCTGGAGGAAGTGTTATCTGGGTAGGCCTGGACTATTAGGATTTCTCACTGCAACTGCATCAACCCATCAGGCAATATTTAGAAAGGGGAGATGGAGAGGGAAGGTGTGCAAGTCTCCCAGCTGTGGCACAGGCAGGGTAAGGGAAGAGCAATTACAACCTCAAGGCTAAAGTGAAGGTACAGTATGGTTGAAGGAAGTTAGAAATGGGCAGGCTGATTGGCCCAAGGACATTTTCAGGTACGAGGATGAGCTGGCAACATCTGGGACTGACTCCTGGTCTCCAGGATGCATTAAGCCAATGGACAGCATCCCATCCTCACTGTGACCCAGTGAGTTTGTTTTTAGGACCGTCTGGTCTCATCTTACCTGCACCTTACACTGGGATCACACTTGTATCTTCTACCTTTATATTTGAATATTAAAAGTGTTGGCTCTTCGATCCCCTGTCTAGTCTAGGGATATATAAAGGTATTTCTGAAATCTCGAGCAGACAGCATAGTCCATGGGGGATGCTGGCCTAGGGTTTTCTACCCAATAGTACCATTTTTTGTAGAAAGTAATTGACCACAACATGGCTCTGCCAAATGTTGGGTGCAGGACTGCACCCAGATTCGGTTGTCTGTGCTCCGTCTGGATATGATGATTATTGAGGATTCGAAACCCCTGAAAGCCCACAATCGTCCCTTCCTTTAGGTGAGACTTGAGAAGGGGAAGTAATCATGCTCCCAGTCCTGTACCGGCTTTCTCCACGATTCCAGCACATCCTTGAAGCAGCCCTGTGAGGTGCTTGTTGTCCCCTTTGTATAGGCGATGCCCTCAGATGTCAGGTTCCTGACCTGTCTTCCCACGGCTAGTACATAGTAAAGGTTGAATTTGACTTTGCCTTTGATTCGCCTCTATCCTGCCACCTCCACATGGCCGAAAGAAAGCGGGTACTAGTTCTCACGATCTTTGACCCAAAGTGCGGCCGTATTAAAAAGGACCCCAGTTTGCCCACCTGTCTCCTACCACCCACCGTCATCGGTGTTGGAGGCTGAGATCACTGTAGGGGCTGCTGGCATGTAACACGGGGGGGAGGGATGATTACACTGGAACTTGGAACTTTCAAACTCCCAGATCCTGCCCTGTCACAGCCTTTGGGTTCGAGCAAGTTCCTTAACCTCTCTGTGTCTCAGCTTCACTCACATCTGTCAAGTGGGGTTGGTAATACCAGTACCTACCCCGTAGGAGGTGGTATGAAGGAGCAGAGTGGCAAGCACTGTGCTGCCACGAGCAGCTCAGCAGTGAGGAAGGCCAGCCAGGCCAGGCGGTGGAAGTGAGACAGGCCCCTCTGATGCAGGGCAGCAGCAGCCTCAGCCTTTCAGGCTTCCTGGGGCTTGGGCTGGGGCCAAGACTCCACCAGCAGGAACTGTGGGACCATTGTCTGCATAGGAACTCAGCAGGTGGCATGGCATTATGCCTCTTTCTTAGGCAATATCCAACTCTGGTCTCATGTGCAGGACTCAGCCCCACCTTAGGAATCTAAAGCTACATCTCTGACAGCTCCCACTTTGTGCTCAGTGTGACTCCAGCGTGTGGAAGGTGGAGGGAAACAGGCAAGCTGTCCTCAGGGCCATTCAGGCAGTTCCTCCTGTTCTCGGTGGGGCCTTAGTGCAGGGCTCCAGAACCCCAGAGAAGCCAGATGGGGCATCAGAGATGCCAGCTCCCTCATCCCATGGATCTCTGCTGGTTCCAGGTGGTGGGAGATAGATGGCCCTCCTCTCTCTTGACTCCGGCTGCAGAAGAGTTTTGCCTCACTTCACTTTAGAACCCTCATGGCCCTAGACCCCACCTGGGCATCTGTGTGGACAGGCTCGTTAGTGTGACCACGGCCAACAGCTCTTGCTTGACTGCCTGCTGGGCAGCAGGGCAGGAACTAGAAGCTGAGTCACCTGTTCTATATGATAAAGGATGGGTAGGCTCAGGGAGTAATTCAGAATGTGTTCCACCATTTGGGAGAACAAATGGGGATTTCTCCATCTCTGCTCACTTGGGGGGAATAAAATATTCAAATGGAACCCTCACACTGCCCTTGAGACCCTGGGTGGGAGTAGTGGCAGGATATCCGGCCAGGTGCCTCAGGCGGGGTCTTCAGACAGCCGTGCTCCATCAGCGCCCGCTTGCCCCAGTCTTCCCCTAGCAAGTGCACAGCCTAAAGAGGGAAGTGCTTGCTATGCAAACACAGCTTCTTAGACAAGTCCCTGGCAACCCACCTTCCCCCAGCCTCTCTGGTATTAGGGTTAGAGACAGATGTTTGCTGTTTATATCCAAATGGTGCTCTGACAAATTTATGTTAATTTTCAAAATAATAATTTTGAGCCCAGCCAGAGTGGCTCAGCAGTTGAGCATCGCGGTTCGATTCCTGGTCAGGGAACATGCCCTGGTTGTGGGCTCAATCCCCAGTCGGAGGCGTGCAGGAGGCAGCCAGTCAATGACTCTCATCATTGATGTTTCTATTTCTCCCCCCCTTCCTTTCTCTCTGAAATCAATAAAGATACATTAAAAAAATAATAATTTGAAATTTTGAAACCTGTGAGCTACATTCCTCCTGCTAGAGAAGCCAGGACTCCAAACTGCGACTGGCCAGGGAAAGAAATAAGGAAATTAGAGAAGAAAAATGTTGGTATTTGGCCCATGGTGTGCAGTGGAAGAGATGTAGGGCCAGCAGGTGGCACTGTTGCTCATGAGCTGAAGCCCAGGAACCGGGCAGAAGAGCCCCTCCCAGCCACTGACCTGAGTCATGATCTCTAAAACAAATGCCAGTTCTTAGGCACTGGAGTAGCATAGGACTGTGCCCCCAATACCCTAGCTGACCTTGAGTGACCCCAGCCCCACTCCTTAAATTGTTTCCTGCACAAAGAACTTGAATCCAGTAACTGGGAATGCAATTCCCATCCTGCAGCCTCCTTTCTATTTGCCCCTGCCAGGGGCTCTGAGAATGTTCCCAGAAGGAAATCCATGGAGGCCAGCATTGCAGTGATACAGCAGTGAGAAATTACACAATTAGATGAAATTGCCCCAAGGTCGAGAGTTCAGTATAAGGATCCCTGCCCCATACACACACTTTTTTGTATCTTCCTTTGAATGTCTTCTCTTTGGCAGTTTTGCAATCTATAGAATGAAGGTGCTACCTTCTTAGAATCAATTAATGTCAAGAAAGCTCTCTGCAGATGAAAAGCTCTAAATTCTATTTATCAAATATTTAATTAGCCAAACTTGGGGATGATTCATAATTATCTATTCAGCTTGCTGAATAACCAGAGAAAATGGCAGGATCAGAAATATAATTTTAAATACAGGTTTTCATAGATTTTGTACCTGTCAGGACTATGGGAGAGAATTTTCCAATTAACATTCCAATTTCTCCCTGTTTCCCAGGGCCCTGAGGAAACAGGCTCCCTTCCCACTCAGCCCATTGGCTGCAGCCACCACTGCCCATGGCACCCTCAGCCTGGCCTGAGTGATTACTGAGGGCAGAGTCACAGGACGGCCTGGTGTCAGGAGGATCCTCTCCATCCTGGCAAGTCACACTATCTCGTCTACTCAGGTCTGTTTCCTCACGTCCTGTCTGTCACATGCCTGCCCCCTTTCTGCCCTGGCAGGGACTCCATGAGGAGAAATGAGGTCATGTGCAAGACATGGGCACTTTCAAATGAAAGACACCAAAGCAGCTCAAAGTTGAAGGTGATTCAGAGACATTTCTAGTTGCTTGGAAGCTACATGGCCCAGTTTATGTTCAGGTCAGGGCTCCACCCCAGCCGAGACCATAGTGTTGTCCTGGCACACAGCAAAGCTGTTTCTTTCTTGTTCATTTGTTCTGCAAATATTTACTAAGCATCTGCCATTGGTATAAAGCTATGCTAGATACGCATGTTAAAATGGTACAGACAGCTGTCACTGACTTTCTGCCAAAGTATAATTTTCAAAAATCTAAAAAACAAGACCCTCCTATGGATATATGGTAATATATTTGGGGGCCTTTAGGAAACAGGCACCAAGAGGTGTAAGACATGTACCAGGAAAAAGAAAAAAGACAGAAGGAGCCCTGGCTGGGTGGCTCAGTTGGTTAGAGCATCATCCCATGCAGCCAAAAAGGTTACAGGTTCTATTCCCCGTCAGGGCACATACCTAGGTTGCTGACTGGATCCCAGGTCTGGGTGCATATGGGAGGCAACCGATGGATGTTTTTTTCTCTCTCTCTCCCTTCCTCTCTCTCTAAAATCAATAAACATACCCTCAGGGTATGGAAGAAAGAGTCTCCAATTGAGGGGTAGCTCTGAGAAAGTTTTGGCCAATCCATGGGGAGCCCCAGAGTAGAGGTCGCCCTTTTGAGGACATGGGCAGAAATGTCCAGGCCCCAGGACCCTGGGCTGGGTCACTAGCCAGGCCTATCCGTGGCATGAAAGTGGCAGTGGATTGAAAGGCCCTGCACCTAGAAGCTGCCAGCTGACCGCCCTCTGCACAGCACATGTCAAAGACTTAATTCATTAGATGATTAATAACAAAAGCAACAGGGTAGTAATGTAAGTTCAGAAGGGGCTGGGAGAAAAAAATACACATACAAACAGTCACATACATGTTTCCATATATAGAAAGGAGACAGTGGGAAAAGGAATGAGCGAATCAGATTTCAAAATCACATTCAAAACTGGGTCAGATGCAAATGCTAAAAAAAACATTAACACTTGCAAGTAACTCTTTTCTACCAGTCTGAAATCATTTGCCCCTCTACTGGACAAAAATCATTTGTAATTTGTTCATTTCCTACAAGTTCACATATAACTTTAGCATCTGGGCCTGATCAATAGGATCAATAGCAAGTCATCAGTTAGACAAAACGGCTTTCCCTCGAGAGCCCAACACTGCAGGCTTAGGGAGTGATGTCCTGACTGGTATTTGTGCCTCATTTCCAAGTTTCAGATAATTAGTACTTCCTCAAGGAGCTTACATTCTAGGGGGCAGAGCTATAAGGAAACGGGCAGTTAAAATATTGTGTGACAAATGTTAATACAGGGGTCAACCTGTAAGGGGGCCACTGACTTCAGACTGGGGAGTGGGGCACAAGAGCTTCCTGAGCCTCAGCCAAAAGGATGGTTGAGTTAACCAAGTGTGGGGGTCAGGGTGAGGTGGGGGAGATGAGATGTAGGAAGCAGAAAAAATCAGGAAAAAGGCTTTGAGGAGACACCTCCTAAACTGCCAATCATTGTGTAGGGCTGAGGGTGGGGAGTGGTTGGTCCTGGGACTGGAATAAGCAGCGAGACTCGCAGGAACAGCAGGTGAAATAACGGACAATCTTGGGTACCATACTCCGGAATTGGGATCTTTCTCCTGAATGCAATAAGGAACTGCTGACATGTTTGAAATGAGAAAATAAAAGGATTGATATTTTTGTTGATAAAGACCACTCTAGCTGAAGTGTGGAAATGGATTGGAAGGACCTAGAGCTACAATCGGCCAGGTGGGTCATGAGGCTGCTGTTGTCATCTAAGTAGGAGGCCCAAACTGGTGACTATGGGGGAATCTAGCAGACCACAGATCATATGCCCAAGTTATGGGACACTTGGTGAGCTCGGTTCACCTGGCCCTCCACGCAGGCAGGTAACCTCTTGGTCATCAGAAGGCTTCCTGGTCAGCTGAGTGAAGGATGCCAGGGCCAAGAAAGAGGCAATGGGGACATCATGGTCCTGTGAGCTGTGGGACTTCTGCTGTGTGTAGCTATGGAGCCAGTCTTCAGGTACCCAGGCTCAAAACAATTTGACTCCTTCATTCATTCAAAAACATTTACTGAGCACCTACTATGCACCAGGCCCTGTCTGGACTCCAGAGATACAGAGCCTGCATACAAGGGGGGTGGGGGCAGGAAATACCTGACAAACACAAAGGTAGCTAGTTTAATTTCACTGAGTTTTCTAGATTTGTGGTCTGCTGAGTGTTGTTGATTCTGGAAAGTTCTCTGCCATTATTACTTCAAAGACTTGTTCTTCTCAGTCTCTCTTCTCCTTCTGGTATTCCAGTCATCTTTGTAATTCTCACAGTTCTTAAATGTTCTGGAGCTGAAACAAGAGGTCAGTAAATAACTTACTTTCAGAAGGTGATGAGGGTTAGATAATTGGGGAGGAGGAAGAGCTATTGCAAAGCCATGAGATACCTGTCTGGGGAGATGGCTTGGGGAAGGACTGAACAGTGGAGAGGAGCCAGTGTCAGGAATATCTAGGGAAGGGCCATCTGGCATCAGGATTGGCAGGTGTTAAGTTCTTGGTACTGAAACAAGAGTTTGAATGGCCGAAGCCCAGGGAAAGGGACTGCGGAGGGAGAAGGTGAGATCTAACTCACCTCAGTGGTAAGGATGGCAGGGTTTTATTCTAATTGCAGAGGGAAGCCATTAATCAGGGGAGTAATGGGACATAGTTTACAGTTGCAAGTGATCCCTCTGTCTAGGAAGTCCACATGTCCGGGCTTGCCCAAGCACACTCTTGGTTTATACCTCTTGCCTGGTCTAAGTATTTATAGTGTCTCCTTTCACTTTCAAAAGTGTCCTGATTCAGGTGACAAATCACAAGATCCCCCTGACTCTGGCCATAGTATGTAGACAGTGTGGGAAGGTCTATCACGGAAGATGAAAGGTCAGTTGGAAATGAATTCAGTGCAGTAGACCAGCCATGAGGGGGCCTGAGTGGGATGGTGGCTGAGGAGCTGGAGAGAACTAGATATGCTTTAGAGGTGGAAGCAGTGGGACTGCTACTGGATTGGTGTGGGGGCAGGGGAAGGAGAGCAGTCAGGGATTTAAGCAATCATGACTGACTCTTTGAGCCCCATCATCCAGTCTTGTAAATTCTACTTTATAAACTCTGTGGAAGGTGTTGTTTCTCTTCCATCCCATATCCATCTCCCTTGGTCAACTGTCTTCATCTCTTGCCTGAATTCAAGATCTCCCCTCCATTCCTATTAGCATTTGGCGTCATCCCCTAGACGGTGGATACAACCTCCAGACCTGCAGCCTACGTGTAGAGCAAAGTCCTGAACTTGGCAGCCGCTGTCCTTTAAATCAACTTCCTTCACTTCCTACATGTAATGTCCCACCATTTCTTTAACATCATTCCATCTCTGGGTCATTTGAAGAAGGCTTCAAATGACCCAGGTCACCTCCTGCCATTTCTACCAACTAAAATTCTTCCCACTTTTTAGGGCACTCACATGGCACATTATTAGTGGAATCCTCCATCCAGCTGTCATTCCCTGCTCTGAATACCCAAAACCTTCAACTAATACTACCTCTGTTAAGGCCCTTATATATTCCATCTTATAAAACAGTCATTTGTATATAAATGACTCAACTAGTTTATAAACTTTTGAGGGAAAGAATGATGTTTTTCTGAACTTAAATCTTGCAGAGAGCTCTGCACCTCACAAACAGCTCAGTGTTTTGTGGAGTTGAATATATTGGGCAGAGTGGAAGGCTGCTACTGGTTTGTTGGTTTACCCCCTGACTTCTCTGTGATGCAACCAGGTAGAAAGCTCATCACAGCTTCCTCACTCAGAACCAGGAATGAGATCCATGCAGGGCAGAGTGGCCTAGGCCTGGCCCCAGGTTTGCCCTGGCATTTAGGGCTAGTGGTAGGAGCACAGGCACAGGAGACAGACTCTTTAATTGAAGGTTCACCATTTGCTAGCTGTGTGCTCTGTGTCTCAGGTTTCTTATCTGAAAAGCAAAGCAATAATAAAACCTGACCATGTGTGCTGGGAAGATCACATTCAATCCTAGCACAGTCTGGTATATAGGACATTCTCCATAAATGTAGTCATTATCAGAAAATCATGACTGAAGATATTGATGGGTTTTGATCATTTGATTAAGTATTTTTAAGTTTTTATTAACACTCAACTTGGAGAGGGTGGGGTGAAGCAGGCACTGCTGGTTGGAGTGTGAAAGCACAAGTCTCCTTTGCACAGCAATTTACCAAAAGCCTTCAAAGTGCTCACATCATTTCACAGTAAGTAATTCCACATCTGGAGAATCTGTATTACAGAAAGTCACAAAAATGCAGAAAAAGCTTACTCTGACAATGTTAATCCCAGAATTGTTCATAATAGCAGAAAATTAGAATTGAGCAACTATTATATAAGGAAATACTTAAGAAAAGTTTGGCTTGATATCAAACAAAATGTATGATGTAGTTATGAAAGCATATTTACAAAGACCTCTTACTGGGGAAATGTTTATAATATTAAATGAGAAAAGTAGGCTACAAACATTTCATGTAAACAAACATAATTATGTAAAAAGCATGTGTGCATGAAGAGTGTATACATACTAACATATTAATATTGGGTTATCTCCAAGTGATGAGATAATACACAGCTTGGAATTTCCTTTTATGACAGTTTCTAAAATGAGAATGTACTAGTTTTCTAATCAGAAAGAAAACTCATGCTATTTAAGAAGATGTTTGATAATAGTGGGTTGCTATTACAGATCATACCCATTGGCACATGACATCCCATCAGTGACTTCTGAGTTGTGCCATCTTGAGCCCATCATGGCACTCCTGGATTCGTCCCTCTGCACCTCAGTGGTCTCACTGGTGAAATGGGGCTACTAATCTTTACCTGTCAGAAGGCAGGTGGCCAAATCAGGTGATATTGGAAAGGCTTTTCCAGCCCTGACAGCTCTGGTCTCTGATTATCTAGAAGGAGCCTCCTTGGTGAGGCCAATTTTCTCAGAGTATGGACATATACGATTAGGACAGGGCTGACTAGAGAAACAAGGATGGCAGAGGTTGCATGCTTCTCACTTCACAGCACTTAGCAGGTGACAGTAAAGGACTAATTCAAGGGCCACAGATGCCCTGAGCCCAACCAGGCCTGCTGGAGCCAGCAGCCTACCAGGAGTTTTAAAGAAGGGGCCAGCTCTGACCCTTCTCAGGCTGCGGCCCTGCCAGCTCTGCCTCGCCACAAGGCCATGGTGCTGGCCTCCGAGGCAGAGGGCACATCTGCAGTTCTCTCCTCTAAAATATCTGAGGTACAAAGGGCCCCAGGAGCAGAATTCCATGTCTTTCCTGCCTCCCTTTTCCCCTCACTTGTAGGAATCAGAGGAACATCTATTTTTCTGAAAACTAAGTCTGGGGACCCAGGAGCTGGAGTGGAAATACGCTGTCCACTTTGAGCCTGGTGAGACAGATGGGCTGTCACGGAGCAGACACCACTCTGGCCTTCGACCTGCAATTGGCAGCGCAGGCACGTGCGTGACTTTCAGTCACGTGATCCTGTGCGGAGCTACTCTTGCAGAATGTTCTTCCCTAGCTGCATGTCAGTTGTAAGGGCCCAGGAATCCTCCTGCTGGCTCAGATAAGTTCAATAAGATGGGTCAAGCAGGCATGTGTGGAGTCCCAGGGCCAGATCCACACTCTACCCCTTCCTGGCTGTATGATGGGAAAATTACCCGACCACTTTCAGTGCCAGTTTCCCCACTTATAAAATGAGAATTATAGTGGTTCCTACAGCACAAGGTCTGGCGAGGATTAAATGAGGTAATACATGGACCATGCTTATCCAGTGTCTGGCAGCTAGCGAGGGCCCGGGAAATGGCTAGCTCTTTCGTTGTGAAGCTTTCTGTTGGGCTCAGCACCCCGTGGGCAGTGACGGGGTACGAAAGGCTAAACCACATCCCTCCCTCTGGTGAGGCAGGTAGGTTGTACCTCAGGAAACAGTTAAACAGCTAGGCAGCCGGTGATTAAATGCAGAAGAAACTGAGAGGCAGCACTGCTATTTATAATAGCAACTTGCTGGAAGCAGCCCAAATGCTCAGCCATGCTGGAATGACTAAGCAACCCTAAAGCTCCGTGACATGCCAGCCCACTGCAGTGCTGCTGGAAATGCAGGCATGCTGCTGATGTCCATACATGGAAATGTGCCTCCAAAATAGACGTTTCCAGAGGGAAATCACAAGATGGCATGAGCACACTGTCTGTCATGAGGGGTAAATACAGGTGACATCACACACAGAGCTCAAAAAGGAACTTGGGGGATGGAGGTGGTTTAACATGTAATGCTCGTCAGTTATTTTTGCCCCAGACGATTTGCTTTAAAAAGAGAAGGTGCAATGAGGAAGTGTTAGAGGGGTTCAGAAAGGGAGTGAGGTGCTGAGTAGAGGGCTGAGGAAGGCCTCTCAGGGACGATGGGGTTTGAGCAAATATGGAAGCACCTGTGGATCTGAATAAAGAAGCAGAGTTGCCCTAATAGTACAACTTGGGTTCTCCTCCCCCACTGGTCTCTTTGTCCAAAGAAACTGAGTTAAGTGCTATTAAGGGCTGTGTGAGCAGTGGGTATGGGAGAGCTGTGGGTGACCCACCCTTCTCCATGGGCGACCAGGGCAGTAAGGGGAAAGCTGTTTGTATATTGAGCATCATGGCTTGTCTGTGCCAGTTGGTGAGCTCTCTTCCAGGTTCTTGCCTGCGTCCTACCCAGATACCTACCCATGAAGGGGGTCAGGGGCCTCGTGTGGGTCAGGATCTTGATTGGCTGTGTCCTAGGGAAAAGAGAGGTCCATGCCAGGGCTCTCGCTCAGCTGGACAATTTGCACTCATGACAACACACATGAGTGTGCAAATAGGGCCTCAGAGACACCAGAACGAGAGCTTGGCAATAGTTGAGGAAATTCCCCTCCATCTTAGCAGACCAGTGAAGGCTGCTGACTGCACGACATCCCGCTGCCAACCATGAACGGACTCGCCAGGGTACCTCTGAGCTCTGTCCTTAGTTTAGTTTATGGGGTAAATCTCACAGCTGCTGTTTCGGTCTGGCCAGGCTTTAGGGATCAGCTGTAGGGGCTGGTTCTGTCCCCCTAATGTGAACCTGTAGGCATCATGGGAGGGCACAGAACAGACGTTCACACCTAACAGATGTGAGTATGAATCCTGCCTCTGCCACTTAACTGTGATCTTGAGCAAAGTTTCAAAACTATGAGCCTCCAGTAACTCATCTATAAAATAGAGACAGTTACACCTCCCTCCACGGCTTGAGGATTAGCAGTCGTGTGTAATGTTTGCATGGAGTAGAAGCTCAGTGAGTGATGAGCGTCACCTTCTTTTTCCTGCTGAAAACGTGCCTGTGATGGAAGAGGTCCCCCTTCCGTGAGACAGCCATACACCGGAGACACAAACCTGTTGCATGAACATGGCCTCCTCCCCTCCCTCACTCTCTCCCCTGCCAGCAAGTCCTCAGCTGCCCAGATACGGAGCTTCCTGACCCACCCGGGTCAGAGACAGTTTGTTCATCAGAGATGGGCTCCCTCTGCCAGCAGGTCAAGGTGGTGTTCAGGGCAGGTAAGGGGGATATTTGCTGCTGAAGCCTAAGTGGCCTCTAAATGACTTTTAGAATCCCCACAGGAATGTGTCTTCACATTCCTTCACAGGAGCACTTCCCGAGGTGACTAGCAATCTAGACATAAGAAATACATATTTGGTTTCTGACACAGAGCTCTTAAAACCCTTGGAATATTCTGAGCAATAGTGGTGATAGGAACATCTTTTGTTCTACTTGGTCTTTGTCCCTGGTTCATGACACAAAGCTCCTACATCTCTTAGCAATTCCTGGGTGACAGGAGCATCTTGTCGTAATGAGGCAACTGTGGATAGACCCTAGAAAGTTTCAGGATGGCACAGGTCACCAAAAACCAAACCTTAATTAGAAACTTGGAACATTCAGCCCCACCTCCAGCCTCCAGGCAGGGGAGAGGGACTGGAGATTGAGTTAACAATCGATCATGTCTACATTATGAAGCCCCCCCAAAATCCCAGTAGCACGCATGGGGTTCAGTGAGCTGCTGGGTTGGTGAACACACCTACATGCTGAGAGGATGGCGCTCCCCAACTCCGTGGGAACAGGAGCACTCGGGACCCTTCCTGGCCTCATCTATGTATCTCTTCATCTGTGTGTTCATTTTTACCCTTCAGCATATCCTTTAGAGTAAACTGGTAAATTTAAATTAAGTGTGTTCTTGAGTTCTGTGAGATGTTCTAGGAGATTATCATGGGAATCTCTGTTTATAGCTGGTCAGTTAGAAGTGCAGGAAGTCTGGGACTTGTGCCTGGCACTTGCAATTGGCACAGTCTTGTGAGAATGAGCCCATACTGTGGGTCTGTCCTAACTCTGGGTAGTTAGTGTCAGAACTGAATTGAATTGTTGAACATTCAGTTGTGTTGAGAGGTTGAAGAATTGGTTTTTGGCAGTGAAAAATCCCTCACCATCTAAACTTTCAAAGTAACTGGTAGCCCCCAGGATGTGAGGGAGCCATCACAAGCACACACATGAAAGAATAGCCCCAGGCAGGGTCCTCTGAGAACCTCCCTGAAGACATATATAGGCCTGCATCTCGTAGTAGAAAAGCCCAGGCCCATCTTTGCCTTGGAGCCAGGGTCACTGAGGCACGTTAGGGAGACCTAACAAGTCAGAATGTTTCTACACATTGTTTTTCTAAATTTTAATTGCCAATTCATCAATATTGCTGGTTCATTAAAAGATCCTAAATTGTGTATGTGCCATGCTATTATTTCAGGTTTTCAACAGACAAAATATTACTTTTAATTCTATTTTGTACACAAGCTTTAAACAGGAGTTCTAGCTCCTTCTTGTTTTCCTCAAGAGATGCCAGCGAGACTCCAGCATCGCTCACTGCTTGTCGCACTGGACAGCCACCCGGCATCTGACAGAACCACCAAGAAAAGGAAAATGAATGTTCACAAAGGTCTGCAAGCCCAGTATTGCACTGTCCTCTCTGGTCTCCTCTCTGTTCCCAGCCCTCCCCCACCAAAGCATTTCCCTGTGACCTCTCCTCAAATTGTCTCAAACACCACAAACCCACATTGTCCAAAAATAAGTGCCTGGCTTCTCCCAGCCCTGGCTGCTTGCCTCGCCTGACCCCTCCTGAGTTCCACATCCATAACGGCACGCCAGCCACCCTTGAGCTGACACAAGCCAGGAAACAAAGTCATTGTTATCGCTGCCTTTCTTCTCCCACCCGCCAACCCATCACCAAGTCCCAACCATTTCACTGCCTAAATAGCTCCAACTCCACCCACTTCTCACCACCACTCTGCCGCCACCTGAATCCAGGCTGGATGATGTCTCTTACCTGGATGATGGTGGTGGCCATCTCTTTAGGTCCCGTCCAATACTCTTCCCATCTGATCCCCACGCTGCATCTATAATGATCTTTCCCAAATGCAGGGCTGATCCTAGCATGCCCTGCTTAAAAACCTCTAATAGCTTCCCATTGCTCTTAAATACAAATACAAACCAATTCTCTCACAAGCCTACAAGGCTCCTATTCAAACCCACCCCACCCTGTGTGCTCCGGCCACACTGACTTCTTTCATTCCTTCCATGCTCTGGGAGCCCTCTCAAACAGGCCTTTGCACACACTGTTCCCTCGATCTAAAATGATCAAGTGCCACCACAACCACCCTGTGTGGCCTTTGGATCTCTGCTCAAGCATCATTTCACTAAAAACCTTCTCTGACTACTCAGCCTAGATGGCTCCTTTGTAACACAGTCCCCTTTAACCTATTCTTTGCCTTCCTCAGAACATGCACCTCAGTTTACAACTGTGTATTCTCTACTCACAATTGTATCCCAGCTTCTTGACCAGTGCCTACCTAATAGTAGGTCCTTGACATATTGATTGAATGAATGAATGAACAAATAACTGAGCAAGTTAAAATATTGGGGCCTTGATGCATTTTTTGATATTATAAGATTTATGATATTGCAAAATAGGTCAAGAGCACAAGTTCCACATATCCACAGAGATAGGTTCTGATCAGAGGGATGGGTATTGCAAAGCCAGGAGAAACGAATCAGAAAGCCATCATGCACACGTGTGGCTCCTCAGTCACTCTCCCAGAGGAGAGGTCAAAGACGGAGAGGAGTCGGGTCCCGAGGCTTTTAGAATCAGCCCAATTTGGAGAGTAAACCTCCAATGCAGAATAGCTCCTGCAGTAGCTTTGGAAGCGTGGTAGGGATATTTTTGGTTATCATAAGGGCAGAAAGGGTCCTCCTGGTATTCATTTGGAGGGCCAGGGAAATTAAAGTGCTTCATTGTTCAGTCAATCCCACACAACAAAAAATGTCCTTGCTCTAATGCCAGTAGCACCTCTGTAGAGAAATACTGAAGGAAATTTGGAGTGGAGGGCACAGTAAAATATATTCCCCTAAACAAGCCCATAGCTCTAAGGAACTGAGCCATCAATACCTTGAAAAGAGGAAATCACTGTTTACTAAGATACAGAGAACAAACCAGTGGTGCTAACAGCTGCCTCATCCTGGGTGTACCAGTCCTGATGCCAAAACAAAGCAGGACCCTCACAGTCTGGAGTATGGCTGGCGCACACACACACACACACACACACACACACACTCACAGATATATGTGCACATGTGTGGATGAACTCTGGCTGGCAAGCACATACATGGGGATGGATATGGCTCACACACACACATGGATGGATTGCTGGGCCAAGCACGCACATACATGTATGCACACGCATGCATGCAGATGGATTGTAGCTAGGACACATATGGGCACATATGCATGCACACACATGCACACAGGTGGATGGACTGTTTCTGGGGTACATACACACACATGCCTGCACACAAACACATGCACATATACCTGGATGGACTAGGACTGGAACACACACATACACATACATACAAACAGGTAGATGGACCCTGGCTGGCAAAACAGGTGGTGCGAACGGGTAGTCCTAGGTGAGGGCGACCAGTCCTCACACTCCCTGCCTTGGCTTCTGTCTAGGGAAACTCGAAGGCTCAGGGCTGGGTCTCATGGACCACCAGCAGGATAGATGCAGGTCATCAACTCTAGCTCCCAAGGCCAGGTTCCCCTCTTACTGGTTCTTTGGGCATGAGACCCACTCTGAGCAGTGGGGGCAAAATCAGTATTAGCTTCCCTGCTCTGTCTTGCATAGACGGGCAATTCAATTAATGAACCAGGATACAAAGCTATGTTATAGGCTAAGTTGACCATTTTCTCTCTGATTTATGGTGAATCCCAAACCAATACAGATCTAGTACACTTCTTACATCTTCTTTCCAAGGTGAGACAACCACAAATGATATTCTTTAGAAAAGTTGACCCTGGCTTTCCTTCACCAGCTTCTCCTCAAGATCACCTGATCATAGTAGAACTGCTAAGAAGTCCCCCATCCATTGCCTCATGACTAATAGAACTTTATGGTATGATATGGTCTAATAGAATATAACATAAAATATCATATACATTCTTATAGTCTTCATAAAAGTCCTGCTAACTTAACTGGCTAATGTTCTTCAACTATCACATTGCCTCTTTTCCTCTGAAAACAAATGTAATGCATGTTTATTATAGAATATTCAGAAAAGCACTAAAAAGAAAAAATGAGGATCACTCACTATCTTACCCTACAAAGATAACCATTGCTAATTTTGTGTGTGATTCTTCTCCCCCAAGCATATGTAATATATCCTTTTGTATATAAAACTGAGATCACACAATATATTTTGCTTAAGTGGCCCTATGCATTGGGCAGTATATCCATCAGCATAATTTTTATGGCTGTATATATATTTACATTGCATGAATGTCCCAACACTTACTTAACCTTTTGCTGGACTTTTGTAAGCTCAAGCAACGCTGAGCTCCTCAGTTCTCCACGAACTCTTTTCCTCCAGATAAATTCCTGGGAGTGAAATGACTGGGTCAAAGGATATCAGTTTTGATACTTATTGCCAACTTATCTTTCCCAAGTTTCAGAGCAGTGCTACCTTCACAAGCTGTGTGTCTGAGTGTCTACCTCCCCAAAAGCTTACCATCAGTGATTGGTAGTTTCTTTTTGGCTCTTTAATTTTAAATTTAATGGGCCATGTTCAATTCATAAAATTCATCTTCAAAATTCATCACCATTCTGCAGAGCCTACAAATATACAAAAGAGAGCACTCCTGAAATGACCAAGGAAACAAATGATATATTTAAAGGCAAACTAAATGATAGAACAACACTATTTGGCTGACATATTATGGAAGAAAATTTTGATCATATGCCTTGCCTGCATATTTAAAATAACCTATTAGTCAGTGACAATATCCCCACCGCTTGCTACTCTTTCCACTCAGTTTCTGACGGCATAGACTCTTACACGACAGAGGGTCCTGTTTTCGAATATTACTCCAAGCTTTATTCTTCCACAGTCTCATTTCTCCTACTTCTCATCTAGGGTCCCACAGGCTTGCAGCTCTGTGTGGCTTCCCTGAGATGGGGAAGGACAAAGGGGTACCCATGTAAGAGCTTCCAGGGAGCAGTGCTGAGATTCTGCCATCTATCGAGGCCAAGGGACCGTCTAGGCGAGCCTCTGCCCCCTCTGTAACACTGACTCAGGCCTAGGGGACAGCCACGGTGTTTGAATTCGGGAAAACACCAGTGACTCATCTTCCTCTGGAAGGCTGGGCAAGGCTGTGGCATTCTCCTAAGGTGAAGGTGCCTCATTTGAAATTCACCAAAAATCCCCAATGTCTCGAACAGTTCCTTCCATCTGAAAAGTTGTCTAAGATTTGTCACATTTGGCTGCTCACATTTGGCCAGAGCAAGTTCCAACTCTGGAATTTAATCATCATATTGAACAACTAATTTCTAAATTGGGCTTGTGATCAAGACCGCTTCATAGGAATATTAATTGTTTGAAATTTATGGCCAGAAAACACATGACAGTCTAGATTTTATGGCTCATTCTAGATAATAGTGACACATAACTAAAAAAAATGCATCTGCTTCTTAACTCCATAAATTGGATGTTGTTTATAATAATGCAGCCAGAGCAGTAGCACTTTATCATAGGAGCTGCTGTCCCCATGGAAAATCATTATTCAGTGTATACCTGATAAATTGGTCATCACTTACGAGCAGAAGAGAAATTGATGGGGCCTGTTTTATTTACAGGGCAATGGGCAATATGTTATCCTCTCACTGGACTGATGTTTTTCCTGCCAGAAGAATTGTGTTGCCTCCTGCGTGTCACCCGGAGAATTTTCTCAATGGCATTAGTCTTAAAGACTTTAATCCCTAGGGCATAGAAATAACCATTCTTAATCTCAGAATTATCTTCAGAGGAGAACCTTGGAAAGAGATTTTCAGATACAGATTTAACCTCTCATTTCTCAAGTGGAAAAACAAAGAGGAAAGAATGAATGGAGATAAGTAACTTGTTCCCTAAAGCTGGCCTTGTCAAGATAGGCAAGCCACAATGATGTCATCTTTCCTTTAAATATAGGAAGGCAATGGTCAGTTGTGATTTGGAAGATGTGTGCAGCCAAGGCTAGCCTTCCAGCCTCACGGACATGTGTCCCCACTGGAAACTTGGCAGCCTCTCCCTGGAGATTAACATCCTCCTCAGTGGAGAACATGGCATTGCTGCAGGGGACGGAGTGGTGCTGTGGACATCACACTGCGATGCGGGCTGCCCACTCCTGCAAGTTCTGGGTTCACCACCTTTTGGGTGTGAGCACTGCTCCCTTGTCCACTGTGCTGCTGGCACCAGAAGGAAGGCTGTCCTGGACCCTGGTTGCTGATCCCACTCACTAGATGCCTGAACAAATACGCAGTGTGCTGGTAAAGTACACAGGGCTGAGTGACCGCTGAGGGTGGCAGTCGGGCCTGGTGTGGGCTGTGTACCACTCTTACAAGGTCTTGGGCTCCGCTGGGGCCATTGAGACTCTTCCCAGCTTCTAGAGCTTTCCAAGGTTCTGGTGATTTGGCTTCCAGGCCACACAGCAGCTTTTAGCGTCTCAGGCTTTCCTGACTCACCACAGTAATTCACATTAAACTAATCTGCAGGTATTTACTGAATCTTAGCTGCATGGCCAGCACTGTGCTGTTACAGGAGGTAGCACAGAAGGGGTTCCAAACAGAGAATTGTGATTTGAACCATATTTCTGCATTTTCAAAGGCTTTTACAAAAAATTGTTTCCAGGTAATGAGACCAGTGATAAGAGTATGAGCCCAGAGGTCCCAGCCCCATCACTGAGTGTGTGCCCTTGGCTGCCTCCTCGGTGGCTGTCAGCATTCATGTTCTCTTCTAGGACCTGTGCAGCTGGGTTTCCACAGGATCCAACCAGATAATCCACAATAAGCGTCCACTCATGTTGGCTGTTATCCTCACACCATCCCTACTTTGCCAAAAGAAACACTGTAGGAGGGGTGTAGAGAGCCGATTATAAATAGCATTCACAGTTTCCACCTGCTTTCACACAAATCATATCTGTATTTTTCACAACCTTCCTCTTTTACAGGCGAGGAGACAGAGGTAGGGCAGTGTTTCTCACTGTTTGCCACTATAGACATTCGGGGCCAGATAATTCTTTGTTGGGGGCTGTCCTGTGCATTGTAGCAGGTTTAGCAGCATCCCTGGTCTCCACTCAATAGAAGCCAGTAGCACCATCCCAGATGTAACAACCAAAAAATCTCCAGACTGCCAAATGGCCCCTGGAAAACAAAATCATCTTCCAGTTGAGATCCACTGAGGTGGGGTAATTTGTCAAAGGGCCAATGAGGAGAATGGATCCAGGACCAGTGCCCAGGAACCCTCCACCTACAAGTGACTCACCCTCTATCACCACAGCACCTCTCCAAAAGGATTGATTACAGAGTTAGAGCAACAAAAACACCAGCAAGTTCTGCCTGATTCTTAAGTGCCATCGGATTTCAGAAAGGGGGGCATTTGAAATGAGGTTCTCATTAGACAAGGAGACAGGATGTGGCATGGGTGCTACAGGCTAAATGGGAGACTGGATTGAGGGGAGACTGTGTGAGGTATGGCTGCTGAGAAAACTAGAAGCAAAGGCCGGGAGGGGGACTGCATGGAGCACCCTGAGGACAGAGGGGGCAAAGGAAGCTGGATGAGAGGAGGCATGCTTCGGGAGCCATCAGAGGAGTTTGGACCTGATACCAGAAAAAGTCAGGCTCTGAAGGCCAGCCAGGGCTGGTCCCCCGGGGTGGAGAGTTGAAGGAGTGTGCAGGCAGGCTGGTGTGAGGAGGCCTACCTGGAACAACAGGGCCCCCTTGACCTGAAGGCAGGCCTTCTCTGACCACCACTAGTAGTTCTGCCAACTGGCCTATTACAGTTGGGTCACCAGAGGAAGGTGCTACGTACACAAACCTCACCGACCTTGGTGAGGATTGTTGGGGGGGAGGGGGGGCCTGCATGCCCAACACTAACCTGGGCCAGTCAGCAGCTCTGAGCCTCACTCTGCTCAGAAGTTGTGGCTAATGATTTCCGCTTAAGACAGGCCAATTAACACAGAAACCATTGTCCTTCTCCCCTAGCCTCCCAAAAACAACAAGCAAAGGACCTTTGAATAGGCCCCTTCCCTTGGAGGCTGTTTGCTCCAACTGCCATGTGGAGAGTCAGGATTTCCTGAGGTGAGAGGCAAAGGCTCATAGCTTTGTCATTCCTACTTCTCAGGAAATCCGGCTGAGGCAACCGGAAAAAAAAAAAAAAGAAAAGAAAAGAAAAGAAAAGCGCCATGTGGGTCATTGGTCTAATTTTATTTTGCGCGGCTGACTTGGTGCTTACATGCTTGTACCCCTGTCTACCTGTGAGATTTCAACATGAAGTGTGTTCAGGGGGATGTCCTTAGAATATCCAGCTTGCAGATTCTGGTGGGCTGTTAACTGAGGTCAGACAGTCTGTGGGGAAGGTACCAACCAGGCTGGACAACTTTTGAGAGAAATTGGTGACTAACCCAGTGCCTTTTTAATTTTTCAGTATTTCAGTAGACCAGACCTCTCTCCCACAGAGACAAACCACTCGCTGAGTCATTCATAGAGCCGTTCACATACTTATTCAGAAACATTTACAGCTCTGTGGGTCGGGCTCCACGTTCAGCTCTGACCTCTGAGTGGAGAAGCAAACAGCAAACCCCCCTCGCAGGAAAGCTCGGGCGGCTCGGGGAGCTCTGCCCGCGCCCGCCGCCCGGACCTGCTCCTGCTAAGGATCCATCTTACCCGTGTGCACGAAACACACGGGCAACCAGATTGTTGTTGGCTTGGCCGAGGAAAACAGGTGTTACCAAGTTAAGTATGACCAGCTGGAAGAACTCCGCCTTAATTTACCGTTTGCAGTTATTTTAGAGCGTAAGGAGGAATGCCTGGTACTGCTGAGCTCGCCTCCCCCGCCGAGGCCGGGCGCTGAGTGCCCTGGAGGCCTGCGGCCAGCAGAGGGGGCCTCGGCCCGTCAGGGAGCCGGGCTGCGGCGGGGAAAGAAAGGCCCGTTTGTGCCCAGCCAGCCCAGAGTGCACTGGGGGATGAAGTTGATCAGAACACTATTTGGCTCAGTCCCCACTCACTGAACTGACGGAGCCTTATGTCCACGATGAAGTCACATACAATGGAAAGTGCCTGGCAATTTGCAGAGATTACAAAACCAGAGGAAGGAGGCTGCTGGCCTGGAGGGGGCTGCGGGGACCAGGAGGCCCTGCTTTTCTTTAGGGCCAGCACCCATCTGAGAGGTTGCCAGGGCCTGCGGAGTTGGTTTTGGCCTTGGAAGCCCCTCCCTGGGTCTTTTTTTCATATCAGGTTGCCCCCTGGGAATCCTGAGGCTGAAATTGTATATTAAGGAAGGGAGAGTGAAGCCCCCCAGAATGGTGGCCAGGTGGGCTGGCAATCCAAACTCTGACTTCATCTGTTAATTGACAGACCATCACAGACGTCAGGAGTCAGAGCTATTTGGCACACAGAAGGGGGACCATGAGTCTTCCAAAGGCTGAGGCCCCGTGAGACATGACAGCTGAAGAAAATTAAATATGACTGCAACACGGTGCCTACATTATCTGGCCTGGCAGGCAGCCGGCAGCTTTTGCTGCCCTTGGGTATAGAAAGGGTGTCCCGAGGGACAGCAGGACAAGAAACTGCTGTGACAGAACCCCATTTAGGAGGGTGCCTGCCCATTTGTTTATCAAACACTAAAGCAGCCCCTTATCACTTCAACTCAACTCAGAGGAGGCCCTGCCTGTGCCCTTGCAGGTGGCCTTGAAGGCTGATTAGAGCCCTGTGAGGAGGGGTCCTGGCTTCTGCTGGAGAAGCTGGGAATTCAGAAAAGGATTTTTGCACCCTGCTTAGTATGGGGAGCATGAACAGAGCCCTCATGGCTCAGAGAGAGACTCCTGCCAATTATAGACCACACGGGAAAGCATCTCACCTCCCACCCTTCCCCTGTTTCTCCCCAAGCCCAGCCCACTGGCCAGGCGAGAAGGAACCGAGGCCCTGGCTGTCTGCACTCCCTCTGTGCTCAGGTCTGCCCTGGTACCACCACAGAGCAGGTCCAGCTGCTGTGCCAAACCTGTCCCCACCCCCTTGGGTGGTACTGGAGTCAGCGCAGGCCCGCCCTTTGTGCAGAAGTGATATTATGTAGATAATAATCATTTATTCACCAGTCATAAAAATGATCCACGGCCGTGAGGAACTGGAGCTGGGCTGAGGAGCATCAGGCAGCAGGCTAATCAGAAATTCAATATTCTCCACCTTCCTTTCTATTAACGATCAGAGCGCTGCAGGAGCAGTACTGCAGGCTTTCCCTGCAGCACCGAGCCTGGTAATGGGGGTGCAGGGTGCTGTCTCTTTCTTTGGCATTTGGGTGATGTCCAGGCAAATGGTCCTCTGCCTTCCTGGGGGCCCCCTCCTCCGTCTCCCGCCTCCCGTGGAGGTGGGTCCCGGCCCCGCAGGTCAGACACAGAGCCTGCAGCAGCTGCGAGGTGGGGCTGCCTCCATCTCATTTCCAAGCCTGCCTGAGCTGCTACTTTCCCACCTGCTTCTCCACCTCTTTATAAATCATCCTGGCCATTTAAATAAATCTGGGCTGTCTTTCAGGGTTCTCATAAGCAAATGAAAGTCAAGTCTAAGGGAAAGAGTAGCAGCTATCCTTGTGTCTTTTTCTTATTTCCTTTTTTTAAAAGACAGCTTTACCATTTGCTCTCTGGGCTGCCCAGGACGTAATTGTAAAGGAGGAAAAATATGGCAGCAGTCTCTTCTTTCTCCTTCTTTCCTCCTGATTATCAGCACCTTGGGGCTTCTGTCCTAGAAGAAACCAGTTTCTAAACTCTGAGTGCACCCTTCCTGGGGGATTTGCACTTCACTGAAGAGGAGACCACCCAGCTCCCTCAAATGGTAGCATTTCCAGAATGGAGGGCAACAAGGAGCTGTTTCCTGGGCCCGTTCCAGCACAGCATTAGGAATATCCTGGAGGCCTCTGTCGTGGGCCTACCAGCAGTGTTTGCTGCCCTCCTTTCCAATCCTTCCTTCCGATGTTCCCAGCTGGTGGTGCAGACACCGCCACCCCCCTTCTTTTACAACACAGCTTGTAGCCAGAAGATGGGGATCTGCTGCATTCACCTCATTCCTGGTCTCCAGATGGTCACCTTTCCTCACGTATGTGGGTACTGAAACCCCAAGACCTGATAACAGTTTAGAAAAGGCCCCATGCATTGTGAGAGCACGGTCCCTCCACTCTACTAGGTCAGTACTGTGGCCTCTGTCATGTCCTCTCAAATCCTGGGTGCCGCACCCTCCTCCCCGGGTCCATGGAGGGATGTGCAGGGCCCTTGGGGCAGTCGCACCCACTGACATATTTCCTGAAAATGGAGGCCTCTGATCTCCTGGCTGAGGCAGTGGTCCACCAGGGAGGGGTGGGGTTCCAGGAAAGGGGCAGCAGGGGTACAGGAGAGCAAAATTTTTATTGGTAGAGAAAGGTCCTCATCCCCATCAGTTCCTGGTGGAAGTGGGCTTCTTGCAATATCCTGAGAAAAAGAATTTTATGAGACTCACATGCGAAGATGAGATATTGTAGAAAGCTTAATTTCTGTGGAATTAAACCCCTGAGTTTTCAAAGTCCCATTTTCATTTATCCCGCCAAGAAAGAAGTCCCATTTTGCCTTCAGCAGGGTTAGAATTAAAGCCATTGTCCATAATTTTCACTCCATAGTGGAGCAGCATCCAGTTTAGCATCAGACTAGTTTAGTTTGTGTTCCCCCCTGCAATCCATCAGTCCATTGCATGTGGAGTCCACATGGCCACATGACCATGGAGGGAACATGGGCAGGAGCAAAGCCAAAGGAATCAGAGAGCCAAGAGCGAGCCGAGAGAGAACTCCTTTGTTTGGAAGATTATGATTCCCCAAATTTTCACAGGCTTGCAGTGGCTCCATTCTCTCTCTTTTTTTTTTCTTTTTTTTTAATATATCTTCATTGATTTCAGAGAGAGGAGAGAAGAGGGAGAGAGAGAGAGAGAAACATCAATGATGAGAGAGTCATTGTTCGGCTGCCTCCTGCACGCCCCCGAATGGGATCGAGCCCGCAACCCAGGCATGTGCCCTGACCAAGAACTGAACCCCAATCCCCTGGATCCTAGGTTGACGCTCAACCTCTGAGCCACGCCCAGCTGGGCTCCATCTCTTTTAACCAATGATTTCTGTTCCCAGGTTTGACTGACAGGCACCTTCCCTAGTCACCCTAACTCACTTCATATTCACCCATGTCCCCTTTGTTAAATCCTTCCCCCAGTGTTTTGCAGGGAATGGGCTGGTAGTTCCCAGGGGAATGCAAAATTGCAGTTTCCTGGTGAAGCTGCCCAAATGGACACGTTTATAATGTCTGGCCTTCCCTTTTGCTCTTTTCCTATTATTAATAACTAGCTAATTACAATGGTGTCAAAACATGTGCCAGATGTGTGCAGCTTGACCATGAGTTCATGATATTTGCAACTCATTAGAAAATACCAATAATATTTACCCACCAGCCACTTAACCATGGGCATGTATGTGCCTGATGATGGTCTTTGCAGGGAAATTTCTGCCTGAGCAAAAGATGCAGATATTGAGTGGACAGCAGGAACTGATTGGATCCTGGAGCCCAGCATTGGACCAGGATTTCTGAGGTAACTTATGCTCACAGTGGCTTATGAACTAGGGGTGCTACAGCTAATTAGTAGAGGTGGAAACAGACTGTTTGGGGTAGGAATTTGCCTCCCATCTCCTGTATTTAGTTTCCGTTTATAGTCTTGCTACCAGCGGGCTCCTGTGAGTGAGCTCTGTGCAGCTTTCTGAAGAGGGGACAAGAGAGACATTTAGCCAATCCTGAAAGAGTGTAAGAAGTTTACCTGCTGTATTCTGGCCTCCTCTGACACCCTGCTCTTAGCCCATGTACCCATGGACTATTGGGTGGGTCCAGTGGAAGGAGGGAATTTAGCTCTCTTGGGACCTGGTGACACCCATCCTGAGATAGTGGGAATTCCCCCTCTCCAGTCCTGATCCCCACTTGTACTTAATTGGTTTGGGGAGTGGTGATGAGTGTCAGTGTTATTTAGAGTTTTGTTTTCCAAAGGATAAAGGAAAAAGTACAGTTGTTGGACAGGAACTGGGAGCTTCAGCATACCTGTGAGGAACAATAAAGAAATGGGTCATTCGAATTATATTTTCCTCTCTCTCTGAGCTCCTCAGTTCACAGCAGGAAGCAGATGGGGAAGGAATCTGCTGCTACCCAAATTGGCCTCTTAGCCCATACGTGGTGCTCCTGCTTCCTTAAAAGTCAGAAAGGAAAGGTGGAAAAAAAAAATGTGCAAAAATTAGTGCTTTGGGTCAGGAAATCCAAACTCCTGGAACCAATGGGTTAACATGGGGTCCATTGATAAAGTCCAGCTGTTTCGTGTGTGCTCCACAGTGCAAGCTCCGCATTCCACCTGGAGGCCATGCAGTCAGGGTCAGAATGGGCAAAAAAAAAAATCTTGTGCCGTTTAATTTTTGTTCCTGCTTCCCAATGCACCTATACTAAAATGTCAACTCCTTGCCTCAGCTTAGACAGGCTAGTGTAAAGTTACTTTCCAAAGAAACCAGGAGAATATTTTGTGTGAAGAAGGTGGGGCAGATGATGGAAAACAATTTCCACTTGGGGCTGAGCCAGCCCGCCCCAGGCCTGCACTGAATGATCCCAGCTGTGCAGCTTCTGGCCCGCTCCTGCCTCCCGCCCACTCCAGGGGAAGGACTCCTCCCCTCCTTTATTGGGGCATCAGGGAAACAGGCGGGAAAACAGGTGGGTCACAGCCAGATGCAGACTGTGCACCAAGAGGACCGCGCCAAGTCTAGAGAGCCTGTGCAGCTTCTCAAAACTAGGCAGCATCAGGGCGTTTGGAAGAAAGCAATTGGGAAAACAAACATCAAGCCAGAAGAGGAGAAGCCATACATATTAGAAAGTGCTGAGAAACTGCTAGGCTTCAGAGGGTTGTTCATGCCATTGACTGCTCATTCTCCTAGGCCAGAAGAGCATGCACAGTGTTGAGTTCTTTTAATAAGGAGTACATCAGAGTTCTGGTCCAGCAGAAACCTTTAAGCACTCTTTCTGGACCTGTTTCCTCTTAGTTAAGAAGTTGGAATGGATGATCTCAAAGGTACCTTTCAGGTTGCTCTAAGACTCTCCAAATTTGGCCATGATCAATTTCACTAATAAGCAGCTGTCTACAGAGACACACTAACACATCATAACTACCCCTTGGCTGTTACTGGGCTCACGAGCATCCCCAGAAATGAAGGAGATGGACACCAACAAATAAACTACCGTGAACACTATTTGTAATGTTAGTGCACACACAAACATGTGTTCAGAAACAAGGGAATTTTGTTGGGACAATCTCTAAGCAATACTTTGTAAATCATCACTTAGCAAAGCATGTCCATCCTTCACCTGTAAAAATTTCTAAGCAATGCCCTGCAAATAATCACTATTTCAAATCCTCACAAACTTGAATCAGAGGGTCTCATTAGGTCACCCAGAAGCCATAGCTTATCATGAAAGTCTGAGAGTTTCCACCTGAATCCATAGGCCCAAGCACCAGATGTGAGCTACCAGGTGGTAGATCTTTTTAAACTCAAGAGTATGGCTGCAACTTTATGTGTATATTTTAAGACCATTTATGTGTATATTTTTATGTAGAAGGCATCTTGTATGTGTCAACCCTTAGGTTCTCAGATCTGGAAAGAATCAGAATACATTTAATGAGAAAATAATTTATTCCATCCAGCTGTATTTTAATATATCTTATGAGTCACCTTAAATGCTTTCCAGAATAAGATGGGTACACATAAATAAAAGAGTAAGTGATTCAGCACATATTAGTTACTCACTTTCAGAGTGCAGAAGGCTTTATGAGGCTGGGGAGTTAGGGCGGGGAGGGGGTAAAGGTAGGCAGGGCATAGTCTCATGGAAGATATGACATAGACCCCAAACAATGCAAGGCCCCATGGGAAAAATAAACCATGGATAGCAATGAAAACAAGTAAGGCAGGGTTTCACAAGAGTGCTGGGATGGTCAAGATGATGTCATAGACATTGAAGTGAGATACAGAGGGATCATTTAAAGATCTTCTACCTTCCTAAGAGACCATGCCAGTGCTGAAGAAGTCTTATTGACCACCAGATCCTCCTCCTTCAGTAAGTGCAGCTCACACGGAAGACCTTTCTCCCATCACCTGCAGCCCTCTCAAGGTTCAGCTGAGGGCAATGCAACTGAGTTAACTAAGAAAAACCAGAGACAGGGATTCTGCAGAGATGGGCACTTTTTGAACCCTAAGGGGTCATGCAGAGCCCAGTATATGGAGGCTTTTGAGGCCACAATTGTCCTTACTCTGTCATCACATCATAAGAACTTTTCATTCCTTCCATGGTTTGAGCAATCCCAGAGAGCTGGACGGAGATGGAGTCTGCATCTGGCCCTGTCAGTGTCAGGCAAGCCTTGGGATCTGAGCCCCAAAGCATGGCCAGGTGTCCTCATGGTCACTGATAATGGGGATGGAACCAGAGCCAAAGACGCACTGGCAGTTAGCTGGAGAAGGAGGCTAAAGACAGTTTTTACTCTGATTGAATCAAGTTTGTCCCTTGTTTGCTTTTTGTTTTTTAAATATATCTTTATTGATTTCAGAGAGAGGAAGGGAGAGGGAAGCAGAGATAGAAACATCAATGATGAGAGAGTCATTGATCAGCTGCCTCCAGCACGCCCCTGACGGGGCATCCAGCCCGCAACCCGGGCATGTGTCCTGACCGGGAATTGGACGGTGATCTCCTGGATCCTAGGTCGATGCTCAATTGCTGAGCCACGCCCAGACAGGTTGTCCCTTGTTTTTAAGAGGCTCTACACCTAGCTTGAGCCCCCACCCAGGACAGGACACTTATTGGAACAGAATCTTCCCCATGACCATTTTAAATACCCCTAAAGCAGACACAGTTGGAAACTGCCTCAAAGTACTTGGCCTTCAAACCTTAAGATGGTGACTTTTGGTTATAAAGACTCTTATATTAAGACATTTTAAACATGTTTTAGTGATTTTTTTCTTCTTTGTAATTAGAGGGGAGGATAATTTTGTTTCCTTTATGATGTAGCCATCCTTTCATGCCATCAGCAAGGTTTCCTTGTGCCTCCTGCCAACACAAACCCCATTGGTTTGGTTTCTTTTGCTGACAGCTCAGGGATGGACTCTGGCTCCCTTGTGGCATCCTGTGGAGCCCAGGCACAGGCAGACACACCCTAGCAAAGGCAGGGCTGTGGAGGGTGGCTTTCAGCTCTGCTTGCCACTTTTTTCTCAGATCCAGCAGTCCTCAGCAAGGGGACTTTTCCAGAAGTTCCAAAGCCTTACAGGAGGTTTTATTTTGCCTTTTAACAATTACCAAGGAAAAGAAAAATAAATCAACCTGAGTGAAAGCAGAAGTCCCTACTCCCAGACACACACTCAAATCAAACAGTGAAATGATAAGCACTGTCTCACGGGCACAACATGCCCAGCACCATTAAGGGTCCAGAGTGGGTGTAATTGGCCTTTTTGTTTTTCAGCTCTGCGCAGTTCCCCATGCCTGTTCCTAATTGAATAAACTTGCTCATGATTTAAGGTTTCACAATTAAAATATATAGATCCCAAAAGGCAACTTTCAAATTACCTAGTCAGGGCATTATACAACTGCTGCTTTTCACCAGCCGAGTTAAGGCTGCTGACCCCATGTTGAGGGTGGCTCAGGCCCATAAACAGTGGGGTACACTCAGGATGCCTTTAACTGGTAACTCAAGTCCCCTGATTGCTATTAATAACCATCGCTGATAGTCCAGGGATAACATGGGGAGGGGACTCATTATAAACTCTCCAAAGTCTTTGTTAATAACCTATTATTGCAAAAGTTCATAGTGTATGTGTTTAAACTTTGAAAGTCCCCTAATTTTCCAGCAATGAGTTTCTATTCCAAGTCATACCTGAAAAAATCACTTCTCATGAGAGTATCCATCAATACAAAAACAGTTTTACAGAATATGTAATATGCCATTGGAGAGATGCTGAAAGATTAGCTGTGAACTGATGACATCCGGGTACTAAACAACAGATTGAAGTTGGGGTCTGGAGGTGAGGTTTGGAAGTTTGTGACCTTGTAGAGTGAAGGGAGCTTCCCCAGCTGAGCAAGTCATCTCACTCTACCCCCAGGCCTGGGGTGGGACCAGAGGCCAGGATGGAGTTGAGTCCTCAGGTCAGCTAGGGGATGGACAGAGAGGAAGCTGCTTCAGATGGGCCACCAGGCTTCTGAGGGGAGGATGTGTGGTGCCAGCAGCCCACCTGGATGTACACTCTGAACCTGCCCTCCAGATAGAAGAAGGGACACAGAGAGAAGGGCTCTTTCCAAAATATTTCGGTCAGTGTGGTGAAAGAGGCAGCTTGGTGTGGACTCTAAAATGTCCTATGCCACACAATCAGCACTCATTGTAAAAGCATGAGTAGCAAAATGTAATATACTGAGAACCAAGTCTCAATATTTACATTTGAGGAAACTTCACATTTGAATACAGAATATTTCCCAAGTCACATTTCCCCCGAATGTGATGGAGCATTTGGATGGAAAGGAAGACAAAGAGGCACAATGCCTGAACTGAAGCGCAGGGAAAGCTAAGAACATTATGGGAGATCCACAAAGCCTTCCAAGATTTTAAATGGACCAGCTTGGAAAGATGACAGCTCAAAATGGGATCAAATCTTTTAAGTTAAAAATGAATGCTAGATTTATTGAAAACTGAACTCAAAAGCTTAAGACTGGGTTTTTTAATTTTCTAGCTTTAATCAATCAAACACTCTTTTAAAAACATAGTACAGCTGAGTCAGGTGAGGCTCTGTGGCTCTACCACGCCCACCAGGAGCTGTGGGGGTGGCAGGAACAACCTAGGGTCAGACCCAGATGGCCAATTCAAGAGGCCTGAGTGGGAAAGCCATTCGTCCAGTTCTCTTCCAAATTTGCCCCAACTGAAACCAGATTAGGCTCCCCAGAAGGCAAACAGCTGGAGCCAAGGGACTAACTGGAAGCAGAGAGTGCACAAGTTCAGGCCCACTCCACCCCCAGGAGGATGGGAATGGAGCGCTGTCCACCTTGTGGTAACTGGCGCCTTTCACTTTCCTGTCCCTGGCCTGGCACTGGTTAGCAGGACATGAGGGATTTACTCATTAGACCACCTCAGAAGCAGGTGGGGTGAAGAAAGCAGGGGGCAGAGACAAATAAAGTCTCCATTTCGCTTTGTGAAGGCAGCACTTAGGCAAAATAAGGGGTTTTTAAAGCTGCTTTGAAATGAAACTGGGAGGACATAACTGCAGCCTTTTTGTTGGCAAAGGAAAAACCTGTGGCTGCCTTGTGCTCCCACCCCTATAATTAGGGCAGAGGCCACGTTGCTTCCTGAAACGCGATCTACAGTTCAGCGCTTAGCTCCAGGCGGGACACGTTTGCTGCTGTGGCAGGGGTGTGGTGGGAAGGTCAAGACAGCCCACTGAGGCAGTGCAGGGACTCCAGGGGGCCCAGGCACTGGCTCTGCTCTAACCTCAGGTAACTTGCACGGCTTTGCTTCTAGCAACCTGATGGTCTGGAGAGAGTGGTCCAGCCCGGGGTTCCCGGGCACCTTCCAGAAGGTGGGCAAGACCTTACATTCAAGGGTGAGCTCTCTGGCCCAGCCCAGGAGACCCATGGGGTCCCCTCACCAGGGGTCCTGAGCAGCAGTCTGGGATCATTTGTTCCCTCTTATAATGGGAGTTCACATCTACTGTGGAGTAAAAGTGTTTTCCCATGTGAAGCCCATCTTTCCTAGCTTCCTTCATCACCCGAGGGTTGTTTTAGGGGCTGATACGCCAAGTGCTGCCTCCTGGTCAGTGTCAGCTCCTGCTTTGTCCACTCACCAGTGCCAGCTGCCACATGCACCTTTAATAATGTCAGGAGGCTCCAAAATGCTGGCATGTGCTCCTGAAGATTGGTTTTAAGTGCTTTCTCAGAAATGTGAGTTGACTTAATCTACCTGGAACATCAGTTGGAAAATGCTTGACATTTCTACAGCAGGGCACTTGCTCATTTAGGAAAAAATGATGACAAAACTATAAGGACTGGGCTCCTGTGCCAGTTCTATGCATCCCCCAACCTTGCCACTACTAGGAGCAGCCAAGGCCTCCTTGTCTCTCTTCCAGTGTGGCTTTATGGCCTCAGTTCTCAGTTGTCATGTTTTGACAATGGGAAGCACAGCTCTGACTAGCAGCTGGGTGTTTGACAGCTCCAGCTTTTATCTCCAAAGGACCCTTAGTCCCAGTCCTTTAAATTGACACACTTCACTTTGCTTTCTTTATAACTAAACTACAGAATATTAGTAAAAAATTTTATTGTTTAACTCGAGCTATTATGATTGCGTGCAATAAAATCTACTTGGTTCAGTTACTTAAAGGAAGAGCTTAAACAAGCCCAAAGTATCTGGCAGCTGTAGAACAGAGAAAGGAGATTTCTGGGAGGGGAGTAAAGGAAGCATTTGGGAGTCTCTCCTGCATGGATACAGCTCATGCTCCACAGTGGAATTCACATGAGCCCTGACCTTAAAGTCTTGATTTAATCATCATTTCTAAACTGTTTCTTGGGAGAGGGCATAAGTATGCCTTCTGAAGAACTACTGGGAGGATAAAACTGGATATGGTCATAGCTATAAAAAACATAAAGGGAGTGTGAAGAATGAGGGAAGCTGTTCCTATGGGAGCTCATGTACTTCCCCCTCCCATGGATGTGTGACTTCCCATGGAAAAAGTTCAGGGAAATGCCCACGAAGAACTGGAAAACCCCCTTTTCCAAGTTGTTTCTCATAGCCCGTCACTGGAGGTGCATCTCTCCAAATGCTCCTCAGCTCCCTGCTACCCATCTGCAGGTCTTAAACCGCTGCTTCTGCCCTTCCACCTGTCAAAGCAGAGTCCATTAGGTTATCTCACCTTCCCCGGCAAGGGGCACCCGCCACAGCCCAACAGAAAACTGAGAATGTGCATGCAGGCCTGGAGTCTGGTCACTCTTGAGTTGCTTATCCTCTCTCAAACTCTCTCTCAATCTCTCTTTCTCCCCACCTCCACCCAGGACAATGTTGTCAATTTATTACCCCCCAGCTTGGGTTTTCTAGAATTGAAGTGCTGATAGATTATTTGTAGACCCCAAGGATTGATCTCCATTGTTTTCATTTGCATTTAAACTAGACTATAGAGTCACCTCAAATGAAAACCCTTCAAATACAGATAGTATGTGACCCAAACACAGCATTGTTTTACATATATATATAAATATATAGAACTTGTTGCTATATATTTAATCTACCACCAACCACCCTCTGGTACTAATTTCTTACATTCATTCCACATACAAAATTTCAGGACCCCCAAAAGTCTCTTCCCACTACAGCTTCGGCTCAAGCTCAAGGTCCAGCATCTCATTTTCTAAAGAATTGGGTCTATCTGGCTGTTTCTTCAGGAGTAGCTCCTCAAGTCTGGGTCCTCTTGTTCTGAAGACCCATGGACTAGAGAAAGAATGCCATGCCCCCCCCCCCACACATTCAACAAACAATGGTGAGATTAGGATAATAAAACTCCATTTAACATCCTCCATTTGAAAGAGGAGAGGAAAGGAAGCCTATATCAGCAATTGGTCCATAGCAGTTTGGAAATCTGGCCAGGCACACATCTGTTTCAAGTCCCTGAGTAGAGCCAAGTCCTTCTCACAGGGAGTGGATCCCAGTGGCTCTTAGTCAGAAGCTATTGTGGGAAATGCTCTTAAAATTCTTAAAATCCCTGCTGTCTAACTGAGAAAGCCTATTAGGCATGCCTTTAAAGGTTCTCAGAAGCCTTACTAGGTGTATCTTTAATTTTCCTTAGGTCTTGGAAGAAGTTTTGCAGCTACAGCCTTGGGATTGTTACCCTGAGGCCATGCTGTACAAAGTTCCCTAGATTTGATCTATGTCCTGAAGCCATTTCTCATGATGAGACACTTTTGCTGGGAGACCATGGAAATGAGAAAGTTTCATTATCATATTCAAATAGTCCTGTCCTCTTTATATTTCCTCTGAGCTCTGTTCTGTACCTTAATAGTTCCTTCCTTAGTTCATTTCTCTTTTCTCATAGTTTATCACAGGCAGTTAGAAGAAGCCAGTGATACATTCTGTCTTCTGCCCAGCGTCTCCTCATCCAGACCCAAGAGATCATTGGGTACTCTGTTTTCCTTGTTACCACAGGTGACAATGCTGCCAAACATTCTGTTTAGACTTTAATAACATTTTCCTCACTTTCCTCCAACCTCTCATCAACAGTGTCTTTGAGGTCCTTCCAGCTTTTATTCATAATCTTCTCAAGGTCCTCCCAGCTTTTGCTCCATGCCTTGTCCCAAAGCCAGGGTCATGTATTGGGTTTTTGTTATGTCAGCAACCTACTTCCAGGTACTACATTTTGTTCTGATTATCTATTAGAGCATAAAATACTGCCCCAAATTTGGTGGTTTAAAATAACAATCATTTTTGTTGCTTTTCACAATTTTGTGGATATGAAACTCAGAGCTCACTGGGTCAGTTTTTCCCTACACTGGGTCAGTTTGTGATACTTAGCTTGTGGTGGGCTGGTCCATGGGGGCCCAGATGGCTTTGTTTATATAGCTGGTATTTTGGTGGAGACAGCTGGAAAGCCGGGCTAAACAGAGACTGTCAACCAGAGTCCCTACACATGCCCTCTCTAGCATGGCAGTCAGGATGGTCAGGTGTTTCACATGGCAGCTCAAAACTTCCAGGGAGAATGTTCCTAGAGACTTCTCTTAAGACTTGGGTTGGAAACTAGCACAGCATCACTGCTTCCATCTTCTAGTGAATAAAGTCGACTCAAGGGGAGAGGACACAATCCCCACTTCTCAGTGGGGGGTTGTCAAGGAATTTATGGGCATCTTGAGTCTTTCATATTTTTTTCCCTTCATTTCTTCTTTCTTCCTTCTGTCTGGAATGACATGTGAAGGCTGGAGCTCCAGCAGCCATCTCGGACCATGAGAAGTTGTTGGGAATAAAAGGCATGCACTGCAGATCAACAAGCTAGAAGCAATCTTGATCCCTGACAGCATGGACAGCCACTAAATCCCTCACCTGTCTACCCCTAAGTTTTTAGAATGTGAGAGAAAAATAATTGTTCTTAAGTCATTGTTATTTGGGGCTTTTCTGTCCCTTGCAGCCTAATACCTAACAGTAGTTTGGGGTACAGAGTGTCCTTTGATAGCTCAGAGTTATAGATTGAGGAGATTGTTCTGTACCCCAGTAATCCATCCTGCATCCAGAGCCAGATTTTCATGAAGCACCACATATGGGGCTGGTAGAAGCTCTCCTATAATACCTTCTGTTGTAAGAGTCCTGGACGCACACTCTGATCTTGTCACTTCCTTCAAAACAAATTTTCTTTCAGATTAAAGTCTAGTATAAAGTCTACTGCACAGTTTGGCACTGACTGATCCGCCTCTCTAGCCTGACTTGCCCACCCTCCTCCACATCCTACCTGGTGTGTGAGCCCACTGTCCAGCAGCCCCGTGCTGCCCTGCTTGCGGGTGTTTACGCCTTCTGCCCTTTCCCACCCACACACCTTCTTCCAAATTCTACCATGTTTTTAGGACAGAGCTCTAATGTCCTTTTGTCAAAGAGTTTCTAGAATCTCAAACTAAAGGGTTTCTCATTCTCTTGGACTTTTAAGGAATCATTGTTCAAACCCCTCGTTTGACATCATATCCCACTGTCGATGAAAGGTTTTGGTTTTCTACTTTCCTCCACATGCACACATCTCAATTTTCCAACTGGACCCTGAGTCACCAAAGGTGTAGGGCCTGTGTGACCACTTTTTGGGTCTCCAGTGTCTAGCTACTTGTGGCCAGTTTTGCTCTTAAGAGGCCACACATCTGGCACAAGTAGAGTCAACTGCTAGCAAAAATGGAGAGGAAGAAAATGCAGTTCACCAAGCCAGCCCTTTCTGGCCCCTTGCACACCTGCCTGGCATACGCAGCCCACCATTCCTAGCTCTCTTTAGCTTACTCACTAATCACTCGGATATATAAGTCCACCTCAGAGAACTCATGTTCAACTGCAAACCTGGAGGACAGGGGCTCAGGCCCCAACCTGCTGGGCTAACTGCAGCCCTTGGGCAACCCCAGCTGCCACTTGATCCATGGACTGATGCTGAGGCGCAGCGTCCTGTTTACTTGGATTTTGTTCCACAGCAGCACTTTGCCCAGCAATCAAAAACAAAGATCAGGAGGACATGAGCATAGAAATGAGAATGTCTCGGCTTTGCCTGCAGTCACCTGAGAGAAAAACTCAAGGTGTCCCCTACCCAGTGCCCTACTAGACCCTCCGCCCCCACCCTGCACCCCCGTCGTCCCAGCCCACAGAGAACCAGCACGGACTCTGCTGGGACATCAGGTGGCCCAGGAATCAGGAAGGCAGTAGAAAATGGCAAAGATTCTGGCTGAAAGCTGTGGCTAATCTCAGCATTGCTTTTCACAAGACCTGAAAGCCTGACAATGAGTAGAACTGACACCCGGGGAGATTACACTTAATGAGCTGTTTGGCAAGGGCTATTTCTGAAATTAATTATAAATCAGTTCTAATTATTTTTAAATGGCGTTTATTAATCCCACAAGGCTTGGGGAAATGTGTGTACTGCTTTCAGAACCCATGCGGAGGGCATCCGAAGACCTGGCCAAGCCTGGGCCTGCAGCTCCTGGCCTATGGCGAGGCCTGGGTCCAGGTTGGTCGACCCAGTGCCCACTTGTCTTTCAAGAGCAGTAAATAGGAACTGGGAGAGGAAGGTCCTGGCCTGAGCCAGTTCTTACCCAGCACCAAAATCAGCACCTGAGTGAGACCTAGCTCAGTCCCAGGCCTCACTAATCATTCAGCCCCATTTAATCCAACACCCCTGAAAATCTGGCACCCCCAATGCACGCCTCACCTGTGGCAGAGTTGTGCCTGGTATGCTCATCTGCACAACCAACAGCGGAAGCTCAGAAAGGAAGGAGAGGTGCTTAAGTTTAGACTCAACCTTAGCACATTTAGCTAAGCACATTTAGCCAGAGCGAGGGACCAGGGCTCTGCTGCTGCTCCTGCCTTCTCAGGACCCTCCCTGGCCTGCAAACAGCCAGGCACACACACATGGAAATCTGGTCAAACATCAGAGTGACAGGAGGCCAGGTCAGCACCCCTGTGCTGTACTTACCTGAATGGTCCAGAGGAGGAGCCATGTGAGAGGCTCACCTACCAGCCTTTGCCACCCTTGCTGAGGCTTGAGTTGCTCTCTGCCCAAGATGGTCTTCATAAAACACACACCACCCTACCAGCACCGGGGCATTTTTTGATGGGCCAGAAACAGCTTACCTCTTGCATGTATCAAGGGTGGCAGCTTGCTTCCAGTTCTCGTGGCCCTGGCATCTAGGACAGAGACTGGTAAGGGGCAGATGTTTAACAAATGTTGATCTAATGATGAGAGATGTTCCCAGACCTGCCTCCCATGAGTATCAACCACCATAGTGCTGGGGGCCTCAGCACCACCTCACTCTGGGGATGTCATTAATGAGAAGACAGAGGCAATATTCAGGCAGGTGTCCATTCTTGCTCACCTCTCACCAGCTGCTCTGGAGACTCCGACATGCTGGGGTGTTGCACTGCTCCCGTTCCTTAAAGCTGGCTCATAGGGGGAGAGGGACAGTTGCCAGGATTTGAAGGGTTTGTTCTAGACCAGGCACTGACTCCAACAGTCACTATAGGCCATTTTGGAAAACAATTTTCTTTTGAAACAGGGTGACTGAAACTTAATGGTGAAGTTTGCAAAACCTCATTAGTCAAAAAGTTCTGAAATTCTTTCTTTCTTGGAAGTTGCACATCAGCATTTCAGCAAACATTTAGCTACAGAGCCTTAGAAGGGATGATCCCCACCGGGTAACAATTAGAAAACAGGCAAAGAGATTACGTGGACTAGTATTGAACAAGCATCAAAATGAACAAGATGCTGCTGTTTGTGGGACCTTGACAGAGACAGGATTTAAGAGCCCCTAGTGACCGAGGTTGGTGGAGAGCTGGGGCCTCCTCATCCTTACAGAAAGTGAGGGCATCAGTCTTGACTTCTTTAGAGTTGACCTGGAATGTCTTCTGGAAGAAGGCTCAATGCAAGTGAAGTGCTGATTTTGAAAGAGGCCTTCCACCAACAATGGGCCATGGCGGGATTAGGAAATTTTCCTAGGCCTAGAAGTAGCTCTCTGAGTGGTACTAGAAGCTGAAGGAGACAAGTCCCAGTGTAACAGGTCAGGGAACATGCACTGTCACCCTGGTCTGGACCAGCATAGTCTCAAGCAAGCCTTTTTCAGGTGGCCCGAGAAGGCCATCCCTGATTCAGAGCACTCCTGGTGCAGGCAGTCTTTGGGAGGTGTCCACCCTGGACCTGTCCCCCATGTTCAGAGCAACACACAATAGTCTGACTCACAACAACTCAACTAGCCCTGGAATAGACAGAAATATATCAAAGCAAGATTTTCTGGAATCTCAGCCCTTTTAGGGCCAATGGAAGCTCCTAGGTTCTAGGGACAAATGTCCCTGGAGTTTATCTGGTCTATAATCTCATGTCCTTCCCATATTACAGGGTGAGCAACCTTTTAACTCAGAGCCTCAGTGTTGACTTTTCTTTAATGTCAAATATTGATTGAAGATTTCCCCCCAGAATGATTTACACTTAAAAGATGAGACACAACCAAAGAAGAACTAAATGGAAGTGGATGTTGGCATCAACAGTCAAATTTGCCTGAGGTCCAGTTCTGGCTACGTCCACTAGGCCATGTGCCTTGAACAGTCATGTCATTGCTTTGGCCCTGGCTTTTACATATGAAAAATGAGGGTTAGGCTAGCCCATCTCCCCTCTAGGCTCAAGTCCAATAGCGTTCTCACACATGGAACTGGCTTCATCACCTCCCGCTGGTGGTAGAGTGAACTGCTTCCTTCCAGGAAACTCTGATGAGCTTTGGGGTTCAGTGTGGCAGTCTGTCATCTCTAAAGGGATGTTCTGGCAGAAATGAGAGCAGGAGACGCTCTCTGGGTATCCTGGAGGGATGCTATCTAGTTGGGAGTTATTTCTTGTAAATGTCTGTGGCCAGGCCACATCACCTGAAGCTGAGAACAGACTGAGCGGCTTCAGAAATCAGCACCAGCAGAGTTAAATTTTTGGTGGCATCTGTAAGACAAATGCCAAAGGATGGGCCCAGAGAACCACAAATTGGAGTGTTTGGGCTTAGCACAAACTCCAGGCATCCATTTCTAGGGAGCAAACTGGCCATTTGGCATAGAGAGCTGAGCCTGGGGCCTGCCAGCATTCAACACCTAACACAGCGTGCTCTGAAATGGGGCCTTCCACATGGGAGGGAGGGGCCGCACAGCCCGGAGTCTTATTCCATTTCCCTGCAAATAGTCTGCGTGGCTCTTGTTATCGCAGTGTCTAGCTCCACGCTCACATTTTATGTCTCGAAGATAGTGTTTATTGATACTAAACAATGCTCAGCTGCTATGCAAAACATCTGTGCTGCAGCTGCCACAGCCCCAATGGAGATTTTTGTAATAGTTGTAGGGTGATTTGCTAGCACGGTACATACAGTACTGAGAGGGCTACGTTCTACTAGTCAAGAGGATTTGGGATAACTGGAAATTTGGGGGGGGGTTAAGGTTGTTATTGGGTGTGTTTTTGAGGAGGTTGCTTGTTTTTGAAATGTAAATATCAATTGGAAACATTTGTTTATAAATGTCAGCAAGAATTCTTTATAGATATACCCTCCCAATGCCCCCACAAAATAACCTAAGAATTATGCTAGAAAAGTGCCCAAGGCGACAGAGCACGTCACTAGAATATTCTAGAACCAAGTTGGCTGGTAACAATTAAATTGCCAACAGTTAAGCCTGCACTATACAACAAAAGCAGGCCTATTATGTTAAAAAATTATTTAAACTACTCAGAAGGGATGCTGGGGGAAGGTTCTGACCCATCCTTCATTAGCATGTTAGCACGTGACAGTGTTTGTTATGCTAAAAGCCCTAAGAGGTTTAGATCAGGGATAAATACCTTCAATGTGTGTGGTGCCCTTGGCTCTGGGATCACTCTCCCTGTTACATTTTCTTATTAGGCTTGTCAAGGCCCACACACACTCAGCATTCTTTTTCTTCTGAAAACTCATTCTTTTTATTCTGGAAAGTGGGTAGCACCTTGCCCAGAACACTCAGCTACCAAGTTCTAGTGCTCCCAGCCCTTCCAGGCCTTGCATTCACGCCTGCATTGTGTATGTACTGCATGCCTAGTGTGTGCCAAGCACTGTTCTAGAAATACGGTGGTAAGCACCAGTCAGAGAAGGCAAGACCTCTGGTCTTAAAAAGTGACACTGCAAACGTACTCATGTAAACAAGAAGCAGAAGAAACACAAAATGCAGACAGCAAGGAAGGCTATGCAAGACTAAAATCAGGTGCTACAGAGTAATGAGTAGGGTGGAGGCTGCTTTAGAGTGGGAGTGTTGTAGGCAGCTGGAACAGCAGTGGGTGTTGGTTAGTCCCATGGGGTCAGACCAGACCTGAGTTCAGCAACCTCAGTACTTGGGTTCTGGCTAGGAAAGAATTCAGAGCCAAGACTCAAACTACAAGAGAACATTTATTTGGTAAAATTACAGAGCTGGAAGAAGCAATTCCCAGAATAAATGGGCCTAGAAAACAAGTTATAGAGACAATGGAAGGGCCCTAGGAGCTTAGAACTGAAGAAGCTAATGATAACTTGCCTGTGGGGGGAGAGGGGAGGGGGAAGGGAAAGGGTATGGGTGTGCTCCCAGGAGGGAGAGGGCTGGGTCCTCAGTTCTAAGGGTTTTAAGGGAGGAGAGTTTAGGGGAAGTCCCAGGGGAAGATCTCGTAATATTCAGCAGCTTTCCAGGTGTGTCCTTTCAGGGTCGTGGTCTCCACTGATTGATTGACTGGCATCAGGGTGGGGCCCCATCATTCAAGGCAGTCCTGAGGTCAGCTGTGGCTGGCTTTGCTGCTTTTCTGGGCCTGGAGCTGACACACAACTGAGGCCTACATATTATCTCTAGGGAGAAAAGGCCACCCTGGGGGTGACATCCCACCCTACAATTGTTCTTACCAGGCACCTGGGCCTTTCCACCCTGGTGACCTTCTGTACCAGCCCCATCATCCCTGCTCTGCTCATGCCTGTCTAACTGCCTATCACAGAAGGTCGAGGGAAGCTTGCTGACACTTGGACAGAGATCTGAATTGCAAGAAGAATCCACCACAGGAAGATGAGGTCAGTGTTCTATGCAGTTCTAAACGCCATGGCATTGGGAGAAGCTTGGCTTGTCTGAGGATCTGGGGATTGAAGCACAGTGGCTGGGGGTGGGAATGGGGGTCAGGGGAAGAAGGTAGGCAGGGGCTTGCAGAGTCATGGCATAACACTCCAAGTGCGAGTGTGGTACCAAGGGGTGCACTGCCTTACTTCCCTTCAGGAGAGAACCTGCTGGAAGGAGAGTGGTCAGCTGACTGCTTCCAGCTGCAATGCCATCCAGATCCACCCAGCGTTCGACTGAAGCCGCACCCTGGCCATGACTGACCACTGCAGGGGATTGTGGGGCTCCCCTCTGGGCTGGCACTGGCTTTCTAAAGCTCCACTGTGCTCTGCAGCTCTTCTGCCCCCACCTTCCTTCCTCCTTCCTTTCCTGGGGCAGACCTGGCCCTGGTCTGAAGGCGCGCCATGAATTCGGGCTCCTGCACCCCTTTATCCTTCTCAGGGGCCCCTTGTGAGCCTTCTAGCTCTGCCTCACCTCTGCTTCCCAGAACACCCGGCCTGACTGGGGTCGGAGCAGATCAGTCAGGAGCTGCTGGGGAGCAAATCTGGAGACAGAGAAGTCTTGGTCATGCTCTGTTTGAGTGCCTTTCAGACACTTGGATGAGGTACTAAGTATCCTCTGGACCCAGGGGCAATGCTGCCTTTCCTATGAAACCAGCTTGGATATTGCAGTCAAGATTAACATCTCCATTTAGTGGGCACGTGGCACAGGCGGGCATGGTGCTAAGCACCCCACTCTTCATAACAATTCCACTTAGAAAATTCAGAGACGGACTCAGACAGGTTATGCGTGTTGTTGTGACGCAGCAGGCGTGCAAGCTGTCCTACACCAGGGTCTTCTTGGGTATTTCAAAGACAGCTGGAACTCCTACTCCAAATTCACTCCTGTCAGAAACCCCTGAAACATCTCTGAAGTCTGTAGTATCAACCCCAGGTTTTATACAGATGCCCAAGCAGTACAGGAACTTCCAGGACCTTTATGTGCCTGTCTGAATGCTGTTAAGGGTCCCCTTTTCGGTGACAGGAGTAGCATCCCCAGCTACAAATAAGAGCTGGAAGAGGAAACAAGTCCTGGCCACTAGGACCTGGGATGGCAGTGACCTGCAACCCCAACCCCTCCAACCTGGGGAGGAAGGAGGCCTCCTCCCTCACCCTGCTTCCCAGGCATGGGAGCCAGGGCCTCCTTCTGCAAAAATGACTTTTTCTTCTCTTTTAGGGGCCATGGGCACCCACTCTGAGTGGCAAGCTGAGGCCCACTGGCCCACAGAGCCACTGGGAAGCTCGCGGGCAGAAGCTGGAGCGCCTTCCTCCCCGGAAGAAAGCTGGCTTGTTCCAGGAGCACAAAGAACAGTCACTGGGCAGGGACGGGCTGTGCATGCTAATGGCCTGGGTGCTGGGAAAGCATGGGCTCTGCCCTGTGGGAAAGCAGAGGCGGGATTCTGCCCTGAGCCAGCCCTAGCTGGGGCCAAGGAAAGTGGCTGCTGTGTGCTACCCCCCTTCCAGTGAGGGCCATCAACCAGATGCCCACTCCCCAGGTGGGCGCAGGCCATGCTGAGTCACCTATACACATCACCTGGGGACCCAGGTGAGCATCTGTCACAGGCAGCATACTGTCTAAACATCCGTGCAAACTTGGACCAACAGGTCCTGCTGAAATGTACTAACCATCTGCTTTTCCTTAGCTGTTATGAAGCAAATTATGTTTATTACGTTAATTTATTTTACTGTCAACAACCTGGAATGACACAGTTGCTGCTAAACAACATCATTATATATCTCATTCTGGCATATTACCAGAAGGCCTTTTTTTGCAGATTCAACAGGAATAAATACACATTGAAAACTGAGTCTGGGCCATGGTTGGTGTGGCTCAGTTGGTTGGAGCCTTGTCCCCTACACCAAAAGGTGGCAGCTCGATTTCCAGTCAGGGTATATACCCAGGTGGGTCAGGGCACGTGTGGGAGGCAACTGGTCCATGTTTCTCTCTGTCTCCCTTCCTCTCTCTAAGAATCAATAATAATAATAATAAATTATAGTAAAAAAAAAGAAAATTGAGTCCAGAATGGCAAAGCTGTAGGTCCAGACCTGCCTGGGCTACTCACCCTTTAGGGATGGATTTCTCTAGGAGAGTCAGGGTTGTCTGGGCAAGGCTTGGCCAGGAACATGGAGCTTCTCAGAAGCCTTTGCGCTTGAGCATCTGATTTTCCCTCTAAAAACTTCCCCTTCCTTCAGCAAATCCTCCCATTTTCCAGAGGATCAAGCCATGGGGACCAGGCAGAGTCCTAAGCAGAAAGTGTGTGCCACTTGAGAGCCCTTGTGATTCACTGGGGATCAGCACCCTAAAACCTAACAGCCAGGGAGACTTTGGAGTTTATAGTAATTAAGTTTGTGATAACCCGTCCCCCCAGACCAATAAACTCTGTACTCCCAGAGAGAGAGGAGAAAAGAAGAATGCTGAGTAGGAAAGAAAGAGAGGGAGGGTGAGAAGACGCCTCTCAAAACCTACCAGATCAGTTGGTTCAGTATGGAGCGGGCTGCTCACGGGTAGCTGAAAAACCTCATAGAAACACCTCGCTGACTCAAATAGTTCCCCAATTAGGTAATGAGTAACAGGAGGTATGTGCAGTTTCCTGGGAGGAAAACTGAGCCTCAGACAGAGACCAGAGCTGCCTGCTGCACAGAGGCACAGGGTTTCTTTCACTCAGCTCCCAGGCCTAAGTAAGGTCCAGTCGGCACACCCCAATCCAGGACTGCCTGTGACAGCAGAGGCCAGGCTTCCTTGCATAATGAAAGGGAACTTTGCTGACCCCTCAGAAGCTGAGAAAATCCCCAGGTGGGATTTTTACAGCACAAACGACCCACTTGATCAATAGATTTGGTAGCCAGGTGCCTTCTGGGTGTCCTTGCAAATATTTAGTTTCAGAGAACAGGTCAGGTTACACACTTTAATATTGGGAGACTAAAAGGGTTGCAGCAATCAGCCTTTGTTCCCCACTTGTCCTGCAGCCACAAGTAGGCAGCCCATAAAAATGTGTTCACACAGATGGCTGTTAGTTTTATGGGCTGGGGTAAAGGAGCAAAAGAACACGGTCATGGTGAAGCTGTCCGAGAGTCTCAATTAAATGGGTCTCAGCTGGCCCTGGCCAGGTGGCTCCGTTGGTTGGAGCATCGTCCATACACCAAAAGTGGCAGATTCGGTTCCCAGTCAGGGCACATACCCAGGTTGCGTGTTCCATCCCCAGTCGGTCAGTCGGGGCATGTACCAGAGACAACCAATGGATGTTTCTCTCTTACACTGATGTTTCTCCCCCCCCCCCTTTCCTTCCTCTCTCTCGAATCAATAAAAAGCATATCCTTGGGTGAGGATTAATAAATAATAAATAAATAATAAACGGGTCTCAGCTGCCAGGGACACCTGGGTTCTGGGGGCCCACGAGGGACTTGATGTTCTTTAACGGCTCCCTGATCACCCCTGAAATGGGCACAGGACTGTCCTATCCTGCCTTTTACAGCCACCACCTTACTACCTCCCAGTCCCAGCACAGGGATGGCCTCTGCAATGCTGGCTCCTGCCCCTCCTGAACCTCAGGGTGGGCCCCCTGCCTCTACTTTTTCTCCTCTCTAGGAGCCCACTTAACCCTTGGGGAAAAGGTGATAAGTTGGTTCACCCTAAAATAGGTGCCTAAATTCTCTCTTAAAGGACGTTTTCCATTTAATTGGGGCTCAGCCTTAAAACTAAGAAATTGATCTGTTGTTGTGGAATAATAGATGGTAAGAAACAGAGTCCTCTGTGTTTCAGTTTATTCAGGGACAAGGAGGGAGGGACCATTTCAACCCTCAGTGGGGACTCCTCTGCAGCCCTGAATTGGTTGTGAACACCCTGGCTCTTAGAGGCATTCTCCATGGGACCACAGAGCCTGTTCAGGCTCCTGGAAAAGGGAGATGAAGAAATGCTTGAAAGGGGGTGTTGGCCACGAGGTGGCGCTATTGCCCAGGTTGGTCAGACGTCCCAATCACCCGCGTGGAGGGCGAGAAGCTGCTAGAACCGCACTGGGGAAGGAGAGAGGGTTAGGAGAGAGCGCCGCCTTTGTAGGAGTTCCTAATTCATTGTTGACCGGAGGGCAGAGTTTACAGAACAAATCGCAAATTCTTCCACATCCTTCTCCATCTCTGTTATAAAGCCTTGAGCTTCTCTTGATTGAGCAGTGTTGGGGGTGGGTCGAAGACATATGGTGGTCCATGTCGGTGAGGGGCGGGAGGACACTGCTCTGCAGATTTCAGCAGCGGTCCTAGCAGGTTATAGGGCAGAAAGGGCCCTCTTTCGGGAGGGTGGGAGCGGAGCTCCGCAGTGGGCCTGGGTCGCGCTGGGCTCTCTGCCTCCCCCTGGCCGTCCCTGAGGCTCCTCGCCCACCCCTCCTGGCTCAGTCCTTAGCTCTGGGGAAAGCAAAGCATCGTTTCATGCTGAGCTTTCTTCACATAAAGTGATTACCATGTGTCAGAAATAAACTGCTTTCTGTATATAATCACAGACCACTTCGGAGAACAGTGACTTTGGATGAAAAAGGAAAACTATTTCAAAACAAAATGCTGCAAGCTCTCTCCCTCCCTCTCTCCCCTCTCCCTCTCTCTGTGGGGGGACCTAAAAAACAAACAGAAAAAGTCAGTCGGTATCTCCTCACCACTGCAGCTGACTTCCTGTGTAAACGAAAACCATGTGATATTCCATAAACGCTTCCAGCTCTGAAAGACAGGAAATGAAAACCATCACGGAAAAGGAAAGCTGCAGAATAAATTCCCAGTGCAGATAGCGTTACAGCGACATTGCTCGGGCACGAAGGCCGGGCCGCCCGCACAAACCTACAGGTCATTAGAGTGGCTGCTAACGAGGGCGGGGCGCCCGCTCGGCTCCGCGCAGCTTCTCGGGAGAAATCTGGCGGCGGTCACACCCGGGCGCGGCGCCCGCCGCTCCGCTTTCAATCCGGGACGAGCTGAGAAAGTAGTCCGTTCCTCCCGCGGGCCTCGGAGGTCAGGTCACGACCTCTCAACCACATTCAATCACGGCGGTATCCATATGCATGAGGTGTAATTAACTCTGAGAGGCCGGCGGCTGGGCCTCCCGCAGCACGGCGTGGCGGGCGGGGCGCTGAGCCCGCCTCCCGCTCTGCAGCTGCGGCGTCGCGCGCCCAGGGCGCACGTGTGCGCGGGGCGCGCGGGGTGCGCGGGTCCCGGGGCGGGGCCCAGCCGGCCGCGTCGTCCGTGGCCAGCCTGGCAACACGTGCGTGCCTGTTCTCTTAGCTCCTGCCTGGCCGCAGCGCCCTGGGGCTGCCTGTGGGAAAGGGGCGCTCATTCCAAAGAGGATTTCAGGTCTGGGGTTGTATTTGGCCTTGCACCTGGGAGGATGAGACCAGGGTTCAAGCTCCAACCCAGGCTGCCCGTGGGAGCTGGGTAAGTCAGCCCCCCTCTCTGGGCTTTCTAAATTGGCTCTGCTGGGAGATGAGGCTGTTGGACTGGAGAAAAAAGGTCATGTCCTTTAAGTCCTAAGAGGCCTGTCCAGTCTGTATTTTCCTAGTTCTGAGTACTTTTCGGTTTCCCAGTTCATGACACGCCAGGAAGCGCCGAGTTTCCATGAGGTGGCAATCTGTGGGGTAACGTTTTCTACGTTTTCCTGTATCAGTTAAGACCCTTACATTTTTTAGAAACTAACTTGAAGGAGCTTCAGCGAACTAGGGAAAAATTTATTGCTTGTGGACCCACAGCCTGGGATGTGCCTAAGCTCAGACAGTTCCTTTTGTCTTTCCTCAGCTTTTCTTCTCTGTTTCTGCTGCTTTATTTTTGTTAGCTGACTGGCTTCCTCTAGGCCTGTTTCTTAGTCTAGGTGGCATAGACGACGGCCCCATCCCCATTTATCAGTTTACAGCTGTTCTGTTCAACAGACGGGCTCAAAGCAGCCCAGCCTGAAACTGCCAAATTTCAGGCACAAAATATCTGATTGGCCCAAGTTTGGGTCCCACCCAGTCCTGGTCCAATCAGCTGAGGGAGTCATGATAAAAGCATGGGTGCCAGGAGCCAGCCCCTGTAGCAGTGGGGACTTAGGGGGTGACCAGGCAGAGATGCCAAACGGTATCTACCACACTGACTAAAGCCTGATTCAATTAGCTGCAAGGTAATTTCCTCAGAGATGGTTCTCTGGGCTCCCGACTTAGAACTGGCTTCCCCTTATCTTAAAGAGGAGGGACAGGATTCCCCAGATGGAGTTCAGGAGTTCTTACATGCCTTACTTTCCGTAGCTTCTAGAGGGAGTCTGGAGTGAAGCCACAGACCCTGCAAGACCAGAGAGGAGGAGAAGCTGACTGTCCCTTGGAGAGACGTCTGTGTCCTAGTCCCGAGGAAGGGTGGTGATTGCTGGGATGGGACATGGCTGGATCCCTTCGTCCTGCATTAGAGGAGAGGCCCAAGTGACCGCAGTAGGGAAAGAGAAAGATCAAAATATGAGATGGATTGGCTCTGTAAGAGAAGCCCAGGCATGAGTCTACAGGACGGGACATGTGGACATCACTCATTCATAGGGTCACTAGGAGTTGGAGTCCACTCAGTGGGGATTGACTCTATAGCAAGTCAAGCCCAATGCCTCTTGTTCTGAGGGAACCAGAGCCTACCTGCAGATGTGACTACCTAATCGGCAAATTAGTTCTCTTGAGTGCAGATCAAGTAGGGAAGTGGAACACTTAGAGCTCTTAGTCATAAAAAAGAAAATCTAGTTTGACTAATTCAGGAGAAAATGGATTTATTAAGTGTATTAGGATGGGCTAACCCTACAATAACCCCCAAGTCAAAGTGGCTTAAAACAAAAGAGGCTTATTTCCCATTCACAGCACAGTCCAGTCAGGGATTCAAGGACCCAGACTCCTTTCTACTAGTGGCTCCACCATCTTCTAGGGTTTGTTTTGTCTTCTACTGGATTCTGTTGGGAGATGAGAATGCCCAGGAGGTTTTAGGGAACAGGAACGGAAGTCTGTCACATCTGCTCACATACCATTCATTAGAAGGAACTCAGTCCAGTGATCACAAGTGAAAGGAAAACTGGGAAAGGCAGTCTAGCTGTGTGTGTGTCCAAGGACAAAGAGAAAATGGGTCAAGTAAACATCTAGCCATTCTCTCAGGTCAGGGGTGGGGAACTTTTTTTCTGCTAAGGTCCATGTGTATGTTTATAACATCATTTGCAGGCCATACAAAATTATCAACTTAAAAATTAGCCTACTGTATTTGGTCAAACATTTAAGTGAATTTATTGAATTTTGGGTCCAAATGATATGGCCCGCTGGCCAGATGTTCCCCACCCCCTGTCCTAAGAGAATGTCTAGATGCTCACTTGACCCATGATGTTAGAGCACTGAGTCACAGGCAGGTAGGAGTGAGAGTTGAGGCTTACCTTCCAAGAGCACCCCAAACCCCAGCAATAGACTCCATGAGTAGGCTGTGGTGGCCTCTCTACTCAGAAGCACTAAATGCTAGAAACCTGCTTGATTGTGCGTGCCACCTCTGCTAGAACTAATGAACTTGTGGTCCCAGGTTTGGCCTTGCAATGTCTGGGAAACAGCTGTCACCACTGAAGGCCCAATGTCTCTACTATCATCCAAAACACTTTTAAGAAAGTCTGGAGACACCAGGCAAAACTCCCTTTCTCCCTTACTTCCTCCCCCACCCCTCTTCCCTTCAGTTATACTTCCAAGTTCAAGTCTTGAATAGGAGACTTTAAAGGATCAAGACTTCATCCTTCCTGCAAAGAAGCCTGGGAATTTGAGTTCTAATTTTTATTCTGGGAAGGCAGTACCCATATTGTGAGTTTTTCTTATAATGAAGAGATAGACAGTCATAAATGAGACAAATTTCCACCATTGTGGGGAGAAGGGATGGAGGCCTTCTGGCAATTGCAGCTCTGGCTGGGCCTAGATAAAATGGTATTAATGAAGAATTATAAATTATTTTCAAGCAGTTCTAAAAGTGAAAAGGCCAAGTGGCAGAAACATAGGTTCTTGGAGTTGGGAGAACTATTAGAGGTTATCTGTCTAGTGTCAACTCAACATAGGATACCCCATCTACCAAAACTACCCTGTGATCAGTCAGTGCCACTGAAATGTTCAATGACAAGTGGCTCAGTACTGCCTTACAAGGCCGACTTTTGAGTCACTTTTTGTTCTGAGAAGGTTATTCTTTTAATGAAGCAGAAAGAAATCTGACTCTTTAGAATTTCCACCATTGGCTCCAATTCTACCCTGGGAAGCCACATGAAACAAATCTGTCCTTTGTGCAGGTGACAGTTTTTATGTTCCACCATCCAGTGCTTTTTCTACTCTTCTCTGGGCTGAACAGCCTACTTCTTTCCACTGTTCTTCATTTGGTGACCTGCTTCAGAGAAACCTGTGGGCAGAAGGTCAGAATACCAACTTCCCAGTGGGCATCCTGTGAATTTCACTACTCCTTAAAACTGCCTTAGAGGGATGTATAAACACTCCAGCTTGTCTGATGGAAAAACTTAGGTGCTGAGAAATCAGGCTATAGAAGAAATCTGGAAATCCAGGGTCCAGGTCAAGATTTGAAACTACTGTCCCAAGTTCTGCAAACACCCCTCACACTAGATCCCATCCTCCCTAGATCCACCCAAGGGCCCCCATCTGTGTGCTGGGCCCCTGGGCTTGCACAGGTTTTCAAGTCCTGGAAGATGTGGCCTAGAGGCACTTTGATGGCCCCACTTTGGGGGCTATCACATTGACTACTTTCAACAGTAGAACATGCTACTGTGGGGACATAGGAATAAGTTCTTTGGTAAGAGCCTCTACAGCATTACCCCAAATGTGTGAGTATGGTGACTTATAAAAATTAAAGACTAGTTTACCCTGAATTTTTCTTTCTTTTAGGAAAAAGAAAAAAATTATGTTCTCTTTCTGAAACCACTATCTGCCATCTCTGCTGCACTTGGCCTAACAGGTCCCCACAAGAAAGGAAGGGCTTGTTTATTGGAGGAATCACCAGCGATTGTGCAGAGCTGCTTTGGAAGTGACTGCTGGAACAGACGTATGTCTCGGGAAAGTTCAGATGTGAGTATTTCACAGGATGCCTCAAGCATCCAAACCCTGGACTCAAATTATGGTTCATTCAAAAGTCCTGGATCTTTTGCTGTCTCTGTCCACTCTTTTCATGATTACAAAGGAAATAAATGCTTATTGTAAAATATATGGAAAATACATGCGAATATAAAGAAAAAATAAAAATGGCAAGAATAGCCACTGCTAATAATTTAGTGCCTTTCGTCTGGGTTGTTACACATGTATTTATGGATAATGTTAACATCATGTGATAGTTTGTAGACATTTTGCTCATTTAATATTGTATTCATGAGCATTTTGCCATATGGATTTGTTGAGAATATAGCTTTAAGGCTGAATCACATTCCTTCATTTGCTGTTCCTCAGTCAGGAAACATTGTGTGTGCTAGGCACTATTGCAGGCTTTAGGTGTACAGAAGTAAATAAGAAAGGCAGCATATGGCTCCTGTGGGGCTCCTCACCTGGTAGAAGAGGCAGAAGTGGGAACCAGTCATTACAAAAGTGGTGAGTGCAATGGAAAAGGGCAGGGCATCACACTAGTGTGAACAGAGGGACCTGACAAGGTCCTTCAGTGGGGGCCAGGGGTTGGGGAGCCTTCCCTGAGGAAGTCCTGCTCTAGCAGAGCCCTAAGGGGTAAATGCTGCAGGAGGAGGTCAGATTCCTGAGGGAGGAGGCGGGAAAAACAGAACTTGGCTGTTAACTGGATGTGAGGGAGGAACAAAGGATATCATCAAGGTTTCTTGTTTGAGTGGCCAGACGATTGCCCCATGACCAACCTCCTGGTCTAGAAACTTTAAGTTGTTTCCATTTTTCTTCTTCTGCTATTTATAATGCTGCAGTGAACATGCTTAAACATAAATCTGTGACTGCCTCTCTGTGACTGTCTTCAGGATAAAGGGGTTACAGGTGGTAATCAAATGACAGGTTTTAAGGATTTGGATATATCTTATCATATCTCCTTCAGAGAGGTCTTCCCACCAGTGGCAATGAGAGGACTTGTTCTGTAGCTCCCTCAACAGCAGCAGTAATAGGAATGATGATAACAATGGAACATGTATTAGTTCTCCTGAGTGGCAGGCACTATTCTAAGATCTTCACATATTTTTACTTATTAAATTCTCATAGCATTACTCTGAAGTAGGTGCTATTATCCCCATATCACAGAGGAGCTGGGCTGGAGGGGACACAGAAGTTAACTAACTTGCCCACTGTCACCTTGCAATTAATCAGTAAAGCTGACATTTAACCCAGCAAGTCTGACTCCGGAGTCCATACTTTTGACACAGAGTAGTATTTTGCTTAATGTGGCCAATTTCATATTTTTTTTCTTAAAATTGTACTTCTTTGAACACTAGTAAATCTGAATAATTTTTTTCTTTTCTGTCATGTATTTGGACATGCATTTTTGTATATATGTAGTGAGGGGTGTAGAGTTCTTGATGTGGTATGTTATGGGGAGTGTGTGTATGTGTGTGTGTGTGTGTGGAGTGTGGGTGTCGGGTGTTTGTGTACCTGTGTGCATTGTTCATTTATACCCACAAAGTCATGTGGGTCTGGAGTCATGTAGATCAGTGGAAACTGTAGCAAATGATGTTTCTGAGGAGTTTTCTTCTTCCTCTGTAAAGTGAGAATATCAGGATGTGCCTTTCCATTTTGGAAGAGTGGGGGGCAATGAGAGAAGACATGCCCAAGCACTGCCCACAGTAAGCTGGCTGTGGTCAGGGTAGCATTGGCCATGGGGTTGCGCTTCATGGTAGCATCTCCAAGAACCTGCTTCGGTCATGCCTGGTATCTGTCTGACTAAGGTTTCCTCTCGCACAATAAGACTTGAAAGACAGCCTGAGACCTGGCCAGGGGGGGAACCTTAGCTTGGCCAGGCCCTCTCTTTGGGGTCAGGAAGGATAGATGTGCTCTCTAGCAGTTCAGGGCCTGGGGAAGCCCCTTATCAAGTGACAGGAGCCTCTTATACTTCTCTCCCCCTTTCTTGGCCCCACTGAGCAGCTTTCAGTGTGGGCCTTGCAGGGGCCCTTGTCCTTTGGCACTGGTGAGGGTCTTCCCACATATTGAAGACTTTGCAGCCTGCAGGAAGACAAGCAAACATAATAGAGGATAGAATTAGTAAACAAAGCCCACACAGAACAAGACCACATCTCAGGAGGCATGGTTGTCCAGGGAATGCCACCAGAGGACCTGCTAGAAGGCCCCTTCCTAAGCAGTGACCTTCAGATGGTATCTTGGCCAGACCAGGGAGGGTCCCCAGGACCCAGTGGGCTCTGTCATGCCTGGAACAGGTTTTTCCCAGCAGGGGCACCTGCACTTCTATCTCAGCTGGAGGGGTGGGGAGTGGACCTCTGGCCTGAGCAGGAAGTACAGTTGTAAATGGAGTGAATCTTTTATTTTACCAGAACCAGATGTATAAAAATACCAGAAAAAAAAAAAAAAGGAAGCCAAAGGTTAAAAAAACAGACTACTGCCATCAGGAACAATGAAGTTTTATTGCCATGCTTGTCAATGGCATGGTTTACGAGTGAAAACTCAGTGCCAGACATACTGTGCAGGACAGGGGAGAGCAGAGGCACCTCCTGCTGGGGCTGGAGAGCTGCAGAGGGACAGGCATCCCCATGCGAGAGTCCAGAAGTCCAGTGCTGCGTGCAGCCAGGGCCTCCCCTGGGTATACCTCTGGGTCCCTGATTCCCTCGGCGTGGACCATCCATGCAGTTTGGAAGTTTATCTGTGCCTTAACTTCTCCAATATCAGCCCTTCGCATCTATGACCAAAGTCCCATCATTGTCTAAGTGTTCAGATAGTGGCTTCGATATTGCATTCCCTGGCTGCTATGCTTAGTTGCCACATCTGCTGGATGACAATCCTATGAATATCCAACTGAACCATGTTAAGACCTGGGTTCACATTTGAGTGTGACTGTGTACACAGTTCAGCCATAATCAAAGCATCCCCTTCTATTTTGCTCAAAACCCTCCAGGGCTTCCCACCTCCTTCCCTCCAAGCAAAGCAGGAGGCTTCCCAGGGCTCTCCAAACCCCATGGTAGCCTCCTACCCTTCTGGCTCACTCCCTCACCCCAACCCCACAATCCTGTCACTTCTCCACCAAGCAGGCCTGCTCCACTGGAGGCCTTTACTCCTGCCCCAATACCCTGTCTCTAGGTATCAACATGTCTCCCCTACTTCGAGTCTGCTCAGATGTCATATGCTAGGAGGCCCTCCCTAAGCATCCTGTTTCAAGCAGCAACCCCTTTCACCTGCACTTTCTGTCCTCTTCCCCGCCTTGATATTTCTCCAGAGCATTTCTCACTTTCTAGAGTCCTGTTTAATTTACTTATGTTATCCATGGTCCTCGCACCCCCCCCCCATTGTAAGCTCTCTGTAGTTTTTATATTTTATTTTATTTTTTATTTTATTTATTTTATTTATTTTATTTTATTATTTTATTATTTTATTTTATTTTATTATTTTATTAATTTTATTTTATATTTTATTTTATTTATTTTTTTATTATTATTATTTTTAATTTAATTTAATTTAATTTTAATCTCCTGTAATCCCAGTGCACAGAACAGTACTTGTTGAATGAATGAATAGCATGTGGGTTTTCTGTGCAGGACACTTCAAATAACAGGTTGGGTTTCCCTTTCCCTCCCATCCCTGGCTACCTAGGTGTGCTTAGGGAGTGCAGTCCTTGCAATCTCAGTATAACCTGAGCTGAACAAAATTAAAAAGGCAGATGTTATAGAAAAGAAATGCTAACAGCATTCCCCAATCAGTCACGTATGTTGTCTGTAATTATCAGTTCCTCCATCAGCTTGGGCATTTGTATGGGACATCCCTCATGCATCATTTCACACCCTCTTAATCCCCATCTGTGTGGCAGCCCCCACTGCAGTGACCAGTTCCATGGAGACTGGCAGGCTTTGCTGGGTGCAGCCTGACGGTACCTTGCCTCAGGCTCCTGCAGTGACCTACCTCTTGATTCCTGGTTCTGGGTATCGACTATGCTCGTAGGAAATTCTTGGCACTTACACATACAACTTGGAAGTGTGGGGGATATAATGCCCGTGGATTCATCCTCAACCAAGGGGGCAAGAATTGGCAGGTAAAGGCTTCTGCCTTTTGTCGCCCCAGCAGAAAGTTGAGACAGCACTTAGAAATTCCTCAGAGCATCTCTCAGAAGAGTATCAGTTGCCTATGATGGTGGCCATGTGGTAGGTGGGTGGTGATAACACCTGATATGCAATAGTACCATAATTACTCAGATTGCTACCTGTGATGGATTGGAGGGGATGCAAGGGGAGGTGGGGCATTGGGATGTGTGGTAGCTGTGGCATCTGGTAAGTATGGAGACCATGGTGATTGTAAAGACTGAAGTTGGCCAGGTGTTGTTACCTGATAGGCTCAAGAGTGCCAATTATCAACTCAAGGCACACTGTGACAGCCAAGGGGCCTCTGTGACATCATTTAAGGAAACAGTTATCACCTGCAGTCCACAGGGCAGGCCATGATAATGATTAGACCCTTGATCTAATAAGATTGAGAGAACCACAAATGATATTTAATACACAACCTGGAGAGGTCTCCCATGTCCAATTCAGAGCACTGATAGAAGAAAAGTAGAAAAAAAGATAGGAAAAAAGACTGAGGTCTGAAATGGGGCATTTGGGTAGAGAAGTCCAAAAGTCTTGAACCCTGATTTCCCTGAATATTCCATGCTCCACTTTCTAGAGGAGGACAGCCTCTTCTTGCCCAGAGACTCTACAAGGGTCTTACCTGAGCAAGTAGCTTAGAAATGACACCTGTTTCTCCTTTTCAAGATTTACCTCACCACATGTGATGGTTAATTTTGTATCAACCTGACTGGGACACTGGACTCCCAACTAGTTGGTTAAATATTATTTCTGAGTATGTCTGGGACAGTATTTCTGGATGAGATCAGCATTTGAATTGGTGAACTGAGTACAGCAGGTGGCCCTTCCCAATGGGTGTGGACATCCTCCAATCCACTAAGGGCCTGAATAGAACAAAAAGGCAGAAAAAGGTCAAATTTACCCTCTGCTTGACCGGTTGAGCTGGGACGTTGCTCTCCTCCCACCCTAGGCACTCTTCTTGTTCTTTGGGAAGATAAGTAGGTTAGGTCTCAGCCTAGCCTCAGTGGGGAGTGCTGTCCATGCTTCCAGAGCAGGTGGCCTGTATCCTAAAGGAATTCAGAATCTGGCAGGCACTAGGGGAACAGGTGTGGGAGGAGCTCTTGGCAGCACTGGACTGGGAGTGGGAAATCAGTGGCTTATAAAGGGGAGAATTTATTGACTAGGGGATATCACTCATGACTTGGGGTTCCATTCCTGGTGAGGACACCTGGAGCCAGTCAGTTCTCATAGTGTCAAGGCGGCTTCTTGAATGTAGGGTGTAGTGGTGGATTTCAGTGAATGAGCTGAAGATGCTGGACACTTGCACACTATTGCCGAAGACACTGGAAGACTCAGGGATGTTGACCAAGTAGCTGTGACAGTGAAGTATACAGTGCAAGGGAAGGAGGCACTTCTGGCACTAAAGACACTAAAATCCAGACACTAAAATATTCTTGCCTATAGGGTACCCTCATGTCTTCGGATCCCGAAGTTAGGGTTATAGCAAGACCTACACAGGCCCAGGAGCTGAAGGGTAAGCTCCCTGCCTCATTTATTAAACAGGATACATCAAACCTTAACTCTTCAAGTTACCATTGGTTTTTCCAACATGTGTGTATGTATACTTGCATCATTTCAGTGAAAGCAAAGGAAAGTGCATGGTACCCTGGCCAATGGAACCAAAATATTATCACAAAATATAATAATGCTATAAGGTGGCGAGTGCTAAGTGAATCAACAGAGTGTGGTCAGAGCCCAGACTCACCCACTTATATGGAAAACATGGAGCCAAATGGGTGAGCCACCCAGAGAGAGGCAACACCCATTGCCTTGCCCACCCCTCATAGTTCTTGGCTCCTGATATTATAGAATTAGCTGTAGAAGGGCTTTTTTAGATCCAAGCAGAACTATTATGTACCTGTCATCTTGTTTAAAAATTTGCAACCCGTGTTTGCCTCCTTGCCTACCTCGCACCTCACCACCTTGGATCCCAGCCTGGCTAACATGGGTGAACATCTCTGGAGGCCTGACCAGGTCCTGTGAGCATTATCACCCAGTCGCTGTGATCCCTCCTAGGCAGAGGCAGGAGGTATGATTCCTAGGGCAGTGTAGGGGCCTTATGGGGCCCTGTGGCAGCAGCACAGATGTGAGATGCAGGCTGCAGGGAGGCACAGGGCCCACTGGAGGCACCTTCCCCTTCCTTGCTCTCAGCTGGCTGTGTCCTCAAGACAGCAGTAAGCCAGTGAAGCAGCTCTCTGACCATGCATATCTAGAACCTTCCCTCCATTTCCCTCTTCCCTCAGCCCAACTTATCAAGGCAAATGCAAGGCCCCATCCACAACCTGAGCTGGGCTGGAGGCGAGTGCTGTTAACTTAATGTATTGCTGGAGACGGAGACCGAATGTGCTGACTGAACAGATTCTAATAACTCAGAGGGAAAAATCCATATTGCAAATTACCTTACTTACTTACAAGAACTACTTATTCTGTGGGAACCACAGCACGTTCATCATTTTCATTCTCCTCGAAGCAGCATGAAATGACACACAGGTGAATTAGGGAGTTTCCCCTCCTACCTATAAAAGGAGGGTAGCAGAAAATATGAATACACTAAAATCCTATAAAAGTAATTGACCCAGGTGGTGGCTTTGATCCTTATGTCTGAATACTTTCCACATTTGGTAACATTAAGTGGTGATCCCCTCCCTGAGACAAAGGGAAGACAGTCATCTGTCACCTGGTCTGCACGAGGTATCCTCAAGACAGCATGCATTCTCAGGATGTATTCTCAGGGTACATTCTCAGGGTGTATTCATGGGGTGCGTTCTCAGGATGTATTCTCAGGGTACATTCTCAGGGTGCATTCTCAGGATGTATTCTCGGTGTATTCTCAGGATGCATTCTCGGTATATTCTCAGGGTGTATTCTCAGGGTGTATTCTCAGGGTTTATTCTCAGGGTGCATTCTCAGGATGTATTCTCGGTGTATTCTCAGGATGCATTCTCAGGATACATTTTCGGTATATTCTCAGGGTGTATTCTCAGGGTGTATTCTCAGGATGCATTCTCAGGATATATTGTCAGGGTGCATTCTCAGGAAGTATTCTCAGGGTGCATTCTCAGGATGTATTCTCAGGGTTGTTTTCAGGGTTTATTCTCAGGATGTATTCTCAGGGTGTATTCTCAGGGTGCATTCTCAGGATGTTTAGGCCTCTGCTGGGAGCTGGTGGAGATGGGGAAGTCCAGAACAGAGCGTTTACTGCCCACAGAGATAATTGTCAATAATGCAAGAGAGTATAAACTGAATGTCTCTTAGAAATTCTGATGACATGGCAATTGTTTGTTAGAAACACAGGGAAGAGGAGATACACAGCTTGCCTGCCTGGCGCTGCACCCTTTGTGGGTTAAACCATGATGAAATAAGTCACATGTTATCCCATTTTGCAGCTACAGTTCCAAAACCCAGGGAACCTTAATAACTGGCTAGGGTCACACGGCTGGAAAATGGCAGACCCAAATCCAAGCCCTCTGACCCCAGATCTGCTACCTGTTCACTGCACTCTAGGAGAGGGGGCAGAAGATTATTTTAAGATGAATACACAACATGAAGGAAGGAGGGAGATAGGAGGGCTGCTGGTAACAGAGTACACTTGAGATTGCTGTGGAGGGCCTTCCTAACAGCAAGAGATCCCGACCCCATGAAGAGGCCAGCTCCCAAGGTGGGCTTGAGCATTGGTTGCATCTTACTGTGACTATTTCTCTGCCCTGTTAAAGGGGGCAGGGCAGATAGAGGCATGGGGAGTCACTGGGCACTGGGGGTTTGGAGGAAAGCTAAAGAAAAATCTCAAGTCGACAAAGCCATATTTTTCTGAAACTGGGGATACTCTGGAGTGTTCACCAGAGGTCAGAATAGAAGTGCCCATGTTTAAAACTCATAATTCATAACCATGTCATGTCCATCATATATAAAAAAAGGATTTTTATTAGAGCCTAAACATTAAAAGGTCTTCATTAAAATTTCATTTAAGCCTGAAAGTGGTATTTTTCTGAGGGTTATAGACTGTGTTATTAATACTAGAACAACTACTTTTAACTCCACAGTGTTTTTATCCATTGCAGCCAGGTAAAATCATAATGCCTATTCTTTTGATAGTGTTGTTATTTTACATCAGATGGCAATGATTTCAATTTAAATGATTTAAATGATTCTCTTTTACTTGAGTGTGGAAAGAACTTAAAAAATTAATAGGGTGACTTACAACAAGGACCACTTAGGTTTTTCTCATACAGACATTTAAACTTGCCTGTCTCGAGGACAAAGGTTTGTGCTGTTATGGAGAGATGGCTCTGTCCTCCCGCAGCGCCTCACAAAAGGCTCCAGCCACTAAGCTAAGTAGCTCAGAGGCAAGAGGAGGAAAACACACTCTCTCATGGGGCTGAGGCTCCTCAGGAGCTTAAGAAGGGCCTGTGAATGGCTGTGGTGTAAATTAGCAGGTGCTAAGCATCACGGGAGAGGGGCCAAGCACATGGGGCTCACATAATGGAACATCATCTTTGGTAAAAGGAGATGGTATTTTAAATGTTCATAACAGCATTATTCATAAGAACCCCAAAGTAAAAACAACCTAAATGTCCAACAACTGCTGAATGGATACGTGGCCTACCCAAACAATGGACTATATTCAGCCATAGGAATAAAGTTCTGATACATGTTACAGTGTGGATGAGTCTTGAAAGCATTATGCTAAGTGAAAGCCAGACATAAAAGATCACATATTATGTGATGCTTTTATATGAAATGTCTAGAATTGGCAAATCTTTTTTTTCCTTTTTATTGAATATATTGGGGTGACACTGATTAACAAAATTATACAGGTTTCAGGTGCACAATTCCACAAGACATCATCTGTACACTGTGTTGTGTTCACCACCCCAAGTCAAGTCTTCTTCTATCACCATTTATACCCCCAATACCCTCCTCCCCCTTCCCCCACACTCCCTTCCCCTGGCAGTCACCACAGTGCTGTCCGTGTCCTTGAGTTTTATCTCTGTCTCTTTTGTTGTTGTTGTTCAACCCTTCCATCCTGCTTAGCCCCCCCACCCCAACAGTTGTCAATAAAATAGGCAAATCTTTTGAGACAGAAAGTAGGTTGGCAGTTGCCTAATACTAGGATAAACGGAAAGATTGGGGAGGAGTGATGGCTAAGGGGTGCAAGATTCCTTTTGGACAGTAAGTTAAAGTGTTCTAAAAGTGACTTTGGTGATGGTTGCACAACTCTGTGAATATACTAAGTCATTGGATTATATACTTTAGTCATGTGAATTGTACGGTATGTGATTTCTATGTCAATAAAACTGATACTTGGGGGGGGGGGTGCCCTTATGTCACAAGTTGCTTTTCTCTTGGTGCTTTTAAGATTCTCTCTTTGTATTTAACTTTTGACAATTTAATTATAATGTATCTCAGTATGGGTCTGTTTGTATTTCTATTATTTGAAACTCTTGATCTGGATGTCTGTTCCTTTTCTTATCTGTGAAGCTCTTTATCTGACCTTCAATTCTAAATGATAGCTTTGCTGGGTAGAGTAATCTTGATTGTAGGCTCTTGCTTTTCATCACTTTCAATATTTCTTGCCACTCCCTTCTGGCCTGCAAGGTTTCTGTTGAGAAATAAGCTGACAGTCGTATGGGTGCGCCCTTCTAGGTAACTAACTGCTTTTCTCTTGCTGCTTTTAAGATTCTCTCTTTGTTTTTAACCTTTGGCATTTTAATTATGATGTGTCTTGGTGTGGGCCTCTTTGGGTTCTTGTTTGGAACTCTTTGGGTTCTTGTTTGGAACTCTCTGTGCTTCCAGTACTTGTAAGTCTATTTCTTTCCCCAGATTAGGGAAGTTTTCGCCCATTATTTCTTTAAATGAGCTCTCTGTTCCCTCTATCTCTTCCCCTTCTGGTACCTGTGTGATGTGTATATTGGTCTGCTTCATGATGTTCTTTAAATCTCTTAAGACATCTTAACTCTTTTTCATTCTTTTTTCCTTTAGCTCCTCTAATTGGATGAATTTCACTGCTCTGGTTTTGAGTTCACTGGTCTTTTCTCCCACTTGGTCTAGTTGCACCCCTCTATTATTTTCAGTTCAATTATTATATTGTTCAACTCTATGATTTCTTTTTGGTACTTTTTAATATTTTCTATCTCTTTGTTAAAATTCTCACTTTATTCACACATTGCTCTATTGACCTCACTGAGCATCTTTATAACTATAATTTTGTATTTTCTATTGGGTTAATCACCTATCTCTCTGTTGAAGCTACCAGCACTATCTTCCCTAAATATAGGTCAAAGCACGGTGTTCTCTACCTGGTCCCCATTGCTTTACAAAGTCCTGAAATCTTCAAGACTCTTTTAGCATCAGAAGGCAGCGAACCCTTCTCTTTCTTATGCATGCCACTCATTTTCATGCCAAACCATCAAAAGCTAGGGGAGAGGCCTGAGACAGGGTCTCCCTCACAGCCCTCAGAAGGAACCAACCTGCTAATACCTTGATCTTGACCTTCTAGTGTCCAGAACTGAGATAATAAATTTCTGTTGTTTAAGATGTTAATTTTGTGGTACTTTGATTTGGCAGCCCTGGCAAAATACTCCAGGTAAGCAGCAGAGCTAGAACTCAGGTGCCCTGATTCCTAGCCCAGGGCTGAGGCCTTTGAGCATGTTGCATATGTCTAGTACAAGTTTCCTGACTCAGTAAACTCTTGGACCCTCTCTGAATGGGGTTTTTATGATCTTCATCCTCAGAATGGAACTTGCTTTGAAGTCCAAGCCAAGTTGAGATTGGAACTTGGACTGGAATTGAAGGGTCTAGAGGAGCTGATACCTCCAGGTTACATGTGTGGGTGAAAATGGGTGCTGAAGATGCCTTCCCTGCATATGAGGCCTGACAGGATGGCAGAACCTAAGCTATAATATGCAGGCTTTAAAGGATTTATGTTGCTCTTGAGAGTATGATTTTCTGATTACGACTAAAATGGCAAGTTTGTGACCAGCACCTTTATCCCAGGCATTTGGCTGCTCTTCTTACATTCCTCCTCCAGGCCCAGATGTCTGAGGCTGGAACACTGGCTGGCTTCAGGACTTTTAATTCAATCCAGATATGTATTAAGTCCTCTTACCATTTGGTCAAAGAAAGGAGCTATAAGAGACATTGTCTGGCTTGAAAGAGCTCACCATCTGTATATGAGGCTAGACCTGCTGCCATGAGGAGAGGCAACAATAATCCACCATGCACAGGATCTCACCACTCATGACACCGAGAGGATGAGTTCAGAAGCGTAAGGGGTTGTCATCATCAACGGAGAACTGAGGCCGCCTGACCCTGTTGGCCTCACAATACTGTGTTCTATGTTCAAAGCCACCTGGAACTCATCATAAGTAACAGGAGTATCAGAGGGTCAAGGTAGTTGATGATCTTTATGTCTAAATGCCATATCAGAATGCGAACTCTTATGGATGAAACAAAAAACAAAGCCAGAAGACAAGCCCTTAGGATTCCCTGAAGTTGGGGAGGCAGATGAGGAACCAGTGAGGATCTAGAGCTCTGTGGTTTTCAGCCCCTTAGCTGACCCTGGCCAGCCCTGTCCCCACCCAAGTAGGACTCCTGGACAGCTAATCTAGACCTCAGCCCTGGCCTGAATCACCCAGAGAACCATCCTCCCGTGGCCCAGCCAGGCTCAGACCTTTGAAAATGAAGTTTTTCTACAAAGCAGCTTTGAATACAAACGACAGCCTCTTCTGGAAACCACTGCCTCGAGCTGTATGAGGCAAAAAAAACTCAACAAAAAAACCCAAAAAACAACCCGCAGATTAAAGTCCATGATACATTTTGTACATAGTTTGTGGTTTTATAGTTACTTTAATCTTTTTCCCCCCTAAACTCCTCCAAAGATTTGAACATCAGCTGAGCCAATACACAGTTGCACTTCTAAGCAACAAAGTTGTAAAACTAGACGCTGGACCTTGTCCACAACAGTTTTGTAACATCTCCAAGAGCAAAGGGTGACATGAGCTATTGAAACAGGTCCAAGTAACCATTACTATGTTCTGTGTCAAAGAGCTGCTTTATTAAAGTCTTAACACCGTAAATAAAGCAGCTGAATATTGTGTCTCCATCTTATCTCCATACCCCAGGTCTACACGATCAAGTCAATGGTCCTGGAGGCTGTACTGTGTCAACCCAGCGTCCCCCCTAAGCTCTGCCTGCAGGCTGCACTGTCACACGCTGGGTTGGTGGAGAAGGAGATGAGCACCCCTACACAGGTGCTGGACTTCATGACACCAGCATTTCTGGTCTCCATCCAGCCCTCATAGTGGGCTCTCAGCTGTGTGGCTAACCCAAGCTTGATGGGACAAGATGGTGTTTTCTTTTGTTTTTCCAAAGTCTTGAATTCAAACAAAGAGAGGAATTGTGTTTTCGGCTCTACCCTTTGTTTTCTGGTCTTTTCCAAGTGAAGCCTGAGACCTACAGTCCAGGACAGCCCAGCAGAAGAAACTACTGGACAAGGAAAATTGAGTTACTCTAATTACTTAGCATCATAATCTAATCTAAGAGTGTTAACATTTCAGTAGGTGTGAAAACAAGAAAGTTGCCTGGAGTTAATTTGTGTACACCACAGTGAGAGGGCCTGGCCTTTGTAGTTGGATGGCCTGGGATTGAGCCCTGACTACGTCCGCTGGCTATCAGCTGGCCGCCTCATCCTCACAAGAGGCAGGGAAGTGCCCTTGTGAGGCAGCCTTGAGGGTGTGAGAGGTGGTCACTGCACAATTGTGTGGAAGCATTTGTCTGACGTTTCGCAGCTAGTCACTCCAATCTTTGTGAGTTTTATTTCCCTGTTTCCCACCCTGACATAACCAGGTTTGGGCTTCCTGCCCCTCTGGGCAAAAATACAGTCACCGCCAGGAGCAATTCCACTGAAGGGGCACCACTTCTACTGTCCCTGACCTGAGTGAGCATTTAGCCTGCTGAGAAATGGATGTTTGCAAAGTGACCCTACTCACCCCAGAGAAGTTCTCAGAGGCAAATAGTGGCCTGTCAGCCCTGAAGCACCTCTGAGGGTGGGTGCGACAGAGGGGCTGGGGAAGCCCAATCCCCACACTCAGCCAGCAGTGAAACACTGGGCAGAGGGACAACTGGCCCCAAGAGCCATGAAAGTTGTAATGAGGCAGGCATAACTCTCCCCCTAACCACCCTCTCCCAACATGACCAGTTTGAATTCCTTACTATGGAGTCAATGAGCTGTCTTCAGAAGGGGCCCCAGGTTAAAATGCATATTTGGGAGGTGGCAGGTATTGATGCCACAAGGCCCATGAGAACCTTAGGATGTGTTTGCCAGAAAAGAGTGGCCTCCCTGGCAAGAGGGGTGCAGGAGAGGGGTGGCATCTCTGTCTGCTCAGGGTACACCTCCACACAGTCTTGGGCCCTACCAGAAGGATGCAGGGCCAGCCCCGAGAGCCTGGCTGCTCTCTCCAGGGAGCAGACCCTAAGGGGACAGCAGCTCCTGTCCCCCAGGCCAACTGCCGCATCTGGAACAGGGAACTGAGCCTTCCAGGCTACTGGTTTTGATTCTGTGGATGGTGAGTCTGGTTCTCAGGGACAGCCTTGCCAGCATCATAGTGCCAGACTTGGCCTGTCCTTCAGGTGCCAAGTGTCCAGTGGCCTAGAAACCACAAGGTCAGTCCCTAATCATTGGCAGGTTTTCTGGTCAACTAGTACCATACAGGCCTAACTTTGGGCTCTGGGGACCCATGACACTCACCCCTCCCAGCTCAGCTTGTCTACCTGGAGCACAGTCCTATAGGTGACATCCAAGGACACTGAGGTCAGTGAGGCAGTCTCGTGGTCCCATGAGTAGAGGTGCCTAGGTGGCTCTGAGCCCTTTGCTGCATCCACATGAAAATGATGGGAAGAGAGGGAGGATTCCAAGTGGGGTTGAAGAGGAGGAACCATCTGGAAGGCAGGACAGAGGTGCCAGAGCCAAGGGAAGGGGTTTCCAGAGAGGAAGGGAATTGAAGGCTATAAAGAGGCTGGTGTGATAGAAATGGTGGTAAAGTCACAGAATGGCAGGACCAGGAGTTCCTGATGGCCCAGAGGACTAGGCCACACTGGAGTGACCTGAGGGAAAAGGAAGAGTCAGGGTAATGGCAAGAAACGGTGTCCAGCATCCAGAGAGACCTGCCACCTGCAAGTAACCCTGAGTCCTAGTGGGAAGCATTTCCCTTCCCCATTATGTTCCATTCCACCTGCTGCTTTCAGAAAGAGCCTCTATCTCAAGTATGAATCCCCAGCACCCCCTCCACGCTGCCTAATCTTCCTTCTGATGGGCAGAGAGCAAGCCCCAGACTTAGAGGCTTCCAAAGGCCACAGCTAAATTTTGATGACACTGTTTTGTTTTCTTTGCATTTTTATGGTTATCTTCTATGTCTGACAAATGATACTACTTTTCCCATTAGTGAAGTAGTAGGCAACTTCGTTATAAACTAATTTATTGAAGGGAAAATGTGGTATGTGGATATGGCAAAGATTATTACAGTGCATAGTGGAGCAAAAAGGTGGCACAAGTAAATATCCACAAAGGAGTGAGGCTGGCAAAGGCATGGTGCAAGGAGAGCCCTGGAGCCTGAGGCCACAGGGCTGGCGCGGCTCCTTCCCAATAGGTCAGGGCAGAGGCCTCAGTTCTCAGGCCCCACAGTTTGTGGTAACTGAGCAGGAGGACGGCCTTTGCAAATTGCCTGGCAGATCAACCAGCCCATTTCAGCTACTCAGTCCATATCATTTTAAATCTGAATTTTTACCACTTTGGGGTTTTTTGATAGCTATCTTTGATAACAGAATAACACTGCCAATATGAGGTGAAGTAACACAAACATCCACATTGTGGCCACTTGTCTTGATCTCCTGATACTGGAGATGTTCTGTCAGGATGGCACCAGCCCGTGACCTGTTCTTTCTTTGATGAGTTCTCTTTCAAGACTCAAGCTGTCTGGGATTGAACAGCAGAAGAGAAATGCAAATAACTGTTGTTGTGTCACGTATATAAGCATGAAAAACCTGGCCCATGTCTCTCCCTGGTGTGGAGAAGGAAAGAGAGGGGGCATTATCATTTGACCAAAGAAAACCAACACACAGTTATGCCACACAGACACAAGCAGAATGAGCCATAGGTCTGTCTGCTTTTTTCCTTCTTGACCCTGTAAAGAAAATAAAGCATACCTGTGGGGGATGTAAATAGTGTGTGCTGTTACCAAGTCCTGTGTGTTCAAATTAAGGATGAAAATCTAATGCATATGGGTCTAGTATTGAAAATTTTATGATGTTCTGAAGACAAGATTGTCATTCATCTGTTCCCTCATTTCCCCCAGGAAACTCCACTCTCTGCTTATCGCTCCGTGTTCCCTCTGCAGAGCCCCAGTGTCTCCACCAGAGAAGAAAAACCGGATAAAACAACAGGTGGCCTGTGGGATTTGCCTCTAATGAAATGGTCTAGGAGGCAGGAATTAACTTACAATGTGACCAGAATAAAGCTGGAGTTTAATTGAATCCACATTATGTTCACTGTTCTCCCTTTCTTATTAGCCTTCTCCTGTGTCTGTTTTCTTCTCCCTCCTTGCGTACAGCTTCAGTTGAGAGCGGGTTCTCTCAGCAGTCTTAGAAAAGAGAATGCAGGACGGATGTGTGGCCGCTTCTGCAGCCTTCCCCGAGTCCGGTCACACAGGGTCGGCAGGGCCAGGCGGGCTGGCACCGAGCCTGCATATGCCAAGACTTACAAACTGAACACTTTGCATGTGTGCGGTTTATTGTGGGTTAATTGTGGAGTTGTACTTTGATAAGCATGTGTAAAATGGGGGAGGGGGAGGAAAGGGAAGGGGGAGGGAGGGGAGCAGGAGGAGCAGGAAGGAGAGAGAAAGAAGCAGCCCCTACGCCCTCAGCTGGCTGAGCAGAATGGGGCGGGGCTCCGGCTGCAGCCCACCCTGGTCTGACTTGGAACTATTAACACCCTTAGGTGGACACTAGGCCTGGGCTTCAGCGTTCCACTGGATTTCATTCCAGTTCATTCATTCACTTATTTATGGGTAAATTTCTCCCTCCCTCTCTCTCTTCCCTTCCCTACCCCCCTCCTCCCATCCCTCTCCTCCCCGCCCTAGCATCACCCCCTCACACAGAGGGTCCTCAGCAAACCTGGGGTCACACTCCCACTCTGCATGGAGCACGGGTCCAGCTCCAACTTTGTTCTTCAGTGCTCACTGGCTCTGGAAGAAAAATGGCCAGTAAGATTTTTAGAATTTCCAGACTTTCCGGGAATTTGGGGTCTGTAAATACAGATGAAGAACCAGCAATATAATGTGGACAGTTACAGAAAAACCCGTCTTCTCTCCTAATTACCGAGCTCGATAGAGGCTGGCACTGTTGGGTGCTGTGCCTACAGTGCCTGGGTCCCTCTATCTTCCCACCACGTGTAACATATGAATGCCCTTGTGTTACAAATGAGGCAGGTTGAAGCTTAAAGAAGTTGGTAATTTCACTAGGTCTGTGTGGTGAGGATGAGATTAGATGTGGGTGGGCAGGGCAGGGACAAGCTCTGGATGCAGAAAGCTGGGGGCAGCCTCATGCTGACACACTCTTTGAGAGCTGAATCCCATAATCCCATGGACAGGGCGCCAGGAAGGTTTTGCTTAGAGAAAAGGGGGTGGCTTCCTGATGTTTTTGCACAGATAATGGGGATAGGATTCTCTTCCAACAAAGTCCCTTTGGAAGAGGTAGATGTCAGTGGGCACTTCGGGAATGACTGAAGTCACTGTGACAAAGCATTGTTGCCCCCTGGAATCTGAGTCAGGAGGCTTATGTTCTCTCCAGGGATGGAGACTCACAGAGGAGCCAGCCACATGCCAAGCACTGGGCCAGGTGTCCAGTGACAGTCACCCAGCATTCTGGTCCCATCTGAAGTCTGAGTAAGCCAAGAAAGTGATTATGGAAGAGTCAGCTTCTTGTTGCCTTAGTGAGGGCATGGCACAGGGAGTGACAACAGAGCCCCTCGCCACGCCACGGGGTAGGCACTAGAGGGAGGGCAGGGGGTGGGCACAGGGCATGCGGCTGTGCAGAATTGAGAGCCAGTTCTCTGACTTGGGCTTCTGTTTCTATGACATTATGGGCATGTCTCATTGTGTGGTCACCAGGAAAACAGCATGAACACATCCTTCCTGGGGCGAAGCATGCAGTCAGGCACAGCTCAGCTCCATCATCTTCCAGCCGCGTGACCCTGGGCAAGTGAATTCACCTTACTGTCCTCTTCTGCAAGATGAGGAGGACAATCCTGCCTTCCTTTTCTGGTTGCTGTAAATACGGAGAGAGACAATGGCCATGCAGTCATCAGCACAGTGTCCACCTCCCAGTCAGTGCATATCAGTGGCAGCCTTTGAAGAATATTATCATATGCTATATCCTGCTTAATGGATTCAGAAACCTCCTTTTATGTTCATCACAACATCAGTAGATAGATATCATTACACCCATTTTACAGATGAGAAAAGAGGTTATATAATTTGCCTCAGAGCTCATCTCAAGACCGGTGCTCATCCCACCACCTCATGACTGTTTTTTCCTATGTTTCTATTAAATCCAACCACCACCATAAGTCCCCTTTCTTTCCAGGCCCTCAGTGGCTCCCTTCTCAGGATCTGTACCAGTGAGACTTTCCATGCTGCCCCTGGTTCCTGGGGTGGGTGGTTCTGTTGTCCTAGGATCAGGGTCTTTCATATTTGCTCCTGTCTCAGCTGTTACTAACTCATTTACAATGCATTCTGCTGGCCCTGGCCAAACAGAACCACCAAAAGGTTGCAGGTTTGATTACAGATCAGGACACATACTTAGGTTATGGGTTCAATCCCCTGTCGGGGTGCATGTGGGAGAGGCAACCAATTGATGTTTCTCACAATGATGTCTCTCTCTCTCTTTTTCTCCCTTGCCCTCTCTCTAAAATCAGGAAGCATGCCCTTGGGTGAAGGTTAAAAATAAATAAAATGCATTCTGCTGCTCCAAGGTGTAAATGTGTTGCCATGGCTGGTGACTATGGAAAGATGCATTTGGAGTAAAAATAGCCTTACAAGTGGCTTAAAGGCTTATAGCAGAGTGGAAGGTTAGCTTTTGTCATTAGAAGTGGTTTTGCAGGGAAAATCGTGGTGGCTGTTCCTGTTATTGGTGGAAGTGTAGTTCTTAGGGTGCTATGAGGAAAAGAATTTCCTGAGGTCCCAAGGGGAGAATGGGGTGTCGTGGAAAGCTTTATTGATGATGTAAAATTAAGGGGTTCCACTCCAAGGTCCCATCTCTGTCCATATCTCCATGGAAGAAGTCCAATCTTATCTTTAGCAGGGCCAGAATAAAGCCTACTACCCGTAGTATCGGCTCCATATTAAAGTACAGTCCATTCCAGCATCCTGTGTGTGGCATCTGAGTCTGCACAGCCATGGGCCATGCAGCTGCTTAGGGCCACATGGCTTTGGAGAAAGAATATGCAAGTGCACAAGCAAGTGCAGGCCATGGAGTAAGAGAGAGCAAGAGCGAGCAGGCAAGACAGCAGGAACTCTTTGAGGATTTTAACTTTCCAAGATTTCATGCACTTCAGACAGGGTCCACCCCCTAGCCAATCCGTTGTTCCCGAGGCTAGACTGACAGGCACACACCTCCCCTGCATCACCCCGACTTCAAGGTGCATATACTCATCTCTCCCTTTGTTGGACCCCTTCCCCCAGTGATCTGTAGGGAATGGTCCAGTGGGTCCCTGAGGAGCGGGAAGCTGTAGCTTCCTGGTGAAGCTGCTCAGATGACCATGCTTGTAATATTTAGCCTCCCCTTTGCTCTCTTATTATTATTAATATAACTAGCTAATTATGATGATAACATTCCTTCCCCCATAAACACCACACTGGCATCAAAATTAAGGAAGTGGAAGTCCGATGATGAAGTTCACAGAGAAGGGGAGGGTCAGCTTAGTATTCTGCCAGCAGAAGAACTAGATCCTGAATTACAGGAAGGAGTTCAGCTTGCTTCAGTTACTACATCAGGATCCAAAACCCCCAGATCAAAAAGAATGTCAAACGCACTCACCATTCCAGCAGGCCCTTAGCTTGCCTCCTGCAGCAGAAGAAAAGTGGTCAGTGGAGCTTTTGAGCTGTCCATCAGCCTAACCTTCTTCCCCCCTGCCCCATGCCATCTTGACACTTCTCTGCCTGCACCCTGAAGGCCTGGCTGTGGCAGAGGTGGCTGAATTAAATCATGCTAAACAAGAGCTTTGCTGATGTCTTAGAATTTGTAGGGTGACCTAATTCCCTGTGTCTGCTCTTTACAACTTTTCTTCCCCACCCGTCTCTTGTTTATAAGAGCAAATCTCTGAACTGAGATCAAGCAGTTTGTGGTGCCAAGAAAAGAGAGAGGCTGCAGAGATTCCAAGTGCAATGCAGAAAGGCTTCCTGGTGCCAGCACCATCCTTCTGCAGCTGGCCCGGAGTGGCCTCTGCAGGCACCCCAACCCAGCCTGTGCCCAGGGCCCAGTAGGGCTCACAACTCAGGGTGTGTTGCAGTCATTGCCTGGGGGCCCATCAGCAGCCTGGCCTGAGCTCTAGTGGGAGCCTCGCTTTTATCTCAGGTGAGGGAGAGAGGCTGGGGTGCAGGGGCTGTTGCTGGTGCTCTATAGACTCAGGAGAACACGTCCATGGATGAAGCACTGACCAGAATAACACTACTTGCCTGTTCATCACTCTTTCGAGCACTTTCCTATTTTGTGATCTGTTTCTTCTCATGGCCCTACTCTGGAAAGGCAGAAGTCCTCTGTGCATTCTTACTTTCTGAGGCCCGAATAGGGATTGGGCATTTTTGCATTTGCCTCTAATGTGAACTCTGGACACTTACAGCCTCGCTTGTCCATTCTCGCTGCTGACCCTCCAGGATTCCTGTGAGCTAGACAGGGCAGGATTGCCACCCCCACCCTGGATGGGGAGGGAGGATGACATGTCTACAAGGCCCTAGCCCCAAATCATTGAGCTAACAAGTGGAAAAGCCCTAATAGAAACAGATTCTTTTGACTCCAAGTCTAAAAGAAAGTTACATATAAATGAAAATGTTTAAATTGTATTTGTTCTTCTGGTCATACTTTCAGTGGTGGGACTATTTGAAAGAACCCTATCAAATAGGGTTCTGAGAGAACCAGGTTTCCTCTGTGTATTCCTTAAAGTGAAGCCCCACCAGGTGATTCTAGGTGCTTGGCCATCAACTTATCGCCCTCACCCTCACCATCACCATCATTCCCCACCTCCTTTGACCAATGGGAACAAATAGGCACAGAACCTTAACTGACCTGCCCAAGTCCACCCAGAGGGAGTAGGAGTGTTGGGTTCAAACCCAGGAACCCAGGTTCCTTATCTCTACTTTTAATCACTTTGCTTCTCCTCCCCCCTCCCCATTTTCTCCCATGGGGGAGGGGTACGGAATCGCAGGTACGGAGAGAAAGAGAGAAACGTCAAGATGACTCTCGGGGTGGAAGCCTAAATTCTCAGGCTAATTTTCAAGAAGCCTCACCCAGGTATTTAGAATGGGACAGAGGAAGAAACATTCAGGAGTAAATCCCCTGGATCTGCCTCTAGAATTTTGATGTACATACAAATCGGATTGGGTGGGTTTGGGTGGGACCCCAAGGCTGCCTTTCTAACAAGCGCCCAGGTGATAAGGAAGTTTCCAGTCTGAGGACAGTGCTGGGAGCAGCCAGGTCATAGACCACTGGTCTCAAGACTAGATTCCTGGGGGTTCCTGAAGATACCACAGGAGCCTGCCTCAGGTGGGAGGGAGGGATTTTGAGTAAGATTTCCCTTGAAAAATGGGATTTTCATGATTTGAATAAAAGTTGGAAAACCACAGCTCTAAATATAATATCCCATACTTTTGGCAATACTTGCTAGAATGTGTGGCAAGAAATTTCTGTCCCAAAGATCATTTTCTTATATACTTTGCTGACTCAAGGGAATCAGCAGCCATATTTGGACAGCTGGCCTCACAATGACCTCCCTGCTACCTAGTGGAAAATGTTGAAGGTACTCTACTTAGAAATAATTATATTTACATAGCCTCTGTGCGCTCTCTCCCTCCCTCTCTCTCTCTCTCTCTCTCTCTCTCTCTCTCTCTCTCTCTCTCTCTCTCATGCTTACAGGAAAAAAGAATACTTGCTTCTGGAATTCATCAGCTCCAGCTGTTTACTTCCATCTGAGTCCAGAATTTTTTTCCTGTGGTTAATTTTTTTTTTTCCTATGAGGGAGAGGGGGAAGGAAGGCTTCTAACATGCAATTATCAGAAATTGTTACCATCTCTGAAAACTCAGTCTGTCTGTCCCAGATTTTGAGAGCTCAGCATCAGACCAAAGGAAAAGAGATACTAGGGTATGGAGCTGGGAAAGCATTAATAGAATCACTTGCTCTCTACCATCTCCAACTGTGTTCTACAAGGAAAAATACTGTGATCAAATAAGGTGGGAAAACGCTGGTCCAAACAAATTTCTCTGCTTTAGGGTTACTTAGAGTCCTTCATAAACTGACATGGTTATAATACTCCAGGAGGCTGTAAGAATCTGTCTGGAGTGTTGCCCAAATTTCCTTGATCGCAGAAGCCCATTTTTCTAGAACATCCCAAAGAACACCAGTAGTCTATGGGACCCAACTTCTGGAACCAACTGATAGATCCCCAGCTCTAAAATATCCAGTGAAACACCTAAAACTGAGAGGACATCTTCCTCGGGGTCTGGTTCTTCCACCGCAGAATGACAATTCCAGGAAGTTCCTGCCCAGGATGCTGGGCGGCCGTGGAGTGTGTGACAGAGGCCAAGTGCTGCTCATGTATGGCTGGGGCTGGGTTTCATTACCCTTTGTTTCTCTTGGGTGGCCCACAGAAAGCCGTCTATAAATGTAGGTCCGGCTGGATGTGGGGGATCATGGCTGTATGAAGGCAGCAAGGAGGAGGCACCCAAGCCGGAGGGTGTGCGGAATGTCCCAGGAGACCAGGGTGTATGGGAATTGGGATCCTGGAGAAAGCAAGGGAGCAAAGAGTGTTCTAGGAAGGGCAGGTCGGGGCAGGGCAGCGGGGAATCAGGATGTGACTGAGTCTCCTCAGGCTGAAGTTGGGCGGGGCCTTGCTTTGTAATGAGTCCACTTCAGCTGCCTCTGAGTCTCAGTTTGTTCATTTCTCAGACAAGGTATTTTCATGATTCTAAGGACTTTCCCAGGTCTGGCAGCGACAACCTCCGGCACAGCATGTCCCCCAGCATGATAATGGCACATTCAGGGCAAACTAGGTGACCTTGTGATACACAGACAAAAGTTTTTTATTTTCATAGTTATGTTTTTGTTAACATTTATTTAAAAAAAAAAAAAAAAAGTGAACTAAAACCTCCAGCTTATGCTTTCCCAGATGTTCTTGCTCCAATGAAGACTGAAACAGGTGGCCCCAGGGGCTGTGGCATGTGCTCAGCTCCCGAATTTTACACAAATGGAAGCAGAATTGACAAAATTGTGAGCAGGCAAATGATGACTACAGTTATAGACACCCAGGAAAATTCAGAATTTCCTCTAGAAAAGACTCTCCTGACAGTCTGAGGGAGCTGGTCCCTGGGCTGGAAGCTAGCTGTGGGGTCAGCATCTACTGCAGTTATAGATACCCAGGAAAATTCAGAATTTCCTCTAGAAAAGACTCTCCTCACAGCCTGAGGGAGCTGGTCCCTGGGCTGGAAGCTAGCTGTGGGGTCAGCATCTACTCTGGTCCCCCAGGTCTCCTCTAATCAGCACAGACACTCATCTGGTTTTCAGAGCAGCAGCAATGAATGTGTGCACCCTGAACAGGGACTTTGCTCTACTCACTGAGTCTCTGGAACCCACCTTCCAAGTCCAGAACTCTGTCTCTCCTGATTGTCCCTGGAAATGACAGCTGCCTGAGGACATGGAAGAAAGTCTGGGGATGAAAAGAAAATGCCAGAATGTGAGCAGTCTCCTTCCTGTCCAGCTGCCTTACCATCTGCCTTCTGTTTCTTTAGATTCCAAAGCCTGGATTTAATTCATTGGGTGGGATTATTTTAATTTGTACTGCTCCTAAACACACCTGGTGAAGCTGTGTTTAAACCAACATGTAGGAGAGCTCCTTCAGGTAACCCAAATACGTCTCCGTTTGGTCCCTTAGTGCTGCACTTTAATGTCACAGGACTCTGCACACACAAATGGCCAGGCTTAAATAATGTAAAACTTTCTATTTTCTGACAATGGTGCCAACCTGATTTAGGCAAGAGGACTCTGCCCATTTATCACTCTCCTACAAGGAATAATAATAGTCATTGGGATTTGGTGTGTCATTATGTGTCAGCACTATTCTAAGAAATTGACACATTAACTCATTTAACCCTGTGAGCCAGGATGTCTATTATTCATTCCCATCTTACAGATGAGGAGAGGAAGACACTAAAAGGCTGAGTAACACCCAAGTTCACAGGGCCAGCAAGTTGTGGAGCTTGAGTCACCACATACCCTCTCCAGGGAAAAGGTTCAGAACCTTTATCCTGTCTGGTCATGTGCTTAACAACACAAAACAAAAAGCAAACACCAGATATATGGATTTCCACAGTCAATAATTTTCAGTGTGGTTTTAGGTGACCAAAAGGTTTCCTCTAACATGGGAATCTAAAAATCTAGAGAAATCTCCAAGTGACTGGTTTCTAGAAATGGGACTGTGTACCTGAGAAAATACACCCAGGACAGTAGCCATGACCACCAAGCTGCCCAGAGGGGAGAGGCTCATGAGGGAGGGGAAGGGAGGTGAGGGCTGAGAAACCCTTCTCAAACCTTTGTCCTAGGGTTCGGAGCAGGAGAGAGAGGAGGTTCAGCCCTTTCAGGGATTGAGGGAAAGCAGATGTGACCTGCTGCCTGTGGGCTCTAGGGCATAGCAGGGACCTACTTTGTTCAGAATTGCAAATACTGTGCAGTTCCTGACCTGTCCATTAGTCCTGAAATCCAGGCAGGCCCCGGGGCCATGCTGAGCACTGGTGTCATGTTGGCAGCATTGCAAGTTTGTTTGGGTCAGAGCGCAGATTCCAGCCCACCCTGGCTCATGCATGCAGCACTGGGTCATGGGCCATCATTGCTGCTTGTGGCCCAGAGAAAGCCCTATGAAGAAGACAAAGTGGGCTGGGGCCTTGTTTCCTCAGGCCACAGGAACTGGAAAAGGCCAAGCAGACCAGCATATGCAGCCTTGAACAAGAGACTTTCTAGACCTTGGAGGGTCTAGTGGGTCTGACCTCCTCTGCCCTCAAGGCTCAGCCCAGCCTCTTCCAGCCAGACCCACTCCCCTGAGAGTGGTTCTCTAATTCCTAAGCTGGTGAATCCAATTTTCTGTCTCCTGCCAGTACCTTGCCCCTAACTTGGGCTGCGCACATACAACTGCCCGCCTGACATCCTCACTTGGACATTTAATGGGCATCTCCAACTTCACTCTGATCACTCCCATACCTGCCCTGATCCCTGCCTCTGGTGATGCATCACCATCCACCAAGGCACTAAGCCAAACACCCCTGATGCTATTGCTCATTTCTTTTTTTCACATCTCACAGCAAGGTTGTTTACTGAAAACATGTTAGTGTCGGGCTCAAGACCCTTGCCTCCAGCCTGCATTGTTGCCGTGGCCCCTGCCTTGTTTCCTGCTCTGCAAGGAGTCCCTGAGGCCCTCCATGTGAGCCCTGTTGCTTATGGCCTTCCTCTGTTGAAAGCAGAAGGCCATGACCTGGCTCTGCTCCTCCAGCCTTATGTCCTCAGGCTCCCCTCACTCCCTCTAGCCATTCCAGCCCCTCGCTGGTCCTCAGGGGCCTTTCGAGCCATGGGGACTGCACTTCCTGGACAGCCAACTGGCTTGCTTCCTCCACATTCACGTTCTCAGCAAGGCCTTCTGTCTATAATGACACTTCTCCCCCCTTTCCTGATTTCTTTTCTCCATAACAGTTTCTCCTTCTTATATACCACACAGTGTCCATATTCCTGTTCATTGTCTGCATCCTTTATGGTGCTGGGGGTGGGCGTTTTGGTCACTGCTGTATTGGGAACTGAACCACCAACCACCTAGTAGGTGCTGAAGCAGGTTTATTACCTAAAAGCCCTGTCTGTCCCTGATGACATCATGAAGAAAAGTGCTCTACAGAGGGATGATTATTGTTCAGATTTACAGTTCTTAAATTGAAGACCTTCAGATACCTGGCTCCAGGTATTTCCTATGTCCCCAGGTAGTTCACAGCTGTAGTTGGCCACAGCTTTCCATGTCTCAGCTGCGAATGGCAGGAAGAGGATAATCCATCGGGGAGCTCTGAGCTGTGACATAGGGACTTTTGTCTCTCTGTCAGTAGGGCTTTCAGGGAGGGGATGACCAGGAACCACCCTGAGGCAGAGATGGAGGTAGGGCCCCTCCCTGCGGGCACACGCAAGACTTTCAGTGCTTTCTCCATGGATCCTCTGTCTAGTGAATGCTGGGCCCTTTCCCCAAGCTGACTCACTGTCACTGTGCTCTCTGCAGGCACTATAGCAGGAACGACTGTCTTATGGGATTGGGGACCAGGAAGGAACAACCACAGTGGCAGAAGTGCCCTGGTGGACACTGGCCCTGCCCTGGGTCTGAGTGGCCGGTGTCCACCAGGGCTCTTGCTGCCTTTATTTTCTGAACGGTTTTTCTATGAACCTGCTCTCATGGACTGCTGCACCCTGCTGCCACCCCTCTCTCCTGGTCTCACATTGCCACTGCTTGGCCTTCTGTCACTGTGAATTGTGGACGGTCTGTTTGCAGTCTCTCATTAAATTGGTGTTTTCACTCCCCTGGGGGTGGGGGAGCCATCAGGTGATAGGGGTAGTTGGTAGTTTCTCAGGCACAGGCTGGCAGGTGACAGGCTGAACACTAAGTTCAGGCCAGCAGGTAAGAAACACTTCGCCTCACAGAACCCAGGGCAGGTGGAACATTCTCATGTTGTGTGTTACTCCCCACCAGACTATAAGCTCCTGGGCTGCAGGGCCCAGCCTTCTTCTCCCCGCGGTGCCCAGCTCAGACCCGGTACACAGCAGACGTTCTAACAAGTATACATGCTCGTCAGGCTGAGTGAGGTGGCCACCGAAGTGCCACTAGGGACACTTCTTCTGCACATTTCTAGCATGAGCTAAGCCTCTGGGGGGTGTGAGTAGAAGCCACGGGTCCCCCAAACTTTGATTTGTAGTTGGTTTCTTGAAATCCACCAGTCCCCTTTGAGAGAAGGCAGCTGTTTCTGCTACAGGATGTTTCAGAGTGGCCTCACTTCTCCACCCTCCCTGGGTAACCCACGCACAGGACACACCCTGGAAACCAGAAAAATAGTGGAACCAGCTGTCCTGAAAGAGAGAATTAAAATGATGCAAGCAGTTCATAAAGAGAAAGGAGCTTGGAAACTGAGACCAAGCAGCATGGTCTCATACCCACGCCCCCGCTCATCGGAGGGAGCATGAAAATGACCCGGTTAGACACGTTGTCCGGCACCCAACCCCTAACACGCATCCTGGTTGCACTTTCTCTCCCTCCCATGGAAACACCGTTCCTTCTCTGCTCACTCTCAGCTCTCCCTTTTCCTGGTGATTTGCAGCTTTGGGGGGGTAAGAATCAAATTCTGAGACTTGAAGCCTGGGACTCTTTTCCACTAGTGTGCTTGGCACCTTTGCAGGGGACTAAAACCATGACCTCATGGTGTTGTATAAGCCAGTCCCTCCACCCCAGTCCCTCCTGTCCTTTCAGGCCTTATTCCCTTGCTCTCCCCATGTTTTTTCTCCCAAAGGGAGCCCAACACTGTAGGAGAGCTGTCCCCAGCTTGGAGCCTCAGAGACCCCCGAAGCCCTCGTGACAGGCTCTGTTTTGCATGGCAGCTACTTAGCTTGTGGATCACTGGAAAACTCAGCCACACTGTGAGTCCGGAAGTTGGAAAGAATGTTGGTCTTCACTGAGATTTAATTTGACACGTTTCTGGCTCTAAACTTGGAGATTAACTCTTCATTCTTAAGGGGGGAAAATACCCTTTAGGTCTCTGAAATAGCAGTTTAGTGGGAAAATGTGCAGCTTTGAAAGTGTCACAGGCAGTCCGATCTGCATGTCCCCTCTTTCTGGGGCTGCATATTTTCTGTGTCTGATAATATGTTTGCTACACCTCCTCTCTGCCAGGGACACATACAGTCAATTGTCGGCTCCAACCATGTAATCTCTTAACCATAAGGCTCCACATCTGTTGTCCAGTTGCTGCATGGTTGGATCATTAACGTGGCTTCTAATTTTACTCTTTGAATTTAACATGAAAAGTTTTAATGAGTGTATGTAATTCATACTTTCCAGCTTCAGAGAGTCCTGAAAGAGAAACCTATGCTTTTATAACCCACATCTCTGAAGTAGATGGTTTTATTTTTAAATCCCATTTCCTCCCCCATTCCCCTTACACAAATGCATTGTAAAATAGGCCAATGGGACATTATCTCCCTTTCCCAAAAATGCATTCAAATATCTGTCTAGGTTTGGGAGAAGAGCCCCTTTCAACGTCACTCTCTTATGATCTGTCAGATGTGCTCATTGCTCGTTTCAAGGTTAGACTCATGTTGTGAGGCCCCATTCATTCATCTATAAAAACAAATTGAAAACTGGCATAAGAAAGACGACCCATGAGTCATCTTGAAAGAATTCAGCTTTAAAACTTGCTTTCACTCTCATGCCTGTTTTTACTGAAATAAGCTGGATTTAGTAATGGTTTTTGTTCCTGCCAACTTAGTTCACTTTTCCCATTTCCCCCTTCTCTGGGCCTGCCCTCCATCTCCAGTGTGGAAAGTGACTGCATTTGATTAAATGCAATTTGGGGTTGACCCTTTTTCAGAAATTTGCTTCCATTAATATATTTTGGGGTATTTTTTATGAACATACTCCAATAGGCTAGAGCAAAAATGTTCAATCCAATAACATATGTGTTTGAGAAAGCATCGCTTTTATAATTACTCACTATAGCTGTGTTTATCATTAACCAATTCCTGGAAAATTTCAAAAGCACGCTCCATTTGAGCATTCGCCTCCTGTTTGGGGTCTTCTAGACTGAAAGCTTGATTGAGCGTTTAAAGCAGAAGCCAGAGCTAACTTTGCTGGTGTGACTTGTTCACTCCTGCTGGAAGTTCTGAGGGTGTTCTGCAGATCCATGCCCCTTTCTGCTGACATTTCACATGCCCCTGCCCAGGAGAACAGGACAGTGACACCCATAATGGACGGCCAGAGTTAAGCAAACTTCTTTTACTTGTTACTCCTTTTATTGAATTCGATTCTCTCAAGTTTACACAAGTTCAGAAGCAGGGCCTCAACACAGCATTTTGTGTGAAGAGCCGTATCTCAAATGCATGACATGTCAAATGTGGGAAGCTGATGAACTTGACCCAAGTCAAGATCGGGTTCCTCCATTCCTCAGTAGATATGTATTAACTGTTTTACTGGACACTTTCTAAGCCATAGGAGAGAGTAGTGAAGCACAACCAAAGCACTGCTTTCTTGGCACAGTCCATCTGGAAAGAAAAATAATGGTTCTGCTATGGCAGTGCAATTTTTCTACCAAAGAGCAGAAGAAAACTTTCTAGATTCTTTTGGAGATCTGGTGATTTACTACCTTTCTAGAATTCTTGGGAAAATTCACCTATTAAACATTTTAAGAGCTGAGGCCAGTGAAGGGATGGTAGTTCCTGCAGTGGGTTGGGTGGTAATGGGAAGGAATCTAGGGAGAACCCAGTCCAAGGATCTGTTTTGAGGTGAAGACTCTGAGGGTTTCAGTAATGGTGTGCTTGAGGGTGCCACCACCACAAACGTCCAGTGTAATATTCTCTAGAGAAGACAGAGGAGAGAAGACAGATGGTGACATGGGAAAGGAGAAGGGATTCGAAGAGGAGGTGAGGAAAGAGGGAGGAGGCGAAGGTGGGAGAGAGGGGGGAATCAAGAGGCTTGGAAGGAGCTGGGGCCCTGGAATCAAATCCTCCTTCAGGTTAAGCTCCCGCCCTCTTCAATCCATGGGGCAGAACCTTGCTTCTCTGTGGTGCATTTCAAGGTGACTTTGGTTATTTCAATCTTTCCCTTCCTAAAGCTCCCCCCTTTGTCCCTACTTTGTAACAGGGTAAGTTTTTGCAGGAAGTGTCTGGGTCCGAAGGAGCGTGAATACAGGGGTGGTTATTGTAAGCCAAAATTAATTTTAGACTGTGATAAAGATTAATAAACATTTATTTGAGCCAAAGGAGCCGTAGCCTGGGAGACACAGGTTCCGAGAGTGACTTACACTGCTTCTTCGAGACAAATGGGAGGATGGATTTCATAGCAAGAGTGCCTGTCCTGGGTCTCAGGTCCTTCCATATAAATGAAGTACCCAAATTGTTCAGTTCTGATTGGACAGGGCAGGTCTCAGTCCTTTAGTAGAAAGAAGAACCCAGAGCTTCCCTGCGGTGGTTGACTCTGATGGAATAAACAAGCTGGGGATAGTGTGGAGAGAATTCAGTCAGGTATTTCCTGGTATACAGAATCCATGAGGAGCTCTTGTCAGCAAAGGACTACTAGCTTCTTATTGTTTATAAAATTTGGGCCTTCGATTGACCTTGGGATTCCATCTCAGCAGATGAATTTTCTCTTGGGCTCATATCAAATGAATCTTTCTTCTCAGGTTCACATTACAGTGCATGTTTCAGTGGAGTACAAACAAAATATCTAGGAGATGGTGTAAAACTAGGCAGCACGTCAGTTACTCCAGTGCCCTATCTGCTGAAATTCATAAGGCTGCATCCTAAGAACATTCACATTTTGAATTGAGCAGGTATTCGTGCCCCTGTACTCAGCCTCTGGTACCTCCTCTGGTGCAATGAGCACCTGTGAGGTGGGGAGCAGAGCTGAACTGAGGATGTTCACTGTGCTGCCTGGGCACTCACGGCTTCTCCACAGCATTGCCCCTTGATATTATAGCAGAGAGCTTGCAGGGGTGTTTGCAAACCACCTCTCTCCTCTTCCCCTCCCCACCCCCTTCTGGCAAAGTGTAAGCCTGAGATACTGTGACTTATAAGACATTTGGTCTTCATTCACAGTTCCAGACTAACAACTCCCCAAACCCTTGGAATTTCCTGTGTTGAGAGTGAAAAAAAAAAGTGCCTCCTGTTATGTTGAGGTGAAGTTTGGAAAGCACCTAAGGATGGAACTTTCAGCCCCACCCCCTGACCTCTGGGGAGGAGAGAGGGGCTGGAATTTGAAACAATCACTAATGGCCAGTGACTTAGTCAATCATGACTATGCAATGAAGCCTCCAGGAGGAGAGCTCATTGGCCTTTTTTCCGGAGAGCTTCCACACTGGGGAACCAGAACACTTCCATGTGCCACCGAGCCAGCATTCAAACTCCTCGTGGACAGAAGCTCCTTCCTTAGGGACGTGGCTCTATGTATCTCTTCATCTGGCTGTTATCCAAATTCTTTAATATCTTTTGTAAGAACTCTGTGATCTAGCAAGCAATATGTGTCTCTGAGTTCTATGAGCCATTCTAGCAATTTAATTGAACCCAAGGAGGGAGCTAGGGAAACCTCTGATTTATAGTTACTTGGTCAGAAGTACAAATGATGACCTTGGTCAGAAGTACAAATGATTCTGAGGTGGGGGGGGGAGTGGTCACTGGAACCTCCAATCTGTAGCTGGTAGATCAGAAGCACAGGTAAGAGCCTGGGCTTGCCTCTGGCCTCTGAAATCTGTATATGTGTTGAGGGAGGGGCAGTCTTGAGGACTGAGATCTTTACCTGTGGGATATGGTGTTGTCTCCAAGAAGACAGTGTTAGAATTGACCTGAATTGTAGGATACCCAGCTGATGTCCGAAAATTATTTGTTGGGAGGGGTTGGATTGGTTCTGGAACCCCCATTCAAGGTCCCTAACTGGAGTCTTTCTCCATGCAGGTGGGTGGATGGACGACTACCTGGGACAGAGGTGAAGCCCAGTCTAGAGCAGCATGTCTGCCATATTGGGTTACCTCGGGTGTGATACCAGTGGTTGAAAGGGTAGAGTGAAAACCCCAGGAGGGAAGAGCAGAATGACAGGCCCCTGACATGCTCAGATCTTTCAGACTCAGGTTCCCTCTCCAGGCCCCTGCCTGCCAGAGACCAAGACCTTGGAAAGGCCTGCAGACCACCGAGGATGCAGCTTCAAGAGACATGGTGTTCTTGCTGAGGAGGCTTCATGTTCTAACAGGCATGTTTGCACCACAATAGGCAGAGGGTGCAGAGTAACGACCATCTTCTAATATGAAGGGAACGATGCGGCCATCCCTTATGAGCAAGAGCGACTGTGCCACTGTGATGGCAACTCTGGACATTGCCCAACTGAGTGATTCCTTTAGTGTTTATGAAAAAGCACTGAAACACAGTACTGAATGGCTAAACAAACCCAGATTGTTGTTGGGGATTTTGATGGGGAAAGGATTAACTCACTTCCAAGTGCCTTGGCTTCCTCCCAATACTATTTACTTAGCTGAGGACTGCTTTCAACACCAGCCTGGTGAGAAAGACCAGGTCTGAGCCTGGGGGAGGTGTGACAGGAGGAAAGGGGATGAAGAGGACACATACAGAGACACTGGCCCCAGTCTCTGCTGACTTTCTTGCTTGGCCAGACTGCTCACTGAAACACGGAGACTCCGGAGGATCTTACTTTTGTGTTTAAGAAAGAACAGCATAATTGGGCTTATCAGCAACCCAGGTCTCCATTAGGCAGTGGTAGCTTTCACATGCTTCTACCAACTAGCTAAGAGTGATTATTATGATTTAAATATTTCTCCTCTAGCACTCCGAACAATTTAAGTGCATATGTGTTAAGAGATGTTCCAATCCAGACCCCCGATTAAGGTGCTTTTTTTCATATGGAACTGGATGGTTCTAACTGCAGATGTTTGATGACCTGCCTGTTCAGGCCAGATTTGCTTAAGGCGTGTGTCCTCCGTGAGCCTGCACCAAGGCGGGAGGTCGTAGGACCTGCTTGAACACTGCATGTCAGTAACCTCGCCCGGCCAGCGTTGCCTGCCCACAGACAGCGATGCCTGCCCACAGACAGCGTCGATGGTGCATCCCCAATGGCCCTCCAGAGAGAGGGGCATGGCGTCATCATGCATCCAGTTCAGTTTGTTTACTCAGCAAACTGTTAGGTACAGGAGTTCACATCAAGTACATACACTTAGATTTTAAGATAAGATGGCAAAATGTGAAGTTCTGATTTTTAGAAAAGCTATAGAAGCCACCATGAAAAGCTAAAAAGTTGAGAATTATTACTAGTGTTCATTGAGCACTTACTGTGGGCTTGAATGTCTTTAAGAGCTAGAATCCCTGGTCTGTGGCAGCAGTAACTCGCCCCTGCCAGAATGATAGGGAGAAAACCAGCATCTCCAGAGGGCCAGCCCAGGGCTGATGCTGAGTCACCCCATCCTACAGCTGAGGAAATGGAGGCGTAGGAAGGGGAATCACTCCACGTTGGCACTGAGAGTACGTGGCAGAGCCGGAATCCAAACCCAGCTCTGTCTGGCTCCCGGCCACTCATTCAGCCTCACAAAGGTACTGGGTCCCAGAGCACAGGGAGATGAGCTCTAGAAAGACTGTGGAAGGCCTCAGAGAGAGGGTGACCTTTGAATGGCAAAATGAGCTGAGACTTCCTGTCTCTAGACTCCTTTTCCTCATGGCCCATGGCCCAGAGCTGTGGTGCTCACCTCAGACGCTTGGGGGTGAGGAAGGTCTGCTCCCTGCGCGCACTGGAGCACATGCCAACGAGCTGGACTTGGATATTGAGGGATGTTGCTAGACGGGTGAGGCGTAATAGAGGCTTCTTAAAATCCATCCCTTCAGCGCAGGCAGAAAGGAAGGCCATGAAGCTTTGGGGCCCAGACCTGAGGCGGCCTGCTGGGGAGGAGGAGATGGGCACCCCTAGCTGCTAACAGCGCATCGCTGGGCACAGGTGAGTTCGGTGATTCTCAAATGGCCACCAAGTGGAGCAGAGGAAGAAGGGCATGTATGCAGCTTTGGCAAATGACCCTGGAGGGATGCGGAGCTGCCCGTAATACATTCCACACACATCACTGAGGTTCCTGTCTTGGAGCTGCCATCATCCTAGTTGATAACAGCTCGAGTACCAGATGCTTTTAATGAGTTTTTGACCGTTTTTTCCAGGCATTGGCCATGGGAGAACAGTCAGATAGCTGGCTGCCTGGGCCCCTCAGTTAGAAAATGGCATTTTCCACTGAGAAGTTATATGCAACTGAGAGAAACTGGGATGCCCAGTTGCACCACACAGTGACTGCCAATAGCATTCTCTAGCAGGGACAGCTTGGGCTGCTCCCTTGTTAGACAAGGGGAGCAGAGGTACGGACTAGGGTGGGGGTTAAGGGGCTGTAGAAACAGCTCAGGAAGGTGGCATTGGTGGTTACTGTCCTGGGTTTTGTCTTAGTCTCAGATGTCAACCAAAAATAAAGAGTAATCAAACAAGAAAACCCCCAGCACACAGAGCCACTAAACATGACTCCTTTTAGAGTGCAGTTAAGGAAACTCAGGAGCTTGTCTCCTGGGGCCCATTTAAGTACTCCAGTGATAGCTATCTGTGATATCACTAAAGCATCTGGCCTGATGTTTGATATTGATATTGAGAGTCCCCAAGGAAAAGAGAAAGTCCATACTGAAAAAGCAGTTATGATCTGTGCTTATAATTTCACAAGGGAGACCCCTTGAAGGGTCTTCTTTGCTAATGTTTCTGAAATGACCTGGTAGTGTATTTTTACCAGCTTTCACCTTCAGTGTTAATACTGGTACCATTCCTGTCTGAAATGGCTGTTATAATTGTGTAATTACACACCTCATTTATCCAATTGTTAAGCCGAGAGACTGATTAAATATTAACAACTGCTTAGTTCTCCTGGTGTCATTAGTTGGAACACAACCCTGTAATCTCAGGTAGCACGCGATGGTAATTATCCTTCACATCCACACTTCACAGAAAACCCAGAGCAGGCAATCCCGATAGGGCTGCCTGGTAGAAAACGTGTTGCCTTTAAATCTGTTTTATCTCCACAGTTTGGAGCAAGGTGCATTTCAGCCCAGCTCAGGGTTTTAGCTTATATGGGCCCAAGCTGGTAATGGCTGGGGGAGGGAGGAGGGCAGGCTTAAACAGCCCTCTTCAGACATACATCGACTGGGGTTTTTAACCAAAGCACCAAGATAGAGAATCTCATTTTAGAAAACAGTGCTGGGTTCCGCAGAGTGTGTCGTGTTCTGCCCCGTGGGCCAGAGAGCAGTGGGAGGCAGTTCCGGCCTAGAAGCCTCTGGCCTGGCTCTGGAGCCTTGTCTGTACCAGCTCCCGATCCTTCCATGCTGGCTTCCTTTTAAACTGAACTTTCCGCCAGGTTATCAACCCTTTCCCATTCCAGAGACTGGCACTCCCAGGCTCAAGGCAAGCTTGGAGCTGACAGGGAGCTTAACGAGAGCTTCAGGCCTTGGATTGGCCTAGCTCTCCAGGCTGCAGAAGGCCTGAGTAGCTTCCCTGTTTGGAGATGCTGCAGTCTGGGAACACAAAATTGGCAGGACCAAGCCCTTTCCACGAGCCCAGAGCCCAGGGCAGCCCTGCCAGCACTTGAGGCTTCCCCTGACTCCCCTTTCTGGATCCCTAAACATACCCTCCTGCCCCCAGCTATCAGGTGGTATTACAGTCTCTATTCAGACACGGGATGACTAGGGGACCACATTCCCGGGGCTGGGGCCTCTCTGGAACATTTCTACATCACAGCTCAGACATGGGGGAAGATAGGATGGTCTGTCCATCCTCAGGTGGCTAGAGCAGGCTGTCTCCGCTCAGCACAGGAGGCTGGTGGCAACTTCCCTCTGCCACTGAGGTGGTGCTGGCGCACATTTGCAGGGCGATTACCTTGAGGAGGATCAGGACAGCGTGGGTAACATCCTCCTGTAAATAAATAGGATGTGCTGCTGTGTTCTGCTTGGCTGTTAGGCTGTTAATGAGACAGCATTAATGAGAAATAATTAGCCAATTATCACTCAAATTATATTTAAAAAACACCACTCTGCTGAACGTTGGAGAAATGTCTAGAAAGATTTGGGCTCACCTTGATTTATTAATACAGGGACATATACTGGTGTGAGAAGCAGGAGAAAAGAAAAGGTGCAGATGGTGCAGAGTGGATACTGATAAACCACGGAGCACGGCCTGGGGGTCGAGAAACTTGAGGGCTGCTAGCTTCAGGCTGCATGACAATGGTCTTGCCCGCTGGTGCTCATCTGTCTCTGAAACTGTAAACCTCCAGCCCAGTTTCTTTATGAATTAAGAGGGATTAAAGAGGTTGGCCTCTATATTACATGTCAAACACTTCCTACTTTAGGTTTGGGAGGAAAATGCAAAACACAATCTCCTTTGTAAAAAAAAAAAAAAAAAAAATTCTGTGCAGCCAATTTGGGGTTTGCATTTATTGCTGGGACTGGCAGAGTGGTTTGGATCCTTCAAAGTAAACAGCCTGGCATCAATCCTTCTGGGAAGAGTACTCACTTTTCTTTGACAACTCATTTGCTGGATCTTAATTATCCTGGAGATTTGGGTCGTTGTTGTTGTTTGCTTATTTAATGCCGAAGTCAGGGAAAAAGTCAGATGGAGAGAAATTACACAAGTTTCCACTCTCTAGAGGAGAAAGTCAGGACATTAAAATTGTTTCTATAAATTGCCTGGGGAACCATTAAAACTCACTTGAAAAATCAGGAGATTTGATCACTGGCCCACTTGCTAATTTCTTATTTGACAGCTGAGCTAAGCATTTTCTCCTGCATTCAATTGGCCCAAAGGCAAATTCTGTTGGAGGCCTTTTCCCCCTTCTGATGTTTAATACAGAAGTTTTATTTTCTGTTCCACAACTTCTTAGCTGTCCACTTCTTTGTGACCATCCAAGTATCAAACTCCTGGGCCCGGGGGCAGGGCTTCCTCACCAGGTCCAGGATGCTGGAGTCTGAATAAGCCCTGAACCCCAGCATGTGCACTATAGCCCAACCTTGGTGGATTTATGGTTTTCCTTCCCTATTTTGTTCTATTCCTAGGGAATACTTTTCCACAGCTACCAGTAGGCATGCAGCACCCAGAGGCACTGAGCCCCCAACACCTGCCAAGCCTGCTTGAGCCATGCCTGAAAAATGTGGCTCATCTCAGGGCTGCAGTGGAGAAAACGCAAGAGTAATTGGCTCTGACTTCAGGATTCAGATCCTAGTCTTCCCTGGAGGTGTGCGTTGCAGGAAACAATATTACCAGAGCCAGGCCCTCTGTACACAGGCTGCAATTAATCAAGTTCACCGTCATTTGTAATGGGAAAACGTAAGTGAGCATTTGAACATTTAATTACAATATTTTGTAATTGTTAAATCACCAGTGACATTACAAAATGTGTTTGGTGACCAGATACACCATGTATGTCTGTGTGAGGAGGCAGAAACACTCAGCAAAAATGAAGTAATTGTAGGCACCTTTTCTCCTCCTTAATCTTTCCCCAAAGGAACCAATTCAAATAGATAATTTAACTTGATTGTTTTTAATTACATTGTAAACACATGCAAAAAAATCTAATATAAAGGTAAACACAAGTCAGTTGGTAATAAAAATGCAGGCTCCAATTCTTCTTGGATGACAGATGGAATGAGTTTAATATATTCTTGCTCTGTGGAAAACACGGAACATTTAAAACTGCAAACAACTGAATTCAATTAGCAGACCTGGTTCAAAACGGCTTTGCAAACTTCATATTATCCACCCATTGTCGAACCAAGAAAGCATCCGAGTACACGGCTGATAGGAATTGGTGGAGAAACCATTTAAAATTGGTGCCTGTGTTTTTCCATCCAGCCATGTCTGGCAAGCAGATCCACAAAGAGATTCAGCTGCTAATGTTTTCAATCCCTCACCTTACATAAGCCCTTAATTCATCAGAAAGATATAAAAGTGGAGAAAATACATTCGGTGTTGAAAGATGGACTACTAACTGCACTGCTTTCAAATGCAGGTGAGTCCCAATAGTAAAGTTCTATTCCAAATTTCCCTGTACTAATCAGTCACAGTCAGCAATTGTCCGGGGGCCTGTGCCACCTCACAAGAGGTCATCCCTGCCAGCGTCCCGCCCAGGGCTCACTTTTTGAGCTGGTGACGTTTCTACTTAGGAGAAGAGAATACCCATTTATTTTAGAGAAGAATGGGCCTTTGCCTTGGTGTTCAAGACATGCTATTTTCAGTTGCTTAGCAAGGCCATTACTTTTACAGCCCTGAAACACATAAATATCTTGGTTCACACATTTAATTGCTTCTACTGGTCTGGAGCTGGAGGGACCCTGTTGGTCACCTGTGCTGCATATAGGTCCTTCCTTTGTTTAACTAGTTGTTAACCAGGTCCTTGAAAGAAGCAGCTCAAGGCCCTGAGATAGTGATGCACAACTCCCTTAGGAAGCCAGAAACATCAGTGGGGTCCTCACCCTGCAGAGCAGACAATTCCAGCACAGACTTTTCGTGGACTTGCATTCGGCCTGCATCTCACCTACAGAACTGAACTGCCGGTGCTCTGGGAAAGCCAGGGACAGACAACACGTTTAAATAGTGTGGCTGTGCCTTTGCCCCATCCTGTCCCGTGGGCAGGCTGGCTGAGCCAGGTGGGAGGGATGGCTCTGCAGTTCCCCACCTGTGGATGGGAGCACCCCACTTTCATCCTGGGGTTATGCAGGTTGAATGTTTTCCTTTATAAATTCGTTCTTCACCCTTGACCCTTAATTACAAGTAATGTAAATCTGGATTTTGCATATGTTCTGGGAGTGAGACATGACATCACTGTACTTTGTAAACATCCCTCGATAGCACTGTATTCACAAAACCCAGAGCTTGGTGCTGCGTGGGTTAGGGCTCAGTCTGACGGTGTATGGTTTTTGCCTTCCTCATGGAGGACAGAACTCAACCCTCGGAAGACCGGACTCCACTCTGTGCTTACTTGTGTGACTCATAACAAGACAAGAAACAGAACCTCGCTTCTGAGTGGAGAGGGAAGCAGTTCCTGTTTGGCATTTCAGGGTGTCCGGGCTGCATATCAGGGCGTGCGGTTGGGGGAGGTGGGAGGGAGGAATGAGAGCATGCCTGGGAGGGAAAACCGACACCGCTGGTGGTGTCAGCCAGGATGGACCTCCAGATGTGGAAAGCTCACCAGAAGTGGTGAAGGACAGGCACATGACAGGCATGCAGGCTGCTAGGAGGGTGAGGGCGAGGGTGAGCCTGCATGGCACCCTGTGGCTCACAGTGCCCCCCACTGAGCCGGACTCACGCTTGGGCAGAAGGAGGGTAAACAAGAAATAAAGGATCATTTTAAAAAGTTGAGGGCTACTTCCCGGTTTGGGGTTTAATAAAAACTGTGTCACTGTTTGAGGAGGTGGGCTTAGCCTTGTGTGGTTCGAGTGAAGAGCAGCTGCGGCCTCTGAGGGAATGGCTCCATCCTTAGGACAAGTGAGAGCTGTCCAATGAACAGCTGTGCAAACAGAGAGGCGGGCCCGCAGAGCCGAGTCGGGGGCAGCCTCTGTCACAGGAGAGGAAGCAGGGGAGGCTGGGCTGGGTGTGGGAGCGAGGGTCAGCCCTAAGGTGGGACTCGGAGCCAGAGGTAAGTTAGTTTCATCCACGCTTCCACGATGGGACACATTCAGGATGGCTTGGCTGTACAACCATAGTTACACAATAAATGGGGGGTGGGTAGGGGGAAATAAGATAGCCCATGGAGTTTGGAGTGGGGGTTTTCTGCATGCTTAAGATTCAAGACTTTTCAGTGGTTGTTAATCTTTTCTGAGTCCTATTTTAATGGTGTTCTAGAAGAATTGTCCATTTAAGACATTTTCTCAAAGAAAATATTGTGATGACTTTAAGGGCTTGCTGCCCAGTGTCAGATGGCACTTAATAGGAAATCAGCAGGTACTAGCTAAGGATTGGCTGCAACTCTGACTGCAGTACTGTGGAGTGTGAAAGGTTTAATTCAAACCTCACAGCATGGCAGAGCCTACTCACTCTACCTAAGGCTGATGAAGCTGGTGCAAATGACACCTCTGAGCCCAAGGCAGAGAAAGAGCAGTTAGCCTGCTTTCCTGCAACGCGGTCAAACGCCCTGACTTCAGGAGAGCAAGTGTTTTCTATCCCCTCTATCTGCTTTGCCACCGGCCAGAATTCAGTGGCTTCTTCCCTGAGTTAAGACTATTAATGCTGGAGTATGCTGAAGGTCTTCCTGAACCTTTGCTATTTCTGTATAGACTACCTGTGACCCTGGCAGTCCAAGAGCCCCAGACAATCTCTTTTTCCAGGAGAGAGCAAAGTTTGGGTCTCAGCAGCATGATATCCTACTTACAATCTCAATTTTTCAGCAAATCACTCTGTTTGGGGGCCCAAAGTTTTCTCTCCAGAGCTGGTGAACAAGAAAGCCAGTCGGTGCCCATTATGGCCATGGTTTGGTCATGTGCAAATCTTCCCAGTTGTCCTGGAGTGAACTCCCCAATGAATCTCACAGGGTCCAGAAAAGCATGAGTCCTTTGTGAAACTGGCATAAACTTGCCTTCTTCAACAATTAAGGTCTCCAGCATTATCACAATTATTACTGTAATTATTATTTTCCATATGAGATGATGAACATGTTGGAAATTGTATTTCAGTACACTGATGAAAATAAAAGCAAAATGAAAACAATCAGTCATTGGCTAACCCTGGCCAGTTTACTTCTCCCCTGATGCCTTTTGTTATCAATGAGAGAGCCAAATGCTATTCTCCCATCCACATGCAAGCGGAGACGTACAGCTGAGCACCAGCACCTCCCCAGTAAGCCCATCCGATTGAAAGTCTGAGAGATCTCCCCAAACCAGTGCTGCTCTGTGCCAGGTTGGCCCTCAGGCCAGTGACCCCCACAGTGGGCATGCTGGGTGGCTCCACGGAGTGTGAACACTCAGGAACTGTGTGTCGATTTGGAAATCTCCTTGGAGGACCCCTGAATAGTTCCATAAACACTATTTTAGCAACTTGGGACAGACTTAAGCTGCTATAAAAAGGGGAACTAGACCTATTTTCTTCAACATACTAAAATTGAAAAAGAGGAGCCTCTGAGGAACACACACAGGAGAATGTGAATTAACTAGGTGTTACGTTTGAGGGGCTTAGGCCAAGTGACAGCTAAGTGACAAGCAGACTTTCCTCCCCCAGTGGCCTGGGTGTCTGGCATAGGAGGAGCAGTTGGCATTTGTTTGCATCAATTAGAGAGGCTTGGTCTAACTGTAGAATCGCTCCCTGGAGAGGTGATGGAAGGACACAGATCACTTTGTCCAAGAGATCTTTCTCTGACCATGTCCTGCCTCTGTGACCCAGTTATACTGTAGGCCTGGCGAATGCAGAGAATTCAACTTGGAGGCCTCGAGGAAGAGAAGGAGGGGGTCAGGAGGGGAGAGGGCAGTGGGAGGAGGGTGGAGGAAGACTCTTACTTCCAGTACTGCCTGAGTCTGCATCCCTTTCAGAGGCCTCCATTTCTGCCACACCGTTTTATTTGAATTAGGATGAAAAATGAGAAATAAGTCAAACCCAATCCAAACCCAAAGAGTGGACAAACTCTAGTCAAGTGAAACTTTGAAAAGCATTTTAAAGTCCAGTGACTTACTGGGGTGAACCCTCAGCTGGGCAGCAATGTCTCTTGGTTCCTAAGTGATGGCTTTGCCTTTTCCCGAAAGGGCACTAGAGTTACACAGGGCTAGGGCATTACTGGAGAGGCACCAGAGGCTTTTCCATTGGCCACAGGGTGTCTGAAATTCCCTGCATTAGTCCTCCCTTTGGCTTGAGGCCATCCTTCAAAAGGCCTATACAATGCAAATGTGTGGGAAAAGAGGAGAGTCGCTCATCAAGCTCAGACCTCAGAGACCTGAGGGACTGGGTGAAAGCCCAGAAAAGACATGATGGGATTGGGGAGGGTCGGCTAAGGCTGGCAGCAGTACATTTCTGATTGTATTTGCCCATCAGTGGGCCATGAAATCCATTTAGTGTGAGGTAGCCAGAACTAAAAAAAGAATTTAGAACAGATCATATCAAAATGCATGTGAATTACTATGTACACTGTGTAATTCTTTTTATGAACTCCAACTTTTGTCCTGGTTGTAGGTCCCTGTGTCTTTGTATGTACGCACATGTGCCCTGCGTTGAAAAGATGTCTCCCTCCCCAGGGGTCATTGTCTGTGTGGTTCTGTCAGGTAGAGCTACTGAGGTGGGGAAATGCATGGGCACCAAAGCTGAGGGGATAAGATGAATTTTTCCTTCTTTGCAATTTTGCTGAGCCTCCTGGAACAATAACAGCATAGCTATAGCTTAAGCCATTTATTCGATTGAAAAAAAATGCAGCAAAACATTCCAATAATGAAAAAGTGTTTTCCTTCTCATCTTCCAATCCCCCTTTTCTGAAGCAGCCTTCCAGAAATGGCCTATGAATATACAAGCACACCTCTGTCCCTTCTCCCTCTCCCTTTCTTCCTCCTTTCTCAAGAGCAAGTGAGAGCGCACTACACTTTTTTCTACACTGTGCTTCCACCACACAATACAATGTCAGTGCACAAAGTGCTGCTTTGGTCTTTTACACTTTACGCTACGGCGTGGTGTTCCAGCTCAGGGAATTCTGTACTTTCTTTAGGCTGCTCTGGTGGACATCCAGGCAAGCCTGGCCTTTTGCGTATGCAGACAGTGCTGCAGGAACATCCTCAGGTGTGTCTGTGCACTTGTGTAGTCAGGCCTCAGGGCACATTCCGTAAGTGACGTTGCTGGGTCAAAATGTCTGTGCATTTTAGATTTTGACAGACATTGTCAAATTTTGGTTGCTCAATTGAGATTGTACCAAAATACTAATGGCATTTTGTTGCCTGGACACTGGAGCCAGTATTCCCCATCAGGCCTTCTGTCATGAGAAAGCTCATGCCCGGTCTTGACATAGCACTGCTGCCCTCCTGCTTCCCTCACCCTACCCATTACTTCTAGAAAGCAGCAGCGCCACCTAAAAGACTTGGTCGCCTTGAATACTTTAACTTTCCTTGGGTGTAAACATAGTCAAAAAGACTTGTTTCAGTGAATGTTCTATGAAAAATTGAACTGTGCTTTAATTTGGACTAGTCTAGAAAAAGGCAGCTTTTAGTTTCCTAAGAGCATACTCTTAAATATTACTTCCAGATATAGTCCAAGGTTTGGGATGGTTGTGTAGCTTATGTGTCTGAGCCACCTGGATCTCTTCCATGGCCAAATTTTTGTAGTAAGATTTACCTTACAAGTCAGGCAGTAATCAGATCAAGTTCATTGCTGTTTTTACAGATGCCTATAGAATAGCTGGTGGTCTTCTCACAACTCCTAGGTGGAGATTAAATTCATATTTAATGACAGAAATTAAAATCTTTTCTTTTTTGAATAGTATTTAGTTGATGTTTGATTTATCAAAAATGATCTATTATAATGCTAATTGCTTGCAATTTTGTTTTTTGAAACATACTAAAAGAGGCAATGTTGCCGTCTTATTACAGGTGAATTCTGCCCTGCTAGGCTGACCAAGAGGTGGGGGCAATTTTGAAGAGGGAAGCAAGTTTCATTAAATAAACAAATAATCCAACAAACCTGTTTAGCTTCACATCAAAATTAGAACAAGTAATCTTAACTTCTCTTTTGCTGTCATATTTGGTTTCCTTCAATAGATAGTGATTTTTTCCTAGGGTTAGGCAACACATTGAAACATTTTCGCACTTCAGAGTATGGAAAATATAAGCTAAGGTCTGCATACTAAACACAAATTTAAAATGTGCTTGCAAAACTGTGCTTATAGTCAGTTTCTTATGGAGATAACCATGACCATGACCATGACCAAATATGATGATACACAATGAACATTTCTAAAGAGGTGGATATTATATATATATATATATACTGGCTTGGACCACAAGCCTAGATAAGCACTGATTGTCAGGAAAGTCAGTATAAAGTTGAAACTAAAAATCTGTTCTGCTAAATCATCTTTACCAGGGTCCTTTTTATCAGGAGCTCAGTGAAAAGGGGAGACTATAAAATATGTGCCTTATAAAACATGTCAGCAGCCTGAATGGAGAAACCAGTCCAGATCTGAAAATTCTAATAAATAAATGAAGTTGAGCATTTATTGCCAACAATCATGTCACTGGGGCCACAGAAAACTGGAGCCGTGCAGCCGGGAGGCGGGAGTGTGGAGCCAGAGAAGGCACTGGAACGTGCCCAGGTTTGATTATTTATGGTGTGCTGATGAAGAGACAACTTTCATATGAGGAACAGCTTAACAGAGGAACAGTCAAGCTGAACCAGGAAGAGGGCCAGAGAAAGAGAGAGAAACAAAAGGGGACATACATAAAAACGACAGCTAATAAAACAATACAAATCTAAAATGCTATAACTTTCCAAAATAATTTAGAGCCAAAAGAAAAGAAAAAAGAAATCTCATTTTGCTGGCTTTGTGACAATTTTCCAAGAAGCACAAGACATTAAGCAAAATGAATGTGCTGAATTTAACACCAATTTGCCTCTATGCCTTTCTATCTGTAAGTTTGGTTGCTCCTAGGCTAGGTTTATTCATAAAAAGAGGTAATTTTGTTTGTATTTAGCTAATGTATCCATTTTTTCAACAAATATTTATTGAGCACTATTCCATATCAGGTGCTGGACCCTTTGGGGCTACGTATGTGTCCTTAAGAGGCTTATGATCTACTGTGGAAAGCAGAAAAGACCCTGGTCATTGTTCAGGACACTGTGATGAGCTAGGTCAGCGCCACGGGGCGGCAAAGAGGGGCAGCTGCAGGAACACCAGACCCAAAGTGGAGCCTGGAATGGACATAATTGAATGAAATTTGCTTTCTATATTGATTAGACACTTACCAAACCTCCATACAATCCAAATCTGTTTGATTATTTAAGAATTAAAGTACACTTTTTATACAAAGATGCAAGTATCTGTGGTTCTAGTTTTCATCCTTGAGTTCTGGACTTGTGGCCCACCTGAACTGTTTTATTTTTTATTTTTCTCATTGAACTTTGTTTTATTTTATTTTTATTTTTTTAAACTATATCTTTATTGATTTCAGAGAGGAAGGGAGAAGGGGAGAGAGAGTTGGAACATCAATGTTTAGAGAGTCCTCATTGATCGGCTGCCTGCTGGGGATCGAGCCCGTAACCTGGGCATGTGCCCTGACTGGGAATCGAACCGCGATCTCCTGGATTCTAGGTTGATGCTCAACCACTGAGCCACGCCCGGCTGGGCTAAACTTTGTTTTAATGGATCTCAAAATTCAGTGACAGGTTTTTGGTTGTTTCCATTAAAAAAGTACTGATTTTAAAACTAATATCTTAAAAACTGCCACAGACAAAAAAAACAAACGGTCCACAAAATATTCTCCTTTCCTTCTGAAGGTTTTATGATGCATTATAATCATTAACTAGTCTTTTACTCTTAAACTTAAATGGCCCATTGAGACAAACAGTTCTGAGACATTCTTCTACCACTGACTAAAACTGGGTGGCAGGTACTGGGAATAGTCTTCATTTAGCCTTCTGAGCTTTCTGGGCAGACTTGGTGACTTTGCCAGCTCCACCTGCCTTCTTGTCTACTACTTTGATGACACCCACAGCAATGTTCTGTCTCATGTCATGAACAGCAAAACGGCCCAGAGGAAGGTAGAGAAGCTTTCGACACTCATGGGCTTGCCAGGAACCATACTGACGATGGCAGCATCACCACATTTCAGAAACTTTGGGCCCTCTTCCAGCTTTTCCCCAGAACAACGGTCAATCTTCTCCTTCAGCTCAGCAAATTTGCAAACACTGTGAGCTGTGTGACAATCCAGCACTGGTGTGTATCCAGCACTGATTTGGCCTGGATGGTTCAGGATAATCCCCTGAGCTGTGCAGCCAGCTGCTTCCATTGGTGGGTCATTTTTGCTGCCACCAGCCACACTGCCACGACGAACATCTTTTGAAAGACACGTTCTTGACATTGAAGCCCAGAAGGAGCTTCACTCAGAGCTTCATGGTGCATTTCAACAGACTTTACTTCAGCTGTAATGTTGACTGGAGCAAAGGTAACCACCACGCCGGGCTTGAGAACACCAGTCTCCACTCAGCCCACAGGGACAGTACCAATATCACCAATTTTGTAGACATCCTGGGGGGGCAGAAGCAGGGGCTCGTCAGTAGGACGAGTGGGTGGTAGGATGAATTCAGAGCTTCAAGCAGTGTGGTTCCACTGGCAATGCCATCTTTATGTGTGACTTTCCATTCCTTGAACCAAGGCATGTTAGCACTTGGCTCCAGCATGTTGTAGCCATTCCAACAGGAAATTGGCACAAATGTTACTGTGTCAAGGTGGTAGCCAATTTTCTTAATGTAGGTGCTGACTTCTTTAACAATTTCCTCATATTTCTGGCTGTAGGGCAGCTCAGTGGATTCCATTTTGTTAACACCAACAGTTGTTTCACACCGAGTGTGTAAGCCAGGAAGGCATGTTCACAGGTCTGCCCATTCTTGGAGATACCTGCTTCAAATTCACCAACACCAGCAGCAATAAGCAGGACAGCACAGTCAGCCTGAGTTGTGCCTGTAACCGTGTTTTTGATGAAGTCTCTGTCTTGGGGCATCAGTGATGGTTACATAATATTTGCTGGTCTCAAATTTCCACAGGGAGATAACACGCTCATGTCCAGCTTTCAGTTTATCCAAGACCCAGGCATACTTGAAGGAGCCCTTCCCCATCTCAGCAACCTCCTTCACAAGTTTTTTGATGGTTCTTTTGTGGATCCCACCATATTTTGTAGATCAGATTGCTAGTAGTGGCAGACTTGTTGGAATCTACATGTCCAATGACGATGATGTTGATACGAGTTTTCCTTTCCCATTTTGGGTTTGATTTAGTGGTGGTTTTCACCACACCAGTGAAAGCCACCTGAGCTGTTTTAAATTACTTTCTAAGGTATAGCAGACCTCTTCTTTCCAGTCTGACCAAAAGCACAATAAATATTGGCCATTAGTCACTACGTGGCCCACTTGTGGCAGTCATTTCCTTTGCGTTGAGTCACTCTTCACAACACCTTGAGGTATTGTCATCACACTCATTTCACAGACAAGAGACTGGAGCCTTAGGAAGGTGATTCTCTCAAGGTGTCACGGAGAAAGCATACGGCACTTCTGCATCTTGCTCACGGCCTCTGGGTGCAGTAGGCAAGTTACTACTGCACCAACGACACGTCTGCCCCGAGGAAGGCACAGCAATGACGACCCGCTGGCTTATCCATCTGAGCTGTTTCCAGTTACTGTAGCTGAATTACTCCCTCTCTTCTTACCTATTCCCACCATTCTCACTCACGCGGTGCTACTCATAAGGGCCAGAAACTCCTTATCTTAGTTGGCATTGGGGCTGTTCCCATTGTAACACAGGGGGGTGTTTCTAGAAGTTGACACCTAAGACAAACATTTTATTCTGAATGAATCCATACACACAGGCATCCAGTGGGGCCCCTCTACTTTGCAAGTTTCCTTCTCTTTTACAAAGAGTTTTCTTAAGGATGAGTGCCACCCCTCGCCCCACCCTCATAGGTCAGTGCCACGTTGAGCAGGGGATGCAGCCAGAGGACTTAACCATACACCAATCACATCTCCCGACTTCTGTTCTCTGTTGCATTCCTAACACTCTACTTCTTTCCAAAGATTGTCTACGCCCTCACTGTCTTGCCCTTGCTGTGAGACTATGTGGATAAAAAATGGCCGCAGGTGGGTGTCTCTACGATCTTGGGGACTTCAGACTTAGCTTTTGCACCCACACCTTCACCTTCATACATACGTCAGACCCACTCTTCTTCCCTTGGCCAACTGGTATTTCGGAAATACTGCTTAGTCTCTGGGGACTGAATAGTCTATGAATTACTTTACAGTTTCAATTCAAATAGTATTCTAGGTAGATCTCATTTTGCAGTGTCTCTAAGACTAATCTTCCCAAAACAAACTAGGTATTGTACTAAGTGGTAAAGCTGTTTCATGAATAACACAGTTCTAAAAATATCAAACAGTGGATGTCTAATATGATCTCTCTGAAACTGTGTAGAGTGTAATCAGTTGATAAACCACAGCAATATTTTCAGAGATTTCCATCCCTACCCTCTTAACCTCAAATTTTAAACACTATTTGCGAAAAGCCAAGGACTGAATTTTCCCTTTCCATACTATTTGAGCAAAAGTGTATCTATAAACACTTGCTTTTAAAATTAGACATTAAAAAGATGACTTAAGATCCATTAGCCTATCAATTAGAATTTAGTTCTTCCTCTGTTTCAATCTTTCTTTAGCACAGAAAAATGTTATGCTGATGCCCGGACCAAGCTTCAGGCAAACAGGGCTCGTCACATACACAGTGCTTTCATCTAAAGGCTGAAATTTTAGTAGGATGAGGGCTCAAACTCCCTCATTTCAAAAAAATAATTTTGCAGCCAGGATGGCCAGATACTTCAAATGGCAACTTTTCTGATTTGAGGTAATTTGCCAGGAATTTAAGAGGCAATCATTTACTCTTAACTTTTAAAGAGAGCTTGGGCTTGAACGGCACAGTTGTGTCTGAAATTGATCATTTAGTGACAACCCTCTGAGGTTACTTGGGAGGGAGAGAAAGCAGCCGAAACACCTAGACATCTGGACTGAACTATCTAGGTTCACTTTCTAGGTTGTAAATTTTCTAAACTGAAAATGACTTATTACCAAAAAAGTAATTTTTTTTATTAGCCGGTTACTAAAGTTTTTTTGATTACTTTGATATAAAACACTACAGCTATAAAACTTACCAAAATCTCATCTTCAAGGCAATGTACATTTAGGAAAAGAGAATTTTAAAAAATCTGAGTCCTGAAAATACGGATTTTTTTTATTTACTTATTTTTTAATCCTCATCAGAGGATATTTTTTCCATTGCTTTTTTCAGAGACAGTGGAAGGGGGAGAGAGAGAAAAAGAAAGAGAGAGTGAGAGAGAGGGAGAGAGAGAGAAACCTCAGACTGGTTGCCTCCTGCACGATCCCCGACTGGGGCTGGGCATCAAGCCTGGGACCCTTCAGTCTGAGGGCCAATGCTCTAACCACTGAGCAAAATCAGCTAGGGCCTGAAAATATGGATTTTAAATTGTTAGATGAGAACCTTATTAAGTACATTGCTCTATAGAATTTTCAAATAAACAAGAGAATTGATAAATAGCAATATTGAGACAGAAATAATTTTGTCACCTGAAAATTTTCACATTTGTCAACTTACTTAAACAGAAAATATTTGAACAAAAGGATACATACATACACTCAAACACACATTTTTACTGACAACTACATTTGAAGAACAGTCTAAAATCCTTTATATTTCAATCTCCAAATTTTGATCTTTTTATTTATTCTGAAATAAAGTCTAAGATATTAACAGTTAGTACACAGAATTTTAAAATAAAACTGCATATGGTTAGAAAATATACATAAAGGGCATATTTCATAAGAAAATAAAATTATGTACAAAATCACTCCCACTTATTAATGCTGATCCTAATTTGTTTGATTTTTTATAATTAAGCACCACCATAACACAAGAACTTCAAGAGAAAGGTGATACAAAGCTCTGTTTAAGCTCCCCCCGCCCGTCTTTCATTTTTCAGTTCTGCTGGGAAGTTCAATCACTCCCTGTGAGAGGGTGCATGTAGAATCCTCCAGAGCTTGGGAGGGTCCTCACAGTTGTGCCCTTGCTCCCAGTGCAGGAGGAGTTCTTCTTTCCTTTCAAGAGTCTGTGCACAAAGGATGCAGTTAAAGCCAGAAAGGGGCTGAGGGAGAACTAAGTGTGGGCTGGGACACGCGGGGCCCTGGGGGACTTCTCCTGGCTCGCTGGGCCCCAGCTGGGCTCCTTCATGTTTTGTGAGCCTTTCCATGTCATTCTGATGATGAAGGTAGGCTTGTCCTTTCAATGTAGGAACTGCATGTACCTCATCAGAGGGACAGTGCTGCAGCAGTTTTCTTCTTTCAGGATGCTGTTTCCAGGAAGGAGCGGCATGTTGAACCAGTTCTTCACAAGCTATCTGGCTTCCTGGGGAGATCTCCTCTTGCAGCCTGCCCTGAATTTCCTCTCCATGAACATAAAGTAAATGAAACTTTATTTCAGCAAAGGACTGGGTAGTGATCTGACAGCGGCCACATTTGATTTGTAATTTGACTTCGTCTGCCTGGTTTAGAAGGAGGTCTTCTTCCAGGCTTGACTTGTTTTCCCTGTAAAAGGGGAAAATATTCTATATAAAATTACATAGAAAAACAGGTGGTTAAAAGCTTTTCAAAGTTCTAAAACACACCCACTGATGAGAAGCACAAAGGGTGGGCAGAGAGAGCATGCGAAGGCCTTCAGTAGAGGCCACAGCGCCCCGAATGGTGCTCCTGCTTGGGGCCACACACTTCACCCCCAGGTGAGCTAACTGGTCTTTGGTGACTACAGGAATAGGTATCATCAGTGTGAGAGTCAGGTGGCAGCAAGCGAAGCGTTCTAGAAACACGCTGGGTCTGGTTGACAGTAACTGACCCATACCACCACCGTTGCCATCTCTAACCTTGAACATCAAATACAGTTTAACATTTTACCTAAAAATCAAAATGGACTACAAGAAAACAATGACAAGGGGCAGAAAATCTAGTATGGGAAAATGTTTACCTTCCATGGGGTTAGCGAGGATTCAGTTTAGTGTAACTTCCTCTGTCATCTAGTGGACAGTAGACGAAATGAGGGCATTTCCCTGGGTTACTTACTGCTCTAAGAAAGCCCTGACTGCCGGGCTTACGAGTGACTTAGCTTGTTTGTTTATAATGCTAAGAAGCAGTATCTGCAAGTGGGAATGATACAGGGAAAAGTTAATCTGGGCTGAAGGGAAAAATAGGGCAAACGTAAGGTCTAAACACCTTTGGGTCGGGTCACACCGAGGTGCCACCACAGGTTATGTGATATTAAGGGGCAAATGAAACTGTTTAGGTATAAATTTTGTAAACACCATTCTGGAAAATTTATTTGTAAAGAGTAACAGGAACTATACATAATATTTAATTTTTCATATGTCAGATACAAAAATAATCTGTCACAACTTGGCCGGTGTGGCTCAGTCGGTGGGAGCATCATCCCGTACACCAAAAGGTGGTGGGTTCAATTCCCGGTCGGGGCACATACCCAGGTTGTGGTTGCAATCCCCGGTGGGGGTGAGTTCAGGGGGCAACAGATCAATGTTTTTCTCTTGCATTGATATTTCCCTCTCTCTCTCTCAAATCAAATTTTCTTTTTAAAAAGCAAAGTTAAAAAAAAAAATCTGTCACCCGATTGTCCCCAGCATACCTCAAATAGGCATTTGTGGCCAGAGGTTAGCATAATTATAAATCATGGCTGATCAGAAACCAACGAGAAATGAGATTATTCTTCATAGAACTAGCTTCATAAAATCTTAATCTGAGAGATGTTTTTACGAATTTATCTTTCTGAATATGAAATTTTAGCCTGTTCCCCAAATCCAAACAGACTTTCCCGCCAGGCTTCCATTCCATCGGCACTCACCTCTGCACATTCATGTCCCTGTCCCTGTTCTTTGGCAGGTCCCCTGGCTGCAGTTCACTGGGGGAGGGCTCGGTGCTGATGACAACCCTATGTACTTCTTTCAGATGGCCGAAATAGATTCTGACGTGACCAAACACTTTTGCACAAAATTCACAGCACACAAGTTTCTTCAGCCGGTTCTCACCATGATGAAGTTTCATGTGTGCGCTCAGGCTGCCAGGACGTACGTATGCCTTGCGACAAATTCGACAACTGTAAGGCCGTCTGTTAGTGTGTGTGTTCATGTGATCTCGAAGGTGCTGCTTGAACTGGAAGTGGTGGTTACAGACAGGACATCGGTGCCAAGGCTTCTTAAGGCCAGAGAATCCATTTCTGAATGCAGAACTGGGCTTAGGGGAAGGGCTGTTGTCCTGCTTACAGCTGAGGTATTTAGGAGTGAATGAATTATTGAACAAACTGTCTTGTCCTAGGCAGCTGGGCCTTTGGGACTGTAATACAGCTGCAGGAGAAGCCAAGGGAGCCACAGTGGGTGTGACAATGACAGGTTTAGGCATAATGTTACGATATTTTTTCATAGCCCCAGGTTTTTGATCTCTGGATTGTTGGGAATCATTTTTTATTCTTTTACATTTCCTTCTTTTCCCCTGAAATGACAAGATTTCATCTGGTACCTTTAGTTTTCGTCCTTTTCTCTTTGCTGCCCCGCCATTTAGTTTTGTTTTGTGGTTGAGATCCAGTTTGGTAGCTGGACAAAAGGCACTTTTACAGGGACTGTGCTTTGAAACCTGTGGACCAGTTACCTTATCAGCCCTTTTGGTGGCTGCATCAAAGCCTTCAGGGATGGTGGATGTCTCATAGCAGTCGACCCTGAGCCCAGGCAGAGAAAAGTCTACAATGTTAACATCTGACTCACTTTTATAAATCTCTGTTGTTTTCACCCTTAAGTAGGGTAAGATTGGCAGTTTACCTTTGGGGACTGAAGGGATTAACCGAAGTGCACTGCCCAAAATGGCTGGTGATGACCTGATCGTGCCTTTTGCAAGATCATCTTGTTCTTTATGTTTTTCACTGGCAATAGCAGGTTTACTGGATGTTTGTTTGCTTGCAAAGTTTTCTTTCCCTGAAATCTTCATGAGACCCTGCCTGGCAGAGGGCTCCTCTGGTGTGGATGATGTTGGGGTGTCAGGAAGTTTGGGATTTCCATGGTCACTGGTCACTGGAGGTCGAGAGTCTCCTTGGCAATCTCCACCGGTCAATGCAGCCATGCTGACGCCGGCTGGGGCTCGGTCTAGTGACAGTACTGGCTTGGACGGACTGGGCTGGGGCAGGGGTTCAGAACGGTCAGGTAGGGAAGGAGACGTTTGGGTTTGGGCAGGAGGCTTGCTAAAGCCACTTTCAGAGGAGATCAGAATGGGGTTCTTTGTTGATCCTTTGTTTTTTCTCGGGGGTTGGTATCGAGGAATAGGCAGTTTAAGGTTTTCAGGCAGGGGCAGTCTGGGTTTCTGGACTGGCTGAGCTGAGGCAACATGAGGCAATGCCACGAGAGAAAATGTCCCCTTCTGGCCAGCAACCTGCATCAGAGCATAATTCTGGGCAGGCACCCCCAGTGGTGTGGAGCCGATGGTGGGACCTGGATTCACCTGATCAGAGAGTGATGGCAAAGGGCCTGGCGACACTCTGGAAGTTAGGACTTTGGGCATAATTTTTGGTGCAATGGTTCTAAATTGAGTCTTGTTTTGCAAACCTTTCCCACTCTGTGTTGTTCCAGAAGGCATGACTGATTCACCTGCAATGACATTACAATGTAAAAAGTCACCTTGGTATAGCTGTCCTGTTGTTGAGAGCACAAATTAGCATCTTATCATTTACTCTGCCTAGAAGGCTTTCCTAGAAGGCTTTCCTAGACCACTCCTACTCTTCTAGGCAAGCTCCTGTGTTCTTCAGCATCTAGCCTGAAAGTCAACTCCTGCCACCTTTCCCAAGGATCAATTATTATTCTCCTCTATGGGTCCTATTACATTTGCCACTTTTCACAATAATTTGTTTGTGTCTCTATTGCTAAACAGAGATTTTTGAGAGCTGGAGTCTATCTTGCTCGTCTTTACACTAAGTCCATCCTCTACATTAACCTAATTTTCATTCATCTTTACAGGCCAGTGCAGCCCCACCTCCTATCCTGATCTCCGGAGCTGCAGCATTTCTCCACTGGTCTTCTCTGGTCTGTTCTGCTGTGTATTTAACTTATTTTATATACATGTCTTGTTGTCCCTATAAAACTTAAGCTTTGTGAGGGTGAAGCTGATATTTAATTCATCTTGATATTTCCCCCTGTATCTTCAGTATGAAACAAATGTTTCTTGTATCAAATTCATTTTTCACTCAATTTCAGGACACACCATTTGATCCCTTGGCAGTGTGATTGTGTTGCACAGCTGATGCATTCCAGACTGAATGCCAGCTTTGTTGTTGCTTCCCCATGTGACTCATGAATTTCTTCTCACACTTTTCAAACTGTTTATGTGTGCTTTTGCAATTAAATCACCAGTATAAAAAAAGCTGATGTGACACCTTAAAAAATGATGAAGAAAAATAAAACAATACAGCCCGGCTGGGCGTGGCTCAGCGGTTGAACGTCGACCTAGGATCCAGGCAATCGGGGTTCGATTCCCTGTCAGGGCACATGCCCGGGTTGCGGGCTCTATCCCCAGTCGGGGGCGTGCAGGAGGCAGCCGAACAATGACTCTCTCATCATTGATGTTTCTCTCTCTCTCTCTCCCTCTTCCTTCCTCTCTCTGAAATCAATAAAGATATTTTAAAAAAACAAACAAACAAACAAACAAAATACAAAGCGACAGGCAAAGAGACAGAGAACATAAAAAACACACAAATCACATGCACTTCCTAGGACACTAACTGACAGAATAGCACTCACGCTGTTCAGATTTATTATGACTAGAGACCAATTACAACTACTCTAAGAAAACAATTCAGGAAATATTTTGATGCACTGCTGCTTCTTTTTTTTTTTTTAATATATCTTTATTGTTTCAGAGAGAGGAAAGGAGAGGGAGAGAAAGAGATAGAAACATCAATGATGAGAGAGTCATTGATCAAGCCCGCAACCCAGGCATGTGCCCTGACCGGGAATCGAACGCCCGATCGCCTGGATCCTAGGTAGGCGCTCAACCGCTGAGCCACGCCCGGCCGGGCTTGATATACTGCTTCTAAGGACTGAATCACCTATTTTATTTTAATTTTTATTGATTTCAGAGAGAAGAAGGGAGAGGGAAAGAGAGAGAGAAACATCAATGATGAGAGTCATTAATTGGCTGCCTCCTGTATGCCCCCTGCTGGGAACTGAGTTTGAAACCTGGGCATGTGCCCTGACCTGGCATCAAACTGCGATCCCCTGGATCCTAGGTCGATGCTCAACCGCTGAGTCATGCCAGCCAGGCTGGATCATCTATTTTATTCCTGAGGCCTCAAGGTCCTAAAGCCTGGCTGCAGAGAAATTTCCCATTTCTATGTACCTCATTTTAGGCAGACTTCACTCCAACTCACATTTACTAGGTATCTACAGTATTCTAGGGATTGGCTATTACAGGCCCACAATCCCTTTTTTAAAACCTTTAGGGCACAATGTGTTTTGGAATTTATGCTTTCAAATTTTAAAAAGTAATAGGATGCATACACCAAATGTTATCTAACACCCGTAGAGTCTGCAGAGCACCCCTAATTATACCTATTACTACGTCTGTGGCAAAACATAGGAGTGCATATTCACAAAGTGTGGGACAAATGAAGATGCTTAAATAGTCTTACTCAGTTCAGGTGTTGCCTCTGAATGAGTTCTGGTACCCAACTTTTGATAAAATTTTCTGTTTTCAGAGCTTTTTAGATTTTGGAGTTATGAGCAAAGGCTTGAAGAATTATTTGTTTAGGGGATACCAAGGATACAAAGATGAACAGACAATTTCTCCCCTAGGTAGCTGGGATCTAGTGACAGAGACAATTTTAAAAACTTAAAAAATCTTGATTTTAATGTCTATTGCTATTGAATTAACAATTTTAGTAGAAAGTTGATTTTTTTCAGTGAAAATGACACTCCCTAAATAAACATATTGTTGCATAGTAGAAATAAGAAATGTATACTGAGCAACTTATTTTAGAAAGTAATCACTGTTTGGGGAAGAAAGAGTATGTAAAAAACATATTTCACACGGTAATCTGTATTAGCATAAGAAGGCAAATCACTAATGCCATGGTCGCACAACTCACACAGGATAATTATGTAATGTTGTTTTCCTTTTTAGCTTTGCTACCACCAAGTTCATGGGTAAAGTGCTTGGTAAATCACCTGGCAACAGTCACTTAAATGGAGGTGCTACATTTCCTTCTTCTTGCTATATAAGTTATTTAGTTTGTAGATTTATTTTCATAGCCTTTAAAGTTAAGTGTCTTTCATTTTAAGTCTCATCTCATCTTTTTGGAAGAAGTACTGAAGTTGTAAATAAATATATTAAATCGGGATTGTGAGGCTTTGCAGAAAGCTTAAAATTATTGATAGCTTTTGGTTACCTAGAGACAAAGCTTATTAAATAACTGCATTAACAATAATAATAATGGTCTTTGCATCTACAGAACAGATTGGGGGTGAGAAGAAAGAGAAAACATTGGGTCATTAATATGTAGTTCATATTTTTTTTAATATCCTCACTCGAGGATATGTTTCTTCATTGATTCTAGAGAGAGAGGGAGGAAGAGGGAGAGAGAGAAACATCAATGTGAGAGAGAAACATCAGTCAGCTGCCTCATGCATGCGCCCAGGCTGGGGATCAAACCTGCAACCTGGGTATGTGCCCTGACCCTGGGAAATCACACCCATGACCCTTCATTGCATGGGACTATGCTCTAACCACTGAGCACTACCAGCCAGGGTTCTAGTTCATACTCTTAATTGAGCACAAAATATTTACAGCAAGACCTAAAAGAAAGGCTACTTTGTCCTCAGTCATAAATCCTCTTGAAATAATGTGACAATACATCAAAGCATTAAGCCATATCACCTCATTTGACTGCTCAAAACTGTCCAGTGGCTCTTCATCTCAGAACCAAAGCCAAAGTCCTTGCAATGACCAAAGAGGCCTCCTGCCATCTGGCTCCCAGAAACCTCTCTAATTTACTCCTTCCTCTCCAGCCACAGTGGCTTCTTTGATGTTCCATAAATGCACCACTTCCTCACTTTCTCAGTCTTTTTACCTGCTCTCACTGCCCAGATACTCTTCTAGATGAATCCCCAGTACTTGCTCCAGCTTTTCCTTCAAGAAATGCTCAAAGGGCCTCTTCCTGGGGAGCTCTTCTCTGACCACCTTATTTGAAATTGCACCTCCATTCTGAATTCTCTACCCCTCCATTCCAGTTTCCTCTAGCAGTGCCTCCATCCTATGGACTACATTACACGCCCCGCCTCCCCAACAGAGAGAATTCTTTGAGGACAGGGAGCTGGCATCTGTCTTCAGGGCTTAGAATAGTGTTGGGCAGATGGTAGAAATGTAATAATTACTTGTTGAATTTGTAAATGGTAATAGAATGATTAATGGCTGAAATAAAGAATTTACAGATTGGACCTAGAAAATTTTCTAAAAAATAAAAATAAAAAAAACTACTTAAAAGCAAACTTTAACATTTCCAAGTACTGAAAATTATAAAAAAGAAATAGAGAATGTATCTCTGTAACATTGTTTTGCTTGTTTGTTTTTTTCCAATTAAATTTCACTCACTGCCAGAATAAGGAAATGGGTTAGCACCATGATTGGACCCTTTAAAATAAAGGTGAGGCCAATCAACTAGCCATTTGAGGAAACGAGAGAGAACAGTAAATTTTGCTGCTGGGATACAAACTAAAATAGTTAAAGAAGTGAGCAAGCTATGAAGAAGAAATTGCATTAAAGAAAACAGACAAAGAGGGAGATTAGAGTGCAGAAAGCAGAATCAACTAGAAATGGAAAAACTGAACCTCAGAAGCAGTGGATGGTGATGTCAACACAAAGAGAAGCAGAAATAACAAAGAACAGATGATGTAGCTGAAGCAACAACCAGTGGTCAAGGTCAACTCGAAATCTCTTCTGACAGGTAAAGTTTTCAGAGATGAGGCTAGATACACTTTATAGTGCCATTCCAAAGGGAGTGAGCTAATTTTGATGCATTTAAGGTTAATGTGCTTTGACCAATCTTCAAAAGTTTCTACATTATAGTGGATATAAAAATCACAGGAAGAGCAATGATATTCAAAGGAAAAGGAGACAATTGTAGTCCAGGACCAAAGGAAACACTTTAGGGTAGCTAGTGGTCCCAGCAAGGGAGAATATTGATCAGTGAGCAGCCTGGGCAACCAGAAAAGATGGAGTCCTAGCTGACAGGTATGGAGCCTGTCAAACAGAGTCAGTTCTCCTCAAGTTACCTGCAATTTAAAGAAGTGGATACTGGGGTAGACAGATTTATCAGCTGGCTCATTATTAATTATCATAAACTAATCACAAGAAATCTGTGGGTAAAAAAGATAAGGGCTTATTGGGAAATTTAACTTACTCACATTCACCTGTATTTATAGAAGTACAGATGAGGGTGAGGGTCTCCATGAAGGAGTGCTGAGTCCCATTTCCCAGCGTCATTAGGATGAAGTGATGGGGAGTGAAACTGATGCATTAGAAGAAATGAAAGGAAGGAAAAGGAGGGCAAAGCCACAAAAATAGAAGAAAAACAAAACCCTAGGAGTTAGTTAATGTCTAGGAACAGAGTACTAACAGAATAATCATCCAACCATATAATGTAATACTATGCAGCAGGAAAAAGAAAATGAGTTAGACTGATATGGATTACTCTCCAAAATGTGAGATTTATAGTATGCTATCACTTGGATTTAAAAAGATAGTGAAGTATACACAGAAATATATTCCTGGATATGCATAGGATATTTCTGAAAAGAAACAAAAGAAACTGGTATTATGGTGGCCTTTGGGGTGGGGACTCTCAAGGAACTAAGAAGTCAGGATGAGACAGGTGCTTATTTTGCACTGAATACTCTGTGTGCCTGGCATACAGGAGGCACTTATAAATATTTATTGAGTGAATGAAAGGAAAGTGAAAGTTTCCCTATTTGCAACTGTTTTTTAAAAGGGCATCTTTTAGGACAGAAATTCCTTTAACATTTCTTGCAATGCTAGTTTAGTGGTGATAAACTCCTTTAGCCTTTTTTTTTTTTTTTTGTCTAGGAAGTTCTTTATTTCACCATCTATTTTGCATGATAGCCTTGCTGGACAGAGTAGCCTTGGTTTCAGATCCTTGTTTTGCATTACCTTGAATACTTCATGCCATTCCCTTCTGGCCTGTAGAGTTTCTGATGAGAAGTAGTCTGACAGCCTATGGGAGCTCCTTTGCAGGTAAGAAATTGCTTTTCTCTTGCTGCCTTTAATATTCTCTCTTTGTCTTGAATTTTTGGCCTTTTTATTATGATGCGTCTGGGTGTGAGCCTCTTTGGGTTCTTCTTGCTTGGGACTCTCTGTGCCTCCTGAACTTATGTGGCTTTTTCCTTCATCAGGTTAGGGAAGTTTTCTGCCATTATTTCTTGAAACAGGTTCTCTATCCCTTGCTTACTGTCCTTCCCTTTTGGTATTCCAATGATGCAAATATTGTTACATTTCATGTTGTCCCACAGCTCCCTTAAACAGTCCTCCTGTTTTTTAATTGTTTTTATTTTGAGATCTCTCAGTGCTTTTTCCTACCCTGTCTTTAATTCACTGATCCGATCCTCAGGTTCCACTATTCTGCAGTTTATCCCTTCCAATGTATTCTTTATTTCTGCTATGTCATTCTTAATTTCCTTCATAGTTTCCATATCTTTTCTCATGCTGTTGAGCATCCTTATGATTAGTATTCTGAACTCTATTTCTGACAGACTGCTTATCTCCATTTCATTTAGCTCTTCTCCTGGAGAATTCTCTTGTTCTTTCACTTGGGGCTTGTTTTTTTTGACTCCCCATTTTGGCTGCTTGTTTGGGCTTGTTTCTATGTATTAGGTAGATTTTCTAGGACTGCCAGTCTTTTTGGAGGGTCTCTGGTGCAGGCCAATGTCAGATGCTGTTTGTGATTGGTCTTGGGTACCCTGTTTGGAGCTATCAGTGATCCATAGCTTGTGGCTTCCTCTGCTGAGGCTGGGTGTGTTTTGACAGGAGCAAGATGCCCACCAAGGTCTCCTTTTCCAAGCCCTGGGTCCAGAAACAAATCAGGCAAAGACTCAAAGCACCCAGAGGTCTGCCTGTGCCTTCAAAGTTGATTGTTATTCTTAGTCTCTTAATGAGCCTCAGGCTGTACACCACAGCAAGGAGTAAGCTCCATAGGGTGGGATGAGAGGTTTTTCAATGGGTAGGGCAATTTTTGCCCACCTCAGGCAAAAGCTTCCTGGATGGTAAAGGTTTGCCTGAGAAATATGTCCTCTGCAGTATGGGAGAATGACTCAGCACAGGAATCCAAATGACCGCCCTCTGAGCTCTATCCTCAGAGCCAGCATCCCTGGATTTTCCTCACACAACTCTAGTCCACTCTGCCCTTCCTCTGCTAGACCCCAAGGTGAGTGGCTGCACATGAACTTTTGCTTGTTGGTCCTTTAAGAGGGTGCCTGCATTACCAGCCATCTCTCCCTGGCAGACAGAAACCCTGCTGCTTTTCACAGCCAGATGTTATGTGGGCACCTTGCTCAGTTCTGGTGCTCTGGGCTTGGGAGCCCAGCTTGGGGTTTAGACCCAAGAGTTCTCGGTGGGAACCTCCCACAGCTGAGATCTGCCTCCTGACCTTCAGCTGCTGCCTGTGGTAGCTGACCAGCTCTCTCACATCTCCATACTTCCTACCAGTCTCTAAGTGGTCTCCACTTTAGGTCCTTTGTTATGACGGTGCTCTCCAGCTAGTCTTCAGTTGATTATTCAAGATTATTTTTCTATATTTTAGTTGTAAGTCCAGTTTGGTACTGGGAGAGTGTCAGTGTAGCTTCCACTTAATCTGCCACCATCCCCACAAGAATTTTTCAAACATGCAATACCTGCCTATTTAGTCAGGGGCACTGACCTCTTTCCCTTAGATTGTCAAATAAAAAATGACAACAGCAGCCCAGCCAGGCGTGGATCGGCGGTTAAGAGTCGACCCAGGATCCAGGCTATCAGGGTTCAATTCCCGGTCAGGGCACATGCCTGGGTTGCGGGCTGCAGCCGATCAATGACTCTCTCATCATTGATGTTTCTAGCTCTCTCTCTCCCTCTCCTTTCCTCTCTCTGAAATCAAGATATATTAAAAAAAAAAATGACAACAGCAAACACCACAGTAGCCGTCTGGTGTGAATGAATCAAAATTATACCTTTTTTTTTTTTTTTTGTCAGATAGGCAAAAAATGTATTTTTGGTGGGCCACAGAATGTTAGTAATTAGTTTGTGTGTTCCAAGAGATACAAAAGGTTGAAAATCACTGTTTTAGGATATTCATGATGGGTAAGTGTGTGTGTATGAATAAATGACTGTGTCTAGATTACATGCAGGAGTGTCTCATGTTTTTTTATTTTCCTTGACTGCTTGATCACAAGGATTGCTAATGATAAGAAAACTGATCTAATAATCTGACGGGCATTGCATAACTACCCCCAAAAGTTAAGCACTGAGAGGTGTCAGAGCTCATTATCTTCCAAGGACAACTGGAGTCCTGAGAATTGTGCCTCCAAACATTTGGTTCTTTAGGATAAAAGAAGGCAATTTGCAATAAAGGTCAGTTATGCTACAATAACTACAGAGTCTTTTTTTACCTTTTAAAGTAGTTTGAATAGAAGTTCTTAGAGAAATTGAAAGTAACATTAAGTTTTTAACTCTAAAATACTAAGATTGTATGACTGTAGGAAGTGTTTCTTTGCAGTGTAGCTACAGGAGTGGTTTACTCCACTACATACTTTCAAGACCTTTCACAGATGGCGACCAAAAACCCCTCACCTGTCACCTACTAAATTACACATCTCATAGAGCTGTGCACTAAATAATGAGAGGTAGAAATTTCCACTGACATTCATAATTTCTGGAAATCCTGCAAAATTACCCATAACACAGTTTAAGAGACTCACAGGACTCTCAGGCTCTAAACATAGACTTTTATTAACTGAAAACATAAAAGGCTCACTCAGTAAAATTAATTTTGCACAATTATACAACATGAATACTTAATATTAGGATTTTAAATGTGGGCTTGTTTTTCAATATGTTAAGCATATTAAAAATAACTATTTTGAAAAGTGACATTTATAGAAACTAATCTAACTGTGGATTTAAAAGGAAACTAATAGATATTGAGTCCTTATTATGGTCTAGAATCTGTGCTAGGTCTTTTAATTGAACCCCTGAGTAAACCCTGAAAATAAATATTATTGTTCCCCTTTTATAGATTAAGAATAACAAGTCTTGAGGAAGTTAAATAATGTGCCAAAGTCCACACAAGCAGACCTGTCCCACTCTCATTTGAAGCAATGACCTTCCTCTTCTCCATTCGCCCCTCAAAAGGAGAAAAATTATATATAAGTTGCCCTAATGTACTCCAAAATATAATATTATCTCTGAATGCTTAGGAGAATACAATTTTTTTGAAATAAAAATGGCTTGTCAGATCCCAAAACTTCAATTACCAACAATTATTTCTCAAAGCCCACTTATTAGAGAGAACTCATGGAAAGCTAATCATTTCTGAAGCAAAAGGCAGATTTTTAAAGTTGAATTTGCCACTTATTGTCCATAGGATTCTGACAAATCCAGTGAGGCTGTCAGATATTTGTTTGGGAAAAGTGTGCTGTGTGTCCTGCTCCTTTTCCTCCATTACCGCCACAGAATTTGACCTGATGGAGATCGGCTGCATGTTAGAAGCAGCAGAGGGAAGAAGAAGGCTCGACAGCACTAAGTGCCAACATCTGAGCCGGCTTGATCCAACTGCCACACCACAGCTGGCACAGATAGTATTAACAGGCCAGTTACTGGGGAAGACAGCTCTCTAGACAGCTGCAAACAACTCACTTCCTGATTTCCATGGGCAGGACCAGAGCCTCCTTTGTTGCTTCTGAGCAAAGTTGTTCCTGCTCGCCCCTTTGTCAGTGTGGGCACAACTCCATGATTCCATGTACTGGGGCCACAGGCCTACGCTACACGTGGAATGGGGAGCAGGTACAGAAAGAGAGGGGTGTCCCTGCTCTTGAAGCAGGCCCCATGGATGCAGGAGCAGAACAAAAGTACTGCCAAATGTTAGCCACTTAAAGAGCCAAACTTTTAGGTGTTGTTTAGGTTTTAACTTTATTAAACTGAAAACTCCTATTTTCAGTTTTATTTGTTGGCATCCCTTTTTCCCCTCCCACTTGGCCTTCAAATAACAAATTCCAGTTGGGGTTCAAACTGTTTCCCAGGATGGTCTTTGGTAAAAACAAATACGGTAAATCCCTGGAGATGTTTGAGATAAAAGAAATGCCTCATAACACAGGGGAGCTCAACTTAATTTTGTTGAAAAACCCTATAAACACATTTAGCTATTGCCTTCCCTCTCCCCAAGGCACTGTCCAGGCTCTGCAGCAACAGAGTCAACAGGAGGTTACTGAGCGCTGACAGCAGAGTGCACTATAAAATATGCTGGCATAGGCACAAGTGTTCTTTTGTTTCTAAGGATGCAGGATGCCAAATACTACTTCTATTCCACATTTCTATAGAATGTGGGTTCAAGCTGTTTCCCAGGATGATCAACCTCCTAGAGTTGTAATATTCAGGACCCAAATTTCAGGAAATCTGACACTGTACAAAGGAAATAAGCACATTCCCAGTTAGTATCTTGTATCCTGAGCCTAGTTTTCTCCATTCTCCTTGGCATATGCACTGCTCTGCTAAACTGTGCTCTTACCTGACTCCCTCTCCTTCCCTCCTGTAACAACACCTATGATATCCAGATACCTTCCATTCAGCACAGGCCTTTAAGAGCTGCCTTGCCAAACAGTGAATTCATAGCCTAGCTTAGCAAGAAAAAGAATTTTCATTTTCTGAGCACCAGAGCTTCTTTATTCCTAGCACTTATCAATACTGTTTCTTAAACATTATTCCAATGATAAGGAATATTTTGTATCAGGTACTGTTCAAAATACATGCATTATCATTTCATCCCCACAATAACTTGAATTGGGAATTACTGCTATATGTACATTTTACAGACAGAGATTTCAAAGCAGGTAACAGGCTGGGACTCAGACCTTGGACTATTTGACTGAAAGGGTGCTTTTCACCTCAACATGGTTATGGCCGCTATCATTGTCTCTGGTGGAAAGAGCATGGTTTTGGGGGTTCAGACAGAGGTGGTTTCAACTCCTGTTTCTGTCTCGTGGCTTGTGAAAGTCACTGTCTGAGCCTAAGTGTTCTCAGTTATTAAGTGGGCATATTAATAGTTTCTGACTACAAAGGTCTATCAGGATTAAATAAAAAAAGTCCCCATGAAGGTGCCAGGGTAGTGCCTAGCACATGTTAAATGCTCAGCAGACATTAGTTTTCCACTTCCTCTTGCCAAAAAGTATTGATACTGTTATTATTAACAGGAAAGGAATAAAGGGGAGATTAGATAATACAGGCATGCCTTTTTTACTGCTTTGCCAAAAAGCTACAGTTTGATACTTTCCAAGTCTATTCCCCGCAAAGTGATGGGAAAATCAACTAGACAGAGGCAGTTCAGATGCATGCCCAGTAAGGTGTAGGTGACACGGGAAGATGCCTACTTGCCAGTCACACCTGGGAACAAGTCAGTGGCCAGAAGAGATTTACTTCATATGTCTAGAATGGCATTTTTAAGGAGGGTGCAAACTGTACTTTAAAAGGTGAAGTAACTGTTCCTTGCTTTATGGTATAGTTTTACAGATGTCTTATCTTCACTTATGATTTATCTTCAACTCACAGTGATGTATAACTTTTTTTTGCTGCAAGTTTTTCTATGCTTCAGCTTTTATGTCAAATAGTTCATGACTTATATGTACCAATGCACAGGACCATGTATTCCTTTATGTCCATAATTGGTCCCTAAAACTTCTGCTTGGTAAGTGGTTTCTTTTTGACTGTTACTTATTTCTTTTTTAAAAAATTTATCTTTATTGTTGAAAATATTACAGACATCCCCCTTTTTTTCTCCATTGACCCCTCCACCTGGCTCCTGCCCCCTCCCCAGGCCTTCACTGCACTATTGTCTGTGTCCACGGGCTATACATATATACATATAAGTTCTTTGGTTAATCTCTTCTGCAGCCCCCTGCCCTTCCCTCTGAGATTCCTCAGTCTGTTCCATGCTTCTATGTCTCTGGACCTATTTTGTTCATCAGTTTATTTTGTTAATTAGATTCCACATATAAGTGAGATCATGTGACATTTGTCTTTGTCTGACTGGCTTATTTCACTTAGCATAATACTCTCCAGGTCCCTCCATGCTTATTTCTTTAATCAAGGCACACCTTAACATAGAGAGATCACCTACAATACTGAGACTTTGAAGAAAGTAAAGAAAAAGCAAATGAAGCCCCAGGCACTGACTAGATTTGCAGTAGTTATCTCTGGGGAGCTGAGCAGATCTGCTGTATGTGAGTAAACTAGCATCTACAGATTCTGAGGTATAGCTAAGGTAGTCAGATGCTGATATGAGCAACGACAAAGAGCGAAGTCATCGGAGTTTCAAACCTGTGGGACTACTTAGGAGTCCTTTTTTTGAATTCTGCACAGCTTCTCCTCCAATATCTTTATTGTTCTTTGGATAAAAACCACAAAACCTGGTTGAAGGAAATGTTTACTCTCATCTACAGGTTAGGAATATGTTAAGAGTTAACTCTCCATTTTCCTTGAAGAGATGGAGGGATTTTGCAATCCACCTGCATTCTCTTTTCCTTGGGGCTGTTCATATTTGGATGTGTGTGTACTTAGGTAGGTACTCCTGCTGATGGAGTGGGCTTAATGGCTGACCATCCACAGACATCCCAGCTAGCATTCCATAGGTTCACCCCACTGGTGTCCTCCTACAGCACCTAGCCCAACTGGCTCACACTGCTCTCCACCCCACTGCTTGCTGCCCAACGTGGGAGAAATCCAACCACTGTGAACATCGAACATTGTAAATTCAAGGTTTCCAGTCTCAAACTGCAGACCTGTTCCATCATCTGTGCCTCATCCCTACAGACTCCCTTCAGTTTGTGACTGCGACTGGCTTAGGTCTCTCCTGTTGCTTTTCTGAGGCACTCTCCCTCCTCCACTTTTCCCCCATACTTCTCTCTTGTCAACAATTTTGGGCATTAACCTTGCAATGCACTGAATGTTTGTGTCCCCTGCAATTCATATTTGAATCCTAACCTCCCAGTGTAATGGTATAAGGAGGTGGCGCCTTTGGAAGGTATTTGGCCATGAGGTTGGAGCCCTCATGAATGGGGTTAGTGTCCTCATAAATGGGACCCCAGAGAACTCTCTTGTCCTCTTTCTTCCATGTGAGGAAACAAGAAGACAGCAATCTGCAACCCAGAAGAGGGCTCTCAGCAGAAACTGACCATGCTGGCATCCTGCTCTTGGACTTTCAGCCTCCAGAAATATAACAAATTTCTGTTTCTGTTGTTTGTAAGCCAGTCAGACTATGGTACTTAGGTATAGAAGCCTGAAGGGTTTAAGACCTCATGGAGAAAAGAGGTCATCGAGTAGGAACTCATTCACCATCCCTTCCTTCTACTTCTAAACGCTCTTATTTCATTATACAACACAAATAACTTTACCTTTTCTGGGGTAGAGGGAAAGAAGGGAGAAGCACTCTCTCTCTAAATATACAACTCATCCACCCCAAGTCCTGAAATATTTTTGTATGTGAAAAAAAGTGCATATTAGAATAATGGAGCATTTCCAAACCTGTTCTGCACCCCACACTTCTCTCCAGGCCCCTTGCGCTGCCTCAGGGATCCCACACCATTGGCGAGCTCCACAGATTTTGGAGGCCTTCCTTGACCAACCTATCCAAAAGCAGCTGCTCAGCCTCATACGATCATGGGCTGAATCCTTTCTCAACTTTAACTGTCTTTCATGGCACTTACCTTTATAATGAGGTTATATTAACCCGTCTTCCTTCCACTAAAATACAAGCACCAAGAAAGCAGAGGCTTGTTTTGTTTGCTGCCAGGACCTCAGTGCGTAGATCAGTGTTTGGTACAAGGCAGACACACAGCATGTTAGTTACTAAATGAGTGAACTATTAACTTTCAGCAATACTGTCATGCTTTTTCCTGAATACACAAAAATAAAAACCAAAACAACAATTAAGAGTTCTTGGACTCTTGTTTCCTCTTCAAACTACTGCCCTATCTCCTTTCATTTCTTCATGAACAAAGCTACTTATTGTAGGTAGTGTATATGTTCCCCTTCTCCTCTCATCAACTTATTTTCCTTTCAACCTCTAAACCCTTGAATTCTGTTACGAAGTGCTAAAATGTCCTTCTGCCAGGAGTCAGACTGAGTGCTTAACCTATTATCTCACTTAATCCTCTATGAGCTCTTGATATTAACATCTTCAGTTCATAGATACAGAAACTGAGTATTTCTTGCAAGGCCACAAAGCTGGTAAGTGTGAGTTGGATTTGAATCCAGGTCTGTCTGGCACCAAGGCTGCTCTCCTTCCATTCCAATACACTGGACTTACTACGGCATTATGCAATTTATCTGTTTATGTCAGTCTCCTCCAATGGCTGGTGACACATAACTCATCTCTGTGTTGATAAAATAAAGGCCGTTTTGACTAACCTTTTCCAATCAGAGTATAACTATCAGGAGAGAGAGTGAGCTTGTTTTTTCTAACAGGAATGTAGAGCATAGTTGCTAGGGAGGTAGTTAAAAAAATTTACAGAGTGATTCCCTTCACAATGTCCAATGTGTTACAAGCCAGGCTTGTAACAGGATGGCTTCTTTTACAGAGCTTCTGATGAACAAATCAGACTTACACCAAAATGGAACTCTTTTAAAGTAACAATTACACAATAAATTCACAACACTTTAAAGTACTGATAAAGAAGTTTTTTTTATAATGAGAAAAAGTGAAGAAAAAAATAATTACTAAGGTCTTTTATAATTTTAGAAATAATATAAATTTTCTAGATATTTTCTAATTGTATGCTATCTGCTTCTAAAACTGAGGTCACTGAAGAACATTAGGACTGAATGAAAAAGTTTAAAAATGCTGAAATTAATTCTTAATTCCTTGTGGCAACTCCTTGCCCATTCAGTGCTGTGGCCTATGGTTTGGATCTGGGGGCTTTTTCTTTTTTAGGAGGCCTTCTCAGTGAAAATGAGACAAATTGCATTACATGTAAGAAAGAGAGCAGAGGTGGCTTTCGTTCTTCCATCTACTATGAATGAGTCTGAGCAAGACAATAATCCTTATTGGCCTTAGTTTCTCCCTTTAACAAGAGAGGATGACCCTGAATCATTGTTTCTCAAACTGTGGTTTGCACACCTTGTGGACCTCCCAACACTCCCTTTGATGTCAAAATAAGATGTCATTGCCTTTTCCACTAGGTTGATCTTTGCAGGTGTTGCACTGATGGGACAAACAGGAGAACTGGGTAAAACTGCTCTGGCCCCTTAGCCTGAATTAAGGCAGGGGCATTCAAGCAGTCACATTTTCTCAGAACAACAAAAAGGCGGTACAAAATTTTAATAAACTGTGATGCTGACATGCCTTTTTGAAATTCTGGAGCCTTTTTGAAATTCACACTCTTAGGGCACTTGTGCCGCACACTGAAGCATGATGGCTGCCTTGGGGAAAAGCACTTGTGCGACGGTGTTGCAAGGCTGAACGGCTGCTGTTTTCATGGAATACCATTTTTACTTAAAAAAACTCTTGACAGAATGTTGAAAGAACATATTCAGATTTGAGTAATGGGCAGACATTTTCTCAGAAGTGAATGAATGAAGCTTATCACTACAAGTAACCGTTGTCATTGATAAAAATCATTCCTGCAAGTGGCAATTAGAACTTTGAAAAACTTGATTGAGTTCATCACCAGGAGCTTGAAGCTTCCTTCCCAACACTTAAAGATCTTTCAGATCAGACTCTTGTTACATTAACAATATGATTTTTACAATGTTGTATAAAATGATGTACAGTAAGTCCTTACTGAATGCTGTCTGCAGATTCTTGGAAACAATAACTTTAAGGGAAAAGACACATAACAAAAGCAGTTTTATCACAGGTTAATTAATAGAAACAAGCTAAATTCATATGGCATATTTCTCATCACAAAAACATCACCAAACTGCTAAATAAAGATCCCGAACACTTCTAATGTTAAACACTGAAATAAATGTGAGCTATACATACATTTAAAAAAGATGAATGAAAACAAGTAAGAGAATTCTTTTCCAACCCACTTACTCCAGTTCAGAATCTTGAGTGGCCAGCGCCGTCCCAGCAGCTCAGGGTGCAAGGTGGGACCTGACCTGGGGCAGGACACCTTTCCATCAAAGGGTGCACACACACACACACACACACACACTCAGACTGGAGACACGCCAACTAACCTCACTTGGGATGTGGGAGGAAGCCGGAGCACCTGGAGAAAACCCCCACAGACACGGGGGAACATGCCAACTCCACACAGGCAGAGGCCCAGGCTGGGATAGATTTTTTCCTCATCAACATGATAACGAAGGGGCATTGAATGAAATGACATTATTCGGGGACCTGCTATATATATAGAAGATTTGTATAACTCAGTGCACTAATGTTTTCTAAATGACCAATGCCTTATGTTACACGGATGGGGGAAAGACTCATTTGGGCACTGCAAGACCAAAATGTAACAGAATACGAGAAGGACATTGACATGGCTTCAAATAAACTTTAAAAAGTTACCTGATTCTATTAAAGACATTTATAGTTATCTGACACATTTTGGTGTAGTATCGAAGAAAAATACTCACAATTATCTGAAAAGGCTATTAAAATATTCTCTTTCCTGCAACTATGAAGTTTTTCTCCCCAAATATTTCAACATAAACAACAGAGAACAACATACTGAATGCAGGACTAGATATGAGACTTCAACCATTTTCAACCATTTTGAAAAGATATTTTCAAAAAACATAAGTCAATGCCAGTCTTCTCATTATTTCTTTTGGTTTAGAAAATAGCTACTTACATCATATTTTTCAGTTTATAATCTCAAATATGGTAAATACCAACAGATATAACTGACACAGACAAATATTCTTTAGAGTCCTCAATAATTTTGAAGACTGTAAAGGGGTCCTGAAACAAAAATCAATTTGAGAATTGAACTAGATGAAATCAAATATCCCAGCTCTTTTGAGATTCTATGATTTTTTGCTGTGTGTGTGAATGACAATAGAAAATAAAATCTGGAAATGTCTTTTTTTGGTAAGATTTGTTTCTTTCACATGTTTTTTCTCTTGAGAATATGATATGTCAGTTCCATAGGACAGTCTTGAAAATAAAGTTCATAAAGGTAATTATAATTAAAATGTCACCAGTGGGAAATGTTAGAATACAGATTAAATAATAAAATGCTTGACAAAAATCTTATAAATATGTAATGCTTCAGATATTTATTTTACTTAATTTGAATTTATATTTATGAAATGTCTCATAAATTATATTTAAATTAATGGCATTTTTATTTTTCCCTCAATTTTAAGAAAGATAACAAGATGCTCCTGGCAGTATTGTATATACTGCAATCGTTTTTGCTTTTTTAAAATAGAGTACTATTTTTAGAAAACTATTATTAACATGCATTCAAAATCATTTTAAATTATTTAATCAAAACCAAAATAATCATAAGTTGCTGTTTCTAGTGTAAGTTGATGTTGGAATTTTGGTAAACGTTTTTAGGATTTTCGTGCCAATTAATGTAAAGACAAGAACAATCTGTTTACTCTATTAAAAGTACCACCAGATTTATTAATTTCTATTCCTAGTAGTATAGGCTTTTATAAACATAAAATGCCTAACCTATATTTTTGGCTTGCATAACATTCTAAACACCCGTCAAACTTCTTTGCT